>NC_060122.1:124537370-125162370 GCF_021461395.2 Schistocerca americana | reverse complement strand
GGCTATGTCCCAGAAAATCTATCCGCATATGGATCCTTGCAGACACCCCTTTCATATCTTCCTTATAATCTTTGGCAAAAAGTGTTCCACTCCACTAACCGGTTTTTACAATACTCTCTAAGGCTGTTGTACATAGCCGGCGGAACATTCATCTCTCTATGTCTTGCAAACTGCGACGGTCACCATAGGTTGTCGAAAACACAAGCTGGATCAATTAGGATTGCTGCTATGTATTTGAAATGTATTGTCTGTGTCATTTCTGTGGCCCTGTTTACTGCGTCGTCGATGGGTTTATGCTGTCGAAAGCTAAACTGATGTGGGCTAAGGCGGAAGAGCTGCCGGTGCGACTGAAGTCTGTCACACAGCACTCTCTCCTGTACGTTTGCCAGAGTAATAATGAGGCATTTGGTCTGCCGTTCGTAGGGTCTGGCAGGTCTTTTTCCTCTTCTTTCTTCATTATAACTGCATTTACCGTCTTCCATACATTCGGTATTCGTCCTTCTAGTATAACATCATTCAGAATGTCTGTCAGGTAAGATAAGTGGAGCAGCTTGTTGATGGTTTAGGGGTGGATGCCAATAATGTCCATATCCTTTTCGTTCTTCATTTTGTGTATTGCCAGTGCAACTTCCCTATGAGGAGATGGGATGGTGATACCTTCGTTTTCGTATTTGTCAAATTTCGTCTCCGAAAGCAGGTGTGAAGTTGGTTGTCCTGAATGTGGTCATCGTCAGGAAGAAGTTTGTTGAGGAGATACTGTGGTGTGCATCTCCAGTCTCTTGTGGTAGTATCATCTGCTTTCTTCAGCGCTGATAATACTGTACGAGTCTTTATACGATTAGTCTGCAGTTTTAACAGCTTGCCCCCCCCCCTCCACCCCCTCAAATGTTTAGTCTTAACGTATGTGTCTTTTGTGTCCCAGTGGTCTATCCTGGCTTTATTTGATTTGTCCTTGTACCAAGTTTTAACGTCACGATTATATTGAAATCTAATTTTTATTTCCCGTGCTCCCGTGCTCTCTTCGACTTTTGGTAATATCGTCGTTTATCACGAGCGTCTTTCCTTAGTCTTGTTAATAGTGCTGACCATGATGCCTCTTGTTTTGGTGCGCCGCGTGCTGCAGGTATTGCTGTAGCTTAGTGTTCTCTGCAAGACGTGAGTAAGAACGTGAGCTCTGTAATCTATCCTCTCTTGGGTGAGACGTAAGGAAAACTCTTGAGTCCCATGTCTCAGTTTTTGTCAGTTTGCTTTACGTAGCAGACACCTAGCGTTAGTAATCCATCTGTACCTGTGTCTGTGTGCGTTTTAGTGTGTATAACTGTTCCGTTATAATCACTGAGTATTCTCTTATCGAGCACCTGCCACTTCGCTACCTGTATTAACAATACTGTATTTGCCAGAGAAATGTCTATGTAGCTGCCTACTCCACTATTTTCGTGGTAAGTGGGCGGCTGGCCTGATTTGTTTAAAGCGAGAAGATTACATTCGCTTATATCGTCGACTATTATTTGTCCTCTGTCAAAGTGCCAGAGGGTTGACATATCATTTAAGTCTGTTAAGATAAGTATTGGTCTGCCATTCGAAAATCAAGCAATTTCCGTTATTACTTCAGCAAAAGGTTCTATGTCAAATGACGACTTGGCTTATATTGATAAGATGATCAATGTAACCCCGCCTGAAGTTATTTCGACTGTCACGGTATGTTGTGCTCATATTTTCGTTATTTGTGTTAGTGTAATGCTATTTTTACTGCAGTGACTGCAGCCTTGGACTTGTTCGTGCCTGTGATTTGCATGTACTGCCTCGGAATGTCTGGAAATCTTCCATCTCCTGTGTGCGGTTCTTGTAGACACATTATGTCTGCGCATACGTTGTTCACCAGCCTACAAGCTCTGCGGCCACTGTCGTGCTACCCACACAGTTTAGCTGCAAGACTTACACAGTGGAAATCTGGTAAAAACAAGCAACTTTGGCCCCTCTGTGTGTAATAGAGGCACACGCGTCCATTTGCCCTTAACAGGTCCTTGTAGACACTGTCAAGGTTAACGTCTTCATTTGTTCGTTGACATGATTAAGTAAAAGATTACAGAGTTCGAGTTTATCTGTTGGTAGGTTTTCGGCTCGTAGAATCATTCTGTCTGTTTGTTTAGTCATTGGGTAGCATATAGTGTCGCCAATGGGTGATTCAATCTTGTTACCAGTCTTACTGCAGTTTGAAAAACTCCTTTCTTTTCCAGTACACGAGGGCGCTAGTACTCCTCCATGTCATCGTAGTATAGTTTTGCTTCTTACTTCATTAACTTTTAATTCTGTCTGATATATTTGGTCGTGGTGTTTATCTCTTGATATAGTTTCGGTTTTGCTAAATGTGATGTCTCGTCGCTGTAAGATAGTTGTGATTTCTTCAGTGTGAGCTTTTTGTGCGTTCAAGTTCTTTTCAGAACTCATATGGTGTGGGGTCAGTTTATGTTGTTTGAAGTTTTCTATCTGTGCTTGTTTCTCATTTTTTTTTAACCTGAGTTTTCTTTACGTGCATATTACCATCGTAGACGAAAAGTACAATTTGCACGTATGTTTTACATTGCGATATGTCATATTCACACTTTTTGGAAGTTGTAGCGTCGCTATACAGTATCCTATTATCTGGCGAGGGAAATATTAATTTACTTTTGCGTTTCGTCTCTGTGTCCAGGTGTACTAAAGTTATTCCTGTTGAGAATGGGCTTGTTGTCATTGTTATCTACTTCTATGACGTGAGTTGTGCTGTGTGTAACGACTAGCTCATGATCCTGTTCTTGGTGTGTATGACCATATATGTCCAGTCTATCATGATCTTTATGTATTTCTATTGTGTGGAGTGTGTTGTTTTTAAATTCTTCTTTACTCAGGTGTTTGATGTGCCTCGCCACACTGCAGTCCATGACGCCGCAGAAACACCCATCGTCGATGTAGTCTGTTAGTCTAAATATTTTTGTTTCACAATGTTGCAACTATTGATGAGACCCATGTTCGTTGGAGAGTCTGTGGTCAGCAGCAGCCCAAGTTGTTGCCTCTAGGCCACTGCATGTCGCCATGCTCTTTGTTTTCGTTCCTGGTAATTTGCTTCTGCGAGGTGGGATTCTAGAGTTTATATTCGTGTTTTGTTGAGAGGAAGTCTGCACATTTCCGTAGCTGATACTTGTATTCATATCCGTACCTAGATGCTCTAAAAGTGTTGTGTCACTGCTTTTGTTTTAGAGTGTGCTAGTTTGCAATATTGGAGACATCATATTCCGTTTTTTCTATTTGGCTTTTGTAGACTCTTTCACATGTAGTTCATTTTAATCCCCCAGTTTTGTTACGTGTTTATTTCCCATTCTTGCAAGGAACACATTCAACAGTTGTATCTTCATGACACTTGTATTTTTTAATACCTGGTTTCACACATTTGCCGCAAATACCTTCCCTGTCACATCTTTCCGACGAATGTACAAAATCCCGGTAGTTGAGGCACCTTTGTTCTGACACGTAGTCCCTAATGCGTAAAGATTCAAATTGTATATTCACCCTGTCCCTCTGTAATAACAGTAATCTGGATGTTGGTGTCACCTCCATAATGTTATATACCGTTCTTTTCCCTTTCGGAACTGTTTTGAATAGAATTTTAATTTTTTGTTGAATTTCCTCTTTTGTGATGTGGTCGCTGAGATTTATTTCAGTCCTTCTAGAATGTCTTGATCTGTGAGGTTGGAAGACTGTGTACTGCCAGGATTGGTCTCAGTGCTCTGGGATCTTCGTAATGAATGTCCTCTAAGTCTGATATTTTTTCAGTAATCTTCTTCTTGTCTGATTGTCTCTCAGTTTCAAGAATTACTGCGGTTGTTTTATTTATTATCGCTTTAAATTTTATTTTATCAAGGCTAGGGTATATTGCTTTGGTTAATGTTTCCTTTAGGTATTTAGCATCCTGGTTGTTCTCTGATTTGAAATTACCTGTTTAATTTTTGCCAATACAATTTGTCCTTCAAACCCTGATTTTCGGCTTTTTGACAGGACCACCTGCTGCGTCTGCACCGAGAGTCACTGGTGCTGGCGCCATTTCATTTTCTCTCTTTATGGATGCGATCTCCATTTCTAAACGCTAAATTCTGTATGTTGCACCAGAGGCATTTGCCGTTGCTAATTCCCGACGCAGTCTTTCGTAGGACAACAAAACACACATTCGCCGAGAGGAGACTCCGATTCGCTTGAGAGTGGGACCCGGACCCCATCGGTTAGTAATCTGTCGCGCTGACCCCGCGGTCGGTGTTTAACGAAATACTGAAATATTTTGAGTGAATACTGATAATAAATAGGTTTCCAGCATTTTGCTGTACTCCCAAAGTGACATTGGTGTATTGTCACGTACTCGCTGTGTGAAAAACTTACAGAACAAAATCGATATTGACTGAAGTATTTGTGAAGCGAAAGTGCCATATTTGTTCAGTTTCTGATTTATACTGGCATGGTACGGTTACACGAAGTACGAATGATACACGACATTATAAAACTCCAGATCGCGAGACCGTTTACGTACCATTTTTGCAACGAAAGACACAGTAAATGCGACCCCGTATTGTACGCTTTTACCTCTATTTCGTGTTAATACTTCTTGGACATGAAGTTGTTATTGTCGGAAAAGGAATTTGATTGTGGAAGTAGTAAGCCTTTGTGAACAATTATGACTCACATACTTGTGGCACAGGTAAGGGAAACGCTGAAACGCACTGGTTTGCATCTTTAAACTAGTTTTCAAATCATATGGCTGGCGTCCCATTCAAGTCTCTCTTGACAGCAGTGGATTCCTGTCTCATGTCTAATACGACAATGAGAAACTCTGTACACGTTTATTCCGTCATGATGTTACAAACTTAAGAGGATGATGGAAAAATAAAACGACCAACCGAAAATTATTCGCGAAACTGGTTTTGACGTCTCTGACAGTGAAATACGTACACTGATACTGCTTTTGCTAGGATTTCAGTGTAGGTAACTTTCCGAGGCGGAAGTATGGATCAAACAAGAAATAATGACCCGGAAAAATAAGCAATGAAATGTATACACTGTGACCTATGAGAACTTGCTCACCTTTGATGCTATGAAACATTATGTTTCCTACCGAACTAGTAGTAGCTGCTGAGGTAAGCATTTTAGAGCCCATATTTACTAGAATTTTCTTGGTTTCGTCCATGCTACCCACTGAAAAAAAACCATGAAA
The DNA here is from genome assembly GCF_021461395.2 of Schistocerca americana. Taxonomy (NCBI): domain Eukaryota; kingdom Metazoa; phylum Arthropoda; class Insecta; order Orthoptera; family Acrididae; genus Schistocerca; species Schistocerca americana. The sequence continues at coordinate 125,157,134 of NC_060122.1, read as the reverse complement.
ACCAAAGAGCTTGCGGTAGAAAGTATGTGTTTCACAGAATCAAACATGAGCAACTCCTCATGACTGTTACGGTATGCATTTTAGAGCTCATATTTACGAGTCATTTTTTTCATTCTACTGTCTCTGAGGATTTCTTACTGTACAGTAATACTAACAGCGGTACCAGTGCGTGTATTCGACTGTGAGATGTATCAGAACGGTTTTCGTTCATCACTTCCGACAGCAGTCGTTTCCTGAACAGCGTCTCTTACGTCGAACTCACACAGATCGCTTCAGAAGTTAGACGAAAAGTAACTGCATGCCAGCAAAAAGATGAACATAGGGAAATGTGTACTGTGATGCTTCCATGTTCACAAAACACTCTGGGTAGCTTGCTTTCCCACTCTAGCGACGTGTTGGCCGATCGGTAGCTTAATTTCTCGGTGTAAAGAGTAAAAATTTTGAAAATGTTACCCACTGGAAAACTTCCAACAATGTGTTTCTACGGAATTTTATTTTTTTCTAGTGATTAGATTTAACTAATCAAAGATGAATTTTTCTTTTTCTCCAATCATGGAAATTAATTTAATGTTTAAAACGGTAATGCAATTCATAGGAATATTTTGATTGTGAACGGGAACTGAAGAGCAACGATATAAGATAGAAAGCAAAACACGTGAAAAACAGTCACGATAATGTAACAAAGTGACAATGGTCGTAAGAACGGAATGACTTATTCCTGTCTCTAGCTATAATGTTTATCCCTGTGGAATGTCTGGATGACATCTCACGTGGTGTCCTGTTTGCAGAGATGTTTGCACGTGTGAAGAAGTGGTTCTGCCGTCCTTCAGCAGAACAGGACATGGGGGAGGAGACCCGCGTGGAGAATCCCATCGTCCACGTGGCGGCCAGCTCGCAGGTGAGTTACGTCCTGATACAATGCTCGTGACAGTGAAACCAAAACACTGCGATATTTTCGATACTTGCTCAGTGTTTGTTTCGAGTCTGTTGAGTCTAAACTGAGAGACATGCAGTGTAATGTAAAAAAAGGAAATGAGACCAAAAAATCACAAAAGGAAGTTATGTAAGGCTTCAGCTACGAATACTACGCCGTAATGACGCTGCGCCAGAGGATGGGGACAGAAAGTGTCCGAGTAAGGCATGTGGTGGAGGTGTCGCATGTTTTGTGTCAGGGGAGCCTCACTCACGAGACCTGGTGTAGGACCCGCCGTTGGATGGCGACAGTGCAGATTGTCTGGCCGATCAGCTTTTGGTCGTCTGCTCCATGGTTGAGTGCGAAGCCTGTACCAAGCAATGAGGATACCCCGCATGTGTTGCTGCTGGGAAGCGACTCTTTTGTGAAGGGGGAAGACATGTAATCAGTCTTCTGACTCGTTTGAAGCTACGACTTCCACAACCGTGCCTACCTCTTCAGCTTAGTGTACCACACACTCCCACCACCTTCGATTATTTGTTCGTCATATTACAGCTTCTACTTTCTGTTACGAACTTCGCCCTCTTTGCCTCGCTCTGATACAGTGGAAACCATTACCTGACTTCGATATATGTCTTGTAGTCCATTCCCTTCTTATGATTATTTCTTTCATATATTTTTGTCCCGTGTGATTTTCACTGACGAAATTACTGCCATCTGCGAATCTTATCAAGATGTCTTTTAACCAGGAATATTAATTCCGATCCAGAAAGCTTCCATTACTTCCGTCGTTGCTTACTCGACGTAAAGGATAAACAGCTGTGCGAAAACAGTGTATCAATGCTTTATGCCTTTATTTAACCCGAGAACACCCCTTTTGATATTCCTTTACAAATGTTGCCTCTCGCTTTTGGTAAATATATATGACCAGTCTTTCGCTAGAGCACCCATGTAGTTGATATGTACAACTGTTCTTGCATTGAAAGTTTTGGGCTCCCGGATACGAAGCGACCAATGATGACTCGTATCCATGAACATGTCTTGCATATTTTAACCAGACAACATAGATATCGATACTGTCGAGGCTATAACATGCATGATTTCTGAATGTATACTTGTTAACTATTACAACGTCCTAAAACTTCAATTAAATGCTAGTTGTCTAAAACGGCATTCTATTTTCCAACAGGTGCGAGCGTTCACTCTGGACGAGTTCTTTCTTGTGTTGATGGAAAACCGCCTGCATGGAGAGGAAGAGCGTGGAGGTGGTGGGGTGAGTACCGCAGATTCGCTACTCTTCCGTTATAGGAGCGGTCTGAAGGCAGCTGCTAGCTGTACATTCTCCTTATTTATGATAGCAGTGGAGTTATCATCTTGCACCCGTTCAGGGAATGTTCTTCCGATGTATTTATTCTGCAGCTGTTGATGATAGGCGCCATTTTGTGTGTATGTGCGTGTGGGGAGGGATATAAATTATATAAGGAAAGCGTAGAATATCTACTGTAAGCAGCTTAAAGTGAATGGAACACGTAGTAGTTGTGTTCAGATCAAGAGTTTTACATTCTAGTGATTAGCTTCGAGACCTGTATCAAACAATTCTATGGGCTGAAGATAACAACAACAATAAGAATGACAACAACACCAACAACAACAACAACAACTAGATATATCGCGTTGTAATTGCTAACCATTGACTCAATACTAGTACGACACTAATAGCAATGACAGTGCTTTAGCTTTAAACACAATTACACCACAACAAATTTAACCTGTCAGGCCATTACCGATACAAGTTGTTGCCAAGTTTGTATTCATTTAGTTGCTAACAAATTATTTCCAGTGCCAATACAGAGACTTGATCTCACCGTTACCGTGAAATCCTTTCCAAACCCATTAAGCCATCACACCACTGCCTGTTGGCATTCGTTCAGACTTTTTAATTTCTTCTCCAGGACGCTGTTGGCGCCTCGTCTGCCAGCTCGTCTAGTCTGGACACCGAGCCGTCCCGCTCTTCAGAGACTCCACACCGGGTGGCGCGCCAGTGGCGTTGGCGCCCTCAGCCCACCGGAAGGGGAAGACGCCACAAGGTACGTTCCCCAAACAGCTGCCACTATCGTTCGAATCCTCAGTTGAAGTTGGGATTCAGGTATAGACAGAAAATCGCTTGGTCTCACTGTTTAGTTGGAACGGTTTAGTAAAAGAGGAATATCTGCATAATATTACTGGGTGCGAGTCCTTCAGGAACTGTTGAGTATATTGCATCGACGATACAGAATATGTTGGAATTTCTTTACAGAATGTAAATTCTGCTTCCTAGTAACGTACTTGCTTGATCTTCATGTACCACGTTTATTTGCAACACTGAACACTGACAATTACATACGCTGCGGCATTAAGGTTTTACACGCTGTGAGACGTATTCAGGTGTTTTTCAGTAAATCAGAGGAAGCATGTAATTCTTGCAGGACTTGGTCTGTACAGCATTACCTGCAAGTATTACACCGCATCGCATATCGCGTGGGAAACGGAGCTGTAGCATTAACTTACGCAAGACGTCTGGACACTGCCTCACACGTTGTTCTCTGTACACAGATCTTCCAACGCCTGAGGAAGATGAGCTGCCTGGGCGGCAGAGACCAGGAGACGGAGGAGGACGTGCAGGATGACGGGCAGAGCGGCGATGTGCTGTCCGACATTCTGCAGGTGAGGCTTTGCTGGAATGACTTACCGACGCGTTATTAGAAACAACACGACTCCAGTAGTATTTTTTTCTTTATGTTCTCATCGCAGCAAGTTCTATTCGCATGTGTAGTATCAATCTGTGAATTTCGTTCTAAAATTAGTGCATTCATCTTGGTGCTACATCAACATCTACATTTGTGCTCTGCGAGCCATCTCGCGGTTTGTGGAGTTGTACACTTCCAGTAGGCTGTTGCTGCGAAGTTTAATATACACCGCCCCTTACTCAACAGTAGAGAAATAATAGAATATACTTGAGGGAGCTGTAGAACGGCGTTGCATGATGGTTAAGATGTACCGATATAACATCAAAATTTGTTCCTTCTACCTCAGAAAGATATTTCATTTGATCAGTATGGTAAATGCCATATGCGTAGCCCTTGTGTATGTGACACTCAGTTCGGAGAAAGATCAAACTGTAGTCTTCCTGATGTTGCTGCAGGTCTTTTCAAAAGGGACAGGAACGTTGCACAGGAGAGAGCGCTACCATCACGTCAGGGTGATGAGAAGATCAGAGAATTGGCTTGCATAGTTACACGAATCGAGATGGTACCTGCATTAAAAGTTATAGATGACGGAAATGTAGGACGTGTATTATTGTATTTCGTTTCGTCATGAAGAATAGTAGTTTTAAATGTTTCCATGCAGTTTTCAGCAACTCTAAATGGCTGTATTAAAAACAAAAAACACTTAACGAAATTATTGGCTGCCAATCATTAACAGATTAACAAAATTGTTATGAAAGGAGAAATTGTTTTTATTTGTATTACCAGACACCTTGTCCTGTCCCAATGATGCGAATTCTAAGCACTTCAGAATTTCAAATTTAAATCTCTTTTTACCGAGAAATTTTCATAATTTTCACTTCAAACACACAAACTTAACGTTTCTACAATTTAAAAGAAAAACATCTTCCACGTAAGAAAGAATTTTCATAATTTTCACTTCAAACACACAAACTTAACGTTTCTACAATTTAAAAGAGAAACATCTTCCACGTAAGAAAGAGAGGAAAAGAATTCTTTAGAAAACGTAAATAATAATTTCGCTAGAGCTGTAAAGCACACCAGTTTAGCTACGATGGCTTACAGTAGTCTACATGTACTAAATATTGGATCGTCGTACCTCTTGGACTACATGTTCTGTATCTAAACTCGAGTGTTCTTTTTCAGCGATGGCGCCTTCTCGCTCTGGTCAAGTTCCTGTTGTTACTGGTGGGACCCGGACAGCAATGGGAGGACGTTCGAGATACTGATGGGGTGAGTACCGCATAGTACAGCTTGCTTGTCATACCAGGTCGGAAATAGTTATATGATTCCCAGCCGGCAGTGGTTTGTTGCAATAAGCAGAATAACCACTCTTACTTCCACAGTGTCATTTTGCACGTTGGTATAACTAGGACAAGTAGTCGCTTCTACTGGATGAAATGTACTGATACATTAATGTTACGGCAGTTATGTTTGAAACCAAAGCAAAAGTATTCTGTCAGTATCCCCATAGTATTTATACAGTTAACTTGATGTCAGGGTTCACCGTCGACTTCGGTGACATCTGCATATACGCCCATAATCTGCAAATTACCCTGAAGTGCATGGCAGAAGGTGCTTGCCATTTCATCATTATCTTACGATTCCTTTACGTACCATTCATGTCCTGAAGCGCATTAACAGTGACCGCTAAAATGCCCCTATGCGCAATGTTATTACTGCAATCCTTGACATCATCTTGTTTACTGTCCTAACAGTACACAGTCAGGATCACAATATTTTTTTATTTTAAATTCTGGTTACTGATTACGGTCTGATAGACCAACCTCGGACCAAGGCTCCAGATGACGTGAGGAGTCAGTGTACGGAGATGCTTGTGGTACCGACTGTTACCTGTCACGAATTGCAGTTTTCAACATTTTACTTTGTAATGTTGTATAGCTCTGCAGATGGAATAGTTCAGTGTCTAACAGCCCCGAGTGATAGGCAAGTCACCGCACAAATGTCTCTCAAGCTGTGTGCTTTTGGCAGTATGAATATCTGATCAGCATCGTTACGAAAATCACCCTAGCTGATATTCGTAGAAGTTCCAGTATATTTCTGAACTTTTTATTTTCCAACAATTTTCCATACCATTTACTGTGTTGGTCTCACAGTATTGAAGGTTCTGCATTTTGTTTACAGGACGCCATAGATCCCCTTCCGTCCACCTCGGGGGCTGTCCCCATCTAAGTGGCCAGCACTTCTGAGCCACCTACACGCCGTACGTTTGCACGGGCGTCGACGTCGTCGTCGTCGTCAGGGAGCGTCATGCGGAAGCGAACCAGACACCAGTCGCTTCGTCTCAGAAGCCGCCGCCATTACCACCTGTTTACGCGGCTTCAGTTGTTGTAAAGGAGATGCGGGGTGGAGGGGTGGGGAAGAAGAAAGGATGAGAGAGAGACGAACAGCAGGGGGGGGGGGGCTGGTAGGGGGCCAACACTGTCTTGCTGTTTAATAAACTGTAATGCAGACGTACTACCGCGTTTCCGTTATTATCTATCTCCTTTATTGTTCTTTTATTTTATATTTCATGTTTATACTAATAACTACTTCATGCTGCTATTGAGGTGTCACAATACTAGTGACCTAAAATGTCTGTTTGGTGCTTCAAAGAACAAATCAACGGAAGTGCATCTTTCGCAAAACGCCCTACAAGAAAATGATCACTTGTCTGTTTCGTTTCACTAGACATATCTAGACCTGAAGTTAATAGGATTAAAGAGCAGTTAATGCTGTAACAGCCCAAGTTACAGGAAATTTGTAAAAAATTATTTCATGATATTGCAAAATTTTAACCATACATACACAGCCCACACATACACATCTTACCACAATTGTTGACATCCAGTATAACTGTCTTCCAGTGTACCCATTTCCAGTGTAACTGTTCAATAATGAAACCATTTTCGTGTGTAAATGTTTTCCACTGCTTTTAACTATTTACATTCTAACTGATTGTCAGTGCAACTTTCAGTGTAACCATTTTCAAGTGCAATCATTTTTCAGTGCAAACATTTTCCAGTGTAACCTTTTTTCTGTGTAATCGTTTTCCAGTGTAACTATTTTCCAGTTTAAGTCACTATAAAATAATTGCACTGGAAATTAATATACTGGAATTACACTGAAAATCAGTTACATTAGAAGACTGTTATCCTGGAAAATTCTTATACTTGAAATGGTTACACTGGAAAACGGATACAATGGAAATAGTTACACTGGAAAACAGTTAAAAAGGAAATTTTACTAATGAAAAATTTTGTAATAGGTTGGAAAATGGCTATGCTGAAAGTGATTGCATTGAAAAATAGTTATATTCAAAAATTATTGTACCTGAAAATTGTTAATTGGTAATGGTTGCATCTTAAAATGTTTGCCCTGGGAAATTATTATAGTGGAAACAGCTACACTGGATTGTGGTTACAATGGAAAACTATTTCACTGGAAAACATTTTACAGAAAATGTTTATACTGGGAAATAGCTGCACTGGAAAATTGTTAAATAACTAAGGTTTCACTGGAAAATAGTTACATGGGAAAGTGGTTGTACTAGGTATGGTCAAACTAGATAATAATTACACTGGAAAATGATTACAATGGCAAATTATTACAGTGGAAAACAGTTCCACTGGAAAATGGTTACAATACAGAACAATTACACTGGAAAACCATAGCACAGGAAAATGCTTACACTGGAATATGGTTAAAGTGGCAAATGATTACAGAGGGAAATTGTTACACTGGGAATAGGTAATGGTTACATCTGAAGATAGTTACACTGGGTTCAGGAATGGTTCAAATGGCTCTGAGCACAATGGGACTTATCTTCTGAGGTCATCAGTCACCTAGAACTTAGAACTACTTAGACCTAACTAACCTAACGATATCACACATATCCATGCCCGAGGCAGGATTCGAACCTGCGACCGTAGTGGTCGTGCGGTTCCAGACTGTAGCGCCTAGAACCGCTCGGCCACTCCGTCCAGCAGCTACACTGGGAAATCGTTGCACTTGGAACAGTTAAATGAGATAATGGTAACATCTGAAAATAGTTACACTGGCAAATTATTACAGTGGAAAACATCTACAATGGAAAATGGTTACAATGGAAAACTGTTACACTAGAAAACTGTTTTGAGGAAAACGCTTATACTGTAAAATGCTTACAAAGGAAAACGTTAACATTGGAAATGGTTACTCTGGTATATACTTGCTCTGAAAAATACTTCCCCTGAAAAATGCTTCTGCTGGAAGGTGGTTACAATGGCTATACTGGAAAATGCTTGAAGTGTTGAAATGGTTACAACAGAAATTGTTTACAGTGGATAATGTGTATATGTGGCATGCTCACATTAGGTAATATTTTCACTGAAAAGTTGTTACACCTGCAAATCGTTACAGAGGAAAACAGCTACACTGGAAAAAGTTACATTACGAAATGGTTAAACTGGGAAATAGTTATGGTTGAAATAGTTAAACTGGAAAATGGTTATGGAGGGAAATGGTTACACTGGATTGAAGTTACCCTGGAAAATGGTTATAATGTGTAACGATAATATTACAATGGTTATAATTTAGAACTGTAACGCTGGAATATGTTTGCTCTGGGAAATGGTTAAACTTTAAACTGCCTGTACTGTAAAATTCTTCAGGTGGAAAATCAATGAAGTCGAAAATGGTTACATTGGAAACTGATTACACTATATAATGTTTAAAACAGGAAATGGTTACTCTCGAAAATGGTTAGACTGGCAAATGGGTACACTCGAGGAAGGGTATACTGGGCATAGTTACACTAGGTAATGGTTACAGTGGAAAATGTTTACACTGGAAAATTAGTTGAGTGGAAAACAGCTACACTGCAAAATGGTTACAATTGAAATTTGTTACACTGAAAACCTATTACACAGAAAAATGCTTACACTCGAAAATTCTCACACTTGAAAATGCTTACAATGGAAACTCAGAAATGGTTACACTGGAAAATGGCCACAATGGAAAACTGTTACACTGGTAAAGGCTTTCATTGGAATATGCTTACACTGGAAAATAGTTGCAATGGGAAATGGTAACAGAGGAAAATGGTTACAGTGGAAAGTAGTTACAGTGCAAAATATCTACGTTACATTGAAAATTATGAAACTAGGAAATAGGTACACTGGAAAACAAATAGCTACACTGTATTACGGTTTTATCCCAAGGTACAGACGACAGATCCCTTACAAGTTGCCTATATAATAAGATGCAGCGGCAAAAAATTTTATTTCAAGTATCTCCTGTAAGTACCAAAAGAGTATAAAATTTAAAAATACTACTCATAGAGGGATATAATCTTATGTGAAGGTTCAACAAAGTGAGACAAATATTGTAGTTAAAAGCTACAAATACGTCTTGAGGCAGTGGAGCGCATTTTGTGCAAATACCCACAGTACATTCACCCAGAATGAGAGCACCTAGTGACTTGCAACAAGCTTTACACATCATTTCAAATCTTTACGAACCTTATCGTCTCTCATCCTGCACAAAACGGTGTTCATGCAGTACATCTGACGAATCAGGTCGAATCATGAAAATTATTTCTTCTTTACTACTAACTATGTGCGCAACACATTTCGCACATGGGAGTCCACGTATTGCACTGAGTGTATCTGGAAAACTATATCATCATACGACACATTATCCGAAAGAAGTGGCAATCACAAAAACTGTAATGCGCGAAAAACTAGGTTTTCCTTAAAACAGAGCACAAATAGTCAACAACTTACTCAACCACTGCCTCATAATGAGAGCACTTAATCCATCAAACTTTAAACATATTTTCTAACCTGTCTTAAATTTCTTCGCGACTAAATCTACATCAATAATTCGTAAGCCACACGATGGTACGTGGCGGATGGTATTTTTGGTGCCACTAATAAATCCTCCCGTCCATACCATGTTTCATTTACGAATGGCGTGTAGGATGAACGATTGCTTGTAAACCTACATATTATCTCAAATTTCTCGAGTTTTCTCGTTGTCGTCATTTCGCGAGACGTATGTGGAAGGAAGTGATATGTTGGCCGACGCAGCCCGGAATAAACTGTCTTGTAATGTCAATAACGAAGCTCTCCGTGATGTGTATATCCTCTCTTGTAGCATCTGCCTGTGGAGGTTGATGAGCAGTTCTGTAACGCTCGGGCAAGACCGTCGCGGATTCCAGTTAAACCACCTCCATAGTCGCCGTAGCGGGCGTGGGTGTGACAGTCTGACGATCACCTGAGGGCCAACAACCATTGTATTGCATCTGATCAATAAAAGCTGGTATTCTCTCATCAGTAATCATCCCTGTACACAACCCCACCATACCCATCCGCATGCCCAGCAGAGAACCCACGTTCGAATCCGCTGACGGGCAGTAGAGTCCTGTGTCTGTTTAGGGAAAGGACGGAGCATCTATATATAACACAAACAAATGGTCACCACAACAGTCAGGTTTACTATCGTAACTATTAACATAAGTGTTACCCACTGACATAACAGAATGAACATTTGAGCACGGGAAAAGGGACTACAGTTGTAAAATTTAATCTTGGCACACCTGAATAAGCGCTATAAATGAATAGTTACGAAAGCAATTCGCGGATATGAGCAATGACTGTATGAGAATTTAGTTGATTGCAAATGTAACACATAGAAATAGGTACGAGCACAAGAAAGCTCACCGAAATGCATAGTGCCAGCAACCAGTTCGCTGCGAAATGTTAAACCTGTACAACTGTCTCCTGAAGAGGGTGAACTAACATCGCGTTTCTACTACATCAGTGTTTGTGTTGAAGGCCGTTGTCCCGCTTGAAAGCGGCAGTAAGCTGTGGTACTGGCTAGAGACACTCACTACAGGCCTCTCTATGTGCTCTCTGACCAAGTGGAGACAGTCTCCTGTGTGACAGCAATGCTCAAGTCATCAGTCGTCATCCGGTAACATTTTAGTAGTAAGGTTAAACAAATTTCCACTTTTGAGTCTTTCGAAACTGTTAACCAATACTGCAGTGGCACAAAGTTAAATTTGGGAGACTTGTCCCATTCCATGATACGATTCTGAAGCTGACAAATGAGACAGCTCCCACGTAGACACGCATAAAAAAGCGGGCTCTCTATGATAACTAGGGTCACGAATCAATGGAACGTCTTGTTTTAGACATTTAAACAGAACTTTATTTCGTAGCGTGGTTGCTGAGACATCAGTGCTTCCCACACTGACCTCTGGGAAGCGACACCTGGCTAGAGTTTCATCCTTCTAAAAGGACTTTTTGAACAATGTTGTATTTTCTTCGGCAGATGCCTATCCCGTGAACCGTCCAGAGTGCGTGGGATTGATCGGAGAAGCGAGGGAAACTGAACGCTGCGATGGTTACCTGAGCCTGAGACTCGGCCCTTTCGCCAGCTACCTTGTAGCCTCTAAGTTCTGCAGTCCTTTACCATGGTGAAAGATAAGGGTAATGAAGCAGTAAATAGAAAGTAACCGATGATACTGCGTATGGTCTGCAGTTGTGGAGCAGTGTAAGTCAACACCTAATCGATAAAGTGAACAGCATGTAATGTTCTGAAATACGTTGCATGACATTTTAAGAGAAAACCCGCCACGTACCATCACTCCCCGGCGAGAATAAAATGAGTGCCGATGAAAGTACTGTAAGATTCATCAGCAGCACAAGGTCATGAAGAACATTTGTAAACGGGTATATGTACTATTTTTTGGGGCCAGTAGCTAGCTAATGGCCTGCTCCCTATCAGGATGGATTGTTATCGCTTGCGGAGCAACTACATGCAATAAGAACTGCAATGACTTGCAGGCAAATTTTATCTTGAGTGTATTAACAGTTAATTCTGCTCCCCCCAATCTCTCAAAAGCTTCTTTAAATGCGAAATGTGCTCACCCACCGGACTCATCCGTATAGTGGTACACAAATTTATATTCTACAGCGGTGGAAATCCCATAGAACAATTGGGATATTGCTGCGGCGAAAACACACAGACGAAAACGTACGCTTTTAATTCATGGAAGTTCCATTCGGTCGTAAACTCCACAAATCGTTTACAATTCTTAGCTTGGGCAGTATGACTGGCCTAGTTAAATTCTGAAACCAACCGAACAAGATTGTAGATTGAACAGGTCTGCCGATCGTGAAATCGTCTTTCTATTTAAATACCGATAACCAAACACCGTTCGATATTCTCCATTTGACTTGGGTACCAAAGATATGAGAGCCGTGAATGGAGACTTGGAAGCCGAATAATTCCCTGTTGCAGCACCTGTTATTTTAATTCTTTCATTATCTTCATCCTAGGATGGGAGAAGCGATATGCTGATCTCTGAAACGGAATATCATCTTATAATTAAAGATTATATACGATCAATGAAGCAACCCCTAATATCATTGTCCAAAAGTCTGAAAATTCCGAACGTAAGCTTGTTATTTCCATCTGCGTCTCGGGATATAAGTTCTCCATCTGTACACCTGAGCCCTCTTCATCCCTCCCGTCTTCTCCTAGAAGTCTTCCACTATTTATTGGCTATTAGGTTGCCCTTATGATCCCAAAAGAGAAAATTTTCTTGTGGCATGAAACAGAACGAAAACCTTTTGACGGACCAGTCAATCACGAGACTAATCCTATCAGTAATGTCTGCAACCATAATACAGTTAGTAGCCAGCTTGTCAACAACCCGCATTCTCACTTTAGAAGTAAAAGCTTTTATCCTGAGCTTCTCGAACACTAACCTTTTTAACTTTACGTTGGACTGATTGACGGCGTTGTATGTGTACAATCTCCTATCATTCCTCATAATTAATGAGGTCCCTTACTTTCACAAAATTAAACATAATCTGTTGCAGAAATGGCACTAACTGAATCTAACAAAGCGCGAAAAGCAAGTTGTCGTTAATGGATAACAACTTCCCCAAACCGAATCCAATGATACATCGTCTCATTCCGCCAAACATCCATGCACTGGGTCCTGTATCTCGGAAAATGGTTCATCTGACATTGCACGCTCCGGTACAAAACGACAGACAACCCAGTTATGCACGTCGAAGGCTCCAAGATCTCCTCTTACGGGCCATCACACATATAAATTACGATGTTCAGTGTGTCTGTCATACTGCGGCCACCCTGGAAACGTCCCCCTAGGTATCATTACAGTCTCTTCCGAATCATGGGCCTCTCATAGAGGCAACAGCCCAGTCGCTGAAGGCGAGAGCGTCAACCGGTCGTGTGTGACAGCTCAGCAGTAAATAACCGTCCTCTTCATTCCACACACACGTCCGTCTCCAGTCACGTGACCCAGTCCTCATCTCTGCTTCGGTGATGGTGTTGAGGTGTGGTGCCAACCTCTGTAACGGTGACTGTGCCGTTTTTTGAAAACACGCCATTACCTACGTCTGTCAATAACTGATTATTGAAACTCTTGAAACATACATAAACCACTCAATCACTGATGGTACGACAGGTAATATAGACTGTAGTGTCATTATTCAGTCTTACATGCAGTACAAAAGCAATTATACGGTACGTAGTTGTACTTAAGCTTACATTGAGGGATATTCCTTACCTTGTATTTTCCGTCTGCAGTGCGAAAAAGTACGGCCATACAGGAGTATGTATTAGGCCTAATCATTAAGTCAAATCGCTAAACATAACGTAGTTATATCAGTATATTCCTATTTCTTACATCTGTACAGTGGCGGATACATATGGGGGTCAGACCACATTGCCATCCTCGCCGCCCCAACCGGTCAGCCTGCACGCTATTCGTACGTTTCCTTTGTCTACGTAGCGTTATAAATACGGATTATTCGCCGAATAGGAAGCTAGTTTCCTTTCAGAAGCAGAATGAAGAATAAATTTGCCAGGAAGATTAGGCGCATAGAATTTATCATTTAAGGAAGAGAACGAAAATTGAAACTTTTTTATTTCATAAGATGGCATTGTCTTGTATATGTGTACAATCAGTTTAAATAAAACTTTCTTAAGCTTTGCATGTGACTTGATTATTCTGATATACTTTATTATTTTGAATTGCGCTAAAAGTAAAGATAGTTGAAGATATCCTGAGCGCCCCCTCCCTGAAGTTTTTCTGTATCCTCTACTGCATCTGTGTGATTGGTACGTAAACAGTTGTTTAGACGTCCTTTAGAATCGTAAAGTACCGACGAGCTTCCGTGAGAATACTGATTTTGCATTCGGTATTCCCAGTCTAGTAACGTATGTCTGTAGCTACTAATCAGTCAGATATTAAACAATATCTTTGGTTGTCCTACTAACGAGCGGAAACAGTGATTATAATTTACATCATCTTGAAATTACTCGTCATTGTATTTTCATTCCCAGTATAAAATTATTGCCTGGAGTACTATTTCCTTTAAAAAATTAGGACTTTATTTGTGTATAACAGTGCTATTAGCACATGAATTCTTACTTTCGTCTTTTTGTTTTGTACCATTGTTTTAGTTCTTTCTTTTATGTGTTCTTTGCGCTGTAATTTCTGCTGAATGAATCCTCCCGTTGTGTTTAATCAGCTTCGTTGTGGCGGGAATTAATTGTTCAGGAGTCAACTCTTCAATTTTTGTGGAAGTTGGGAGTACTTGAAAATACTATAAATGTCATGTTACAATCGGTTTGAAACATTTTTCTACATTTCTTTACATCCTGGATACCAACCATTATATCAAGTTCCTCTGCCTTTTTAGACTTGTGTATTTGATTATTTTCATGATTTTGTGGTTGTTATATTTTTCCCCACTCAAGAGTCTATTTCCCGCTGTTGTACGATTAGATTCAATGTTATTTATTGCGAATTTATGTGACTACGTGATGTTTATATTTTCGCGTCATGGGAACGGGCGATTTCATTGAGGTCACTTCTGAATTTTGTTTGAGTTGCATTTTAGGGGTTGTTATGATATCATTAATCAGATCGATATATCGAAACTAACACTCTTGTTCCTCCGTCAATGATGTTTTCAGCTGGGTGGCGTCTATTACTCTGGAGTGAACATGATGAAATCAAAAAGAATTAAACCCAGATAAAATAGAGAATCTGACACATTGAAGGTAAATGAGAAATCTGTACACTGTATAAAAAACACAAAATAAGTAAGGACAAATTAAGAAGGATAAGTGACATGTAACAAACAAACAAAGATCCCAGCAAAAAGGATAATGCGCAACAGCCAGCAGCTTGTTATTACGTACAGTTGATATTAACACTCAGTTTTTTGCTATGGGATTGTTTCCTGAGAATTAAAAGCAGAAAACATGGACATGGTCGTAAAACTGGAAGCAGGGTGCTTTAAAATACTAACGAAAAGTTCAAACGCGCTCATTGTAAGGAAATATTTAAATCAGTCAGGTGAGTTCATCTCCCTATGTGTTGTGCACTTGAATACATTAATTTGTAGAGGGAACAAAGCCTACGTCTTTAACAGTTTATGCTAAAAATTACAGAGTTACTCAGTTTCTCAGTGTACCGTTTAATAAAAAAAGAAACAACCAATGCAGCTGATTTAATTCATCAAATACGTCATCAAAGTAATGATTTTTGCAGGAAAATCGTACACCCAAGGAGCAGGTACTAATATTTAGCAGTCTCCATCAGCTCGACATCTCAGTCTTCCTAGCGGAACGCAGATCCAGGATTTCAGAGATGCAGAAGGGAAGAGTTGAGGATGCAGCAACGATGCATCAGCTTAATCGTAGTCCCTGCGTCCGCTGCACGAGCGTGTGACTGTGGACAGCGACAAGTATGAAGAAACTAAACGGAATGTTATTGCGTTTTTGAATTACTAGACTAACTTGTTCCACTTAAGAACAAACATAGGAGCAGTGTATGTTAGGTAAATCCGATAGAGGAACTGCATTTGTACGATCTCTGGCATCAGTTTAGGAAGAATGAATGTTCATGCTAGTTGAAGAATTTCTTGTTTTTAAGATCTGGAAATTTCCAGGCTCATTTCTTGAACAGGTATACTTCCATCGGCCTGTCTTGTCCTCTTCAAACACATGTGTATGGATCATCTGGTATATGTATGGTTTTTAAAAATGACCGATTTCCATATTCTTTAAGTTGAAAAGTCCTATGTCAGGGAGAGATTATACTTAGACAGCCAAGTTATTTATTGTAATATTAATACATGTCTCCAACTCCTATACATTAACCGTCTACATATGTTCATCGTATTTAATTTCGATCTACAGCGTTATCCATCAGTGCTAAAGCGTTGAGACGGACTGTAGGTATTCCCCAGTAAGGTTGTTGGATCGATGCAACTACTTCTCTCATCGTGAGCAACTTGACTTTTTTACAGTTGCTCTAAATTAGTACCGGATTTTATATCTTCACTGCATATTACATGCTTCTTTCCTTCTTTAGGCATGGAGTTAGTTGTATAAAACAACATCGCCTGTGAGTAGTGCTGATGGTACCCGAGAAATCTTCTATGTAACCTGAGTACTGTACATCAAAGGATCTATTGCAGTTCCTCATTGTCTCCATGATGTTAGGTTTTTCCTGTTGAAGGTTCTTCGTCAAGTGTTAGTCTGGCCTCAGTTATTAATTATTAAATGAAAGCTTTTCACTGAGTGAATTGTATTTACAATGGCATTTTTAATGAAGTACTTCCTCTTTCTCTCTCTCTCTTATATATATATATATATATATATATATATATATATATATATATATATATATATCTCCTACAAAACATATAACAAGAAGACAGAAAATAATTAACACTCAGCACTCCTCCTTAATAAATTTTCTTCCAAACTCTTCAACCGTTTTACGAGTCTGTGGTTTAGTCAGTTTTTCAGCAAGTCCACTTGATCCTTCCACATGTCTCAATGTTATAGTCGCTCCGTTATGTTATCGACTGAATTATCGTCGAATTCCAAAATGTGAGACAGAATGCGAAAAGGGACGTCTTGTAGAAGTAGTAAAATTTTCAGTACAAGAAAGGCTTAGAATAACGTCGAAAACATCCATTTTCTTCTTCTGCGTATGAAAATAATATGCTTCATTCTGTACATGGCCATTTATATTAAAAGTTGTTTGAATCCAACAGTAGTAATGTAAGACATCGTTGTCTCCTGACGTTTATTGCTTGCACATTCTGCCCTCATAATCATATTCCGCACATCAAGACGCTTCATTCGAACCCAAACTCGATAAGATAAAGTCAATGTTGTATGAATTCATGTAAACGATATGCAAATAACTAATAAATCGCAAATGCGCACCGAGATTGAAATAGTCGATGCTGGCGTACACACACACACATTCAAGACACGACGGTCGCAGGGGCTTTTGGATCGGGAGACACAAACCGCACAATGGGAAGCCCGTCCCTTCAGAGGAAGACTCAACCTCGACCGCCTGTGGACTGGACAGCGTGTGCCCGAGTGAAATGGGAGAACGACCCCGTGTTCAGTTTTAAAGCAAATTGCGCTACATTGTGTGAGAGCGCCCAGTCTATGCATTTTTTACAACATAGTACGCAGTTTCAGAGATTTTCACGGGGAGACAGCAAATGCCACAGATTTCCGGATTGGTCGCCTTAAACGAAACATCATTCTCCAGTTTTAGAAGAGCAACGCTGATTGGCAGACGATATTTCTGACGCCTTGAGTTGAAGGAGTAATGGAGGAGACCGAAAGATATACCCCTTCACGTCTGGCATGGAGAGGGGCCGTTGTCACCCTTGGAGCGAGAAAACGTAACGAGTGCGTGCGTGCTCGTACGTGTATTCAAAGAGCAAGGAATAAGTCTCTCCTCAGTACTTCACTGGGAGAGCACCTCTGTCTAGAGCGAATGGGAGGGCGACTCTATATTGAGTCCTTGCGATTAAGCGTTGTTCACTGTGTTGGCCGCCACACTTACTGTGCCGTGTGAATGGACAGAGTTATAGGTAAATGCCTGCGAGTGAATTTTTGAGTGGCATTGGGTGGACTGGTTATCTGACCGGTGTACCATGCCAATAGCTAGACTAGGGGCGAATAGGAGTCCTTGACTTTATCAAGGCGTAGGGAGAGTTTGATTGGCGAAGGTCAATCCAGATAGTTATCTTATTTGTCAGCAGCTGGCGGCGTAAACAGAAATTCGCCGTATATTTCCAGAGTGACGAACATAATCGTCCATATTATGAGCAAACATTGCGTAAAGGCTATTTATAAACCGACAAAGAAGATCAAAGATTGTGTCAGATCGGCAAAGGAGAAATGAAATTTATTTGCAACGTCGGGAATACACCGCATACCCCGTACAAGCGGAAAAGTTTATATGCGCGTAACTGGACAATCAATCAGCACAGATGCAGTATTGCAGGTTGGGGCAGGTGGAGAAGTCGGCTGTGGCAGAGCACGCGCTGTATGAGAGAGACCGCATAGTAGCATTCGCCGACGTGAAAGTATCTGTCACGCCCGCTTCTTCAGAAAAGCTGTAGAAATGCACAAACACGAGAAATATACAGACTTGAGAATTTGAAGAAGAAAGAAGAAAGCCCCAACGTGAACGAATCCTGGTTACCCATGCGGCGAACGACCGTTGCAGTAGCAAGGGTAGAATCGCACCGGAATTCCTACTGTAAAGAACTAGCAAGCGGCCTCGTCCTCGACTCCAGTCCACCACCAGCAATGCAGTGTGAAACTCTGACAATGCCAGCTGCTCGTGCTGGCGAAACGTCACGACGATCATCAAACAAACGTCAGCCGAAGAACCCAAAACAGAATCCAACACGCAGTTTGTCAACAAGTGGCCATGAAAGTTTAAACAGTTAGAATTTTAAACAGGCCTAGGAGCCTGATCATAATAACGTGTACCTTATAAGGATTGGGATATCAATCTTGTTTCTGAAACTTCGCAAACAATTGTAGCCGTTTTGAAGGCCTATGAAACGGTTCAAATGGCTCTGACAACTATGGGACGTAACTTCTGTGGTCATCAGTCCCCTAGAACTTAGATCTACTTAAACCTAAGTAACCTAAGGACATCACACACATCCATGCCCGAGGCAGGATTCGAACCTGCGACCGCAGCGGTCGCGTGATTCCGGACTGAAGCGTCTAGAACCGCTCGGCCACTTCGGCCGGCGAAGGCCAATGAGCCACGGCGCTTATTTCATTTTAAAGCTTCGAATCCACTGATTCGTAATTTGTGCTGCCTTCGTCTCCACTACACAGTGTAAAGTTTTTGATTTTTTTGTAAAACCAGGTTCCGTATGAAAGGGTATTATGTGGAATTTTATTATTGTTTGTCTAATTTCATTGTATACCACTGTGGGAAAACTTTTGTGACCGACACGAGACACACAATTGCACGGAATATCGAAGCTTGGGTCTCAGAACACACAGCTGACCCACTGAAAGAAAATGGTCCTCGGGCAATTGCCAGGCTGAGACGGGGCTTCCCGTTACTGTAACAGTTAGTACGTGGAGAAGGACTAGTTACCGCAAGAAGCAGACACAGGACATATAATGTATGTTAGTCAGCACAGTCACTATAGTCATGGTTTACCATTTGGATACGATATTAATCTGGACATGTGAACTGTGTCGTGCTACCCTGAGGAGATCTGGTGAAACTATAAAACCTGGACGTATCCCTTCCACGTTTATCGTGTGTGTGTGTGTGTGTGTGTGTGTGTGTGTGTGTGTGTGTGTGTGTGTGTGTGTGTGTGTGTGTGTGAGTGAGTGAGTGTGTTCTAATCCTCTGTAGAAGTAATCCAGATGACAAACAGTGTATTGATCGAAACCTGTGAACTGACTGTTTTTTTGTGATTTGTTATTTTTTTTCTTTACTTTTAGGTGACAATGTTAAAGACTGACCATTAGGGATGAGAAACATTTATTCACTAATTTTAATGCACTACATCAGCAGTTCTCCAAAACTCCTTGCTGTTGAGTCGTCATATTTTATTTTGTCACTCACATATTAATTCTGACATACGACATCAGCGGTGTCACAATTTGGGAGCACTTGTAAATTTGTCATATTTAAGATGAGAAGATGTTATATTTTGATCAGCTATGGTTGAGAAAGTCTAAAACGATGTCACAAATACGATACTAATTTAACGACATGAACTTCACATTGTCCTTACAATAGTAGAAATGCATGAGAACTTAGTTTAAAATTTAGTAGTCACTTTTACATTTTCATTGGTTGAGAATGTAGGGTAAGCTTTAGAGTCACTTTTACATTTTCATTTATTTTGTATGTGCTTTAGTTCTTTTACAGCCGGCCGTTGTGGCCGAGCGGTTCTAGGAGCTTCAGTCCGGAACCGCGCGACTGCTACGGTCGCAGATTCGAATCCTTCCCCGGGCATGGATGTGTGTGATGTTGTTAGGTTAGTTAGGTTTAAGTAGTTCTATGTTCTAGGGGACTAAAGACCTCAGATCTTAAGTCCCATAGTTCTCAAAGCCATTTGAACCAAGTTCTTTTACAGATTTGTTCAGCTACACAACCGTACAATACTACAAGTGTAGTTTAAGTTTTTGCTGGTTGTATTTTGTTGATTTGGAATATGTGTTTCTGCAATGGTCTTTCTTCATTAGTTGATGTGTTTTACTACGTATGTGTTTCTATTAATGATATTCTCATTGTTCAACATAATATTTTATGTATTAGAGTATCGTTAATACGGAGGGAGAGGTTTGGTTTTGTAACGTCATGATTGTGGTTGGAGTAATTAATCGTAAAGGGAATTCAGAATATATGGACTAGCCATCTACGAATTTGTGGGAAAACAAAAGTAGTACATTTGGCCATTTACAAATGTCCTTCATGAACTTGTGCTGCTGCTGAATCTTACAATACCTTCATCGGCACGTTTCATTCCCATGGGGGCGTGATGATAGGTAGCGAGTTTTCTTTTATAATTTCATGCAAAGTATTTCAGAATATTATTTACTGTTCACTTTATCGATGTAGATGTTGCCTTAAAGTGTTCCACGACTGAAGACCATACTCAGTATCCACAGTTACTGCCTATTTGCTGCCTTTATTTTTCTTCTCTTTCACTATGGTAAAAGACTGCAGAATTTAGAGGCTACAAGCTAGCTGGCGAAACACAGTTTTCTTAAAAGGAACGATCGATGTCACCCATGGCCGAGTCTCAGGCTCAGGTAGCCACCGCAGCGTTCAGTTTTCCTCACCTCCACGATCAATCCCACGCACTCTGATGGTTCACGGGATAGGCATCTGCAGAGGAAAATACAACATTGTTCAAACAGTCCTTTTAGAAGGACAAAACTCCAGCCAGGTGTCGCTTCCCGGGGGTCAATGTGTGAAGCACCGATGTCTCAGCAACCACGCTACAAAATTAAGTTCTGTTTAAATGACTAAAACATCCTTTCCATTGTTTCGTGGCCTTAGTTTTGATAGATTACGCGTTTTCATGCGTGTCTACGTGGAAGGTCACTCATTTGTCAGCTCCAGAGTCGCATCTTGGAATGGGAGAAGTCTCCCTGTTTCTTCTTTGTGCCACTACAATACTGGTTAACTATTACGAAAGTCGCAAGAGTAGGAGTTTGCTTAACGTTACTACTAGAATGTCACCGGACGGCGACTGACAGCATGAGGCTTCCTGTCACACAAGAGGTCGTCTCCACTGCAGGAGTGAGGACGAAGAGAGGGCCGAACTGAAAGGCTGCAGGCAGTACCACCACTGACTGCAGCTTTGACGATACACTAGTTACACCAGTTTGGTAATGTGAGCCTTCAATAGAAAGACTAATGCAGTACGAACGCGAAGTTATTGTTCCGCTTCAGGAGCCAGTTTTATAGTTTCAACGTTCGCAGCGAGGTAGTGCCTTGCATTGTGCATTTTGGTGAGCTTTCTTGTGTTCGGTCCTATTTTTAGCTGTTGTTTTAGCAATCAGCTAAATTCTCTTACAGTCATTGGTCATATCCGAGAATTGCTTTCGTGACTATTCTTTTATAGCGGTTATCCAAGTGTGCCAAGTTTAAATTTTACGACTGTAATCCCATCTTCCGTTCTTAAATGTTCATTCTTTTATGTCAGTGGGTAACTCCCATGTTAATAGTTACGATAATAAACCTGACTAATGTGGTAACCATTTGTTTCTGTTATAAGTAGATGATCCTCGTTTCCATAAACAGGCAAACTACTCCACTGCCCGTCAACGGATTCGAACGTGGGTTCTCTGCTGGGCGAGACGTAGAGGATGTTGGGGGTGTGTCCACGGATGATTCCTGATGGCGAAATAACAACATTCCATTGATCAACTGCAATACATTGGTCGTTGGCCCTCAGGTGGCCTGCAGACGCTCACATCCACTCCAGCTGCTGCAACTGTAGCTGCGCTGCCTTAACTGGAATCCGCTACGGTCTTGCTTGAGCGTACCGCGGCCGTGACTGCTGGAACCACGGGACGCGGGCCTCTGCTGTGATCGCAGCTGGAGGGCGTGGCGGAGGCGGCAGTAGGAAGGTCAGTGCCCTGTCTCACCGACCATCCCCGTCGGTGGCTGTCTGACATTGGCGACCAGGGTCCCCGGCTCCGGCCCCAGTCACGGTATACGTAGAGGCAGCAAGAATAGCGACGGTATGTTACCACAACGCACCTCACACGATGACCATTGCCACGAGTGGCTGCCTGCTGCCGGCATCCGACGACAGTGATGGTGAGGCCTACAACTGTTACGTCACTCTGGTGCCTTCTAGGCAACGACCCGCTTCACGATAGTGCTTATTATGATTACTGCGAAGACAGTGACGACTCCGAACTGACGGCGGCGCTGAGTGGCACAACCTCTGCGTCGCTCCAACGCCTCACGATCGTCAATAATGACGAGCTGGCTGCCGGTCTGTAAATACGGCTTCTGCAGCTTTTGTTGGTTGTTCTTTCTCCCCGGAAACTTGGTGGAATATTTTGGTGTTGCTCAGCTACCGTAACTGACCCGATAACCGGCGTCCATGTTGACCCCCTGGCGTGCGGTGAACTGCTTCTTAACACATCCTCCGCTGGACAGTGACACACTATTCTTCATGAAGCTGGTATCTGTAGAGATATCACTGGTGATCTTGAAGCTCTCAGTCGGGGCACTCATTGCTCAGCTGTCCCCGTTGATATTTATCAACGCCTGTAAACAGCTAAAGGTCTAGATTTCATTATAACTTCTCTGTTCTTCACGTTACTTAATTCGACGGCCCACCGACATGCTTGCATCACCGTACCATACCACTGAGCTGCACGACCGCATATAATTCACATATGACTTCTGCGTCGCAGGCCGGAGTGGCCGGGCGGTTCTAGGCGCTACAGTCTGGAAACGCGCGATCGCTACGGTCGCAGGTTCGAATCCTGCCTCGGGAATGGATGTGTGTGATGTCCTTAGGTTAGTTAGGTTTAATTAGTTCTAAGTTCTAGGCGACTGATGATCTGAGAAGTTAAGTCGCATAGTGGTCAGAGCCATATGAACCATTTTTGACTTCTGCGTCACTATATTCCTTCACATTGTAACTAATCTCATTACAGTAAACTCGTAGCCATAACCAACTTCATGGCTCTAATCATTCGTCACTCTACATCTAATTAATATATCCATATGCTTGGCGTGGTACGCATATTTTCACGCTTGATTGGGCAATCCTTATTAATTATTATTTCACCTCCCTCTGTGGTATACAACCAATTCTTTTAAATTAATATGCGTTACGTTATGAGATGCTTCCTTTTTCTGTAGGTCAGCACAGATAGAACTATAACGTCTTGGGCTAAGGTAAACAACACAACGACACCCCAACCTCTACCAGTACGTGATCCCATTCTGACCAGGTAACATCATCGATCACGATTTCAGTGCCTACACGATCATCGAGATTAGACTGTGAGTCAGTAAAATCGTGTCACCTACTCTGCTGATTTATGTATTTCCCATTGTTTACTATTTTCAAAATTCCATACTCTACAGCCTCACAGGTTTTCTGTACGTACTGACTACTCGTGCAAAATAAGACAAATCATTTGGCTGAAAGCGTCAACTGTAAAGAAATACTACACCATTCCTTAGAGGCAGAAGCAGCTGGATTTTCAAGTTGACAAATAGGATTCGATGTTTTCCAAGTGTATTGCACGAAGCGCCGCGTATATTGGAGAAAACGCATTGCAAGTGACGTACAGAATTTGTCCAACAATAGTAACGAGTGAAGAAAATAGTTCAAGATTACATTATTTAGAAGCATACAACTGTGAACTGACCAGATTAACGAAAAAGATCATACCACCAGGTTTACCTAGGAAATCAGAAGATATCAGTACTGCTTCTTTACTAGCATCACTCCAGCTCGCAACAGCAAAGGTAACTGTAACATGTGGCTAATTTGCAAATTGCTTCACTTTGCTGCTCATAGATATCAGTGAAGCCACCCTACCTGCAGCTATGGTCCTGGCTGTGCTACAGCATGGGGTTCTTTACGAAACAGACTGTAATACTGTAGCTGTTCTTTTGTATTAGAAGACTAAATCACTTTACTATTAAAATAACCTTTCGCCTTCGATGATTCCTTCACCGCACAGAACTCAAGGTCGAGGATGAGATTTTCACTCTGCAGTGGAGTGTGTGCTAATATGAAACTTCTTATCAGATTAAAATTATGTGCCGGACCGCGACTCGAACTCTCGACCTTTGCCTTTGCTCTGCCGTTAAAGCACTTGCAGGTGAAATGCAAAGGTCCAGAGTTCGAGTCTCGGTACGGCACATAATTTTAATCTGCCAGGAAGTTTCAGAACTAAAAATCTTCACATTTCCGTCTGTTTCCATCTCTCACTCATATGCGACTAGAAAATCCTCGAAGATCAATTATGACAGTGGTCAATTCACCTCGACGAAAAAGTCACTTCTTCATTTCCAGTCAAGCGAGACTTGAAAAACGAAGTAAGATGAAGATGAAGGCAATTGTTATTCGATAACGGTAGAAGATGAAACAAAAATTATTCCATCCCACGTTGTTCGGCGTATGTTTTATGACTGGTTTTCCAGAGAGAGCAGCTGCTACACGTTTGTCATAAAAAACTGTTCACCGGACTATCGCCTCTTCCAAATACGCAACCTACGGTGTGGTGGAAATCGAAATGCTGTTGAACTATCTCTTTAAGAACGTCAGCTTTACGAGTATATAGAAAGTACCAGCGTTGTGCGGGTATATTTTAATTCCAGTCTTCTACTAATCCATCTCCTGGTTCCCTCTGTCTCTCTCTCACTGTCCACCTCCTTTTGTCCCTCCCACCGTTCATCTGCTCCTTTCCTTCTGTCTATCGGTTCCTTGCTCGTCTCAACATCTCCTCCTCCCCTCCTCCAAGTCCATCTACTCCCCCCCTCTCTCTCTGCCCCTCCTCCTCCCCCCGTCTGTCTGCCCATCTCCTACCTCCAACCCTTTTCCGACCATCTCCTCCATCTTCTCTTTGTGACCTCTTCTCAAACTTCACCCCAGTCGCCTAAGAGTGGTGCTACTATCTCCACTACGTGAGTTTAAATCAGATCTTATTCAAACACTCAATGTGACGATTGTGAGCGTTATTTTGCGATTGGACGTTGTGAGTTGTTGTTAGTCAAAAATGCCTTTAAGGCGACAAAGACGTCATTACCAGCACCTTACTGAGAATGATCGAGATCGTCTACTAGAGCTACGTAAAGCTGGATGTTTCTTCTGCGATATTGCAGAAAGGCTTGGCAGGAATGTAGCTACTCTACGTGATTTCTGGCAGCAGTGGTCATGAAGACGTACGGTTGCAAGAAGATCAAACTTGAGACTGCCACGTGGCACTAATGAGAGGGAAGACCATCGGTTCGGCGTATGGCTCTGGCGAATCGTACAGCAACTGCTGCAGCAATCTGACCAGCAGTTGGCACCATAGTGACACAACGAACTGCTGCAAATCGGTTACTTGACGGACAAGTCCGAACCAGCCACCCTGTAGTGTGCATACACTGAACCCAGTCCCTGCAGTTTTACGCCTTCAGCGGTGTCAAGCAATAGCTAATTGAAGGGCAAAGTGCAGATCTGTTGTGTTTTCTGATGAAAGCTTTTTTTGCCTCGGTGCAAGTGTTGACCGTGTATTGTTCAGTTGAGGGCCTGGACCTACCTGCCTCCAGCTAGACACACTGGGTCTACAGCTGGAGTTATCGTTTGGGGCGTGATTTTGTATGACAGCAGATGCACTCTCGTGGTTATCCCACGCACCCTGTGCGCACATCTGTACGTCAGTCTTCTGATTACATCTGTCGTGCTGCCATTCATGAACAGCATTCCACCAACTGGACAACACATGCCCAAGCTGCGCTGTTGTAACCCAGCACTCTCTGCAGAGTGTCGACATGTTGCCTTGGTCTTTTCGACCACCTGATCTGTCTCCAATCGAGCGCCTATGGGATGTCATCGGTCGACTCCCGTGCAACCCACGAAAAGCATTAACGGTCACTGTACTGACCGACCAAGTGCAACAGGCACGGAATTACATTCCACAAACCGACATCCAGTATCTATTCAACACAATCCATGGACGTTTGCATGCTAGCATTCGAGATTCTCGTGGTTATACCGGTTAAAAATGTACCAGCATTTCACATTTGCAACAGTATATCTCGCACTTACATTGACCTGTGACCATGCAACGTTAACCACTTAAATATGTTACGTAGACTGCTGCAGGCACAGACGTCTCGTAACACGCCGTGCACATTGTTATGAGTGGAGTTCTGCAGCGTGTGACCGCAACGTGATTCCACTTTGAATCTACGAAGCAGTTATATACGATTGCAGTGGGAACGGAAGCATTTGACACGATGGGTGCCAGTTGCAAGCTGTTAAGGTCCGAGGATAAGGAATGAGTTGACCGATATGTTGAGCAACCCGAAAACTTCTGTAGCAACCGAACTCTGCAGGTCTTCCTCGACGGCAAATGTTCATCAGAGACAAGGGTATCGTCAGGAGTGTCCAAGCGAATTGAGATAGGACCGCTGCTTTTTTCTATATATAGTAGATAAATGGTCTGGCAGACCGGATGAGCAGCAATCTGCTGCTGCTTCCTAATGATGCTAGGGTGTAGGGGAAGGTGTCGTCGTTGAGTGACTGTAGGAGTATACAAGATGACTTGGAAAAAAATTCTAGTTTGGTGATGAATGGTAATTATGTCTACAAATGGAATAATGTGAATTAACGCAGATGAGTAGAATAATATACACACAATGTTCAAATACCGCATTAGCAGTATTCTGCTTGACACAGACAATTCGATTGATTATCTAGGCGTAACGCTGCAAAGGGACGTGAAATGCAACGATCATGTAGGGAT
The DNA here is from genome assembly GCF_021461395.2 of Schistocerca americana. Classification (NCBI taxonomy): domain Eukaryota; kingdom Metazoa; phylum Arthropoda; class Insecta; order Orthoptera; family Acrididae; genus Schistocerca; species Schistocerca americana. Next base: position 125,130,110 of record NC_060122.1, on the reverse strand, counting down.
TGTTGTACGGATGGCGAATGGTTGACCTTGGTCTCTCGGAAGTATTTCAAGACCGTGTGGTTCATCTGTAAAGGAGACCACATATAAGACTCTAGTGCCACCCATTCTTGAGTACTTCTCTTGTCTTTGGGACCCACATTTAAAGTGAGAACACTTGCTCAAGTATGGTGGATTATTTATATTTCTTGTTGATGGTCTGAGTGGGATAGAAAGGGTGTAACATTCCTTTATTTACATACAGTAATTTGATCGCTTTATGCGGGACAGTGGTCGAGTTAAATCATGTCCGTAGAAGATAAGCGATGTATTATTACTGTGGATGGCATTGTACTAATGGAAAACCAGGAAAGAGTCAAGTGAAGAAAAACACTTTTTCGAGTGATGCTCAAGGGAACGTTTTTCGTTTGGATCTCGAAGAAGTCATTTTGTGCCGAGTTCTTGAAGAAGACAGACCTGTCTGTGGTATCATGTGGCATTTAATCGTGTAGGTTCTGGTGATGAGCGGCTGCTGCAGTAATATTTCTCCTACAGCGTCACGAAATTGAGCTTAGGCAGATTGTGAATTTCTACTCATTATCCACTGTTGTTAATTTATTAATCATCATGTTAAACAACGAACTCTTTTGAGCAGGTGGATATTTCGTGTATTGCTATCACAAAATTAACTTAAGTTTTCGGGGGTTTAGGATGATTGTTTAGCTTGGGGCTACTACTACTATTCTCAACACAAATTTATTTTATTTGATAAGGCTAATTTCTGCCTTGACAACAACTGAATATCGTAGGACCATCTTCCGTTGACTTGAGATTTTCTGTAGTGAATAAACATTACTCAACATAATTGTCTGGCATATATACCAGATGAAGAAGTCAGAATAGTACCATTTTTATAAATTACTCATTCGTCTTTTACTTCAAATCGGCGTGTATTTTATTAATTTGCAATTTTACCCAATTAACAGACTACTTGATTGCAGGATCGCAACTAGAGATTGATACGAGGTGCGGCTAGAAAAAAACCGTACTGATCCTGGAAAAAACATTTATTTACAATTATTTACAATTTCATGTTATCTCCTTCAATGTACTCTCCTCCTCGGTCTCTACAAGCTCCATACGAATTTTCCACTGTTCATAGCAATGCTGCAGATCATTTTCGGTAAGTCCATACATTACTTCCGTCGCTTTTTCTTTTACTGCTTCAACAGTCTGAACTCTAGTTCCTTTCAAAGCTGATTTGACTTTAGGGAAAAGAAAAAAGTCACAGGGGGCCAAATCAGGTGAGTAGGGTGGATGATCTAAGATGGGGATGTTGTGTTTTGCCAAAAACGTCTTCACGGGCAACGCACTGTGAGCTGGGGCATTGTCTTGGTGAAGGATCCATGACTTTTTTCTCCACAAATCGTTCCGTTTTCTCCGTACTCGCTCACGTAGGGTAGCCAGGACGCTAATGTAGTAATGCTGATTCACTGTATGTCCCTCTGGTACCCAATCAATGTGCACAATCCCTTTGATGTAAAAAAAAACAATCATCATTGCCTTGAATTTCGATTTTGACATTCGTGCTTTTTTTTGTCGTGGAGAACCAGGAGTCTTCCAATGCATCGGTTGGCGTTTAGTTTCGGGATCGTAAGTAAAAAACCACGATTCATCGCAAGTAATAACATTTTGTAAGAAGGCTGGATCACTTTCAATGTTTTCCAGGATGTCAGAACAAATCATTCTTCGGCGTTCCTTCTGTTCAATTGTGAGACACTTTGGAACCATTTTTGAACACACTTTGTTCATGTTGAAACTTTCATGAAGAATCTGCCTAACACTTTCCTTGTCAACTTCTGTTAACTCAGACACTGCTCTGATTGTTAAACGGCGATCTTGTCGAACAAGTTTACCGATTTTTTCGATGTTTGCATCAGTTTTTGCTGACAATGGTCTGCCAGTGCGAGTGTCATCACTGGTGTCTTCGCGGCCATCTTTAAATCGTTTAAACCACTCAAACACTTGTGTTCGCGATAAACAATCATCGCCGTACACTTGTTGTAACATTACAAACGTTTCACTTGCAGATTTTGAAACAAAATTTGATGTTAACACGCTGTTCTTTCTGTACACTCAACATTTTCCGACGCACAGACAAAACGTCAACTACTTAAAACAGACGCCACGGGCAGACTGAGTGCAGGAGGCAGGTGAAACTCGAGAAGTAGGCGGAGCGAGAGTCACGTGACAGGCCACGCGACTTTCAGCCTTATTGCATTCGTTTTATTGTTTCACCAGTACTAGTCCGGTTTTTTTCTAGCCACACCTCGTATATGCAGCGAGTTAGCTGCTGCTCATGAAAGCAGACATGTGGGTCTCGACCCTTTGACTGCACCGAGCTAATTCTGTTCAAAGACAGCTTCGCATAGCCTTGCCAGTGATGAACAATTTGGGAGGACATAACTATCCAGAAACTATTGGAAGCCTACTGTACCTTGTAACAATATCTTGACCAAGCACTGTGTATGCTATGGATTACTTAGCAGATTTACACGTAAACCAGTGGTTAGTCACTGGAAAATGAGTTGAAACATTATTCAGTATCTAAAAGAACTAGTAACTGCGGTACACTGTTTGATAGAGGCAAAAGACTCCATGCATATTCTTATTATGATTACGGAGATGATATCACAACTAGATGGTCCACTAGTGGAGTGAGAGGGGCCCGTTGTCTGGAATGCTAGAGAAGAGCGTCTTTTAACAATTTCAACAGCAGGATACCGAGCTACCCTCTCTTCGATCCGTCTATAACTTGGATACACATCTACATACATACTCCGTAATCCACCCTACGGTGCGTAAAATTGGGTACTCTGTATCACTGCTTGTCATTTCTCCAGAAGTTGCATTTGCAAAATGAGCAAGGGAAAAACGATTGTCTGTACTCCCCCGAATGAGCTCGGATTTCTCGTCTTTTATCTTCGTGTTCCTTACACGCAATGTACTTTGGTGGCAGTACAATGGATCTTGAGATGCCGGTTCTCTAAATTTTCTCAGTGGTGTTTCGCGAAGAGAACGTCGCCTTCCCTCGAGTGATTCCCGTTTGATTTCCCGTAACGTCTGTGTAACACCTGGGTGTTGTTCGAACCTAACTGTAACAAATCGAGAGGCCCGCCTCTGAATTGCTTCGATGTCGTCCTTGATTCGGACCTGGTACGGTTCCCAAACACTTGAGCAGCACTGAAGAATAGGTCGCACTAGCGTCTTTATGCTGTCTCTTTTACAGGTAACTCACTCTTTCTTAAAATTCTCACAATAAACCGAAGTCGACCATTTTCCTGTCCTACCACAGGTTTCACATGTTTGTTCCACCTCAGAACACTCTGCAACGTTACGCGCAGATATTTAAACGACTTTACTGTGTCAAGCAGGACACAAGGAATGCTGTATCCGAACATTACAGGTTTGATCTTCCTACATATCCGCATTAACTTACGAGGTAATTGACACAAATTTGTAATTTCAGGTATGAAGCAACCGCGAGAAGCTGACATACACTCGTTAACGAATACATATCAAGAAAAAATTACAAGGAGCAGGAAACGCAATTAAATCCCACGAAAGTACCTTCAGCAATACAAAAACGCGATTATAAAGTTGAAACATGTCGGAAGATCAAGTCAGCTTGCTACCATACTTGCTAAACCACAGACTCGTAAAGTTTCTGAAGAATTAAGCTATGAGTTCAGGTGTATTCTTTCATGGAGTCTCAACAATGCTTGCCTGGGCTTATTATGGTTATGAGGGTGATATCCCAGCTAGATGCTACACTAGTGGAGTTCTCACCACAAGAGGATGACCCGCTGTCTGATTCGCTATAAAGAAACGTCTTGTGACAAATTCACCAGATACGTCGTGTTGATACCACATTCTGCTATTTGCTTTTAAAGGTATTTCGTCCAATAACAGACGTAATGTTTCTAGCAATTATGTGGTGTACTTCCAACCATTAAGATTTCCTTCGATGAAAAAGGGGCCTATAATTCTGCCCTCCAGAATCAGACACCATACATTCACCGACAACGATTTTTGTTGTGCAAGTTGAAGCAGCCAACATGAATTTTCAGTTGCCCATTAATGAATGTCATGCAAATTAATATTTCCGTGGTTCGTGAATGTAACCCCGTCAGTAAATAAAATCAAATTAATAAATGTGTCATCCCTCTGAATCTGAAGTTAAGTCCATCGGCAGAATTCAATGCGACACATACAATCCGTACAAGTTAATTGTTGGTGGAGACTGATATGATAAGGATGATATTTATGGCGATGCAGAACAAGAACAACACTACTCTGGCTCATGCCAGACTCCCTTGGGATTTGACGCGAACTAACACAATGATCTCGAGCCCTAGTGGCAAGAGTACCAATTTCAGTTTCCTCGTTAGTAACTTTCCTTTGCCGGGTATGTATCCGGTGCGTTAAAGATCCAGTTGCTTTCAGTTTATCATACACGTATTTCAATGTACGACGTGTAGGGTGAGAACGTTGAGGATATCTTTCAGGGTATATGTCTCTAGCTTGCACTGAATTTCTTTGGCATTCTCCGTAAATGAGAAGCATATCCACTTGTTCTTTGAAGAAGTACATCATTCACATTCGCTTGATTTGACGATACTAGTCTTGCCGTTCCTATTAGTATTGTATTGCGAAACCGTCGAACGGTGTTTACATATCACAAAATAAGTACCGAAATGTAGCATCCCACTTAAAAAATACAAAGTTGACCCTCATATGTCTGACGTGACCCCACATAGCAACAAAAAAACCATCGTTATATATGTGCCCCATTGTCATATGCGACATTTGTCCCACAAACTTTTCAGCTAATGTCATACTTTCGGAGTTATTGTAGGTGGCAATTGTTAGTGCCCATGTAAAGGAGGTGTTTTGAGATAACGTGTTTAAATGTTTCACTTTATTACCATTGTTTAATTGGTCATATTTCAGAAAAAAATTTCAGAAACATAATTAAGAAACAAATTCTGCACGTATATTACCATTAAAATGTCCTTTGCTAAATGGCACAGAGGTTTCTAAGTTAACATTACATATTATGTAGTTAACCCTTTCAGACATGTAGCACACTGCAGCGCAAAATAAAGTAAACTGGGTCCAAATTAATGAAAATTAGCAAAACCTGCACTTTTCCTTTTGGTGAATTATTGTTATTTTTATTCTATGTTACGGACAACTGGAAATCTGCAACATACACAGCTGCGAGATTTTCAGCGAGAGCCTCTTGTCAGGAAAGTGTTATTTCGCCATACCGACTAGAGGACCGTTCATACAAGACTGACATCGAGTGTTCTTAATGATATTATTTACTACTGTTAGATTCAACAACTTTTACTGTACGTGGCCATGTGCAGAATAAAGCAAATTATTTTCACGCACAAAAAAAAAAAGGAAATGGATGTTTTATACGTCATTGAAGGCTTTTCTTGTACCCTTTTCGCATTTCGTCTCACATTTTGAAATTCCGCAATAATTCAGTCAAGAACATAATGGAATGACTAGAAAACTGAAACATGTGGAAGGATTGAGTCGACTTGCTCAAACACTGACATAACAACAGTTTCGGAAAATGATTGAAGAATTAGGAAGAAAATTTACTAAGGAGGAGTGTTGAGTGTTTCTTATTTTTCAGTCTTGTTGTTTTTTATATATATATATATATATATATATATATATATATATATATATATATATATATATATATAGAGAGAGAGAGAGAGAGAGAGAGAGAGAGAGAGAGAGAGAGAGCATGTGTTTCATTAAAAACGCTGTTGTAAATAGATTTCACTCAGTGAAAAATTTACATTTAATAATTAATAATTGAAGCCAGAATTTATCAAGAAACTACCACGAAAGAACGTCACATCGTATTACACTTGACGAAGAAGCTTCAACAGGAAAAACGTAACATCATGGGAAAGAAGGAGGAACTGTAATGGATGCTTTGATGTAGAGTACTCAGGTTACATTGAAGGTTTCTCGGGTACCATCATCACTTCTCACAAGCGATGCTGTTGTAAACAACTAACTCAATACCTAAATAAGTAAAGCAGCGTGTAAAATGCAGCGATGATTTAAAATCCGGTACTAATATAGGGCAATCGTAAAAGTGTTGAATTACTCACGATGAGAGAAGTCCTTGCATCGTTTCAACTACATTATTGAGGAATACCTACAGTCCCATCTCAAAACTTTACCACTGATGCATAACGCTGAAAGTCGAATTTAAATACGATGAACATATGGAGTCAGTTAATGTATAGGAGTTGGAAACATGTATTAATATTACAACCAATAACTTAGACGTCTAAGGATATTCTCTGCTTGACATAGCAGTTTTTAACTTAAAGAACATGAAAATCTGCCATTTATAAAAACCATACATATACCATATGAATCCAAACACATGTGTTTAAAGAGGACAAGACAGGCGGTCGGAAGTAGCCTGTTGAAGAAATGAGCCTGGTAAATTACATATCTTAAAAACAAGAAATTCTTACACCAGCACAAACATCCATTCTTCCCAATCTGATGTCAGACACTATACACATACAGTGCCTCTATCGGTTTTACCTAAAGTATAATTCTCATTTGTTCGTTCATACGTGGAACAAGTTAGTCAAATGATCCAAAGAGATAATAACATACCATTTAGTTTCATACTTGTCGCTGTCCGCTGTCATATGCACGTGCAACGGACTCAGCGACTACGATTAAGCCGATGCATCGTTGCTACATCGTCAAGTCTTCCCTTCTGCATCTCTAAAATCCTGGATCTGAATTCCGCTAGGACGACTGAGATGTCGAGCTGAGGGAGACTGCGAGATATTTGTATCTGCTCCTTGGGTGTGTGATTTTCCTGCAAAAATTATTACTTTGGTGACGAATGTGATAAACTAAAACTGCTGCATAAGATGTTTCTTCTTTTATTAAACGGCACACTGAGCAACCGAGCAACTCTATAGTTTTTAGCATCCACTGTTAAAGACGTAAGCCTTGTTCGCTCTATGACTTAATGTATTCGAGTGCACAGCAGATAGGTAGATGAACTCACCTGACTCTTTTAAATACTTCCTTACAATGAACGCGTTAGAACTTTTCGTTAGTATTTTAATGCACCCTGCTTGCAATTTCACGAGCGTGCCCATTTTTTCTGCTTTTAATTCTCAGAAAACAATCTCATAGCAAAAAACTGAGTGTAAATAGCAACTGTACTTAACAACAAGCAGCTGGCTGTTACGCATTATCCTCTTTGCTGGGATCTTCGTTTGTTTATTACATGTCACTTGTCCTTCTTAATTTATCCTTACTTTTTTGTTTCTTAATTTATCATACCTTTTTGTGTTTTTTATACAGTGTATAAATTTATCGTTTACCTTTAATGTGTCAGAGTTGTTTTCTCTATTTAAACTGAGTTTCATTCTTTTTCATTTTATCATGTTCACTTCAGATTAATAGATGCCACCCAGCTGCAAAGATCATTGACAGTCAAACAAGACCGTTCGATTCGATGTGTCGTTCTGATCAATGACATCATAACAACCCCGAAAATGCAGCTCAAACATAATACCAAAGTGATTGCAATAAATCGCTCGTTTCCATGATACAAACATCACATACAGAGTCACACAAATTCGTAATAAATAACATTGAATGTAATCGAACAACAGCGGGAAATTGACGTTTGAGTGGGGGGAAAATATAACAACAACATAATCATGAAAATAGTCAGATAGACAAGTCGAAACAGGCAGAGGAATTTGATATAACGGTTTTTTTCCACGACGTAAAAAAATTGTAGAAAATTATTGCAAACCGACAGTAACATGACATTTATAGCATTTTCAAGTACTCCCAACTTCCACACAAATTGATGAGTCGACTCCTGAACAATCAATTTCCACCACAACGAAACACATTAAATATAACAGGAGGATGCATTCAGTAAAAACTACAGCGCCACGTACACATAAATGAAGGAACTAAAACAATGGTAGAAAACAAAGAGATGGAACTAAGAATTCATATGTTAACAGCGCAGTTTACACAAATGAAGTCCTAATCTCCGAAAGCAAATAGTACTCCAGGAAAGAATTTTATATTCGAAATGAAAATACGTTAATCAATAATTTCAAGAAGACGTGCATTATTATCACTGTTTCCGGTCGTTAGTAGAACAACCAAAGATAATGCATTACTAGACTGGGAATACCGAATACTATATCAGTATTCTCACTGAAGCCAGCACTTCATGCTCACCGATATTTTACGATACTAAAGGGCGTGTAAACAACTGTTTATTAAACCAATCACACAGGTGCAGTAGAGGATACAGAAAAACCTCAGGGAGGGGGCGCTAAAAATATCTAGAGCTACCTTTACTTTTACCGCAATTAAAAATAATAAAGTACATGAGAATGATCAAGTCATATGCAATGCTTAAGGAAGTTTTATTTAAACTGAGTGTACGGAGATATAAGACAATGCCACCTTATGAAATAAAAAAGTTTCAATTTTCGTTCTCCCCCTTAAATAATGAACTCTACGCCCCTATTTTTCATGGAAACTTCATTCTTCAGTCTGCTTCTGGAAGTAAACTAGCTTCCTATTCGGCGAATAATCCGTATCTGTAACGCTATGTATCGAAGGTTCTCTGTACAAGAAAACAGTAGACAAAGGAAACGAACCTATAGCGTGCGGGTTGACTGGCGGGGCGGCGCGGATTGCAATGTGATCGGTCCTGAAAGGGTGGGTGGGGGGTGGGGGGGGGGGGGGGGGGTGGGAGGCGCCAGGCTCGCCCCCATATGTATCTGCCACTGCACAGATGTAAGGAATAGGAATATACTGACATAACCACGTTATGTTCAGCGATTTGATTTAATTATCTATACATACTCGTGTTGCGCTGTACTTTTTCACACAGCAGACGGATAATACAAGGAAAGGATTATCACTAAATGCATGCTTAAGTACAACCATCTACCGTATAATTGCTTTTGTAGTGCATGTAAGTCTGAATAATGACACTAAAAAACTACCTGGCCGATTAAAACTGTGTGCCGGACCGAGACTCGAACACGGGACCTTTGCCTTTCGAGGAAGGTTAAACCATGCCTCCGCAGTTTCCTTCCTTCCAGGGGTGTTAGTTCTGCAAGGTTCACAGTAGAGCTTCTGTGAAGTTTGGAAGGTAGGAGAAGAGGTACTCGCGGAATTAAAGCTGTGAGGACGGGGCGTGAGTCGTGCTTGGGTGGCTCAGTTGGTAGAGCACTTGCCCGCGAAAGACAAACGCCCCGAGTTTGAGTCTCGGTCTTACACACAGTTTTAATCTGCCAGGAAGTTTCATATCAGCGCACACTCCACTGTAGAGTGAAAATTTCATTCTAATGACACTATAGTTTGTATTACCTGAGGTACAATCAGCGATTGAATAGTTTATGTATGTTTCAAGAGTTTCAATGAATCTGTCAGACGTAGCTTCACGGTGTGTTTTCAAAAAACGACACAGTCACCGTTACAGAGGTTGGCACCATCCCTCAACACCATCACTGAAGCAAAGATGAGGAGTGGGTCACGTGACTGGAGACGGACGTGTGTATGGAATAAAGAGGAAAGTTAGTTACTTCTGAGAGGTCACACATGACCGGCTGACGCTCTCGCCTTCAGCGACTGGGCTGTTGCCTCTATGAGTCGCCCATGATTCGGAAGAGACAGTACGATACCGAGTCGGGCGTCTCCAGTGTGGCCGCGGTATGTCAGACACGTTGAACATCGTGATTCATATGTGAGATGGCCAGTAAGTGGAGATCTTGGAGCCTTCGACGTGGATAACTGGGTTGTCTGTCGTCTTGTACCGAAGCGTGCGATGTCAGGTAAACCATTTGCTGAGATACACAACCCAATGCACTGATGTGTGGTGGAATGTTACGATTTATCATTGTAATCGGTTGGGAATATTGCTTGCTCGCTGAATTTCGCTGTGGAGTCCCAAAAGCAAGCTATCGTGGTCGATACGTTGTATGTGGATATCTTAAATTTAGGAAGGGATAAAGCGTTGGTATTGTAACGAAGTGGGACACATAAGTAGAAACTGCGACAAACAATAAGGGGTCCAGAACTCCAGACAACTGCTGCAAGAAAAAAGGTAGGAGCACAAGGCCATCTGCACGGGGATGATACGTGGCCTAAAAAACGTACCATTTGTGCCACCATTAACGGCAACTTGCTTTTTGCGCTTAGTTAGAATCAGGGAGTGACATTTCTGCACCAGATTATGTCTAATTTTGTGAAAATAAAGGACTACGTAAATTTGCAGGAATGACAGGAGATTGTATACATACAACGCTGTCAAACAGACTAACGTAATGTTAAAAAGGCTAGTGTTCATGAAGCTTAGGTTACAAGATTTTACTTCGAAAGTGAGAATGCGAGTTGTTGACAAGCTGGCTACTAATTGTATTGTATTGGCAGACATTACTGATAGGATTAGTCTGGTGACTGGCTGGTCTGTCAAAAGGTTTTCGTTCAGTTTCAGGCTACGAGAAAGTTTTCTCTTTTGCGATCATAAGGGACTATGTGGCAACGTAATAGCCAATAAATAGTGGACGAGTTCTGGGAGAAGTAGGGAAGGAAGAAGACGGCTCAGGTAAACACTTTGAGCATTTGTATCCTGAGACGCAGATGGAAATAACAAGCTTACGTACGGAATTTTCCGACCTTTGGACAATTAAATTAGGGGTTGCTTCATTGATCGTATATAATCTTTAATTATAATAAGATATTCCGTTTCAATGATCAGCATATCGCTTCTCCCATCCTAGGATGATGATAATGAATGAATATATATAACAGGTGCTGCAACAGGGAATTATTCGGCTTCCAAGTCTCCATTCACGGCTCCCATATCTTTAGTACTCAAGTCAAATGGAGAATATCGAACAATGTTTGGTTATCGGTATTTAAATAGAAAGATTATTTTACGATCGGCAGAGCTGTTTGATCTACGTTCTTGTTCGATTGGTTTCAGAATGCCGGCCGCCGTGGCCGTGCGGTTAAAGGCGCTGCAGCCTGGAACCGCAAGACCGCTACGGTCGCAGGTTCGAATCCTGCCTCGGGCATGGATGTTTGTGATGTCCTTAGGTTAGTTAGGTTTAACTAGTTCTAATTTCTAGGGGACTAATGACCTCAGCAGTTGAGACCCATAGTGCTCAGAGCCATTTGAACCATTTTTTGGTTTCAGAATTTGACTAGGCCAGTCATACTGCCCAAGCAAAAAATTCGAAAAGCATTGTGGAGTTTACGACTAAGCGGAACATCCATGAGTTTAAAAGCGTACCTTTTCGTCTGTCTGTGGGTGCAGCACTACCATCCCAATTGCTCGATGGGATTTTCTCCGATGTAAAGTATAAATTTGTGCACCACTATTCGGATGACTTGGTCGTTTATACCAGTTCGGTTGGTGAGCACATTTAGCATTTTAAAGACGTTTTTGAGAGATTGAGGGGAGCAGAACTAACTGCTAATCCACTCAAGATAAAATTTGCTTGCATGTCAATACGGTTCTTATTGCATATACTTGCTCTGTAAGGGATAACAATCCATCCTAATAGGGAGCTGGCTAGTAGTTAGCTACTGGCTCCAAAAGTATGCAATTAATTTCAGAGGCATGGTGAAACTTTGTGTGTGTGTGTGCGTGTGTGTGTTTGTGAGTGTGGGTGGGTGTCGAACCTACTGTAGAAACAATCCAGGTGACAAACAGTGTATTGCTGGAGTCCTGTGAAGTGACTGTCGGTTTGTGTTTCTTAATGTTTTCTGTACTTTTCAGGGACGATGTTAAAGGCTGGCCATTATGGCTGAGAAACATTTATTCACTAATTTTAATGCACTGCATCAGTGGTTCTGCAAAACTGCTTACTGCTGAGATTTCGAATTTTGTTTCGACACTCACGTATTAATTCTAACATATGACATCAGCACTGTCACAATTTGTGAGCACTTGTAAATTTTTCATATTTAAGGTGAGAAGTTGTTATATTTTCGTCATTTATCCTTGAGTCTGCCTAAAATTATGTCACATATACGGTACTCATTTACCGACATGTACTTCACACTGTCCATACAGTAGTACAAATGCATGAGAATTTAGGGTAAGCGTTAATAGTCACTTTTACATTTTCCTTCTGTCAGAATTTGGGTAAGCCTTAGAGTCACTTTTAGATTTTCATTTGTTTTGTATATGCTTTGAGTGCTTTTACAAATTTGTTCTGGTGCACAAACATACGATACCACAAGTGTAGTATAATTTATTGATGGTTGTACCTTGTTGGTATTGGAGGGATATGTTTTACTACATATGTGTTTCTATTAATGATATTCTCATTGTTTAACATAATATTTTATGTATTAGAGTATGGTTAAATGGAGGGAGTGGTTTGGTGTTTTAATGTCATGAGTGTGAATTGACCAATTAATTGTAAAGGGAATTCAGAATATGTGGTCTAGCCATCTACGAATTTGTGGGAAAACAAAAATAGTACTTATACCCATTTACAATGGTCCTTCATGAACTTTTGCTGCTGATGGATCTTACAATACTTTCATCGGAACTTATTTTATTCTCACTGGGGTGTAATGTTACGTGGGGGGTTTTTCTTAAAATGTCATGCAACGTATTTCAGCACATCATGAGCTGTTCACTTTAACAATTTAATTGTTGTCTTACACTGCTCCACAATTACAGACCATACTCAGTATCGTCAGTCACTTCCTATTTACTGCCTTCATTTCCCTTCTCTTTCACTATGGGAAAGGACTGCAGAATTTAGAGGCTACAAGGCAGTTAGCGAGCCGACCGGAGTGCCCGAGTGGCTCTAGGCGGTACGGTCGCAGGTTCAAAACCTGCCTTGGGCTGAATGTGTGTGATGTCCTTATGTTAGTTAGGTTTAAGTAGTTCTAAGTTCTAGGGGACTGATGACCTAAGCAGTTAAGTCCCATAGTGTTCAGAGCCACTTTAACAATTTTTTTTTTTTTTTTTTTTTTTTTTTTTTTTTTTTTGTTCTCGACTATATGTGCTGTGTTTTAAGCAAAACTTAGTTTTTCGCGCATCGCAGTTGTTATGACAGCCATTTCTTTCCGACAATGTGTCGTATGATGACATAGTTTTCCAGGTACACTCAGTGCTATACGTGGACTACATCTGCGAAATGTGGTGCGTACACAGTTAATAGTAAAGAAGACATAAATTTCATGATTCGACCTGATGCGGCAGATGTACTGCATCAACACCGTTTTGTGCAGGATTAGAGACGATAAGTTTCGTAAAGATCTGAAATGATGTTAAAAGTCACTAAGTGCTCTCATTCTCAAATACTGGGTGAATATACTCTGGGTATTTTCACAAAATGCGTTACACTGCCTCAAGATATATTTACAGTTTTTAACTACAGTATTTGTCTCACTTTGTTGAGCTTTCACAAGAGACTATATCGCTCAACGAGAAGTCTTTTAAAATTTTGAACTCTGTTAGTATTTACAGGAAATATTTTATTTTAAATTTTTTGCCCCTGCAAGCTAATATATAGGCAGTTTGTAAGGGATCTGTCTTTTGTACCTTGGGATAAAACCATAATACAGTGTAGCTATTTGGCTTCCAGTGTATCTATTTCCCAGTTTCAGAATTTACAGTGTAACGTTTTTCGACTGTAGATGTTTTCCACTGTAACTACTTTCCACTGTAAACATTTTCCGCTGTCACCATTTTCTTCTGTAACCATTTCGAATTTATCGAATTACAACGATTTTCCAGTGTAAGTATATTCCAATGAAAGCCTTTACCAGTGTATCAGTTTTCCATTGTGACCATTTTCCATTGTAACCATTTCCCAGTTTCCATCGTAAGTATTTTCCAGTGTCAGAATTTTCGAGTATAAGCATTTTTCTGTGTAATTGGTTTTGAGTGTAACAGTTTTCAATTGTAACCATTTTCCGTGTAGCTGTTTTCACTTAACTAATTTTCCAGTGTAACCATTTTCCATTGTAACCATTACCTAGTGTAACCATACCCAGTATACCCTTCCTCGAGTGTACCAATTTGCCAGTGTAACGATTTTCGAGAGTAACCATTTCCCAGTTTTAACCATTATCTAGTTTAATCAGTTTCCAATGTATCCATTTTCGACTTCATTGATTTTCCACCTGAACAATTTTCCAGTAGAAGCAGTTTCTCGTTTAAGCATTTTCCAGAGCAACCATATTCCAGAGTTACAGTTTTACAATACAGCCGTAGTGTAACTATCGTTACACAGTATAACAGTTTTCCAGGGTAACTTCAATCCTGTGTAACCATTTCCCGCTGTGACCATTTCCCAATTTAACCATTTCAACTATAACTATTTCCCAGTTTAACCATTTCGTAATGTAACTTTTTCCAGTGCAGCTGTTATCCACAGTAACGATTTGCAGGTGCAGACATTTTTCAGTGAAAATATTTCCTAGTGTAACCATGCCACATACAAACATTATCCACTGTAAATAATTTCTGTTGTAACCATTTCAACACTTCAACCATTTTCCGTATAGCAATTGTAACCATCTTTCAGCAGAAGCATTTTTCAAGGGAAGTATTTTCCAGAGCTAGTATATTCCAGTGTAACCATTCCCTATGTGAAAATTTTCCTTTGGAAGCATTTTACAGTATAAGCATTTTACTGTAAAGCTGTTTTCTAGTGTAACAGTTTTCCATTGTAACCATTTTCCAGTGTAGATGTTTTCCACTGTAATAATTTGCCACTGTAATCATTTTCCAATGTAACTATTATCTAGTGTGACCATACCTAGTATAACCACTTTCCTATGTAACTACACTCCTGGAAATGGAAAAAAGAACACATTGACACCGGTGTGTCAGATCCACCATACTTGCTCCGGACACTGCGAGAGGGCTGTACAAGCAATGATCACACGCACGGCACAGCGGACACACCAGGAACCGCGGTGTTGGCCGTCGAATGGCGCTAGCTGCGCAGCATTTGTGCACCGCCGCCGTCAGTGTCAGCCAGTTTGCCGTGGCATACGGAACTCCATCGCAGTCTTTAACACTGGTAGCATGCCGCGACAGCGTGGACCTGAACCGTATGTGCAGTTGACGGACTTTGAGCGAGGGCGTATAGTGGGCATGCGGGAGGCCGGGTGGACGTACCGCCGAATTGGTCAACACGTGGGGCGTGAGGTCTCCACAGTACATCGATGTTGTCGCCAGTGGTCGGCGGAAGGTGCACGTACCCGTCGACCTGGGACCGAACCGCAGCGACGCACGGATGCACGCCAAGACTGTAGGATCCTACGCAGTGCCGTAGGGGACCGCACCGCCACTTCCCAGCAGATTAGGGACACTGTTGCTCCTGGGGTATCGGCGAGGACCATTCGCAACCGTCTCCATGAAGCTGGGCTACGGTCCCGCACACCGTTAGGCCGTCTTCCGCTCACGCCCCAACATCGTGCAGCCCGCCTCCAGTGGTGTCGCGACAGGCGTGAATGGAGGGACGAATGGAGACGTGTCGTCTTCAGCGATGAGAGTCGCTTCTGCCTTGGTGCCAATGATGGTCGTATGCGTGTTTGGCGCCGTGCAGGTGAGCGCCACAATCAGGACTGCATACGACCGAGGCACACAGGGCCAACACCCGGCATCATGGTGTGGGGAGCGATCTCCTACACTGGCCGTACACCACTGGTGATCGTCGAGGGGACACTGAATAGTGCACGGTACATCCAAACCGTCATCGAACCCATCGTTCTACCATTCCTAGACCGGCAAGGGAACTTGCTGTTCCAACAGGACTACATCCAGCATCTCTACGATCGTCTCCATGGGAGAATAGCAGCCTGCATTGCTGCGAAAGGTGGATACACACTGTACTAGTGCCGACATTGTGCATGCTCTGTTGCCTGTGTCTATGTGCCTGTGGTTCAGTCAGTGTGATCATGTGATGTATCTGACCCCAGGAATGTGTCAATAAAGTTTCCCCTTCCTGGGACAATGAATTCACGGTATTCTTATTTCTATTTCCAGGAGTGTATTTTCCAGTGTAACCTATATGTTATTTAACCATTTTCCAGTGCAGCCATTTTCCAGCGCAAGCATTTTCCAGTATGAACATTTTCTGTTTTTCATTGTAACCACATTCCAGTGTAGCTGTTTCCACTATAATAATTTCCCAGGGTAAATATTTTCAAATGTAATCATTCTAAATGTAACTATTTTCTGGTACAATCATTTTCGAGTGTAACGGTTTCTCAATGACACCACTTTCAGCATAACCATTTACAAACTATTAATCTAGTACAAAATTTTTCATTATAAACATTGCCCTTGTAACTGTTCTCCAGTGTAACTATTTCCAGTGTAACCCAATGTAACTGTTTCCCAGTGTAACCATTTCAAGTGTAAGAATTTTCCAGGATAACAGTCTTCTAATGTAACTGATTTTCAGTGTAATTCCAGTGTACTAATTTCCAGTGTAATTATTTTATAGTGAGTTGTCCAAATGAATAAGAAACTTAAATTCATGATGTCATATACTCATTTCCATACTTTATCCTTGCTGTCATGAGCCATGGAGCTCTTAAACCACATGTCATCATTATGTCAGATGTTGAAGGTGGTATCTTTGGGCGACAATAACAGGAAAATCGTTATACTACCAAAGTTACTCTAGAACACGAGTTGACTGAAAAAGTGATGCTTTGGAAACAGTCATACTAGAAAATATTTGTGCTGGAAAGTGTTGCAAATAGGAAGTTACGTTGGAAATGCATTCACCGGAAACAGTTGCACAGGAAAATGGCTACACTGTAAAATGATTACAATGGAAAAAGGTTACATTAGAAAATATTTGCACTGAAAAATGATTACACTGGAAAATGGTTACACTGAAAGCAGCACTGACAAGCAGTTAGATGGAAATAGTTAAAAGTAGTGAAAACATTTACACAAGAATATGGTTTTATTATAGAACAGTTACACTGGGTAATGCTTAATACTGGAAATAGGTTCACTGGATGACAGTTATACTGGATGTCAGCAATTCTGGTAAGATGTGTATGTGTGGGATGTGTATGTATGGGTAAAATTTTACAGTATCATGAAACAATTTGTTACAACTTTCCTGTAACTTGGGTTTTTACACCTTTAACTGATCTTTAATCCTATTATGTTCAGATCTAGATATGTAAAGTGAAACGAAACAGACAAGTGATAATTTTGAAGCACCAAACAGTCATTTTAGGGCAATAGTAATGTGACATCTCAATAGCAGCATGAAGTAGTTGTTAGTAAAAACATTAAATATAAAATAAAAGAACAATAAAGTAGACAGATAATAAAGCAAAGCCGGTAGTACGTCTGCATTACAGTTTATTAAACAGTAAGACACTGTTGGCCCCCTACCAGCCCCCCCTCCCCCGCCCTTCGTCCTTCTCTCTCCCTTTCTTCTTCCCCACCCATCCTCCGCACATCTTCTTTACAACAACTGAAGCCGCGTAAACAGGTGGTAATGGCGGCAGCTTCTGAGACGAAGCGACTGGTGTCCGGTTTGCATCCGCACGACGATCCCTGACGACGACGACGTCGACGCCCACGCAAACGTATCGGGCTTGTCGGTGTCTCAGAAGTGCTGGCCACTCAGATATGGACAGCCCCCGAGGTGGACGGAAGGGGGTCTATGGCGCCCTGTAAACAAAATACAGAACCTTCAGTATTGTGACACCAACACAGTAAATTGTATGGCAAATTGTTGCAAAATAAAAAGTTCAGAAAAATCCGGGAACTTCTACGAATATCAGCTAGGCTGATTGTCGAAACAATTTTGTTCAGATATTCAAACTGACGAAAACACACAGCTTGATCGACTTCACGGCTGAGAGACATTTGTGTGGTGACTTCCCTATCACTCGGGGCTGTTAGACACCGAACTATTCCATCTGCAGAGCTATACAACATTACAAAGTAAAATGTTGAAATCTGCAACTCGTGACAGGTATCAGTCGGTAACACAAGCATTTTCGTACACTGACTCCTCACGTCATCTGGAGCCTTGGTCTGAGGTTGGTCTTACAGACCGAAAGCAGTAATGAGAATTGAAAATAAAAAAAATTGTTGAGATTTTGACTCTGTACTGTTAGGACAGTAAAAAATATGATGTCAAGGATTGCAATAATAACATCGCACATAGGGGCATTTTAGCAGTCACTGTTCCTGCGCTCCAGGACATGAAAGGTACGTAAAGGAATCGTAAGATAAAGATGCAAAGGCAAGCCCCTTGTGCCATGCACTTCAGAGTAACTTGCAGATTATGGGCGTAGATGCAGATGTCACCGAAGTCGACGGTGAAGCCTGACATCAAGTAAACTGTAAATACTATGGGGATACTGAGACAATATTTTTGGTTTGGTTTAAAACATAACTGCCGTAACATTAATGTATCAGTACATTTTATCCAGTAGAAGCGACTACTTTTCCTAGTTATACCAACGTGTAAAATGACACGGAATTTTATTTTCAGCTCCAGGTTTATTACTACAGGAACACTGTGGACGTAGGAGTGGTTATTCTGCTTGTTGCAATTAACCACTGCCGGCGGGTACAGACGGGAGAATGTATTATGAGTTACTCACGCCATCACTATCTCGAGCTTCCTCCCCTTGCTGTCCGGGTCCCACCAGCAGCAACAGGAACTTGACCAGAGTGAGAAGGCGCCATTGCTGAAAAAGAACACACCAGTTTAGATACAGAACATGTAGTCGAAGAGGTAGGAATACCTAATATTTAGCACTTGTAGGCTATATGCCATCGTAGCAATGCTCGTGTGTTTTACAGCCTGAGCAAAATTATTATTAACCTATTCTAAGGTGACCGACGCGACAAAAACAAACATCACTTGTAGGACGAGGTGCGTTTAATTCTGTGTTCTTCTCATCACCCTGACGTGATGGTCTCCCTCTCTCCTGTGCGTCGTTCCTGTCCCTTTTCAAAAGTCTTGCAGCAGCATCAGGAAGACTACAGTTTGATCTTTTTTCGAACACAGTGTCATCTACCCAAGGGCTACGGATATAGCATTTACCATACTGATCAAATGAAATATCTTTCTGAGATAGAAGGAACAAATTTTGATGTTAGATCGGTATATCTTAACCATTGAACCACGCAGATCTACAGTTTCTTTAAGTATATTGTATTATTTCATTACTGTTGAGCGAGGGGTGGTGTACATTAATCTTAGCAGCAACAGCCTACTGGAAGTGTATTCCTGCACACACCGCGAAGTGCCTCGCGGAGCACAGATGTAGATGTTGATGTAGCAGCAAGAGGAAAGAACTAATCGGAAAAAGGAATTTGCAGATTTATACTACACATGCGAATACAAATTGCTGCGATGAGAACATAAAGGAAAAAATACTACTGGTGGGGTGTTGTTTCTAATTACGCGTCATTCTAGCAGAACCTTGGTGGAGTAACAGTAAATCGTGATGGCGTTTAGTAACTAGTAGCCATATTAAATGCAATCAGGTCGACAGATATTCCCACTTTTCTGTTCGCCCCTCTGGTGAGTGACGTAACACGAGGGGCCTCACCTGCAGAATGTCGGACAGCACATCGACGCTCTGCCCCTCCTCCTGCACGTCCCTCTCTGTCTCCTGGTCTCTGGCGCCCAGGCAGCTCATCTTCCTCAGGCGTTGGAAGATCTGTGAACAGAGAACAACGTGTGAGGCAGTGTCCAGACGTCTTGCGTAAGTTAATGCTACAGCTCCGTTTCCCACGCGATATGCGATGCGGTGTAATACTTGCAGGTAATGCTGTACAGACCAAGTCCTGCAAGAATTACATGCTTCCTCTGATTTACTGATAAACACCTGAATGCGTCTCACAGTGTGTAGAACCTTAATGCCGCAGCGTATGTAATTGTCAGTGTTCAGTGTTGCAAATAAACGTGGAACATGAAGATCAAGCAAGTACGTTACTAGGAAGCAGCATTTACATTCTGTAAAGAAATTCCAACATACTCTGTATCGTCGATGCAATATACTCAACAGTTCCTGAAGGACTCGCACCCAGTAATATTATGCAGATGTTCCTCTTTTACTAAACCGTTCCAACTAAACAGAGAGACCAAGCGATTTTCTGTCTATACCTGAATCCCAACTTCAACTGAGGATTCGAACGATAATGGCAGCTGTTTGGGGAACGTACCTTGTGGCGTCTTCCCCTTCCGGTGGGCTGAGGGCGCCAACGCCACTGGCGCGCCACCCGGTGTGGTGTCTCTGAAGAGAGGGACGGCTCGGTGTCCAGACTAGACGAGCTGGCAGACAAGGCGCCAGCAGCGTCCTGGAGAAGAAATTAAAAATTCTGAACGAATGCCAACAGGCAGTGGTGTGATGGCTTGATGAGTTTGGTAAGTATTTGACACTAAGGTAAACCCAAGTCTCTGGGATGGTACTGAAAATAATTTTCCAACTAAGTGAATACAAACTTTGCAACAAGTTGTGTCGGTCAAGGCCTGTCAGGCTAAAGTTACTGTGGTGTAATTGTGTTTAAAGCTATAGAACTGTCATCGTTATTAGCGTCGTTGTAGTAGTAAGTCAGTGGTTAGCTAATACAATGGGATATATTTTGGTGTTGTTGATGATAATGTTGTTCTTATTGTTGGTGTTATCTTCAGCCCGTAGACTTCTTTGATACAGCTCTAGAAGCTAATCAGTAGTGTGTAAAACTCTTGGTCTCAGCACAATTAGTACGTGCTCCCCTCACTTTAACCTGCTTGCCGTAGTCATGTTACGATTTCCTTATACAAATGTTATCCATCCCCACACGCACATATACACAAAATGGCGCCTGTCATCAACAGCTGCAGAATAAATACATCACGAAACCCCTTTCTTGAATGAGTACAAGATGACAACTCCACTGCTACGATAAATAAGGCGAAGAAATATCCAGAAACTGTCTTCAGACCACTCCTATAACGGATGAGTAGCGAATCTGTGGTACTCACCCCACCACCTCCATGCTCTTCCTCTCCATGCAGGCGGTTTTCCATCAACAGAAGAAAGAACTCGTCCAGAGTGAACGCTCGCAC
This sequence comes from Schistocerca americana, assembly GCF_021461395.2. Lineage (NCBI taxonomy): Eukaryota > Metazoa > Arthropoda > Insecta > Orthoptera > Acrididae > Schistocerca > Schistocerca americana. The sequence continues at coordinate 125,108,928 of NC_060122.1, read as the reverse complement.
CTGTTGGAAAAGAGAATGCTGTTTCAGACAACAAGCATTTAACTGAAGTGTTAGGACGTCGTAATAGTTAACAAGCATAGATTGTGCGGCACTATAACAGAAATCGTGCTTTTTATAGCCTCGACAGTATGGATACGAGTCATTATTGGTCGTTTCGTATCCGGAAGTCCAAAACGTTGAATGCAAGAACAGTTATACATATCAACTACATAGATGCTCTAGCAAAAGACTGGTCATATACCATATTTATCAAAAGCGAGAGGGAATATTTGTAACGGAATATCAAAAGGGGTGTTTACAAGATAAAAAAAGTAATAAAGAATTGATGCATTGTTTCTTCACAGCTGTTCATCCTTTATGTCGACTAAACAACGACGGAATTAATGGAAACTTCCAGGATTGGGTTAAAGGACATCAGTTATAAGATTCGCAGATAAACTGTAACATCGTCAGTGAAAATGAGGAAGAATTACAGGACACGGATAACGCACTAAACTGCGTAATGAACAAAGAACATGGGCTGAGAGGAAAGTCATGAAAGAAAGAAGTTTCGTGCATGTTCAGAAATGATGTTAGAGATAAACTTGACTTCAGATTTGAGACCTTGTATCAGGCGGGGGTAAGAAATTGTCGTACATTGATAGCAACATAACGTATGGCGTAAAACGCGAGGAGGATTTAAGTAGGAGACTAGGACAGATGAATATGCATTCCTCAACTAATATCAAACCCAGGTCTTCATTTGAGCAAATGTTTCTGAGAATACTGTGCGAAAGTGTATAATTATTGGGCTCTGGCAAAATCTGAAAAGGACAGAATCGAGGCGTTTCGTATGTCGTGTTACAGAGGTATGCAGATAATTGAGGAGAATGATAATGTAGGAAATGAGGACATTGTACGCAGACGGGACAAGAGTACATGAAAGAAATGATCATAAGAAGGGAATGAACTACAAGACATGTAGTGAAGTCAGGTAATGGTTTCAATATTATGAGAGCGAGACACAGAGGGTGAAGTTCGTAATAGAAAGTAGAAGCTGTAATATGACGAATAAATAATTGAAGGCGGTGGGAGTATTTGGTACTGTAAGCTGAAGAAGTAGGCACAGTTGAGGAAGTCGTAGCGGCCGCTTCAAACGAGTCAGAAGCCTGATTACATATCTTCCCTCCCCCCCCCCCCCCCCCCCCCCACAAAAAGAGTCGCTCCCCAGCAGGAGCACATGCGGGGTATCCTCACTGCTTGGTACAGGCTTCGCACTCAACCATGGAGCAGCCGACCACGAGCTGATCGGCCAAACAATCTGCACTGGCGCCATCCAAAGGCGGGTCCTACGCCAGGTCACGTGAGTGAGGCTCCCCTGACACAAAACGCTGCGACACCTCCACCAGATGCTTCACTCGGACACTACCTGTCCCCACAGACCTGAGCATCGTCATTACGGTGCAGTTATTCGTAGCAAAAGTCACAGATAACTTCCGTTTGAGCTCTTTTGGTCCAGACAGGTTTTTTCATTACATTCAGTGTATGTCTCATGGCTTAAAATAAATGAGTAACGATCGTTTCGCCGTGTTTTGGTTTCACGAGCATTGTATCAGGACGTAACTCACCTGCGAGCTGGCCGCCACGTGGACGATGGAGTTCTCCACGCGCGTCTCCTCCCGCCTGCCCTGTTCTGCTGAAGGACGGCAGAACCACTTCCTCACACGTGCAAACATCTCTGCGAAGAGGACACCACGTGAGATGTCATCCAGACATTGTACAGGGTTAAACATTATAGCTAGAGACAAGAAAAATTCATTCCGTTCTTACGACCATTGTCACTTTGTTACATTATCGTGACTGTTTTTCACGTGTGTTGCTTTCTGTCTTATATCGTTGCTCTTCAGTCTCCCGTTCAAAATCAAAATATTCCTATGAATTGCATTACCATTTTAAACATCAAATGAATTCCCATGATTGGAGAAAAATAAAAATTCATCTTAAATTAATTAAATCTAATCACTGGAAGAAAATAAAATTCCGAAGACATACATTGTTGGAAGTTCTCCAGTGGGTAACATCTTCAAAATGTTTACGCTTTCCTCCGAGAAATTAAGCTACCGATCGGCCAACACGTCGCTAGGGTGGGAAGGCAAGCCACAAAAAAATGGTTCAAATGGCTCTGAACACTGTGGGACTTAACATCTGAGGTCATCAGTCCCCTACAACTTAGAACTACATAAACCTAACTAACCTAAGGACATCACACACATCCATGCCCGAGGCAGGATTCGAACCTGCGACCGTAGCGGTCGCGCGGTTCCTGACTGATGCGCCTCGAACCGCTCGGCCACACTGACCGGCGGACAAGCCGCACAGACTGTTTTTGTGAACATGGAAACACCACAGTACACATTTTCCAATGCTCATCTTTTTGCTGGCATGTAGTTACTTCTCGTCTAACTTCTGGAACGATCTGTGTGAGTTCTACGTAAGAGACGCTGGTCAGCAAACGACTGCTGTCGGAAGTGATGATCGAAAATCGTTCTGATACATCTGTCAGTCGAATACATGTACTGGTACTGTTGTTGATAACACTGTGCAGTAAGAAATCCTCAGAGACAGTAGTTTGAAAAAAAGGACTCGTAAATATGAGCTCTAATATGCATACCGTAAGAGTCATGAGGACTTGCTCATGTTTGATTCTGTGAAACACATACTTTCTACTGCAAGCTCTTTGGTTTTTATGTTGTTGTTTTTTTCAGTGGGTAGCATGGACCAAACCAAGAAAAGTCTAGTAAATACGGGTTCTAAAATGCATACCTCAGCAGCTACTACTAGTTCAGTAGGAAACATAATGTTTCATACCATCGAAGGTGAGCCAGTTCTCATAGGTCTTAGGGTATACATTTCATAGCTCATGTTTCCGCGTTATTATTTCTTGTTTTGTTCTACACTACCCCCTCGGAAAGTTACCTACACTGAAATCCTAGCAAAAGCAGTACCGGTGTACGTATTTCACTGTCAGAGACGTCAGAACCATTTTCGCGAATAATTTTCGGTTGGTCGTTTTATTTTCCCATCATCCTCAAATTTTGTAACATCATGACGGAATCAATGTGTACATAATTTCTCATTGTCGTCTTAGACATGAGACAAGAATCCACTGCTGTCTAGACAGACTTGGACGGGACGGCAACCGTTCAAAAACAGCGCGTTCCAGCGTGTCCCTTACCTGTGCCACAAGTATTTGAGTCATAATTGTTTACGAAGGCTTTCTACTTCCACAATCAAATTCCTTTTCCGACAATAACAAATTCATATTCAACAAGAACTAACTCGAAATAGAGGTAACGCTGTACTCTACGGGGTCGCATTACCGTCTCTTTCTCTGCAAAAATCGTACGTAATCGGTCTCGCGATCTGGAGTTTTCTAATGTAGTGTATCAGTCATACTTCGTGTAACCGTAGCGAGCCAGTATAAATCAGAAACTGAACAAATATGGCACTTTCGCTTCACAAATACTTTAGTCAAGATCGATTTAGTTCTGTAAGTTATTCGAACAGCGAGTACCTGACAATACTCCAATATCATTTTGGGAGTACAGAAGAATACTGGAGACGTTTCTTTCAGTATTCACTCAAAATATAATAGTATTTTGTGAAACACCGACTGTAGGGTCAGCGCGACAGATTGCTGACCGATGGGCTCTGGGTCCCACTCTAAAACGAAACGGAGATTTTCTCCGCTCGGCCATTGTGTCTTTTGTTGTCCTACGAAATACTGCGTAGTGAATTAGCAACGGCAAATACCTCTGAAGCAACAGACAGAATTCAACGTTTGGAAATGGAGATCTTAGCCATAAAGTGAGAGGATCAAAAATTACGCAATGAAATGAAGCCAACACCAATGACGCTCGTTGCAGTCGCAATAGGTTGTCTTGTCGAGAGGCCGAAAAACGGGGTTGAAGAACAAATTGTATTGGCAAAAAATAAACATGTAATTATCCTCTTTTTTTTAATCAGAGAACAACCAGAATGCTAAAGACATAAGGGAAACATTAACTAAAGCAATAAACCCTAAACTTGATAAAATAAAAGTTAAAGTAATAAGAAATACAACAAACGCTGTAATTCTTGAAACTGAGAGACAAGCAGACAAGACGAAGATTATTAAAGAAATATCAGACATAAAGGACATTCGGTACGAAGAACCTAAAGCACTAAGACCATTACTGGCCGTACACAGCATTCCAATAATACTCGCAGATCAAGACATTCTATAAGAACTGTTTGAAATAAATCTCAGAGACAACAATTTCAACAGAAAATTAAAATTCTATTTAAAACATTTCCGAAATGGAAAATAACGGTAAATAATATTATGGAGGTGACACCAACGGCCAGATTTATGTTCTTACAGAGAGATGGTGTACTTACAATTTGAATCTTTACGCATTAGTAACTATGTGTCTGAACAAAGGTGCCTCAACTGTTGGGATTTTGGACATTCGTCGGGAAGACGTGACAGGGAAGGTTTTTACGGCAAATGTGTGAAACCCGGTATTAAAAAATACAAGTCTCATGAAGAAACAACTGTTGGCTGTGTTATTTGCAAGAACGGGAGAAGAACATGTAGCAAAACGGGGGAATTAGACTGCCCTACATACGAAAGTGTCTTCAAAAGCCAAATAGAAAAAAACGGAATATGATGTCACCAATAATGTAAACTAACACACACCGAAACAAAAGCAATGAGACAACACTCTTTAGACATCTGGGTAGGGTTGTGAATACAGTTATCAACTACGGAATTGTACAGACGTCCTGTCAGCGGCACACAGATGTGAACAACAACATCCCAACTCGCAGACACAAACATAATCCACTGGAAACCTAAACAAGAGCGCGGCGACGTGTAGTAGCCTGGGTGCCACTACTTGGGCTGCTGCTGACCACAGACTATCCAACGAACATGGATCTCATCAATAGTTTCAACATAGTGCAAGAAAAATATTTTAGCCTAACAGATTACATCGACGATTGGTGTTTCTGCTTCGTCATGGACTGCAGTGTTGGGAAACACTCAAAAATGCAACCTTTCTTAGAGTATAAGACCTGGAAGAGGAAGCCCTGAGTAAAGAAGAACTTAAAAACAACACACTCCAAACAATAGAAGTACATAAAATTGATGACAGACATCCGGGATGCGGTCATGCATACCAAAAACCGGATCATGAGATAGTCGTTACACACAGCACAACACACTTCACAGAAGTAGATAACAATGACAACAGGCCCATTGACAACAGGCATAACTCCAGTACACCTGGACACACCGAGAAAACACAAACGTAAATTAATTCTTCGACAGAGAATACGGTACTGTATAGTGAAGCAACAACTTCAGAAAAATATGAATACGACGTATCGCAATGTAAACCATTCATGGAAATTGTACGTTTCGTCTACGGTGGCAATACGTACGAAAAGACAAGTCAAGTTCAAAAAAAACGTTTATCAATGATTAATAAACGCAGACAGAAAACTTCAAGCAACAGAAACTCATCACACACCATATGGATACTGAAAAGAACATGATCGCACAAAAAGCTCACACTGAAAAATCACAACAATCTTGAACCTACGAAACAACATATTTACAAAAGCCGGAAACTGCATCAAGAGATCAACAACAAGACCAAGTATATCACACAGAATTAAAAAGCCATGAAGTAAGAAACAAAACTATACTACGATGACATGGAGAGGAACTCGCGCCTAAGTCCACTGGAAAAGAGAGAAATTTTTTAAACTGCACTAAGACTGGTAACGAGATTGAATAACCCATTGGCGACACTTTATGCTACCCGACGACTGAACAAACAGACAGAATATTGGAGCAGGCAGTAATTTAGACATTTCTCTGGCAAAGAGAGCATCGTTAGTGCAGGTAGCCAACTGGTAAGTGCTGATAAGAGAATACTCAGTGGTTATGACGCAAGAATTATATTCATAAAACGAACACAGACACAGGTACAGACAGATTACAAATCCCAAGGTTGCTGCTACGTAAAGCAAACTGACAAATCTTAGACACCTGGTTGAAGAGTTTCCCCTGTGTCTCACCATGGAAGGATGGATTACAGAGCTCACATTCTTAAAGACGCCTTGCAGAGAACACAAGCTACAGCAATACCTGCAGCAGGCGACGCACCCAAACGCGAGGCACCATGGTATGCACTATTAACAAGTACAAGAAAAAATGCTCGTGATAAACGACGATATTACCAGAGGTCGAAGATAGCACGAGAAGTAGAAATTAGACGTCAACATTGCCGTGACGCGAAAACATGGTACAACGACAAACTACATTATGCTAGGATAGACCACTGGGACACATAAGATACATAAGTTAGGCTTATCTTACAGAACAAAAGCTCGTACAGTATTATTAACACTGAAGAAACGAGATAGTACTACCACAAGAGACGGGAGATGCACAGCACAGTATCTCCTCAACAAACTACTTCCTTCCGATGACCACATTCAGGACAACCAACTTCACACTGGCTTTCGGAGACAACTTTTGACAAATACGAAAACGGAGGTATCACCATCCCATTGGTCATGGGGAAGTTGCACTGGCAATACACAAAATAAAGAACAAAAAGGCTCCGGACCCAGATGACATCCACTCCGATACCATCTACAAGCTGTTCCACTTATCGTACCATACCTCACAGACATTCTGAATGATGTTCTAGTAGAAGGACGCATACCTAACGTATGGAAGAGGCAAATGCAGTTATAATCAAGAAAGCAGACGAGAAAGGCCTGACAGACCCTAAGAAGTGCAGACCAAATGCCTCATTAATACTCTGGCAAACGTACAGGAGAGACTGCTGTGCGATATACTTTAGTCGCTCCGGCAGCTCTTCGGCCTTAGCCCAAATCAGTTTAGTTTTCGACCGCATAAACCCATCGACGACGCAGTAAACAGGGCCATAGAAATGACACAGACAATACATTACTAATACATAGCAGCAATCATAACTGACACAGCTGGTGCTTTCGACAACCTTTGCTGACCGGTAGTGTTTGCGGGACTTTGAGAGATGAATGTTCCGCCGGCTCTGTACAGCAGCCTTAAAGATTATTGTAAAAACAGGATAGTGGAGTGGAAGACTGGTAGCCAAAGATTATAAGGAAGGTATGAAAGGATTGTCCGCAAGGAACCATATGCGGAAAGATTTTCTGGGAATAGCCTTAGAACCGCTACTGAATGCACTAGAAGACATCGACCTGGGAAAAGAAGTAGTTGCGTACGCTGTTATCGTATTAATTAGGGAGTAAAGCCACACAGCTCAGTCGTTCATCGGTGAATGGTGCACTATCTACAAACTCACAACAGCAACAAACAAAATTGTTTATGTACTTAAAAAAGGTATACTGTAAATATATCCAAATATAAAGTTAAACACTATATCTATAAATAGGAAAGCTGTGACAAGATACCTTGGCATTTATATTGACGGACATTTACACTTTAACGAACATGTAATACTGACAATTAACAATAGGACGAAACTCATGCGAAAACTTTCAAGAATGGACACGATAACACACATACTACCGTTCAGACAATGAGGACATATTACATAGCACTCTTTGAGTTTTTTGCGCCTAGTACTTGGGTACATCGATTATGCTTAGGTACGCATAATACCACTGTGAGGCACGGTTGGAGGTGTGTTCTACTCAGAATCTCGGGGGTTTTCGGCAAGACCTCGACTGAGCCTCTGTACGTGGTACTGGGAGTTCCCCTATGGACAGCTCAATTCGCCACAGAGCAGCTGCATGCTGGCTCAATGGGGGAAGACGCGACAACGTAAGAGAAATAACTGGACAAGACATAACCGACAAACGGAGATTAAACAAGTGGAGAAACGATACAAGGCAGCACAAACGAAGAGGGAAGATGAGTTTACTCTTTCTTCCCTAGGAGAGCGGATGAATTTGAAGTACATAAATCCAACACGCGGCATGATGCACCATCTAACAGACCACGGCCATATCCTGTGTATGTCTACAGGTTTGGCCTAAAATAGGCTCATACTTGTGCCTGTGGTGATAATGGCACACCTGAACACATAGTGCTCGTCTGAGATGCCCTAGGACACGTAAGACCCAGTTTAGGAAACCAGGACATAGGACAGTTAATATGATGTTTGGTTTGTGGGGCGCTCAATTGCGCGGTCTTCAGCGCCCTTACAAAGTCCCAAATATTTCACAGTCCAATTTTTTACACAGTTGAATCTAGCCACTGCCACGAATGATGCTGCTGCTGCTGCTGCTGATGATGATGATGAATTGATCACGAAAACACAAACATCCAGTAGCCGGGCAGAGATAATCCCCAACCCGACCGGGAGTAGATCCCGGGATCCCATAGAGAGTTACTGTGCAGAGAAGATAAGAAACTCTGCAAACAACATCGCACGCGAAGTATGGCTATCACTACATGCGCCCTAAGGCCCTGCAGTGATGGACTGTGCGGTTGGTCCCGGCGGAGGTTCCAGTCGTCCCTCGGGCATGGCTGTGTGTGTTTGTCCTTAGGATAATTTAGGTTAAGTAGTGTGTAAGCTTAGGGACTGATGACCGTAGCAGTTAAGTCCCATAAGACGTCACACACATTTGAACTACATGCGGCATATAAGTAGGAGAGAGCATACGCCACAATAAGACAGGCTCCGCCCGGGTTCCCGGGTTCGATTCCCGGCGGGGTCGGGGATTTTCTCTGCCTCGTGATGACTGGGTGTTGTGTGGTGTCCTTAGGTTAGTTAGGCTTAAGTAGTTCTAGGTTCTAGGGGACTGATGACCATAGCTGTTAAGTCCCATAGTGCTCAGAGCCAAGACAGGCTCCGCTTCTGACACAGCAGGACGTAGTAAACGACTCAGTTACAACAACAGATACAGGCTTGGATGCTATATCACACATAGGAAGTGAAGACAAGATAAACATACAAACATAGCAAAACTAAGCGAAGGCTCTATAGCACTAAATCATATCATTCTGAAAATGTAACTCCCTATGTAGCTGTTTGGTATACCATTTCATAGTACGCAATACAATCCGAATATGCTACATTTCTTCTCCTCTCGTTGCATCAGGTGTGACAGGCTCCAAGCTTTTACCGAGCCATCGCACCTAATGCAGCTGACCATGGCATTTTAAATCAACTCGCTATCCCCACTGGGACATTAAGCTTCGGAACACATTATAACCTAACTAATCAGTACAATAAAGTATGTATCAGCACTGTCGACACAACATATGTGACACATTTAAAAATACATGTAGAAGGTATAAGGGAAGAACTGTCACAAAGCCGGCCGCGGTGGCCGTGCGGTTATCGGCGCCTCAGTCCGGAACCGCGAGACTGCTGCGGGCGCAAGTTCGAATCCTGCCTCGGGCATGGATGTGTGTCATGTCCCTAGGTTAGTTAGGTTTGAGTAGTTCTCAGTTCTAGGGGACTGATGACCTCAGATGTTAAGTCCGATAGTGCTGAGAGCCATTTGAACCATTTTTTTGATCTGTCACAACGTATCTATGTCAAACTGCCATCGCTTCTTTCTTACATAAAATACACTTTCAATTTCACATTAAAATACATCCACAATCTATTATATATCTTATTAATTATTATTACCTAAGGTAAGAGTAAGTTTAAACAAAATTGTGTATATTCATGTTTACTTATTTATATACATACTTACTTGTTATTCCTTCTTTTATTTTATTCTTTCGTAAAGTTTTCGAGAAAGAAAAACTATAATAGCAATAATACTGAATCTGAGTCATATAAAATATAAAATCACACAATGTACAATCTGCTATATAACAACAGGCAGTAGGTCATTTCTTGACAAATAAAGAAATGTCCTTATTCTCGTAACATCATAACTGACACGAAAATCACCTATATGGCGTTACATGGCAAGTCTTTGCCTATGTAACTTCGTAACAGAGTACAGCTTGCCCGTAATTAGCGTTCTGAAAACAAAAGTTCATTGAAACAACTTAATATGTAAATAGCCCGGGGTATGATTGGGTAAGTAAACTGACCAGGTGTAGTTATCTTACGTGTCTGTCAATGAAAAGTTCCATATTGCACGTCTTTTAATATTTACCATTCCGAGTGGGTCAGATACCATGGTCGACAATTTCCCTTCCTCCACTCCTAGCTCCTAAACTTAATCTGCAAATTTAAGTTAATTTCAAATTGAATGGGCCACTTGTGCGATAAATAGTAATGATGTGGAACGAGTCACGTTGCATTCAGGTGGCTGATTAATTTCTATACTGGACGTAGCTACATGCTGAACATATATAGTTAGGTTTCCGTGCATCAGTCGGCAAAAACGCTACTCATAGGACCGCTTAATTGTCCATGTGCGTCTCTGTCTGTGTGTCTGTCCATCCGGCTCTGAAGAAACTATTTTCTCAGGAATCAGTAGACGAATCAAGTTCAAATTTGTGTCACGTATTAAGGTCTGTGATCCCTTGGCAGCGTAAACATTTTAAGCTTCTAAGTCAACTCAGTCAAATGATACCGCTATTTATCTCACATATTTTCTGGCCTGTACACCCATGGTCTCGGGGAAGCCTCTTTGGCTGGAAATTAAAATACTTTAGGTACAGGTTTCGAACTGAGCCACGTCTTAAACTTTGAATAGTAGTCATCTGCAGTGGCGGCCGAAGACTTCCGGCGTAAGAAGGCACCCTCATTCAGCCGACGATATCGTCAAAGAGGGCGGAAGAGTGGACAGAGATTCAGCGCTCTCTCTTGCCCTTGAGGTGGCAAACTGCTCCTAAAGTCCGAGGATCAGCAATGATCAATCCCATGAGGATGCAAAAGGCAATCGAAACCACTGCATAAAGACACATAGTCGGTACCTACAGGACATGTGGAACGCCACTGCAAACTGATAGATGACCTCTCCATTGTTACAAGATCCCGGAATAGTCCCCCCACTCAGACCTCCCAGAGGGGACTGCCAAGAGTGAGGTGAATATAAGTAAAGGTTGTATGAGACGGGGCGTGGAGTGTCAGAAATTTTCAGTCTGTTACGTAAGTTAAAAATTCTGAAAGGGGAAATGCTAAGGTTCAGTCCAAATACAGGGTGTTTAAAAAAGAATATTCGTATTTCGAATGCATATATTTATGAACCTTAAGACATGGGAATACGAAACTTTACACACATATTTACGGACCTCTCATGTTCAGATTACAGATGTTCAATATCTCCTCCATCAGAGACACGAACAATATCACATCAATACTCAAATTCCTCCAATACTCGGGCAAGAATGTCCGTCACTGATGTTATGGCAGTACGGATCCGATTTTTCAGCTCTTACAGGTTCTGTGGGAGTTGTGGTACGTAAATCTTTTCTTTAACGAAATCCGCACAGGAAGAAGTCAGAGGGTGTCTCAAATCCAGTGACCGTGGGGCTCAGCGGAGACACGCTAAGTCGCCAGCTCCTTGACGACCAATCCAGATATTCACGCACTTGGCCACTCCAGCAAGGGGTGCCTCGTCTTGTCGAAAAATGAATTTCTCTTCGTGTAGCCTCGGAAACAGACAGTTTTGTAACATAACGAGATACTGCTGACCGTTTACCGTGTTTCCATCAGAGAAGAAAGGGCCGCAAACAGATAATTTGATTGTTGCACGAAACGCATTGAGTTCGGCGAATCTCGTACATGTTCAATGCCTGCATGTGGGTTCTGTAGGCCTCAGATTTGAACATTGTGTGTGTTACCAGACCAATAACATGGAATGTCGATTCTTCACTGAACTTCTGTTGGCGTTGTGCGAAAGAGATACCATTGTCAATAGCGTCAAGAATCCCGGTACAAAATGCCACACGTTTGCATTTGCCATCAGGACGCAGAGCTTAAAACAGCTGTAACTTGAAGGGCTTCATAACCAAGCGACGTCTCAAAACACGTCAAACTGTTGTTGTAGGCAGTTGTAAGTGCCGACTGGCACGACGAGTTGGTTTTGAAGGACTATGTTGGAAATCAGTTTGAATTCTTGCAACATTTTCTTCAAGAACCCGAGGGTGGCCAGGATTCTTTCCTTTACATAGACATCCTGCATCTAGAAACTGTCGATACCATCTGCAAATGTTCCGTCCATTCGGAGGATCAGTTTGGTATCACAGCCTGAAACGTCTTTGCACTGTAATCACGGAATTGCACTTCGCAAACTCGAGAACACAAAATGAATTCTGCTGCGGAGTAGCCATTTTAAACATATGACGGTTACCAAGCAAAACAGAAGACAACTGATATCTAGCTGCTACTCATATTAACTTGCCTATGTATTCGTTTCTCAAATAGCCGAGCCGAGGCGCAGCGATCGATAGTTTGTACAAAATAATACCTTGTAATACGTATATTCTTTTTGAAACACAATGTATACTGGCTGGCAGCGAAGTAAAATGGAAAGAAGATAAGGATTTTAGTCAGATGAGTCGAGCGTAATATAGTCAGCAGTACAAAATGGTATAAGGATATTAGGATTCTTTATGAATAGGAACGCAGGGGAGAGATTAAGTTACTGTGAACAGTTCAGTGATACCGTTGTTCTCATCATCAGAGTCCACAGCCAACCAACACCGACAACGATATATCAGGTATACATGCCGACGTCGCAAGCCGAAGATGAAGAGACAGAGAAAGTATATGAGGACACTCAAAGAGTAATTCAGTATGTAAAGGGAGGTGAAAACCTAATAGTCATGGCGGACTCAAATGTGGTTGTAGGGGAAGGACTAGAAGAAAGTTTTACAGCACAGTATGGGCTTGGTAGTAGGAGTGAGAGAGGAGAAAGATTAATTGCGTTCAGCAATAATTTTCAGCTAGTAACAGGGAATGCTCTGTTCAAGAACAACAACAGGAGAAGGTATACTTAGAGAAGTTCGGGAGGTGCGGGAGGATTTCAGGTAGATTACATCGTGGTCAGACATGGATTCAGAAATCAGATACTGCATTGTAAGATGTACGCAACAGCACATACAGACTCACATTACAATTTAGTAGTGATGAAAAATAGCTTGAAATTTAAGAGACTAGTCAGCAAGAGTCAATGCGAAAAGTAGTGCGATACGGAAGTACAACGGAGTGAAGAAGTTCTCTTTAAGTTTTATGAAGCTGTGGATACTACGATAAGGAATAGGTCATTAGGCATTGCAGTTGAAGAGGAACGGGCATCTCTAAAAATGACAATCACCGTAGTTGGAAAGAACACCATCGTCTCAAAGAAGGTAACACTGGTAACGGATGAAGTATTTCAGTTAATCGATGGAAGGACAAATTACAAAAATGTTTAAGGAATTTCAGGAATACACAAGTACAAGTCACTCAGGAATGAGACAAATAGGATGTGCAGGAAAGGTAAGGCAAAATGGCTGCATGAAAAATGTGAACAAATCGAAAACGAAATGATGGTCATAAGGATTGGCTCAGCATATGAGAAAGTCAAAACAACCTTCGCTGAAACAAAAAGCAATGGCGGTAACATCTAAAGTGCAATGGGAATTCCACTGTTAATTGCGCAGGAAATAGCAAACAGGTTGAAAAAGTACACTGAAGGCTTCTATGACGGGGAAGATTTGTCTGATAGTGTTACAGAAGAAGAAACAGGAGCCGATATAGGATAGATTGGGGACCCAATATCACAATCAAAATTTAAAAGAGCTGTGGAAGGCTTAAAATCAAATAGAGCGGATAGTACTCCATCATAATTTTTAAAACTGTTGGGTGAAGTGGCAACAAAACGATTATTTACACTGTTGCATAGAATATATGAGCCTGACGACACACCATCTGACTTTTGGGAAAATATCAGCCACACAATGCCCAAGATTGAAAGAGATGACATATGCCGGAATTATCGTACAACAGCGCATGCACGTAAGTTAGTGACGAGGATAATATACAGAAGAATGGAAAAGAGAATTGAGGTCTTGTTAAATGACTATCAGTTTGGTTTCAGGAAAGGTAAAGGCAACAAAGAGGCAATACCGATATTGCAGCCGATAATGGAAGCAAGGCTAAAGAAAAATCAATAATCGTTCATAGGAGTAGTGGACCTGCACAAAGCTTTCGACAGTGTCAAATGGTGCAAAATATTCGAAATTCTGAGAAGCAATAGTTGTAAGCTATATGGAAAGATGGGTAATATACTACGTGTACAAGAATCAAGGGGGAATAATAAGAAGCAAGAGTGCGAGTCCATCGCCCTTGCTGTTCAATCTACACATCAAAGAAGCAATGACGGAAATAAAAGAATGGGTCAAGGCAGGAATTAAAATCCAAAGTGAAAGGAAATAAATGATAAGATTCGCTGATGACATTGCTATCTCTCAATAAGAAGACGAAGTAGAAATTCCAGAATTCGAATCAGAAGAACAGTTGACAACGGGATTGGCTTCGAAGTAGATATCTTCGGTGTAGTGTAGCAACTAAAATTATTTAAAAAAGCAAGTCTTCCGGTCCATACTGCAACCCAATTACGTTATTTTCAGAGCATGCTTATGCAATAGCGCCAAACGTATCAAACATACAGAACCGACAGCTCGACGAAAGATCCGTACCTAAAGAGTGGAAAGTTGCACAGGTCCCACTAATACTCAAGAAAGGTAGTAGGAGTAATCCCCTAGATTGCAGGCCCATATCATTTACGACGATATGCAGCAGGAATTTGGATCATAGAATGTGTTCGAACATCATGAATTACCTCGTAGAGAACGGTCTACTGACACACAGTCAACATGGATTTAGAAAACATCGTTCTTTGAATCACAACTAGTTCTATATGCACACAAAGTTTTGAATGTTACTGTCAATAGATTTCGAATTGATTGCGTATTTCTAGATGGCCAGAAAGTACTTGACACTGTACCACACAAGAGGCTTTTAATGAATTTGCGCGTTTATGGAATATCGTCTCAGTTACGTGACTGGATTCGTTATTTCCTGTCAGAAAGGTCACAGTTCGTAGTAACTGACCAAAAGTCATCGAGTAACGCAGAAGTAATTTATGGCGTTCCAGACACTCCGAGCTGGTATCGTAGGTTGATTCCAGATGATGCTGTCGTTTATTGTCTAGTCAAGTCAGCACAAGATCAAAACAAATAGTAAAAAGATTTAGAAAAGATATCTGAATGGTAGAAAAATTGGAAATTGACCGTAAATAATGAAAGTGTGAGGTCGTCCAGATGCGTGCTAAAAGGAATCTGTTAATCTTTGGTTACACGACAAACAAGTCAAATCTAAAGATCTGCACTGTATGGGGCCTGTACCACATAGGATTAACGGAGTACATCGAGAAAGTTCAAAGAAGAGCAGCACATTTTGTATTATCGTGAAATAGGAAAGAGAGTGTCACTGACAGGACGTCGCTCTACATAGGCAGAGATCGCACCGAGAAATATAGATGTTTGTTTCCTCTTCGCTGTTAGAAATTGGAATGATACAGAATTATTGTGGATATGGTTCAATGAACCCTCTTCCATGTATTTAAATATGATTTGAAGAACATCGATGAAAACTTAAATACTAAATGAAAGTGAAGAAGAATTACAGAATCTGCTGAATGAAAATAATGGTCAAATGAGTACAGATACGGATTAAGAATAAATCAGATAACGACGAGAGTATTGAGTAGCAGCAGAAATGAGAACAGTGGGAAACTAAACATCAGGATTGGAGTTCACGAAGTAAAGGAGGTTAATGAAATCTACTAACTACTCAGAAAAATAACCCACCGTGGTCGGGCAAGGAAGACATAAAAGGCATGCTACCAATGGCACAAAAGGGGATCCTGATCAAGAGAAGCCACTAGTATCAAACACAGAACTTAATTTGAAGAAGAAGTGTGTGAGAATGTACGTTTGTAGTACAGTATAGTTAAAACTATAGCGCGATCCTCCGAGCTCTAGCGGCGGCCGAGCGAAACTCGTTCATGGTCAACACAGCTGTGTGCGCCGCCATATTGGCGGTTGACCTTGAACGAGTTTCGCTCGGCCGCCGCTAGAGCCGCAGTTAAAAATACCGGATGTGGGCGCCATGTTGGATTCTCAACGCGCTACTTCCAGCCGCGCTCAGTGTTGCGGCACTTATCAGTGGCAACTTCCTCAGTACAGGCAGCTGCACGCTCATTTGACTTGAGGCAGCCGCACTGAGCACACAGAGATTCATTTTTCTTGTACAACTACAGAGGTTGTAACTGGTAATAGTTGGTTAACTATTGCTATTGTAAGTGAAATGTGGATAAAGGGAAAATCGGAAAAGAAGACGCTCGA
Source organism: Schistocerca americana (assembly GCF_021461395.2). Taxonomy (NCBI): domain Eukaryota; kingdom Metazoa; phylum Arthropoda; class Insecta; order Orthoptera; family Acrididae; genus Schistocerca; species Schistocerca americana. Next base: position 125,092,568 of record NC_060122.1, on the reverse strand, counting down.
AACATTTGAGGTGTGGTGCTACAAATGGATCTTGAAAATTGGGTGGACTGATAAGGTAACAAATGAGGAGCTACTCCGCAGAATGGGAGAGAAAAGGAAAACACTGACAAGAAGAAGGGACAGGATTGTAGGGTATCAGTTTAGACGTCAGGGAATCACTTCCATGGCACTAGAGGGAGCTGTAGAGAATAACAATTGTAGAGGAAGAGAGACATTGGAATACATCCAGCAAATAACTTAAGATGTAGGTTGCAAGTGCTACTAAGAGAAGAAGAGGTTGACGCAGGAGAAGAATTCGTGGCGGGTCGCATCAAAGCAGTCAGAAGACTGATGACTAACTCGTTGACCTACAATCACGAATTTGGCAAGAGGCAAGGTTTCTGAATGCATGTGAACAAAAACGTGCGAAATGCGTTTATTGGTAGTTAAACCATATGAAAAATTATTTTTTGTCCTTTTATTTTTTTATCCGCCAGTCTGTCCGCCTATTCAGACCATTTTTCTCTGGAACAAATTGTCGTATGAAACTGGAATTTTCTGCCACTTACTAAGGTTGATGGTCCCTCGACGGTGCAAAACTTTTTAGCTTCAAAATCGATTCAGTGAGAAGACACGGCCATTTGAGTCACATATTCTGATACTGGAACACTCACTATTCAAAACCTACACAGTACTTCCCGCAGATACTTCCTGTTGTCCTAGTAGCATGAAATTCGACTACAAGCAAGGATTGGCAGCACAAGCACAAGGAAAAGAATTGAAAATTGTTAATTTGTAGGTACACAACACGAAAAATATAGCCTTTTTCTCTCTGTCCGTTTTCTGTTCGTCAGTTAATACATGTTTCTCTGGAACAATTTCTAGTATCAACTCCAAATTTATGGCCCACATTAAGGTCTATGCTAATATGTATGGTCCCTTGGTGGTGTAAATTTGTAAGCTTCTAAGTCAATTCAGTCAAAAGATACGGACATTTATGTCACATATGTCGATACTTGAAAAGTTCCTCCTCAAAAACTATAGGATACTTCCCGTTGTCTAAGCATCATTAAGTTTGGAAACAATCGCTGCTTCACAGCATGCAACTAAAGGTCAAAAATCTGAAATTGTTAACTTTTAATCATATATCTAGAAGAAATATTTCTTTTTTCATTTGCTAGTCAACTGCAAACTTCAAATTAAAACATCCTCAAAGTTCTTGGAGTACCTGGAACAGATAAGTGTCCATAACAGGCAAGTATCGTCAATATGCTCGGTTCCCAGAACGGATAATATGTGTATGAATAGTTGACCAAGTTTGTATGGAACCCTCAGTATGCGATCCTGCTCACAACTGAGAGTTTTTAATTTTCGAATTACGTGTGTTAGTAAGAAACTCTTCCACAAAGTAGAAAGAGTTCTCAAGAAAAAAGTTTTTCAATTTGTTTTCAAATTTTACTTTGCTACCTGTTGGACACTTTACATCACTAGGCAAGTGATCAAAAACATTTGTTGCAATACTGTGCAACCCTTTTATTTCTTGCTAAAGATAGCATTTACATAGGGTAAAGCATGTTATTTTTCCTTCTGATGCTCAAAGTATGTACATCATAGTTCTTTTGAACTGTAGTGGATTACTTACAACGAATTTCGTGATGGAATAAATATACTGCGAAGCTAGAGTCAGAATGCCTAAATACTAAGATCGATGCTGCAAGACGATCGTGCGTGAGGACCACATATTTTTATTACAGCTCGTTTTCCAGGAATGAGGTCTTTCTTTCTTGAAGATGAGCTACCCCAAAATGTAAATCCCCATTCCACTATTGAATGAAAAATGCTTAGTACACCAACTTACTGATTTCTCTCTCCTACAGATTTGCAACGATTCTAAGAGCAATTGTGGCTTATATAAGTTGTATTTCGAGTTCTAAAATATGCATTTTTCAGTTTAAATTCTCATCGATTTGGACACCTAAGAATTTTGAATTTTCCGTCACATATATTATTTCGTCGCCATGTGTTGAACGAATCATTGGTGCAGTAGCCTTAGATGTGCAGAACTCAACAAGTGGCCGAGCTGTTCTAAGCGCTTCAGTCTGAAACTGCGCGACCGCTATGGTCGCCGGTTCGAATCCTGCCTCGGGCATGGCTGTGTGTGCTGTCCTTTGGCTAGTTAGCTTTAAGCAGTTATAAGTTCTAGGGGCCTGATGACCTCAGATATTAAGTTCCATAGTGCTCTGAATATGTTGTACCTTTCTTAAAATTGAGGATGAGACCACTCGTAGAAAAATAGTCAATGGCACTTCTAGGAACGTTGTTTACCGCTTCCTCTGTTTCTGTAAGTATGCTTGGATTGATTACAATACTACTGTCATCTGTGAAAACGAACTAGTTCTGCTTGTTGTTATTACTTGGAAGATCATTTACATAAATGAGCAATAATATTGGTCCTAAGATTAAGCCTTGGGAAACCCCATGCATGATTTCTCCCTTGACTATATTGGCTGAGTTACTAAGTACAACTTTTTTGCATTTTTTGGTTAGGTATGACATTGTCCATTCGTTTGTTATACCATCAATCCGATAAAACTTCAAGTTATGTAGGAGGATACACTGATTCACAGAGTGAAATATGTTGCACAGGTTGCAGGAAATACCAACCGATGCTATTTCATTATTTAATGGTTGTAAAATTTAATGAGTGAATATGTGAGTGGCGTTCTCAGTAAAGAACTTCTTCTGAAACCCAAACTATGATTTACGGTGGACGTTATACTTGTTAAGATGACATAGTTTTCTACAATATATTATCTTCTCAAAGATTTTGGGAAATGATGTCAGCAATGAGGCAGCTCTGTAGTTATTGATATCTCACTCATCACTTCTCTTAAAGGTGGTTTAACAGTGGCATCTTTCAATCCCTCTGGAAAAATGCCTTCAGTTAGTGATGCATTACGTATTTCAAATATGACTGTGCTTCTTATATGGGTACAAATCTTCAGTACTCTGTTGGAAACACTATGAAAATCAGATGATCTTTCGTTTTTGAGAGACTGTATCATTTTATTAATTTCACAAGATGGAGCCGGTGATATATTCATATGATTAAATTTTATGAGAGTTCCTTGCTTTTTCAATTTTCCTCTTGTGTTATTCTTTTTACAATACTTAAGATATGATTATTAAATCTATTTTCTAGCTGTGACTCTTCATTCAGTTAAATAGTTATGTTATCCCTTTTGTGACTGGTTGTCGTAATTTCGTATCACTATAATCCATACAGTGTTGCCCATAATTTCTGTTGACGGAACTACTGACTTAAGCCATAATGTGCATGTTCCTTAAATTTGACAACCTTTCTTCGTAATTTTGAGAATTTTTTGTAGTGTGCAACTATTGTAGGACCTCTACTTTTTCTTGCCGACAGACACATATCTATTTTCCTTTCACAATATATTTTAGTCCCTGTAGTGATCCACGGTTTCTTACATGGCTGGTATTGTCCTTTCTAATTAGCTTCTGCGGCAAACTTTTTCAAATAACGAAACGAATTTACCACGGAATAGATTATTTTTTCTGTTAACGTTTGGTTTATTATTAATCTCATCCAAATTTATCTCTTGTAAACTGTTCTGAGAAACATTTGTCGTGGAGTCATTAATAATACTGATTTCCATTGGGGGGGGGGGGTATTAACATTTTAAGACATTATGTTATTTATCCTAACCAACTGTGCATCAGTTACTGTCTTGCTCTGATTTTCAGCTAAGAAAACATTAACATCTATAGTCTTACCCTCTTTGTCCGCTCATGTTGGAAAGTTAATTACTGAGATCAAACTGTAGGATCCAGATAGGTTTCCCACATCATTTTTCCCATCAGAATTCCTTAGGAAATCTGCACTGAAGCCACCATCGACTGGTTCGCTGCTGTCTGACAGACAGTTCAAAATTTCCCAGTAGAAATCTGTATACAGTTAAAAGCCAAGTATTTTTGAATATTAATTCACCAGCACACACTTCTATGTGCCAATAACTTTAAAATCTACGTGCCTCAATATTTTTGAAGTACTGTTCAGTCTTAATATGTGTAACATCTCCTACTTTTCCGATATTATTTTCAGATCAGCGTATACTACGCTCCAGAGTGAAAATTCATTCTGGAAAGAATCCTCCAGCCCATGACTACGGCATGTGTCCGCTATGTCCTTGGTTCCAGGAGCTCAAATCGTAAGATAAGCAAGAGAACTTCTTTGATATTTGGAAGGTAGGGAGTGAGGTACTGGTAGAAGTAAAGCTGTGAGGTAGCCTTGAGCCGTGCTAGGATGGCTAAGTCGTTAGGGTAAAAGTTAAAAGTGCGAGATTCGAGACCGGGTGCGGGCACAGTTTTAATCAGCTAGGAAATTGGAGTTTTATAGTTGCTCTCTCAGTAAGAAAATATGCTGTTAACTGAACAGTGTTGTTTGGAATACTATTTGTTGCCCTAAAAGTTTCGAAAAATGTAACAACGACGCATAAAACTTACAGATTACTACAGCTCTACAGACATGTTCCTACAAGTTACTGCTCCAGTTTCAACTTTGCATGACCTTGCATGACCATGACTAGTCTCCACAACAGTATACACTGACAGAAAAAAACTGCAACACCAAGAACGAGTTGTGCGAATAATCGAAAGTTTGTAGAAGTGTTTGTACATCTGAAAGATGATGTCTATTCAGGTTTCGCGCTACATGCTATTAGTTGAGGATGATAATCAGGTTTGCTTTAATTACATATTCTAACGGTGCTCTTACGCTCGTAATCGTTAGTTACCTTTGAGAATGTATATGGTGAGTTGATGCTTGTCAACAACCCTTTAAGACGAATAGGCGCCTTTAGCAACACCTCATTGAGTTTGAACTAGGTCGTGTTATAGGACTGCAACAAGCTGGATGGTGCTTCTGCGATGTTTAAAAAAGTCTTGATTGGAATGTAACCACCGTACATGACTGCTGGCAGCGCTGGTCGCGAGAATGTACGGTGGCAAGGAGACTGGTCTCCGGACAGCCACGTGGCACTCCCGAGAGGGAAGATCATAGTGTTCGGCGTATGACTTGGGCGCAGCGTACTGCACCTGCAGCAGCAATATTAGCAGCAGTTGGGACCACAGTGATACAACGATCAGTTAGAAATGGATTACTTAAGGAGAGATCCCATTCCACCGACCCACAAACCACCGCCATTCATTGGTATGAACAAAGAGCTCATTGGAAAATCAGTGTGGAGGACTTTTTACGTTTTCTAATGAACTGTAGTTCTGCTTCGGTGCCAGTGATGGCTGTGTGTTGGTTAGAAGGAGACCAGTTGTGGACCTGCAAGCAACGTGTATGCGTGCTAGACACGCTGGACATACTCGTGAAGTTATGGTCTCGGGTTCGATTTGGTGTGATAGCAGGAGCACTCTCGTGGCTATCCCACGAAACCTGGTTTCAAGTTATCAATCTGTTGATTTGACCTGTTGTGCTGCAATACATGAACAGCGTTGTAGGGGTATTTTTCAACAGGATAACGCTCGCGTACATACCGCTGTTGTACCCCAACAGTCTCTACAGAGTGTTGTCATTTTGCTTTGGTCTGCTGGATCTGTCTTCAATTCAGCACATACGAAACCATCATCGGACGACAACTCCATCGTCATCAACAAACAGCGTTAGCCGTCCCCGTACTGACCGAGCAAGCATAGCAGGTACGGAACTCCATCCCACAGCTAACATCCGCACCTGCACAACACGCTGCTTGCACATTTTCATGCTTGCATTCAACATTCTGGAGGTCACGCAGCTTATTAACGTACCAGCAGTCGACATTTGCTATGGCTTATCCCGCGCTTACATGAATCTGTGATATGCATTGTTAATCCTCTACATTTGTTACCTAGATACACTCCTGGAAATTGAAATAAGAACACCGTGAATTCATTGTCCCAGGAAGGGGAAACTTTATTGACACATTCCTGGGGTCAGATACATCACATGATCACACTGACAGAACCACAGGCACATAGACACAGGCAACAGAGCATGCACAATGTCGGCACTAGTACAGTGTATATCCACCTTTCGCAGCAATGCAGGCTGCTATTCTCCCATGGAGACGATCGTAGAGATGCTGGATGTAGTCCTGTGGAACGGCTTGCCATACCATTTCCACCTGGCGCCTCAGTTGGACCAGCGTTCTTGCTGGACGTGCAGACCGCGTGAGACGACGCTTCATCCAGTCCCAAACATGCTCAATGGGGGACAGATCCGGAGATCTTGCTGGCCAGGGTAGTTGACTTACACCTTCTAGAGCACGTTGGGTGGCACGGGATACATGCGGACGTGCATTGTCCTGTTGGAACAGCAAGTTCCCTTGCCGGTCTAGGAATGGTAGAACGATGGGTTCGATGGCGGTTTGGATGTACCGTGCACTATTCAGTGTCCCCTCGACGATCACCAGTGGTGTACGGCCAGTGTAGGAGATCGCTCCCCACACCATGATGCCGGGTGTTGGCCCTGTGTGCCTCGGTCGTATGCAGTCCTGATTGTGGCGCTCACCTGCACGGCGCCAAACACGCATACGACCATCATTGGCACCAAGGCAGAAGCGACTCTCATCGCTGAAGACGACACGTCTCCATTCGTCCCTCCATTCACGCCTGTCGCGACACCACTGGAGGCGGGCTGCACGATGTTGGGGCGTGAGCGGAAGACGGCCTAACGGTGTGCGGGACCGTAGCCCAGCTTCATGGAGACGGTTGCGAATGGTCCTCGCCGATACCCCAGGAGCAACAGTGTCCCTAATTTGCTGGGAAGTGGCGGTGCGGTCCCCTACGGCACTGCGTAGGATCCTACGGTCTTGGCGTGCATCCGTGCGTCGCTGCGGTGCGGTCCCAGGTCGACGGGCACGTGCACCTTCCGCCGACCACTGGCGACAACGTCGATGTACTGTGGAGACCTCACGCCCCACGTGTTGAGCAATTCGGCGGTACGTCCACCCGGCCTCCCGCATGCCCACTATACGCCCTCGCTCAAAGTCCGTCAACTGCACATACGGTTCACGTCCACGCTGTCGCGGCATGCTACCAGTGTTAAAGACTGCGATGGAGCTCCGTATGCCACGGCAAACTGGCTGACACTGACGGCGGCGGTGCACAAATGCTGCGCAGGTAGCGCCATTCGACGGCCAACACCGCGGTTCCTGGTGTGTCCGCTGTGCCGTGCGTGTGATCATTGCTTGTACAGCCCTCTCGCAGTGTCCAGAGCAAGTATGGTGGGTCTGACACACCGGTGTCAATGTGTTCTTTTTTCCATTTCCAGGAGTGTAAATACATTCCAGAAGTTTCATTATTAGACAATAATCATTTTTTAGTATTACCATTTTTTTCGTCAGTATATTTGTTTCTCTCTCACGACTGTTAACACGTTTCCTACGATTGTTCAAATGGTTCAAATGGCTCTGAGCACTATGGGACTTAACATCTATGGTCAACAGTCCCCTAGCACTTAGAACTACTTAAACCTAACTAACCTAAGGATATCACACAACACTCAGTCATCACGAGGCAGAGAGAATCCCTGACCCCGCCGGCAATCGAACCCGGGAACCCGGGCGTGGGAAGCGAGAACGCTACCGCACGACCACGAGCTGCGGACTCTACGATTGTGTCTAAAGACGAAAATCGTGAAGTAATAGGAGCTCATTGTATTTGTCAAACACGCGAAGGTAGTTTAAGTCATTTCCTCATCTAAGAAAAAATTATTCTTGCAGTGTCAGTTATTTGATATATTAGCTAGTAGACTGAACACTAACAATTGCAGACGTAAAATTTTTATATCCTTTGAGAAGCTCGTGCATGTTTAGGTATTTACCAGGCACACTTCCACCTTTTTATTAATTAGGTAGTGTATAATACCAATGTTTGCATCGCGACAGTTGTTTGATTTGCTTGAAGAGCGAGCTACAGTTGTTAGAACCTTCAGTTGAGTGGTAGCATCTCACACAGCAGCGCATTGAAGGATAACTTTTGGTCTGTGAGTTGATACAGCTAATTGTAAGATGGGACTTGTTTTGAATTTACCCTGTGCTGTTTAGTTTAGTGTCTTAAATTTAATGCATGTTTGTGTATTTATCAGTCAGAGTTTCATGCTTTCGTAAGTGTCTGGACTATATTTCCGCCGTCTTTGGAATGGATACCGACTATGACTGCTGTGTTCAGGTGCGAGCTGAGATTGTAACCCTTTGCTCACAGCTCCAGGTGGTGTTTGTCACACAGCTTGAGGCTGGTGCCAACGGGCGTCACCGTGAGGGGCTGCACGTGGAGATCGAACGGACGTCCAGTACGTCCCACGTGTCCCCCATATGAGTCTACTACTGTGGTCGCCCTGCACAGTGCCCGCACTGATGTTGAAACCTTGCCTGTACTCGAATGGGAGGTCGCTCCAATGTATGGAAGACGTTCCGGGGTGCCGATCGAAGGGACTCTCCGGTTCATCTTATGGATAGGCTTCAGAAGTTATGTGTGTATGACAATTATCCTGAGTGAGCTGTCGTCACTCTCCCTCTTTCAGGGAAAGTCTCTCGGCCGGCAAGATGTGGTCACACAAGGCTAGATTAATGGTAGTTGGGTGCGGCAATGTTAGACGCGTAATGGTCCACCTAAGGGTATGCTTAGCAAGGAGGGGAAGAAATCCAGTGTGCGCTCCGTGTGCATACCGGGAGGAGTCATTTGAAGTGTGGAAAGGGTGCTTCCTGATGCCATGAAGATCTCAGGGTGCAGCTAACTAAAGGGAGTGAGTCATATTGACACTAACGATGTGTGTCGCTTTTGATCAGAAGAGGTTCTCTGTTGTTCTGGGTGAGTAGATGAAGTGGTAATGGCCGAAAGTCTTGCTTGCAAGATGAAAGAGGAGCTCAGCATCTGCAGCATCGTTGACAGCACCTGAATCAGCTGTTCAGACGCTTCTGCGGCCATTTAAGATGCAAATTCATCGACTTGCGCCATAGGTTGATGGATTTTCGAATTAGTTATGTTACGGGTCCACTAGACACAGGATGTGGCTACAATGGTAGTGGGGCCGTTTAGAGGGCACTGGACGACTTTTTAGCCCAGAGGATCTCGGGAACCTACCGAAACGGCGTGAGTCTAAAAGGGTGCAGGTCAAACACAGGACGAGGGTAGAACTAGAAAACATCAGTATTGTATTTGTAAATTGTCGTTGCTGGGTTGGAAAAGAACCAGAGCTCCAGGGCTAATAGGAATCAATGAATGTCACATTCTTATAGGTACTGAAAGTTCGCTGAAGCCGGCGACAAGGCCAGCCGAAATTTTTACAAGTGAGTTAACCGTGCTCAAGATCCATTGGTTCCCTACAATAGTGGTGGAGTGTTTATTACTGACAGAAATAGTTTGATGAGTAGTTAAATTGAAGTATACAATTCCTCTGAGTTAGTATGAAAAAGGTTGTACTTGACAACGGGAATAAATTACAAACTGGCGCCTTTTACCCAACTACCCCCCCCCCCCCCTCACCCCTCCCCCGCACTCACATCATCCCCCTCCCCTCCTAATGTTGCATTTGTTGAAAAATCGTTTCAAATAGGTACCCCGTTCATACAATTATGGTTGGTGGCGACTTCGATCTACTCTCTATATGTTAGTGAAAATATATGTTTAAATTCGATGGTAAGCGAGGAACGTCGTCCGAAACCGTGCTGAATGCTTTCTCCGAAAGTTCTTCCGGACACTTGATTCAAGTGTAAGCAGTTGCAAAAACACACTTGACATCTACTTAGGATGAAACTGTCTTCAGCAGATAGGTATCATGATGGCGGATACAGAGATAAATGATCAAAAAGTCCTTGTAGCAGGACTGATTACCTTAACCTCCAAAGCAACCAAAAACAAACGCAAAATATGTCTATTTAAAAAAGCACACCAAAAATTCGTTTGTTGCATTGCTAAGAGACAATCTCCACTTCTTCCAAAGTTACTATTTAAGCTTTGAGAAGGTAAGGTTTAAGTTCCAAGAAGTAGTATCGACGGCAATTGAGAGATACATTACAAAGATGTGGTGCTGAACCCCCGCGGTACAGAAAACACTTCATAACTCTGTTGTTGCTACAGTTGAAAAAGCCATGGAATCACTCTCATGCACATACTAGGGAAGAGGTACGCACGTGCTTGCGTGCCTGTGTTTGCGTGTGCGGCTACCTACAGCCGCACGGCGACCAGCTGCAAGGCGTACAGGTGTAAACGCACGTTTAGAGCCACAATCTGCAGTCATACATAAAGCGTCGAGGTACTGCAGCAAATGACTGTCCTTTCAGGTCTCAAGTTCTGGATTACATGTCGTATAGCTGTTACAGAATATGGATCTCCTAGAACCACTTTTGCAAACAGTTCTCGGGTCAAGGACTTTTCAGTATCCGTGCCAGCGCACGTCACTATGAAGGCAGATGAGCTGGCATGGATAGAACAGCGGTGTAGCTCAGAAAGTTGCCATGAATAACGAGCGGAGACATGGCTTAGCAAGGTTCGCAGGAGAGCTTCTGTAAAGTTTGGAAGGTAGGAGACGAGATACTGGCAGAAGTAAAGCTGTGAGACCGGGCGTGAGTCGTGCATCGGTAGTTCAGATGGTAGAGCACTTGCCCGCGAAAGGCAAAGTTCCCGAGTTCGAGTCTCGGTCGGGCACACAGTTTTAATCTGCCAGGAAGTTCCATATCAGCGCACACTCCGCTGCAGAGTGAAAATCTCATTCTGGAAACATCCCCCAGGCTGTGGCTAAGCCATGTCTCCGCAATATCCTTTCTTTCAGGAGTGCTAGTTCTGCAAGGTTCGCAGGAGAGCTTCTGTAAAGTTTGGAAGGTAGGAGACGAGATACTGGCAGAAGTAAAGCTGTGAGACCGGGCGTGAGTCGTGCATCGGTGGCTCAGATGGTGCAGTCTGCGTTCGGCAGGGCAGCAGTGCGCACCGCGCTCGGCCGTCCACGCCGCTGCGCGCGCGGAGTGTTTTGTTTACTTCCTCGTCACCGCGCTTCTCAGTCGAACAAGCTGTAATGGCCAACTCTTACAGGAAGAACACTCTTAAGTTCACCTTCTCAAACGAATACGCACGACCCAAAGCACTGGCCGTTGAACGCTTCCTACGCGAAGACGTGAAGATCCCGCGTGACGAACTCATCGGCATACACCTATCGATCATTAGCAGCGTCGTTTATGTTAAGATGACTTCCGACGCTGCCTGCAACGAGATCATTCAAAGGACGCGACATGGACTAAAATTTCGGCATTCCGACGGAAACGTCGGGCCTGTGGATGTCGACCATGCTGGACTTGGCCTTCGGACGATCCGTGTATTCGAACTGCCTTTCGAGGTGGCTGAAGATGAAGTCATCGCGGCGCTAAGTCCGTTCGGAAAAGTCCAGAGCCACGTAGCCGAGACATGGGCACAGTTTACGACGTATCCGGTGCTTAATGGTGTGAGACAAGTCCGAATCGATCTCAAACGGCACGTTCCATCGTACATTTCTATCGGCGGCTGCCGTGCGGTAGTCATTTACGACGGACAACCTCGAACATGTTCCGGTTGTGGCCAAGAAGGCCACGTCCGTAATGAATGCCTGCAACGCCGCATCACACAACTAAGGCCCGACGATACGAACACCGACAGAACCACGACCACCCTTCCAGTCACCTATGCGGCGACACTGCACGTCCAGCCCTCACAAGGCGCCGTTCACGAGCGTCTCTCTGGTCCGATACACCCGGAGGCGTCCCAGCACCTTGACACCGGCGATGCCGCCCGTGAACATGTCCAACAACCGGACACACCCACGCTAGAAGATCACAAGGATACCAATGAGAGTGTTCTGGAGAATGAAGACCGCATCATAGCACCCGCGGCTTTTGTACCGGAACGACGTGAATCTCTTCCTTCCTCAGACACCGAAACTCATTGCCGAAAGCAGAAGTCGCCCAAACGACGAAAAAAACGCCGCAAGACATCAGAATCGACCATTGAGCCCCCTCCGCAGGACGAAGAAATGCCACATCACTCCGACGGAGAACACGATAACACTTTCTCCTCTGCCACGGAGACGCGTCATCCACAAGACGGTGAACCGTCCGACAGAGATCGTGCGCAAGCCCCGCGCCCAGAAGCCATGGAACATAGCACGCCTGTTGTCACCGACGCAATTGAGCCGACTCGGCCAGCGCTGCCACCTCTCGCCGATGTTAAACCTGTCGGACACCTTTCATGGGCGGATGACACGGATTTCCCACCTCCATCTGATGCGGAAATGAGATCTGTTTCTCCGTTCGACCAAAACTAAGATGGGTGAAGTTTCTACGGCGAATCCTGCGACTTCTATGGACTTCCAGCATCCACAACAACAATCTTCACCAGCTACGACCCTATCAACAGCACGGATCTCCCATCAGGCGTACCGAATAGCTACTATCAATACTAATAATATCGGCTCCCATGCTAAACTTCAACTGCTCCGTGACACGCTCAGAGCAGCGGACATCGACATCGCCCTGTTACAAGAACTGAGGACAGCGACTTGGACTGGGTGTTATGGATATGAGACGTACGCCGCCCCTGCAGCTATGGAACACACAGGCGCAGCCATCCTCCTCCGAGAAGGAATTGCAGTTTCCGATGTCGCATACCTCCCAACAGCGCGAGGGGTGGCCATAACAGTTGAAGGACTCAAAATCATAAATCTCTACGCCCCATCTGGCACTGATAAACGGAGGGATCGCTCCCAGTTCTACGCAGAAGATATCACGCCTTTATTCCTCGGTCGATACGATCATCTCATCGTAGGTGGAGATTTCAACTGTGTTCTCGAGCGTACAGACCAATACCCCCATTTCACCACATGTCCCGAACTTCGCTTCCTCGTCCGCCGCCTTCGTCTCCTCGACACTTGGCGAGTGATACACGGCGACCGCCCGGGGTATACACACATCACGAGCCACTCCGCCAGCCGACTTGATAGAATATACATCTCTAACGCTCTAAAATCAGTACTCCTCGACGCGGAACGTTGGCCGTCTGCCTTTTCGGATCATGACATCTATATCTGTACCATGAACCTACGTCGACAATCTATATGGCGCAGTGCAGGACCCTGGAAACTCAATGTCGCGCTACTGCGGGACCCTGAATGTCGACAACAGGTCACCGACACGTGGCACACCTGTGTTCAACGCATTATGCGTTACGAGACCACACTGCAGTGGTGGTTGCTGTGCGCCAAACCGGCCATCCGACGCACATTGACACACTATGGCAGAGCAAAAGCCAGGTGGAATCACCACACAACTGATTTCTACTATAGCGCTCTACGTGAACTCATGGATCATCCTCCATCCCCGGATCGCCTCAAAGAAGCTCAACGCATCAAGGCAAAGATTCTATCCTTGACCAGATGCCGTCTAGAGGGAGCCATTGTACGAGCCCGCAGCCAAGACAGGATTAATGGTGAAGAACCTTCTATGCATCATATTGTTCAAACTGTTCGTCGACGCCGACAGGCTTTAATGACAACTTTAGACTTACCTGATGGACGACGGCTGACTTCGCAAGCTACCATTGCGGATGCATTCACAACGCACTATAGACTTTTCTATCAAGAAGTACCTGCCGGTGCAGAGGCCATTTCTGAGGTTGCCCATGAGACACTTGGTACTCTAAACGCAGCAGATGCAACCCTCCTGACTGCTGAAGTGACCACCGACGACGTCCAGGGCGCTGTGGCCAAGGGGTCTCTGAATCGATCTCCCGGCCCGGACGGTTTACCTCTCGAATTTTACAGAACCTTCCAAGATTTGATGATGCCACGATGGAGGGACATGTACTGGGAACTTTTGTCCGGCGCGGCGAACCCGCCACCAATGTTCATGGAAGGCTTACTTGTACCAGTCCCGAAACCCGCAGGAGGAACACGACTCGACAGTTATCGGCCGATCACGTTACTCAATTCGGACTTCAAGATTTTCACACGCCTTCTGGCAGTGCGACTCAAACATGTATTACGGGACATTGTCTCCCACGAACAAACATCCTTAGGCGGCGATCGTAATATAAAGACGGCCCTCAGTGAATATCGAGATGTGATCGCTGTGGCAACACACTCGCGACTGCCAGGCGCTTTAATCTCCATCGACTTCAAACAAGCGTTTGACCGCGTCAATCATGCATTCCTCAACGCAGTGATGGACCGAATGGCAATTCCCCCGACGTTCACGCAAGTGATTATGCGGCTCCTTCGTGGAGCATCGTCCAGACTTCTCGTCAACGGCAGACTTACAGAACCTATACGGATTGAACGCTCAGTTCGGCAGGGTTGCCCTTTGTCGACGGTACTTTATGCCATTGCGATGGAACCACTCATTTGCGGATTACGGCGCCGTTTGACAGGTATTCCACTCCGGGATCATATGTTCCGCTGCCGAGCTTACGTGGACGACTTGGCCCTCGTCGTACGTTCAGCGGCTGAAGTACAAGCTGCGATGCAGTGGATTACCCGTTACAGTGCAGGGGCAGGGAGCGCTATGAACGTGGCAAAATCATGCGCCATGGAGATCGACCGCGGCCTTCCCGCAGACAGCGTAGCTCCTTTCAACTGGTAGACACCATTCGTTGTCTCGGATTGGTGTACACGCGAGACATTCGCCGCACCTCGGCGATCAATTTTCGTGCGCTGCTGCAACGCATCCGGGCCAACATACAAAATCACATACTACGCCCGCTGAATATGTGCCAGAGAGTCACCTTCGTCAATACCCATCTGGCAGCTCGGATACCCCATATAGCGCAGATTCTGCCCATCACTGCGACAATGGCGGCCAGGTTACAGGCGGCATTCGGCTATTTCATTTGTTCTGGACACATCTTCAAAGTCCAGTATGAAGCTCTCACCTTACCGAAGCGGGACGGTGGCCTCGATCTGGTTAATGTGAGAGCCAGGACAACGGCACTTTACACCAATACTATGCTCCGGTTATGGAGAAGCCAAAATGCTAGTTTTACTGGAATGTTGACCACCGAGCTCGCGCCTGTTTCGAGACGCCCACCGACGTCTTTGGCACACATCCCACCTCCGATGTCACATATCGGCCGTTTCTTTTTGAAGTACAGTTACATATGCACCGAGCTCCCCAGGACCAGGAAGACGACCACCCGCGACATCTACCGCCTTCTCCGAAAGTCTCCACCCCGCAACCCCGTCGAAACACGTCACCCCCAGGTTTCATGGCCTACAGTTTGGAAAACGATCCACCAACCATATCACACCACTGACAGCACCTCTATGTGGTACCTTCTCGTCAACGGCAAGTATACTACAAGACAGAAACTGCATCGCATCGCACTGGTGGACTCACCCCTGTGCCTCAAGTGCAATGTCGAAGATACAGATTTACATCGTTTTGAGTGTGGGCCAGCAGCAGCTGTCTGGACCCTCGTACAGAAGATTGTGGCTTTCTACCTCCGAGTACCACCACATCACGTTTCTCCCACTATGATGATATATCCCGACACGAGCTACTTTCCATCAGCTAAGTGGCACGCCATCACATGGATCAGTGGCATGGCTGTCGACTACCTCTTCCGAGACGACATCGTCGATCCGGCGGACTTTTGGACACGCCTCCAAGTGTATCACCACACCCTTCGCCGGCATCGACACTATCGGGCCACTTTCGCGAACTATTTACAGAGCATTTTCACCAACCCGCCTCAAAGCTGGAATCTCAACGAACCGTGCCGGCCAAGGCTGGACGATCCCACGTTCCCCTTCAATGGTCAATGATAGAATGCATTTTGTTCTGCTGGCGCGCCAAAGTGGAGCATGGCGCGGAAAGTATTCCTATTTTATTTCAGTTCTCTTTCTTCCTCCTCTTCTAAGTTTTTTTTTCTCCTTACACATGTTTATCCCTTTCACAACTAGCTCTCTATCTGCAGCCTATTTGTTTTCTTTCTCTTGTGCTCCAAAAAAAAAAAAAAAAAATAAAATAAAATAAAATAAATAAAAATAAAAATAAAAATAAAATAAAATAAAATAAAAAAAGAAATGCTGCTGATGGTGAGACTGTACACTCATTTATGTTACCAAAAAAACATACAAATACAAAAGAAGGCCGTTGCGGAAATACAGCTACCTTTTATGTTTTACGTTTTCAAAGGATATTGTGTTATTTATGAAGAACGTCGTCTTTTATTTTCATACCCAAGAGGTTTTTATTTGTTTTTCTTTAAAAAAAAAGCGGTTAAAGGAAAACAAAATTTAAAAAAACAAAAAAAAAAACAGAAAAAAAAAGATGGTAGAGCACTTGCCCGCGAAAGGCAAAGGTCCCGAGTTCGAGTCTCGGTCGGGCACACAGTTTTAATCTGCCAGGAAGTTTAATATCAGCGCACACTCCGCTGCAGAGTGAAAATCTCATTCCAGATGTAATTTGTTTGCTAGCCTGCCTGTAATTGATGAAGCCACATCAATTGTGTAGCTGTGGATAGAGCTACGTACACATTGCAATACAGTAGTGGTAATTTTCTCTCCTATGTGAGACAGTGGTAATGGTGAAGACATTTCACATAGGACATGACTCTGGTCACTGTTGCTAACACCATCTCTCTCCATCTTTCTCAGTCATAAACATGTTCACTTCCTCCAGAAACTGTTGTGCTTTCTGACGTATATTATTATCGTAGTCTACGTCCTTACAGGTGACAAATGTAATAATATACCTGGATGAAACACCATATACTGTCTGAAGATTGCCGGTAAAAGAAGCAGAAACTTTCAAATTGACCAAGCCAACCATTTTAAACGCTTCTAGCGCCCACACCTGTAGATCCCAGTAGTGAACTGTAGACCCATATGACCATGCGCTATCAAATTACAATATTACATGCTCTTTTATAGTTTATAATGACGGCAGTCTGCTTCCTTTAGAACGAGATCCTGTTTGTCCTTACAATACATTTAATTTAGTATTACTCTGCAATTTGATTTACTTTCGATGCACTTACAGAACCTCATTAGTTTGCTATGGGAATCGAAGCCACGACTGCAATAGTCTTCACATTTTCTTCCGTACGCTATCATCAGTATCTTCTAATACGCTGGGCATTGACTGTCTGAGTGGAGACAGTTCGTACTGACATAGAGCGGACTGTTCCTGTTGCATAGGAGATGAACGTCGCGTACTGCTTCAACAGCCACCCTCAGGTTCAGATTCTTAACTCTCCTCAAAATCAGTAGACCTATCAACCGTGAAGTCATGTGTTTCTGTGTCGTCCCCATTATGTTTCTGAATTATTATGTTACGTAATACAACCGCGAACTCTCTGTCTTCGATCCCGATTTCATTTCGGTATTCAGCACGATGCAACATTTCCCTAATATTTGGATCACATTCGTAGGATTAATTCTCTTCATGATAGTCCTGTACACAGTATACACAGTAACGCGCATGCGAACACTCCAAGAGGCTCTTTCGTACTACAGCTGTACCATTCACGAAAGTCGAGCACTTGTTAGTGGAGTTACTGCAAGTGACCATCTGATGGCGCTAGCAGACGAGTCCGAAGTTTTGCATGAAAATGACACAGACCGCTGATGTTCTTATGGTCAAGTGTTAAATCTACCTTTGCATCTGTAGATTTTGTTCCGTAAAGATCGACATGCTAAGTTCAATCTGCGAGGATGTGCTGAATCCTGTCAGCACTTGGGTCCGATGCTCAGTAAGATCACACTTTTTATACTAACCCACAATGCGGGACCGTGACAAATGCCTTCCTGAAGTCATGGAACACAACACCATCCTGCGCCGATGTCTACAGCGCTATAGATTTCGTTGAGAAACAAAGCGCGCTGAATTTCAGAACAGAAATTCGACCCTAAGTCCATATTAAGCACTCACAAGCGTGTGGGCAAAAGCCTTACACGTGCGTCGTAATAAATTTACCGGAAATTATGTTGAAAAGGCTTGGGATTGACCAGGTAAATGTGCTCAGCACGGCTCAACGCACCTGCATATATAGTTCAACTCGATTACCACTTCACAGATGGCAGAAAATGACATCACGCGATGATAGAGTAATGTCAAATAGTACCGATACGTCATCGATATGTGAAAAGTTTGATGGTAATTTGGCAACATGAAACGGATCGAGAGGAATTTGAAATGCTACTGTATAGGCACCTTTCCTCAGTGTCGTAATAGTAATGACTTGCTGTGACTTCACCTCTTGTATTACATTTCGAATTTAATTGCTCTATACCAATGTTCGATTTCACATTTTCGCTGCTTTCATTCTTCAGTCAATGCAGTGGGCCAGAAGTGTTACCGCTGCGCTCTAGAAATAAAATTATGTACCGTAATACAGTTTTCTCTGCGATACGTTTCGGATTCTCTCTGATAACTGCACTATATTATCACGCGAAGCCATTACATATACACCATCACATTATGCAATAAGCAGGTTACGCAAATAAATTCAAGGGTGTTTTTAACAACGTGGTAAGCTGACAGCAATTGCTGTTCTATAAAAATTTCACCAAGAGAGATACCTCCGGTAGGGAGAGCATTCAGCAAACAGGTGTCGGCAACTTGCATCAGCATTGCGAAACAAAGCTTCAGTGTGCCACGCTAATTCTCTAATTACACGCTCAAGCAGAAGCGTCTGCGCTATGGTGACTGTAATTACCCTACATTACGTGCTGCAAGGCGAATACTTAGTGACAGCAAGACCGTGGATCATACCTGTTAGCACTTGTGTCCTCTCTTGCCCTCAAAACGGGAGCTAAGACTTCTTGCGAAGCTCACAAGCTCACAATGAGGTGTTGACAGCTGCTCTTGTGCTGTAAGAAAAGGTCTATCACTTCACAAAAGAATATCGATAGCTTTTTCTCGGTTTTAGTAAGCGCACGATTTCGTAACGAGACTGATATAGCTTCGGCAGAAATCGCAGTATTGCTAGGCAACGACACATGCCCCTTCCACCAACTGTGCATTGTTGCGAACGTTCCCAGGGATCGTTACTAGCCGGCCAAAGTGGCCGTGCGGTTCTAGGCGCTGCAGTTTGGACCCACGAGACCGCTACGGTCGCAGGTTCGAATCCTGCCTCGGGCATGGATGTGTGTGATGTCCTTAGGTTAGTTAGGTTTAACTAGTTCTACGTTCTAGGGGACTAATGACCTCAGAAGTTCAGTCCCATAGTGCTCAGAGCCATTTCAACCACTTTTTTGATCGTTACTAAACAACATGGCTGTGAATGACAGACCAAGCCGCAATTGTTTACTGGTCGTGTTAGGTAGGCATTTTGGAATCACGAATGTTTCAAACTGTAAAACAATTCAGAACCAAAACACCACTATGCAGGGGAGTCTGAATGTGTTTGTCGTTGAATTACGTAATATTCACAGAGAAGTCGTCTTGTAAATGACCAAACTAATTATGAATGCATTATAAGAAAATTCTAACTAACGTTCTAGTGGAAATTTTAAAATACAGGGACATTGACCCTTGTACACAATAGAATAGATGTACCATCTTATCATCTGACAACCTCAGTAGTGAATATCTGTAGCCACTCACAATGCTTGAGCATGATGTGGAATATTATAAAGCGAAATCAAATAGGAAGAACATATGATGTCAGTTAACAGTAAGGAGGTGTAACACATGTAATTAACATAATGATTAATAATTAATCCATTCAAGCACTGTCTTACAGTAATGTAGAATTTCCTCAACTTAACATGAGAAGAATGCAAGTCATATACAAAAAAACTTGCCAATTGCGAATAGGAATCACCATCTGAGGGTTGTGTACAAACATAATTATGTGTGTAGATAGTTCATCCATATTGGTAATTGAGAAACTCGATGATTTTGCCTCTTATCGGTATCGATACAAGATATTGGTCCTGATGATACCGAGACTTTCGAGAATGTTTTAATTTTAATTTTCAATCTATTTCGCAATTGCTATTGTAATTTTTGAGGAAAGATGGTCTTAACGGACTGCCAGAGACACAAACGGATAACGAAAGAGAAAAATAGATTTCTTGGTGTTATATAACTAGAGATTGACATTTTTAGGATTTTTTTCCCTTACTCGGACCGTGAAACCTTGTGTCTTGCCAAATTTCATCATTTGCGCTCAACAGGAAGTAGGGCCTGCTCTTTAGGTTTTCATGAGAGTTCGCAAGCATCAAAATACGTGACGTAGTGGACGTATCGTTTCATTTAACTTAAACCGTTAAATTTTTAGGCCACCAAAGGTCTGTAGATCTTAAATCGGACATTAATTTTGACTTCATAGTCTACCCTATGCTGATAAACGCCCTTTTTATCAGAAGAGAGTATATCAATAAACGGATGACGAATGACAGAAAATATTTTTTCGTGTGATACAATTACAAATTAACAAGTTTCGACTTTTTGCATTACGTCTTCTGTGAGACGCTGCTGTCTGCCACATTTCATGGTTCTAGGTCAACGGGAAGGTCCCAGTAGATTTTGATGAATCAATTTGCTAGAACCAAAATATGTGACATGAATAACGATATCTTTTGATTGCACTTACTTAGAAACTTAAAATTTTTACTCCATCAAGGGACTATAGAGGTTAGTCTTTGATATAAATTTAAACTTTATATTTCCACCCGTTACTGTGAAAAAGGGTTCAGACAGACTGACAGATGGACGGACAATAAAGTGAAATTGTAAGTGTTGTTTTTTTATCGACTGAGATACAGAACCCTAACAACGAGTAAATATTTATAAACATGCGTTCAAGGAGGAAAGAACAAATGGTTGGCCATAGCCTTGGTCAAGGAATGAGCCTCCATTTGCCAAAAGTGAAAACCAGCAAAACCTACATCAGTCTAACCTTCCAACCTCCCGAATCGGACGCCAGTGTCTTTATATAAAGTGCACTGCCTCAGTCGGTTACATCTAACGTGCAGAGCACTTGTGTTCTTAAATACTAAAAACAAATTAGTTAATAACATGAAAAATAATTACATACCGTTTTGTCTTCCCATACTTTTCGCTGCACCCATACTCTTGGCAGAGGAATTCAGGACCACGATCACACTGACGCACCACTGTTACATCTTCGGGTCTTCGGTTCTGCGCCTCTGAACACCTGAGTGAGCATTCCGCCAGGATCAGTAAGACGTTGAGTTGAGGAAGATGGTGATAAATTAGGATCGTAACACCTCTAAACTTGGGTGTAAGATATTTCTGCAAAAAAACATTACGTTGGTGACGTATGTTACAAAGTCACAGAGCTGTTTTAGTACTGATTAAAGATGCAGGAGGCAATGGACACCACTTCAATAAAGACATATAATGTGTTTCCACATGGTTTGTGGTTTACAATTGAAAAAGTGTCATGATCATCCCTCCGTCAGCAAAATATTTCGGTTTACTGCACCATTCGGATTTCTGGGAGGGGACTGCAATGGGGAAGTGACAGAGAAAAAGACGAAATAACCAAAGATGGGATGGCATTCTATGAGTCGAAGTGCGGAATATCAGAATTTTGAACATAATATGAAACCTGGAAAATATAAAAACGGAAAGGAAGAGGAACGATCGAGATATAGTGGGGTGGTTAGTAACGTGAAAGTTTTCTCATCACATGAAAGTAGTGTAATATCAACAGCAGCGGAAAGTGGTATAACGGGAGTACATTAGTTATGAATTGGAAATTAGGGCACTGGGTGAACTACCGTGAATGGTTCAGTGATACGGTTATCTTCATAAAATACGGCAGAAATCCAAAACAGACAATAATAGTTCAGATCTACATGCCATCGTCGCAAGCAGAATATGGCGCAGAGAAAATAAATGAGGATATAGGACGGGTAATTTAGTATGTAAAGGGGGATGAAAATCTGATAATCGTGGGGGATTCGACCACAGATGCAGGGGAAGGAATAGAGGGTAGGGTTACGGGTGAACATGGGCTTGACAATGGGAACGAGGGAACAGAAATATTAATTGAATGTCGACATAAATTTAAGATGGTAATAGCCAATGCCCTGCTCAAACGAGGAGGAGGAATGCTTGGAAAAACGCGAAAACGCTGGGAGAGGTTCCGGCTGGATACATCATGGTCAGATAGAGATTCTGAAATCAGATATGTGGTGTAAGCGGCATACAAGTGCAAAAAGGGACTCATTTCACCATTTAGTAATGCACAAGTATATTGAAATTTAAGACAATCGTCCGGAAAAAGTAGTGTGCAAGGAAATGGGATACATGAGGAATCGTGAGACGCATTTGAAGCTCGCCTTGCATGTGGGTACTGCAGTAAGGAATTCCACAAAATGCAGTTCAGCTGCAGAGGATTGGATATCAGTTAAAAGCGGCTATCACAGACGATGGACGGACAAATATAGGTGCAAGGAAGGTAATTATGAAGAAATCCCGAGTAACAAAAGAAATACTTCAACTGATGGACGGAAGAAAGAAGCACAAAAACGCTCAGGGCAAGACAGGAAAATAGCAATATAAAACACTTAGGAAAGTAACAAACAGTGAGTGAAGGGATGTCAAGGCAAAATGGCTGTATGAAAAAGGTGAAGAAATAGAAAAAGAAGTGATAATCCGACGTACTCACTCAGCATACAAAAAAAAATCAAACCAACCTTCAGTGAAATTAAAAGCAGTGGTAGTAATTAAGACTGCAACGGGAATTCCACTGTTAAACGCAGAGGAGAGATCGGATAGGTGTGGAGTGTACATCAAAGACCTCCGTAAGGAGGACACCTGTCTGACGACTGGACAGAAGAAGGAAATGGAATCCATATGGAAGACATAGAGGATCTAATATTCGAGTCAGATTTTAAAAGAGCTCTGGAGGGTTTGAGACCAAATAATTCAGAAAAGATACATAACATATCATCGGAATTTCAAAAATCATTGAGATTAGTAACAAAACAGCGACAATTGAAGCTGACATGTAGAATGTGTGAAGTTGATGACGTACCATCAGACTATCAGGACAGTATAATCCACACACTTCGGAAGATAACAAGGTCTGATACGTGCGAGAACTCCCGCACAATGAGTGTGACAGCTGACATACCCGAACTGCTGACAGAGTTTTATATACAGAAGAAAGAAACAGAAAATTTAGGGTTACTTGGATAACTAGAGAGGCAGTTATCACGTTGGCCTTGATAATGGCAACAAGACTGAAGGAAAATCAAAATACAGTAACAGGAATTGCCGATCTAGAAAAAAGGCGTTCGACATTGTCAATTCCTGTTAGATGTTCGACATTCTGAGGAAAATAGGAATAAACTATAGGGAAAGACAGATGGTATGCAGTATGTACGACAACCAAGAAGAAATAATCAGACTGGACGATCAAGAACGAAGGGCCTAGATTTAAAAGGTTGTAAGACAGAGATGCTGCTTTTCGCCTCTATTGTTCAATCTATTAAGTGAAGAAACAGTCACGAAATCGAAAGAACGGTTCAAGAGCGGAATTAAAATTCAAGATTGAAAAGATATCACTGACGAGGTTCGTGGATGATATTGCTATCCTGAGTGAAAGTGAAGAAAGGTTACAAGATCTGTTGAATCGAATGAACAGTCTAATGAGTACAAAATATTGGCTGAGAGCAAATCTAAGGAAGTCGAGACCCAAACGTGGTATTCTTACTAACCCAGACTGATTCTTTTCGCCTGTAGAGGAAAGATGCCTAATATGAGACACACTTTTGTAAACCCATTAGAAAGACCTAAAAGTAAGTGCAATTGTATTTTTTATGATGGTAATAATATATTGCATTATTTAATTTTATCATACAGTTATCGTATTTGCAATAATAAATAATCTTTCAGGGTAGTTATTAAATCTTTACAAACAAGGCATTTCGTAGAAATGACATCAAGGTTTCCTAATATGACACAGTCATAATATCTTGCTTTAATTATTTTATTACGGAATAATGACATATGAATATACAAATTTTATATGTTCATTCATTTCTGTTATCCTTCACTCATTTCACACTACTTAGGTTTATATTTACGACATCCGGGGCAAACAGTATTGTCTTCTGTAACACCGCACTCTTCATGAGCCCAGCGACAACATTTCGTGCACTGTGCCAGTTTCTCCCCGTGTTTGTCGTCAGAAAAGCGCACAGTACAGAAAAGACACTCTGCGTCATCGCCAACACTGCTGTCTGAATCCCCACTGTCATCAAGATGGACATCGGATGCCGAGTCACTAGACGATTCTTCTGCTTTAGGTCTACGATTTGAAGGTTTTCCACTCTTCTCCCCAAATAACTTTCTGGCTGCTTTCTTAGCTTCAGCCTCTGATCTCTTCTGTTTAGATTCTTGCAATTGCTTCACATAAGGAGTTGAAGTTAGTAACGCAGCAGAGCACGAACGCTATGTTTGACTTATTTGACTGTCTCCAGGTGGTTTTGCGATGTGTGGGAGAGGTCTGATGTCTGCCGGGCTGACAGCTTGACCATCACCATCAATAGTTTCATTTTCGTTTTTGGCATCTCTTTCTTGAAGAGCGTCAGTATGGCGATGAATTGAAAATTCATGTTCCCTAAGGATGTTTCTGTTGCATGTGATGAGATCTGTTTTTCTGAAGGCATTCACAGATGCTTCCATTGCTGCTGCTCGGTTGTAAGCTGCCCCAAATAACCTGGCTATTAATAATGAGGTGATAACACGACCTGGGTTACGTGCCAACCATGTTTCTATCTCCTGGGCATAGTAGGTTTTCAAAGGCCCCATAAAGTGGCTGCAATTCACGCGTTGAGTGAGGTGGGAAACATACGATATGAACATTGTTTTCACGTGCTTTATCTAACACATCGAAATTCATTGTGTGGGAATAATGTTCCCTCAATATGCGACAGCAATCGTAATATGAGACACTGTCGCATATTTGGATCCCCATTCTATCGCATATTAGGAATTTCGCCATCTTACACAAAGAATCACGCACTTGTTAACAAAGTTTGTTGGAAAATGAACCTAATTTTCAATAATTATAGCTAATACCGTCACAAATAACAACAATAAAAGAGTGCAGTAATATCCACTCACCTTTAAGCTGAAGTATTGTCTTAACACCGATGTCGCAAAAACTCCAAACACAAGAAATTTTGTATCAGCCTCTAAGTACTGTGTCCGGCTCAGCTATGGCGTCATACTCGCTGTGTCGTCGTCTGGCACGCAGTAGACGTGTTGAAGGAACTCTCCACCAGAGTGCAATCCCTAACATGAGCACAGTGGGGGTGTCTCATATTAGGGAACTATCGCATAATAGGCACCTTTCCTCTAATCATTTTAGCTGAAGAGTTAAATACTGTCGCAGAAGAATCTGAGTAGCACCGTGGTGTAGCGGTGATGGTACCGAACTGTTGCATGGCTCGTGAGTTCGAAACTACGCTAGACTGTACAGTTATAATTTCTATATTCGGTTGGAGTACATTCCAGAAGTATCCATAAATATCAAAAGCATTGTACTGGAATGTTCTGCAGCTGTGCACATACTGTATGTGATCTGGACGGAGGCAGTTTGTTCCGCGCTCTTGTATGTGGAAGTGCTGAATAAACCTCTTTACATAGTGAAGTTAGTGTTCGTCATTCATCTAATTACACCTTCTTCTACGTAACACTGTTGTGGTGGAGGCGCTGGGTATCGGAACTTGTGATAGCCACATTGTCGGCGACACAGTGGCTCCCATCAGGCCACGACAGTGCTGCCGTTTATGTGGCGAGAAACCCGAGCTCGGGCCATATATAACACATCGCAATCTATCGGAGACAGAGGAAGAACAGGACGTTACGATGACAGCAACTGTGTGCCACAACATGAGACATCCTTCCGGGTTCTCTGGTGACCATGGTCAAGATGCAAACAAGTTGCTGAAGGTACACGAGCGTATAGCCATATTTAACAAATGTGATGTCACCGTGTGTTTGGGTAACGTATTTTTCTATATGGAGGGCACTGCCAAGCAATGGTATGAGAATAACGAGGAGAATTTCACAAGCTGCGAAGTATTCCAGTCGGAAATGCGCAAGTATTTCGGCGAGACTCAACGACAGAAGTGCAAGGCTGAAGATAAATTAAAGTGCATGGCACAGCGTCCAGGAGAAACTACAGCATCCCGCATTCAAGACGTCTTGTAGCTGTGTAAAGTAGTAGATCCTGAATGAAGGAGGAAGGTAAGGTTGCACATCTCATGAATGATGATGCTGAGGACATGTATCAAGCACTACTGCTGAAGGAGGTTTCGACGCAGACGCCTTCATAAAATGATAACAGTATATCTAGATAATGCATCAAAAGAAAATTATATGCTAGATGTTTGAACGGCTTCCAAACGTCGTGTCGATGTCTGTGATGGAGCAAGAAACTGATTTCACGACTGTTCTTCATCAGATAGTGTGAGAGGAAGTTTAGAAGGCACTTGGATTGCACGGCGAACAAAAAACCGAGACGCTTCAAGTGGTCATAAGGGAGGAAGTGGAACAGACATTGAATCCAATCTGTCGTCCTTCATTTCCGTTTGAAACAGTGAAATAGTCGAGACCCAGGCGCAGCTACGTTCCTACAATGCCGCATGAGGAACTTGTTTGGGCACCGAGGAAGACTGACGCCTGGAGGACCCAGGATAACCAACCAGTATGTTTCCACTGTGGACGACCGGGACATGTGGTGCGCTATTGCCGAGAATGGCGGCGGATATTTGATGACGCCCGCGATTGAAGACAGCAGACCGATCTTAGTCGACGCCAAATCCAGGAAGACGAAGATGAACAAGAAGATGTGGGTGCAGGACGACGTAGGTCACCATCGCCGCCAGCTAGCCGCTTGAGAGGACGCTTCCCAATACGTCGATCAAGGTCTCCATCACCGTTTAGAAGGTCCAGCCAATCACCTAGCTGCTGCAACCTAGGAAACTAAAGGGTGCGACATTCCTTGGAAGTGAGGCCGCCGAAGAGAAAAATCCTCCGTCGTCGACCACTACAAAAGTGATAGGAAAGTACGTTGATATACTCATGGCCGGCTGAGCTACCCAAGCTCTTGTGAACTCTGGAGCATCATTTTCAGTCATTTCGGAGAAGTACCGTCACCAGTTGCAGAAAACCGTGTTCGTCGACAGCAAAACATCTCTGCTGAAGGTGGGTAATGGGAAATATGTAAAAGCTAGAGGAAGATGTACCATTCGTGTGGTGTAAGTGGCGATACAAAGCCCTTAGAATTCTTCGTCTTGCAAGAGTGGAGTCATTACGTCATTCTTGAATGGAACTTTTTGAAAGCCTCTAAGGCAATTACATATTGTGGTCGCTAGAAGATTATGCTAGACGAGATGAGATACTGTGCATAGGAAAATGCGCATCCGAGTGTGTGAAGACTATGTGTGATGGATGAAGTGATCATTCCTGCAGTCAGCGCCAGAAAGGTAACCGTCACGTGTCGTGTCTTGTATGAACGCATGGATCTTGTAGTGGAATGTAACTGAAGCATACCACTGAAGAATAACTTGGTCATCTCAGGCTCTGTCGCCTCGATTAAGAACGGATTCGGTGAATTGTGGATAGTTAACTGTCGCCGAGAACCGCAGATCCTTCCAAGACGCATGTGCGTAGCACACGCTGAGCTGTTAATTGAAGAGCAGCTGAGTGTCAGAAACCTCCAATGGCGAGTCTGTGGGCGAAACTGCCGCTACCACTACGAGACAAGATCTTCTAACTCGACTATCACCATATCTTACTAAGGAACAACAGAAGAAGCTACTTGTCATCCTTCAAGAGTTCTCAGAAGGCCTCAATCCGCAGATGAAGAGAAAATTAGACAAATCGTCGGTGAAGAACCGGATTAGCACTGGAGACCATCAGCCAATAAGCCAGAGAGCACACCGTGTGTTAGTAACGGAACGTCGAATAATTCGCGACGAGGAAGAGAAAATGATGAAGAACGACATCGTTCAGCCTTCGCAGAGCACATGGTGGTCACCAGTGGTCCTCATCAGGAGGAAGGAAATCAAGTAGATGAGACTGATCGTGAGAAAACTGCAATCATCACCCCTCGGGGCATGTATGAGTTTAAGGTAATGCTGTTTGGTTTATATAATGCACCAGCAACTTTTGAACGGATGCTGGATAATCTTCTAAGGCACCTCAAGTGGACGGTGTCTTTGTTATTTAGATGACATTATAGTTTCCTCAGAGACATTTGATGAACACATAAGAAGACTGAGGGCCGTTCTTAAGGATCTCCAACGAGGCGGATTGAAACATAAACCAAGAAGGTGTCTACTTGGAGCAAAAGAAATCAAAATACTTGAACACCTTGTGTCAAACGAAGGTGTGCGGGCCGCTCCCAGAAAACGTGAGAGCTATAATGGAGTTTCCTATTCCTAAAAGTATTAGAGATGTGAGAAGCTTCGTCGGATTATGTTCTTATTACCGTCGTCTTATCAAAGACCTTTGTATCAAAGCCAGACCACTCCAAGAATTTTAAAAGCTGATGCTAAATATATATAGGTTGGCGCTACACAAGATTCTTTCGATGTGCTGCGAAAATCTCTTACGAATGACCCTGTGCTTGGTCTGTATGATAAGAGAGCACCTACAGAACTACACACAGATGCCAGCGGGTATGGGATCGATGCTGTTCTGGTGCAAATTACGGATGGAAAAGAGAAGGTTACATTCTATGTTTCTAGGACACCCGTAGTCTAGGGGTAGCGTCTCTGATTCATAACCAAAAACGTCTTCGGTCCCGGGTTCGATCCCCGCCACTGCCTAAATTTTGATAAATAATCAGCATTGGCGGCCGAAGACTTCCGGCATAAAAAGTCGGCCTCATTCTGCCAACGGCCTTGTCAAAGAGGGCGGGGGAGCGGGTAGAGGTTCAGGGCACTCTCTTGTACTAGGGGTGGGAAATTGCCTCTAAAGGCGGAAGAATCAGCAATGATTAACGACATGAGGATGCAAAAGGCAATGGAAACCACTGCATTAAAGACACGTAACGTATATCCACAGGACATGTGGCCTGTAATTGAAGAAGTGTCATGATGATCTCTCCATTGGCAAAAGATATCGGAATAGTCCCCCATTCGGATGTCTGGGAGGGGACTGCCAAGGGAGAGGTTACCATGAGAAAAAGATTGAATAATCAACGAAAGGATAACGTTCTACGAGTCGGGGCGTGGAACGTCAGGAGCTTGAACGTGCTAGGGAAACTATAAAATCTGAAAAGGGAAATGCAAAGGCTCAATCTAGATATATTGAGTGTAAGGAAGACAAGGATTTCTGGTCAGATGAGTATCGAGTAATATCAACAGCAGCATAAAATGGTATAACAGGTGTAGGATTCGTTATGAATAGGAAGGTAGGGCAGAGGGTGTGTTTCTGTGAACAGTTCAGTGACCGGGTTGTTCTAATCAGAATCGACAGCAGACCAACACCGACAACGATAGTTCAGGTATGCATGCCGACGTCGCAAGCTGAAGATGAACAGACAGAGTAAGTTTATGAGGATATTGAAAGGGTTATGCAGTATGTAAAGGGGGACGAAAATCTAATAGTCATGGGCGACTGGAATGCAGTTGTGGCTGAAGGTGCAGAAGAAAACAATACAGGAGGATATGGGCTTGGGACAAGGAATGAATGCGGAGAAAGACTAATTGAGTTCTGTAACAAGTTTCAGCTAGTAATAGCGAATACCCTGTTCAAGAATCACAAGAGGAGTAGGTATACTTGGAAAAGGCCGGGAGATACGGGAAGATTTCAATTAGATTACATCATGGTCAGACAGAGATTCCGAAATCAGATACTGGATTGTAAGGCTTACCCAGGAGCAGATATAGACTCAGATCACAATATAGTAGTGATGAAGAGTTGGCTGAAGTTCAAGACATTAGTCAGGAAGAATCAATACGCAAAGAAGTGGGATACGGAAGTACTAAGGCATAACGAGATACGTTTGAAGTTCTCTAACGCTATAGATACAGCAATAAGGAATAGCGCAGTAGGCAATACAGTTGAAGAGGAATGGACATCTCTAAAAAGGGCCATCACAGAAGTTGGGAAGGAAAACATAGGTACAAAGAAGGTAGCTGCGAAGAAACCATGGGTAACAGAAGAAATACTTCAGTTGATTGATGAAAGGAGGAAGTACAAACATGTTCTGGGAAAATCAGGAATACAGAAATACAAGTCGCTCAGGAATGAAATACACTCCTTGAAATTGAAATAAGAACACCGTGAATTCATTGTCCCAGGAAGGGGAAACTTTATTGACACATTCCTGGGGTCAGATACATTACATGATCACAATGACAGAACCACAGGCACATAGACACAGGCAACAGAGCATGCACAATGTCGGCACTAGTACAGTGTATATCCACCTTTCGCAGCAATGCAGGCTGCTATTCTCCCATGGAGACGATCGTAGAGATGCTGGATGTAGTCCTGTGGAACGGCTTGCCATGCCATTTCCACCTGGCGCCTCAGTTGGACCAGCGTTCGTGCTGGACGTGCAGACCGCGTGAGACGACGCTTCATCCAGTCCCAAACATGCTCAATGGGGGACAGATCCGGAGATCTTGCTGGCCAGGGTAGTTGACTTACACCTTCTAGAGCACGTTGGGTGGCACGGGATACATGCGGACGTGCATTGTCCTGTTGGAACAGCAAGTTCCCTCGGTCTAGGAATGGTAGAACGATGGGTTCGATGACGGTTTGGATGTACCGTGCACTATTCAGTGTCCCCTCGACGATCACCAGTGGTGTACGGCCAGTGTAGGAGATCGCTCCCCACACCATGATGCCGGGTGTTGGCCCTGTGTGCCTCGGTCGTATGCAGTCCTGATTGTGGCGCTCACCTGCACGGCGCCAAACACGCATACGGCCATCATTGGCACCAAGCAGAAGCGACTCTCATCGCTGAAGACGACACGTCTCCATTCGTCCCTCCATTCACGCCTGTCGCGACACCACTGGAGGCGGGCTGCACGATGTTGGGGCGTGAGCGGAAGACGGCCTAACGGTGTGCGGGACCGAAGCCCAGCTTCATGGAGACGGTTGCGAATGGTCCTCGCCGATACCCCAGGAGCAACAGTGTCCCTAATTTGCTGGGAAGTGGCGGTGCGGTTCCCTACGGCACTGCGTAGGATCCTACGGTCTTGGCGTGCATCCGTGCGTCGCTGCGGTCCGGTCGCAGGTCGACGGGCACGTGCACCTTCCACCGACCACTGGCGACAACATCGATGTACTGTGGAGACCTCACGCCCCACGTGTTGAGCAATTCGGCGGTACGTCCACCCAGCCTCCCGCATGCCCACTATACGCCCTCGCTCAAAGTCCGTCAACTGCACATACGGTTCACGTCCACGCTGCCGCGGCATGCTACCAGTGTTAAAGACTGCGATGGAGCTCCGTATGCCACGGCAAACTGGCTGACACTGACGGCGGCGGTGCACAAATGCTGCGCAGCTAGCGCCATTCGACGGCCAACACCGCGGTTCCTGGTGTGTCCGCTGTGCCGTGCGTGTGATCATTGCTTGCACAGCCCTCTCGCAGTGTCCGGAACAAGTATTGTGGGACTGACACACCGGTGTCAATGTGTTCTTTTTCCATTTCCAGGAGTGTAAATAAGAAATGCAGTGAAGCTAAGATGAAATGGCTGCAGGAAAAATGCGATGACATCGAAAAAGATATGATTGTCGGAAGGAAAGACTCAGCATACAGGAAAGTCAAAACAACCTTCGGTGATATTAAAAGAACCGGTGGTAACATTAAGAGTGCAATGGGAATTCCACTGTTAAATGCAGAGGAGAGAGCAGATAGGTAGAAAGAATACATTGAAAGCCTCTATGAGGGTGAAGACTTGTCTGATGTGACAGAAGAAGAAACAGGAGTCGATTTAGAAGAGATAGGGGATCCAGTATTAGAATCGGAATTTAAAAGAGCTTTGGACGACTTATGGTCAAATAAGGCAGATGGTATAGATAACGTTCCATCAGAATTTCTAAAATCATTGGGGGAAGTGGCAACAAGAGGACTATTCACGTTGGTGTGTAGAATATATGAGTCTGGCGACATACCGTCTGACTTTCGGAAAAGCATCATCCACACAATTCCGAAGACGGCAAGAGCTGACAAGTGCGAGAATTATCGCACAATCAGCTTAACAGCTCATGCATCGAAGCTGCTTACAAAAATAATATACAGAAGAATGGAAAATAAAATTGAGAATGCGCTAGGTGACGATCAGTTTGGCTTTAGGAAAAGTAAAGGGACGAGAGAGGCAATTCTGACGTTACGGCTAATAATGGAAGCAAGGCTAAAGAAAAATCAAGCAAGGAGGACATCAAAAGCAGACTCGCTATGGCAAAAAAGGCATTTCTGGCCAAGATAGGTCTACTATTATCAAATACCGGCCTTAATTTGAGGAAAAAATTTCTGAGGATGTACGTCTGGAGTACAGCTCTGTATGGTAGTGAAACATGGACTGTGGGAAAACCGGAAGAGAAGAGAATCGAAGCATTTGAGAAGTGGTGCTATAGACGAATGTTGAAAATAAGGTGGACTGATAAGGCAAGGAATGAGGAGGTTCTATGCAGAATCGGAGAGGAAAGGAATATGTGGAAAAGACTGATAAGGAGAAGGGACAGGATGATAGGACATCTGCTAAGACATGAGGGAATGACTTCCATGGTACTAGAGGGAGCTGTAGAGGGCAAAAACTGTAGAGGAAGACAGAGATTGGAAGACGTCAAGCAAATAATTGAGGACGTAGATTGCAAGTGCTAGAGATGAAGAGGTTAGCACAAGAAAGGAATTCGTGGTGGGCCGCATCAAACCAGTCAGTAGACTGATGACCAAAAAAAAAAAAAAAAGGACACTTACAAATGCCGAGAGAAACTTCTCAATTACAAAATGAGAATGTCTTGCGGTGATCTGAGCCATGTGCAAATTTCGACAGTATCTCTACGGAAAGTCATTCACAGTTGTTACAGACCATCATTCACTTTGTTGGTTGACAGGTCTTAAGGATCCAACAGGACGACTCACCCGGTGGGCACCACGTCTTCAAGAGTATGACATTACCACTGTGTACAAAAGTGGAAGAAAACACCAATACCGATTGTCTCTCAAGAAACCCTGTGCAAGAGCATCAAGACTTTGATGAAGATGATGACTTTTTTGCTGCACTCCAGGATCTCTCTGGTGAGCAGAAGAAGGACGCCAAGATATCTCAAATTATGCTTCCCTTAAATCGGTGAGAGATTGTGAATGGAAAATTTAAAGTAGTTAAGGGATTACTTTACAAGAAAAACTTTGATTCGTTTGGAAAGATGTAGCTACCAGTGATTCATAAACACATACGCTTAGATGTTCTACAGAAATTCTATGACACACCTGAGGCCGGGAATTTAGGATCTATTGAGACATACGATAGAATTCTCAAGAGATTTCTCTGGCCTGGTATATTTACGAGTGTCCGTCACTATATGCCGCACTGTCGAGAGTGCCAGCGGAGAAAGGCAGTACCTCAGAAACCACCTGGCCGACTCATACCAATTCTACTAGCCCAAACATCTTTCCAGCGTGTTGGGATTGACCCCCTCGGGCGATTTCCAACGTCTGCTACTTGCAATAGATGGATTATTGTTTAAACTGATTATTTGACACGCTATGTCATTATAAAAGCCGTGAAAACTGCCGAAGCATCGGAGGTAGCCAAATTCATGGTGGAAGACATTTTATTACAACATGGCGTCTCAAGGTCGTTACTTACGGATCGAATGAAAGTTTTTCAATCGAATCTTGTGACTGAGATCAACCGTCGGTGCAACATTATTCATCACATAACGACTGCCTACCATCCGCAAACTAACGGGCTTACAGAACGCCTTAATAACACAGAGGCTGAGATGCTATCAATGTTCGTCAATGTTGCGCAGAACAACTGGGATGAGGTGCTACCTTTTGCCTACAACACCGCCAAACAAGGCAGCACAAGCTTTACGCCATTTTTCCTGGTGCATGGGCGTGAGGTGACTACGACGATGGACACTGTGTTTCCGTTACATCCTGATGACGTGGATGACGACTACATGGGCCAGGTGTTAACCAGAGCTGAGGAAGCTCGGCAGTTAGCTCGACTCCGCACGCTGCAGGCACAAGAAAACGATCGCAGAAGGTATGACGCGAGTCACCGCCCTGTTGTCTACCAGCCTGGTGACCTCGTCTGGATCTTCACTCCTGTTCGAAAAGTTGGTCTCTCTGAGAAGCTCCTCAGGCGCTACTTTTGACCTTATAAGGTTTGTAAGACAGTTGTCTGATGTTACTTATGAAGTTGAAGATTTCGATCCTGACACTAGATGACGAAAGGTCAGACATACGTTCCACGCCCTTCGAATGAAGCCCTATAAGAATCCTGCAACCCAGGGTAAATTCGAAGCTCCAGCGACAGGCAACAAGCCGAAAGGTGATGAAGAGTGCAGCGGCAAGGGAAGTTCCAAGAAGATCACCGCCATGGCGAGAATCAGTCATGAGGAGTCGGAGGACCGATAACTCGTTCAGGGACTAGGACGTAGCATCGAGACACTGTTCGCTTAAGGAGGGATCAATGTCCCACCAAAAGCTGAGTAGCACCGTGGTTTAGTGGTTACGTTACTAACGTGTTGCGTGGAGGGTTGTCTGTTCAGAACACACCTGGACTGTATAGTTTTAATTTCTATATTCGGTTCGAGTACATCCTAGAATTATCAAAAATCTCAAGAAGTATTGTACTGGAATGTTCTGTAGCTGTATATACACTGTACTTGTTCTGGCCGGAGGCAGTTGACCCTGCGCTCTTGTTTGTGCAAGCGCTGCATAATCCTGCGTTAAGTGAAGTTAGTGTTCGTCATTCATCCAATTACGCCTTCTACTGCGTGACAATACTTCTGTTTCATGATTTTATCCTAAAGTGATTGGAATTATATTCACATTTGCGAGTGATTCATTTTTTTCTCATAGTTATTATTAATGGCAAGTATAGGTGGGGACTGTTTACTATACCAGTTATCTTATTTTATTATATGGCAAGAACGAAGGTTTTACTAACTATTTCTCTCATTTGTCTTCATTGATTAATTTTTGGATTGTTGAATTCCAGCAAGAAAGAAATTTTGTATAAAAGAAGGTCATTCCTCTATGCTAGGTTTCGCAGGTGACTTGACTGTAGTCTCCTATGTTTCAAAAGTGAGCTAGTCGGTAATCTCACTCTGTATTGAGCATCATGAGAAGCATGTGAGTGGTGAGAAAAACGAAAACAAATCTGTAATTATTCTCCATTACAACAAAACCAAATAGGCCACACATAATGGAGACAAAATGACAAGAGAACACAGCTGTGGTAGAGGAAGCAGCAAGGTGGGCACTGTGACTTCAAGGAGGAGATGGATATAGCAGAACCGAATAGACATATTCTGTACTGTAAGTAGGCTGTTTAGGTTTTTTTATTGGTAACGCCACCTCTGTATGAAAATCACTGGCTGTGCTGTGTGCAGTCTGTGGCTGCTTAGCATTGTTGTAATACTCGCCATTGTAGTGTTAGGCAGCTGGCTGTGAACAGCGCGTAGCGTTGCGCAGTTGGAGGTGAGCCGCCAGCAGTGGTGGATGTGGGGAGAGAGATGGCGGAGTTTTGAAATTTGTCATGAACTGCTATATTTTTATATGATGATATCAACGTAAATACATTGTTTGTTCTCTATTAATATCTTTCATTTGCTAACTACCCCTATCAGTAGTTAGTGCCTTCCATAGTTTGAATCTTTTATTTAGCTGGCAGTAGTGGCGCTCGCTGTATTGCAGTAGCTTGAGCAGCGAAGATTTTTGTGAGGTAAGTGATTTGTGAAAGGTATAGTTTCATGTTAGTCACGGCCATTCTTTTGAAGGGAATTTTGAAAGTCAGATTGCGTTGCGCTAACAAAATATTGTGTGTCAGTTTAAGCACAGTCATGTATAATTGTTTAAAGGGGACGTTTCATATGGCGACCCTGCCAGGATACCTCACTGGAATCTTCTGATTTTTTTTTTCTTGTAGTTTGTGTAATTAGTGTAGCTTTTGTTTATTGCTAGCGCGTAATTGTAGAGAAAATCTCCTTTGTAGTTGCAGTCTTTCATTGTTATACAGTAAAACAATTGTGGCATGCATGTAGATTTGCACAAAGTGTTTCGCAGCTGCAATTAACTAGATATTATTTTCAGTGTTATGTTAATGTGATCTCTTATTTTTGCTCTTCAAATTGTGCTTTTCTGTGTTATCGTGAAATATTGTGACAATAATGGCGTGTGAAAAACGTAATACTAGGCTCCAAAGTAAATTGAGAAATGACAGTGAAGACGAAAGCAGTGTGTTAGCGCCGCAGAGTAATGAATTAACTAATGTTCAAAGTAGTAATTTGGTAACTGTGCATAGGGAAATGGAGCGGGCGGCAAACAATGGTGTAGACAGTGAAACAATTAGAGAACAGGGAAGCATTATCGATCGATCGGTCGGCAACAGCTCGCCTCAGGAATCCGAAATGACAGGAAACAATCTCGCAAATACTGCAGATTCAGGTTTTGGATCCTCACCGTTTTCTCAAATAAGTCAAGACACATTTTCTGCTGGTCAAAATGTGAATGTTTCCGGTGCAAATTCACTGCTGAAAAGCACTGAGGAACATGTTCCAGACACCAGTGCATTGTTATTACAATTAATACAGCAAATGGGACAAACACAGCAAAAGCTTCAAAAGTTAGACACAATGGAACAAAATCTTCGAAAGTTAGATACAGTGGAACAAAATCTTAAAAAGTTAGACACAGTGGAACAAAATCTTAAAAAGTTAGGAACAATGGAACAACATCAGAGACAAACACAGCAACAGTTAGACACAATGGAACAAAATCTTAAAAAGTTAGACACCACACTTGAACAAACACGTGAAGATTTAACTACTGAGTTACATAACATTGAATCGAAATGTCAAAAAGTCTGTAAAGACGTAAAAACACAAATTTGTGAGCATTTTCGACCTATTTTTTCGCGGCATGAAAATGCATTACAGAATCACGAAGCAGCCATAAAAGAACTGCAAGCCATTGTTCATGAAAATCATGAGACCTTGTGGGCTAAAATTTACTCAGTTGCATCTACCGATTCGGTTACGCAACTTGCAATAACTCAGGAAAACTTAAAGGACACAGTAGATTCGATTACAACACAAATGGACTCTCTGAAACTTGGTTCAGAAAAACACACTGAGGAAATGTGTTCACTATCGGAGAAAGTAGCCGAACTTTCGCATCAGGTCACTAACTTATCTACAAAGGTAGATGATGATCTGAATGACACAAGACCTGTAGCCTTCACTGACACAGAAGAGTATGAACCAACTAGAAATTTCAAACAGAATCAAAATCACATTAATACACAGTACAAAAGAGAAATCCAGGAAGTACAAGATCAGCTGACACAGGTAATACAAGAATTACGTATTTCAGAGGATACTCGCGCCCCAATACGGGAAGAGGGACACAGAAATACGGAACAGCCACAAAATAATAACACAGGGCATTTCGGAAGTTATGAAAGAAATTGGCAATGTGCACCGAATTTTGATATGGAACGGCCGACACGACCAAACAATGACTGATATGCGACTCGCCGACATGATGATTTTGACTATAAGCTGTTCATTACTACACGTAAATTCAAAACATTTAAGAATTCTGGCAACGACATTCATCCACAAGCATGGCTCCATCAATTCTCGCATTGTTTTCCTCCCAACTGGTCGTTAGAACACAGATTAGAATTTATGTGTGGCTACTTGGAGAATGAACCAGCTGTAAGAATGCGATCGGTAATTCACGATTGCCACAGTGAAGGAGAGTTTTACCATGCCTTCCTCTCAGCATATTGGTCTCAAGCCACACAAGACCGTGTAAAACATAGCATCATAATGATGAAACGTTTCGAACAATCTGAATTTTCCAGTCTTATGAAATATTTTGAAGACATGTTGCATAAGAATCAGTATCTTTCAAACCCATACAGCCCCTCAGAACTCATCCCCATTTGCTTAATCAAACTGCCTGAACATTTACGACATATTATTTTGGCAGGACGTTGCAAAGACGACATTGAAGCATTTCAGGGACTTTTACAAGAATTAGAAATTGACACTGACAATCGCGGAACGCGAAACCAGGAACACAACAATTACAGGTCACATCCGTCGCAATTCCGCGATGAAAGAAGTAATAACTTGACACGACAAGGCTATTCTCACAACACAAATCGTGACCAAAACAGACACCACCCGTATGACAACCGTTGGCAGAGTAGTAATAGTTACAGAGAAAGATCGCATTTCCGTAGTAATGAATATGACAGAGATAACCACAGAAACAGACAATATGGGAACCAAAACAATTATTACCAGGGGAGACAGAATAACTTCAGACCTAACAGTTCAGCGCGGAGTTACGATTCAGGGAGAAATTCTCCACCACGTGACCGACAAGGAAGAAGCTACGGAATCTACCGACATGACGACAGACGATATAATCACAACGACAGACGTCAATTTCATCAGAACTGGCGGGATTCTAACACGGCTGGGCCCTCTCGGCAAGGCGAATTTGTAGAAGTTAGGTCTCCTAATCCCAATAACGACGCGCGCCAACAAAGAGACAGACAATGACTCGCACAGCAGGCAGCCGCGTGCGCCAGGTGGCTCAGAGAAAAATAACATAGACGCTAGCCTTGAGAAAAATTCCAGTATTCTTTACCGACGTATAC
Source organism: Schistocerca americana (assembly GCF_021461395.2). Taxonomy (NCBI): domain Eukaryota; kingdom Metazoa; phylum Arthropoda; class Insecta; order Orthoptera; family Acrididae; genus Schistocerca; species Schistocerca americana. Next base: position 125,053,685 of record NC_060122.1, on the reverse strand, counting down.
CGCCTGACAATTGCATTCAAGTTCAAACTCTGAGTACTATGAAGAGTAAAGGTTTGCACCACACTTCACATGTAAAACCATTATTGAAAGATAATCTGCTTTTTAACTTTGTCATTGCCATAAAACTTTTCACTTTACATTGCTAGTATGCTTGTCAGACTTAGAATCTGTTAACATGCAACAATATTTGAAGTTAAATATCCAGTCAAGAACCAAGAGAACTTATTGAAACAGAAATGACGAATGCATTGTTATAGTGAACAGACGTCACAGTGTTATCGTGTGTGTACATTCTTGCTTGTTAGTTGCACGATTATGGAACGACTATAAGGCTTACATACTTAGAACATTTACCAGTACTGCTAATGAGATTTTAATGCAACATTTTGGTTTACTTGAAAATATATTCTGGATTTAAAGTACTTTCAGTGAGATACCAGATGGCACAGTGGTTAGTTTATGTGACAGCTACACGATTTTATCACGACGCTACTAATAAGTGACAATTTACAATGTTGCTTTTGCAGTGTTTCTGTTTTATATCTGCACAGTTTTCTGTTTTATTCTGGAAAGTAAAACAGGTTTTAGTAGTAACTTTTGTGGTACAGCTACAATGAGACTGCCTTTTCCGTAGCACAACAATACGTTACAGCACAGTACTTTCCTCATCACGGCAATAAGCGTAATAACTAAGACATTTATACGCAAAGCATTTCACTTTTGTGTATTATGAGGTAAGTACATTGACTTCTGCAGAACTTAGCTTTCGGAGGACGATAACTACGACACTTCCACACAGATTATGTTGCAACAAGACGCACATTTAGCGCTACAGTACACGTATTTGAGTGATTAATTTTGTACTTAAAACACTTATTTTTAAAGATTTTTGAATTACAAAGATAGTTTTCCGTGATACATTTCATTCCATTGCTGTAATCTGTAACACCTGATGGTATAATTACATTAATCCTCAGGGGGGTACACACTTACTTTGTGTACCATGTGTTTGGCAACCACAAGGAACCCTAGCTAATATGGTATTTGCTTATACAACTTTACACATCGGTACCATATTTCTCTAACACACAAATTACACAGCTATCTGATCATTTAACTGAGAGATAAACATTTTTTTACTACATCAGTGACACATGTTTACGCAATACACAGTTGGGTAACTTCACACTTATGAAACTGTATTTTGTCTGTACTTTGTAAACTGTTCATATTTTTTCGGAACCATTGTGATACTATGAGAGCTTTGAATGATATATTTGGTAAGGGAGCATGATTTTAAAGTACGTTTGAGGTAGATGACACTATTGAAATGAGCAGAGAATTTTTTTTAGGTTTTGAAATTATTGGAGGAAGCTACGACGATTTTGAGAATTGACTGAGATGTTATGATATTATTACGACGACGATGTGTACTATGCTGTTGAGATATGTTTATGATCAATAAGATGATGCTACCGTATATGAGGAATAAGAAGTACGTTGGAAACCAAGAAGCGTACTTTAAGAGTTATGAAATGTGCGTAAATGCGTGACTGTATCACAATGCTGACAAATATTTTATTTGGACACTTATGTTTATAGGGTTTTGTTTCTACACATTTGTAACACAAATTTTCGACCTGTGAAATTTTTGTGTGAGACTGTCACTGTAGCGGAAACTGCTGTTGTAAATATTTCCGTAAGAAAGTTAAGTGACCACCTGCACGTAATGTGTCGCGGGCACCCACCTGGGCGACAGCCGCCCGAAAAAAAGCCATTAGCCTTTCAGCGGCGCAGGTAGAATAAAAGAAAGGGGAGGCCATTGTCCTCGCTATTGACATTTCCTTGTTGAAAGAATACTGTGGAGCTCGTAATTTATGATATTTACTAAAATGCCTAATGAAATGATTAGAAACATTTTACATCTATTGTCTTTGTAGTTAAGAGATTGCTCATTTTGTTTAATATCTGGTTTCCAGCTGTGTTGCAGCATTGGTTTTATAAAATAAACTTAAATGCATCTGCTAATGTGAACACTTTCTGTCAACAGATTTATTAAATAATTATTTTCTGATCCACATTCTTCGAATAAGGAGCTCTTGGAATGGAGAGAACAATAAGAAGGGACTAATAACAGTAACTGCATCTATAATTTTCTTTTCAAGTACTTGGTAATTTCTTTTGTAGAATAATTTGTGGTGCACCACTTTAATTACATAGATATTAAGATGTGATTATACATTTCCCTTATCTACATTGTTATCTTTAGTGTACTATTTTTTCTGCTTGAGCTATGTCATGTTTACATATAAGCTGCTGTTTGCCAGGCATAGTGCTACTGAATTTTAATTTGTGTTACTCTGCTAAGCCTGATTTATTTTCCTTGTTTGCTGCTCATTGCCTTATATTAGTTGTAATTTATGCTGCTTGCTTCGCCATTTGTATTTTTGATCATTGCTGTTTGTGTTAATTGTTTTGTGCTGCTGCATTGCCTCGTCCCTTAGTTTAGCATCTGAGCTCAGTAGATTTAAGTTAGCTTAAGAGGGGGTAGCCTCTAAGAGAATGAGTTGCGATGAATTGGAAGAAATGCATTGAGAAGTTATACGAAAAAAAGTACAGAAAACAGGTTTAGGTAGGATTTTCTTGGAAATAAATGTTGAGATAAGGAATGTGTCAACATATAAATACAGAAAGCATGCTTTGATAGAATTTTTTTGGTGGAAACAAAGGATGAAATAAGAGGAAAGATATATGAAGTTTTGGGTTGGACTGCAGTACCAAATGTTACACTGAAAACGAACCCTGTCCTTTCCTATTGGTGTTATCCCACTATGTGTTTCTGTACCCTTGTGTATTTGTTTTCTTCCTGTCTCTGTGTAGTTTCATAGAATTTTTTCTTCTTTTAATATTAAGCTACATTCACTATGATGAGGAATACTGTTATCCTCGAATATAATTGGCATTAATAATATGTTATTTACTTTGTAAAGATGTTAGACATTATTAATTCTGCTCTGTTTAATGCTCATGTGTGAAGCTGATGTTTCAAAAGTTATTGTGATCTTTTATGTATGTAATCATGTCATCATTCCACTGATGTATATGTTAGTTCGATTCTTTTGTAACGCCTGTACTACAAATGTTATCTGTATTGTTATGCTTTTAATGATGTATTTTGTACCTTTGTTATTGTATTCTTATGTTATAAAATTGTAATTGTCACCAGTTCATGATATTATTAACTTGTTAGTTACATTTCACTGCACACGTTTCTGTTGGTCATAGTATATGGACAATATGTGAGAAGTTGGGACCGTTAGTGTTTGCACGTGTGTTACTAATCAGCAAGGGACTGGATAACAGCATTGCTGGTTCTAAGGACAATTTCAAAAACTTTGTGAGTGCACAAGTGGTGGTTTATGGACTTGCTATATTGTCCACAAGACTCTTCGATGGTGATTGTGCACCTGCACAGTCGCAACAGATGGCTGCTGGCGTCTCTACAAGGACTACAGTGGGTCTGCATCTTTGATGACCCACCAGTACCATTATCTCTACAAGGACTACAGTGGGTCTACATCTTTGATGATCCATCAATACCATTATTTCTACAAGGACTGCAGTGGGTCTGCACCTCTGGTAGCCCACCAATACCGTAATCTCTACCAGGACTACAGTGGGTCTGCTCTGTGATGACCTACCCACCAATATTCTTCAAAACTTCGACTGACTCCGCTGTGGGTTTGCTCTGTTGTGGCCCATTACCTGTCAGCATGTCAAGAGTCAGCACTGTCTTTCCGTTGGAAGGACAACACTACTTCTTCAAGACGGCATGGAAATCCACTACTTCCGTGTGCATTGTCTTTTACTTTTCAGACTTTGAGAAAAGAAACGGCAGTTTCACTGTGATGAATGATCAGGACTGTCTTTATAGACTGTGAGAAAATTTGAGCTTTTGACCAACATAGTATCAATAAGTGTGTGCATTTGATTTCTTTGTTATTGTAATTGTGAAAAAAGTTTAACAAATATGTATTAGCCAGTGCCCAAAAAAATTTGTAAAATTTTTTGTGGGGAGCGTGGGGGCTATGTAAGTAGGCTGTTTAGGTTTTTTTATTGGTAACGCCACCTCTGTATGAAAATCACTGGCTGTGCTGTGTGCAGTCTGTGGCTGCTTTGCATTGTTGTAATACTCGCCATTGTAGTGTTAGGCAGCTGGCTGTGAACAGCGCGTAGCGTTGCGCAGTTGGAGGTGAGCCGCCAGCAGTGGTGGATGTGGGGAGAGAGATGGCGGAGTTTTGAAATTTGTCATGAACTGCTATACTTATATATGATGATATCAAGGTAAATACATTGTTTGTTCTCTATTAATATCTTTCATTTGCTAACTATCCCTATCAGTAGTTAGTGCCTTCCATAGTTTGAATCTTTTATTTAGCTGGCAGTAGTGGCGCTCACTGTGTTGCAGTAGCTTGAGCAGCGAAGATTTTTGTGAGGTAAGTGATTTGTGAAAGGTATAGTTTCATGTTAGTCAGGGCCATTCTTTTGTAGGGAATTTTGAAAGTCAGATTGCGTTGCGCTAACAAAATATTGTGTGTCAGTTTAAGCACAGTCATGTATAATTGTTTAAAGGGGACGTTTCAGTACACGTTAAGATTTCCTGAGCGACAGGAGAATAAATGAAGCTGACAGAAACTCTTCATGCCTGAGATGGCATTTGGAGTTAGCATATACAAAATGGAACAAGGAGCCAGGTGAGTCAAAGATCTTCAAAAGGGTGTTCAAGATGTACAGAAATTTCGACAGCAAAGATCTGTCCCCAGTGCTCTAAGTTACCAACATCGCAGTGGTGTCAAGATTGCAAGAGGAACGAAGATTGGAAAACTAGGTTCTCCTGTGTTTGTAATACACACAGAGAAGAATCTGGTTGTGAAGCACATATGTGCAAAGCTGTACCTGAATGAACAATAAAATATGTTACTTGTTATTCTGAGACCAAGTACTATGATTCTCCAATAGCAGTCAAATTCTATATATGTTCAGTTTAATATATGTTCAAAGCAGATTTCTGTTGTGAGTGATACAAAATTTATTGCGGCTACTTTCCATCTGTACTCCGTTTAAACTGCATTGCAGCACTAAATAATGAGATTCATTGAAAATAACAGAATCTAAAAACAAATATCACACTAAATCCCTATTTTTATTGAGGCAGTCAAAATACCCAGCTTGGTAAACTAGAGGCGTCGTACGGCTTGTCCACAGGAAGGTTGGGTTGTAGAAAATCTCGCGCTGATGAGCGGCAGGAGCTCGTCGACAGAGACGAGGTACACTCTCGTACATGATGCTTGCGGCGACATCGCTCGTCAAGGGCCTCCAGGCCAGTACAACCGATACGATGTTTCGGAGGTGTGGGGATAAGAACTTGCGATTGGAACGTGGGCTGCATCCAGTAAATAACTGTCTGTCCACATTTGTAAAAGTTCGCGTAACTGACCACAGACTTACTGAGATAAATAAGGTGACAGCGACTTGATATAACATCTGAGTTAGAATCATGTATTTACTCACGGGGTCAGTCAGCATTATCGTTTTCAATTCCAGTGCGCTCCCATCTACATTTTAATACACACACAGAAACAAAGAGCGACGCTCCATGAAGAAATTATTCGAATGGTACGAAAATCGGTAAATGTAATGTACCAGTAGAGGTACACAAATGTTTACAACCTGATAAAATTTGAAAGACTTGAACTTCCATTACTTCACCTATGTGGTCAAAATTTTTATGTCATTAGATTACCGGTTTCGGTAGTGCTCGGTGGTGTTCATGGCTCCAGTATATTAGGACACGCTTTTATGAAACAGATCTGAAGATGGTCATTATAGACCGAAACCGGTCCTCTGCTGACATAAAAAATTGTGGTGATACACATGAAGTAAAGGAAATTTATTCTATTTGCGGGCCATTGTTCAATTCACGACCACGTTGCTGATTGTTGAATTATTTATTCAAGACAAAGAGTTTCACAAACTGGGCACATCAATAACGTGTGGTCCACCTCTGGCCCTTATGCAAGCAGTTATCCTCCTTGGAAATGATTGATGGCGTTGTTGATGTCCTCCTGAGGGATATCGTGCAAGATTCTGTCCAACTGGCGCGTTAGATCGTCAAAATCTGCAGCTGGTTGGAGGGCCCTGCCCGTAATAATCCAAACGGTCTCAACCGAGGAGGGATCTGGCGATCTTGCTGGTGAAGGTACGGGTTGTCAGCACTGTGACAAATAGTAGAAATACTCGATGTGAGCTGGGCGGGGGGGGGGGGGGATTATCTTGTTAAAATGTAAGCCCAGGCGACATACCACTGTGCTGTGTGGATGTTGCGGATGACAACCAAAGAAGTCCTGCTATGAAAAGAAATAACACCCCAAGCAACCAGGCCATCACTCCTGGTTGTCGGAGCATAAGGGGGCGACGACCAGGTTGGTAACTTGCCTATCGCTGTCAGATGCGTCGCCAGACAGGTATTCGCCCTGGAAACTCATTGACATGAGTAGAAATGTCTTCAGTGATAAGCCCCACTTCCAATGAGCCCCAGGGACCAGCGATAATTCCTTTGTGGTGCGATGCTTTATGTGTTAAGCTGTATTTGTCCAGTTACTACCAGTGTCGTCATCCCACCCTTGTTGTACGTGGAGTAATTGTGTCAGTGCTTGTTTTACGTAGAAACATGTTGTTGTGCAATATTATTTCGTGATGTCGACTTATTGCTCCCTGAATTATAAATGAAATATCTAAACTGGACCTTGAATTAAGTACTAGTACTTAGAAATTTTAATCCAAATCATGATAGCTATTAACTTGCGCCTAGCTTAATAGCAAATAATCAGTTAATATTCATTAAAATAATTACCGTTTCCATCGTGTAACACAGCTGATAGTTAACTGGGTTTGTCTGAGCATTCTGACACACGCAATAGAGGCAGAGCAGACTCTTTTCAACCGGCACGGGTTCATAGCTCGGATGGTACCTTGCAGCCAGTGTCCATACATGGATGATGATGATGACGTTGATCAAATGCTACAAAACGTAGAATGTCCCACGTACCTCGCTGAGATGGGAATTATATGAATTACACTCCATAGCTCCCACGGGCAAAAATGTTCCGGATTCGTAAATAAGTCAAAGGCATAGAGTGTTTTTTTATCCCATTAATGTCCGAATAATTTTTTCTCTCAATTTTTTACACTTATTACTTGTAGCTTGTTTATTACATTGAAAACGAAGAATTTTAATTGATAAATCAATATTAACTTCGTAGTTTTAATGTATTATACCGAACCATACACAAAACGCTAAGTACAACAGAGAGTTAAACAAACATTTGTAAGAGAAGTAAGCACATTTTTGTACATAAGAAAGACCACATAGTCAGACAGTCGACGAAGTGACGCATCGTAAACAAAAATTGTCCATATAGTCGCAGAGTGACGGACAGAATCGTCCATATTTTGTGCAAATATTGCGTAAAGGCTATTTATAAACCGAAGAGAAGATCAAAGATTGTGTCAGATCGGCAAAGGAGAAAAGAAACCCATTTCCAATTCGGGAATACACCGCATACCTCATACAAGCGGAAAAGTTTATATGCGAGTGACTGGACAATCAGTCAGCACAGATGCGGTGTTGCAGGTTGGGGCAGGTGGAGATATCGGCCGTGGCAGCGCACGCGCTGAATGAGAGAGACCGCATAGTAGCATTCGCCGACGTGAAAGTATCTGTCAAGCCCGCTTCTTCAGAAAAGCTGTAGAAATGCACAAACACGAGAAATATGCAGACTTGAGAATTTCAAGAAGAAAGAAGAAAGCCTCAACGTGAACGAATCCTGGTTACCCGTGCAGTGAATGACCGTTGCAGTAGCAAGGGTAGAATCGCACAGGAATGCCTACTGAAAAGAAGCGGCCTCGTGCTCGACTCCAGTCCACCACCAGCAATGGAGTGTGAAACTCTGATAATGCCAGTTACTCGTGCTGGCGAAACGTCACGGCGATCATCAAACAAACGTCAGCCGAAGAACCCAAAACAGAAGCCAACAGGCAGTTTGTTAACAAGTTGCCACGAAAGTTTAAAGTGCATTAATTTTAAACAGGCCTAGTAGCCTGAGCTTAGTAACGTGTATCTTATAAGGATGTGGAGCTCAATCTTGTTTCTGAAACTTCGCAAACAATTGATGCAGTTATGAAGGCCTATGAGCCACGGCGCTTACGAATCCACTGATGCGTAATTCGTGCTGCCTTCGTCTCCACTACACAGTGGGAAATTTTTGATTTTTTTGTACATGCAGGTTCCGTATGAAACGGTTTTATGTGGAATTTTATTATTGTTTGTCTAATTTCATTGTATACCACTGTGGTAGAACTTTTGTGACCGACACGACAGACACGATTGCACGGAATAACGAAGCGTGTGCCTCAGCACACACAGCTGACCCACCGAAAGAAACGGTCCTCGCGTAATTGCCAGGCTTAGACGGGGTTTCCCGTAAGTGTAACAGTTAGTATGTGGAGAAGGACTAGTTACAGGAAGAAGCAGACAGAGAACATATGACTTATGTTAGTCAGCACGGTCACTATAGTCAAGGTTTTATCATTTGGACACATTATGAATCTGGTCACGTGAATTGTGGCGTGCTACCCTGAGGAGATCTGGTGAAACTGTAAATACTGGACGTGTCGCTTCCGCGTTTATCGAGTTTGTGCGTGTGTGTGTGTGTGTGTGTGTGTGTGTGTGTGTGTGTGTGTGTGTTTGTTCGAACCCTCTGTAGAGATAATCCAGCTGACAACGAGTGTATTGATCGAAACCTGTGTAATGACTGTTGGTTTGTGACTTGTAATTTTTTTCTTTACTTTTAGGCGACAATGTTAAAGACTGACTATAAGGGCTGAGAAACATTTATTCACTAATTTTAACGCACTGCATCGGCGTTTCTGCAAAACTGCTTGCTCTTGAGATGTCATATTTTATTTTGTCCTTCACATATTAATTCTAACACATGACGTCAACGGTGTCAGTTTGTGAGCACTTGTAAATATGTCACATTTAAGATGAGATGGTGTTATATTTTGATCAGTCATGCTTGAGACAGCCTAAAATGATCTCACAAATACGCTACTCATTTAACGACATGCACTTAACATTGTCCTTACAGTAGTAGAAACGCATGAGAAATTAGTTTAAGCTTTAGTTCAAAAATGGCTCTGAGCACTATGGGACTCAACTGCTGAGGTCATTAGTCCCCTAGAACTTAGAACTAGTTAAACCTAACTAACCTAAGGACATCACAAACATCCATGCCCGAGGCAGGATTCGAACCTGCGACCGTAGCGGTCTTGCGGTTCCAGACTGCAGCGCCTTTAACCGCACGGCCACTTCGGCCGGCTTAAGCTTTAGTAGTCACTTTTACATGTTCATTGGTTGAGAATTTAGGGTAAGCTTTAGACTCACTTTTACATTTTCATTTGTTTGTATGTGCTTTCAATGGTTTTACAAATTTGTTCTGCTACACAACCGTACAATACCACAAGTGCAGTTTAATTTTTTTCTGGTTGTATCTTGTTGGTTTTGAACACGTGTTTCTGCAACCGTCATTCCTTCATTAGTTGATGTGTTTTACTACGGATGTCTTTCTTTTAATGATATCCTCATTGTTCATCATAATATTTTATGTATTAGAGTATGATTAAAATGTAGTGCGCGGTTTGGTGTTGTGATGTCATGAGTGTAGTTAGAATAATTAATTGTAAAGGGAATTCAGAATAAATGGACTAGCGATCTACGAATTTGTGGGGAAAGAAAAGTAGTACATATGCTCATTTACAAATATCCTTCATTAACTTGTGCTGCTGATAGATCTTACAATGCCCTCATGGGCACATTTTATTCCCACGGGTGCGTGATGTTACGTGGCGGGTTTTCTCTTAAAATGTCAGACAACGTATTTCAGAATATTATATACTGTTCACTTTATCGACGTAGTTGTTGCCTTACCCCGTTCCACAACTGCATACCATACTCAGTATCATCAGTTACTGCCTATTTACTGCCTTAATTTCTCTTCTCTTTCACTACGGTAAAGGACCGCAGAATTCAGAGGCTACAAGCCAGCTGGCGAAACACAGTTTTCTTAAAAGGAACTATCATTGCCCCCCATGGCCGAGTCTCAGGCTCAGGTAGCCACCGAAGCGTTCAGTATCCCTTGGCTCTTCGATCAATCCCACGCGCTCTGATGGATCACGGGATAGGCATCTGCAGAGGAAAATACAACATTGTTCAAACAGTCCTTTTTATGGGATGAAACTGTAGCCAGGAGTCGCTTCCCAGAGGTCAGTGTGGGAAGCACCGATGTCTCAGCAACCACGCTACAGAATAAAGTTCTGTTTAAATGTCTAAAACAAGACTGTCCATTGTTTCGTGGCCTTAATTTTCATAGATTGCGCGTTTTCATGCGTGTCTACGTGGAACGTCACTCATTTGTCAGCTCCAGAATCGCATCATGGAATGGGAGAAGTCTCCCTGTTTCTTCTTTGTGCCACTACAATATTGGTTAACTATTACGAAAGACGCAAGAGTTGGAGTTTGTTTAACATTACTATTAAAATGTCACCGGACGGCGACTGACGGCATGCGCCCTCCTGTCACACAAGAGGTCGTCTCCACTGCAGGAGTGAGGACGAAGAGAGGGCCGAACTGAAAGGCTACAGCCAGTACCACCATGGACTGCAGCTTTCACACTACGCTAGTTACACCAGTTTGGTAAGATGAGCCTTCAGTACGATGACTGATGCAGAAGGAATCCGAAGTTATTCTTCCTCTTTAGGCGAAAGTTGTACAGTTTCAACGTTTCGCAGCGAGGCAGTTCCTTGCATTGTGCATTTTGATGAGCTTTCAGGTATTCGTAACTATTTTTATGTACTGTTCTTGCAATCGACTAAATTCCCTTACAGTCATTGGTCATACCTGAGAATAGCTTTTGTGATTATTCTTTTATAGCGCTTATCTGGGTGTGCCAAGATTAAATTTTGCAAGTGTAATCCCATTTCCCGTTCTTAAATGTTCATTCTGTTATGTTAGTGGGCAAATCTTATGTTAATAGTTACGATGATAATCCTGACTAATGTAGTGACCATTTGTTTCTGTTGTATGTAGATAATCCTCGTTTCCATACACAGGCAAGGGACTCTACTGCCCGTCAACGGATTCGAACGTGGGTTCTCTGCTGGGCGTGACGAAGAGGATGGTGGGGGTGTGCCCACGGATGATTCCTGATGACGAAATAACATTCACTGATCAACTGCAACGCATTGGTTGTTGGCCGTCGGATGCCCGGCAGACGCTCACACCCTCTCCCGCTGTTGCGGCTGTAGCTCCGCTGGCTTAACTGGAATCCGCTACGGTCTTGCTGGAGCGTACCGCGGCCGCGGCGGCTGGAACCACGGGACGCGGGCCTCTGCTGTGATGGCAGCTGGAGGGCGTGGCGGAGGCGGCAGTCTCTGTCTCGCTGTCTCAGCGACCATCCCCGTCGGCGGCTGTCTGACATTGGCCGACCAAGGTCCCCAGCTCCGGCCCCACTCACGGTATATGTGGAGGCAGCAAGCATTCCAGGACGATAGCGACAGTTTGTTACCACAACGCATCTCGGACGACGACCATTGCTACAAGTGGCTGCCTGCTGCCGGCATCCGACGATAGTGACGGTGATGACTACAGCTGTGGCGTCAATCTGGCTCCTGCTAGGTGACGACCCGCTTCAGAGTGGTCATTATCATTATGACTGCGAAGACAGTGACGACTCCGAACTGACGGCGGCGCTGAGTGGCAGACGCTCTGCGTCACTCCAATGCCTCGTGATGGTCGGTAATGACGAGCTGGCTGCCGGTCCTTAAATACGGTTTTCTGCCGCTGTTGTTTGTGGTTCTTGCCCCCCAGTAGCTTGGTGGGATATTTTGGTGTTGCTCAGCTACCGTAACTGACCCGATTACCGGCCTCCATGTTGACCTTCTGGCGTGCGGCGAACTGCTTTTTGTCACATCCTCCACTGGACAGTGACACACTATTCTTCATGAAGTTGGTATCTGTACAGATATGACTGGTAATCTTACAGCTCTCCGTCGGAGCACACATTTCTCAATTGTCCCCGTTGATATTTATCAACGCCTGTAAGCAGCTAAAGGTCTAGATTTCATTATAATTTCACTGTCCTTCACGTTGCTTAAGTCAACGGCCCACCGACCTGCTTGCATCACCGTACCATACCACTGAGCTGCACGACCGAATGTAACTCACGTATGACTTCTAGCTCACTATATTCCTTCTCACTGTAACTAATCTCATTACTGTAAACTCGTACCCTTACTCAAATTAAAAGCTCTAATCATTCGACACTCTATATCTAACTCACATATCCACATGCTTGGCGTGGTACGCATATTTTCATGATTGATTGGGCAACACCTATTAATTATTATTTCACCTCCCTCTTTCGGATATCACCAGTTCTTTTAAATTAATTGGCGTTACGTTAAGATATGCTTCCTATATCTGTTTGTCACCACAGATAGAACTATAACATCTCGCGCTAAGGTAAACAACACAAGGACATCCCAAAATGGGTCTACTAGCACGTGTTCTCCTTCTGACCCGGTAACATAATCGATTACGATTTCAGTGCCCACAGGACCTTCGAGATTGGACCGTGAATCAGTAAAAACGTGTCACCTAGTCTGCTGAATGACGTATTTTCCATTGTTTCTATTATCAAAACTCCATACTCTACAGCCTCACAGGTCTTCTGTACGTTACTAACTACTGGTACAGAATAACATAAATCAATTGGCTGATAAACGTCAACTGGAAAGAAATGCTACACCATTCCTTAGAGGCAGAAGCAGCTGCATTTTCAAGTTGACGAATAGGATTCGATGTTTTCCAAGTGTATTGCTCGAAGTGTCAGGTCTATGGGAGAAAACGCGTTGGAAGTGACTTAAATCATTTGTCCAACAATAGTGACGAGTGAAGAACATAGTTCAAGCGTACATTATTTAGATGCATCAAACTGTGAGCTGACCAGAATAACGAAATGGATCATACCACCAGATTCACCCAAGAAATCGATGAATGCCAGCACTACCGGTTTACTACCATCACGCCAACTCGTAACAGCAAACGTAACACTACCATGTGGCTAATTTGCAAATTGCTTCACTTTGCTGCTCATTGATATCAGTAAGGCCACCCTATCTAAAATGCGGCCATTGTCCTGGCTGTGCTAAAATTCGGGTCCTTTTGGAAACAGTCTGAAATACTGTAGCTGCTCTTTCAGTGTTAGAAGACGAAACAACTTTACTATTAAAATAACCTCTTGCCCGCGATGATTGCTTCATAGCACAGAGCTAAAGATAGAGAATGCAATTTTCACTCTGCAGCGGAGTGTGTGCTGATGTGAAACTTCCTAGCAGCACCATGACGAACTCTACACGTTTGCCTTTGCGGGCAAGTGCTCTGCCGTTAAAGCACTTGCCCGTGAAAGGCAAAGGTGCCGAGTTTGAGTCTCGTTCCTGCACCAACCTTTAATCTGCCTGGAAGTTTCAGATCTGAAGATCTTCACATTTCGTTCAGTTTCCATCTCTCACTGATATGCGACTAGAAAGTCCTCGAAGATCAATTATGACACTGGTCTGTTCACTTGCACGATAAACCCACTTCTTCATTTCCAGCTAACCGAGACTGGAAAGAGGAAGCGAGATGAAGATGACGGCAGTTGTTATTCGATAGCGGCGAAAGGTGAAACAAAAATTATTCCGTCCCAAGTCGTGCGGCGTATATTTTATGATTAGTTTTCCAGAGAGAGCAGCTCCTACACGTTTGTCATAAAAAAAACTGTTCACCGGACTATCGCCTCTTCCAAATACGCAGCCTACGGTGTGGTGTAATTGAAAATGCTGTAGGACTATCTCTTTAAGAACGTCAGCTTTACGAACATACAGAAAGTTCCAGCGTTGTGAGGGTATATTTTAATTCCAGTCTTCTATTAATCCATCTCCTGGTTCCCTCTCTCTCTCACTGTCCATCTCCTTTTGTCCCTCCCATCGTTCATCTGCTCCTTTCCCTCTGTCCATCGGTTCCTTGCTCGTCTCAACATCTCCTCCTCCCCTCCTCCAAGTCCATCTACTCCCCCCATCTCTCTCTGTCCCTCCTCCTCCCCCCCCCCCCTCTGTCTGTCCATCTCCTACCCCCAACCCTTTTCCGACCATCTCCTCCATCTTCTCTTTGTGACCTCTTTTCAAATTTCACGCCAGTCGCCTAAGAGTGGTGCTACTAGCTCCACTACGTGAGTTTAAATCAGCTTCGATTCAAAGACTCACTCTAACGGTCGTGAGCGTTATTTTGAGATTGGACGTTGTGAGTTGTTGTTAGTCAAAAATGCCTTTAAGGCGACATAGACGTCATTACCAGCACCTTACTGAGAATGATGGAGATCGTGTACCAGAGCTACGTAAAGCTGGATGTTTCTTCTGCGATATTGCAGAAAGGCTTGGCAGGAATGTAGCTACTCTACATGATTTCTGGCAGCAGTGGTCATGAGAATGTACGGTTGCAAGAAGATCAAACTTGAGACTGCCACGTGGCACTAATGAGAGGGAAGACCGTCGGTTCGGCGTATGGCTCTGGCGAATCGTACAGCATCTGCAGTAGCAATCTGAGCAGCAGCTGGCTCCATAGTGACACAACGAACTGCTGCAAATCGGTTACTTGACGGACAAGTCCGAACCAGCCACCATGTAGTGTGCATACACTGACCCCAGTCCCTGCCATTTTACGCCTTCAGCGGTGTCAAGCAATAGCTAATTGAAGGGCAAAGTGCAGATCTGTTGCGTTTTCTGATGAAAGCTTTTTTTGCCTCGGTGCAAGTGTTGACCGTGTATTGTTCAGTTGAGGGCCTGGACGTACCTGCCTCCTGCTAGACACACTGGGTCTACAGCTGGAGTTATGGTTTGGGGCGTGATTTTGTATGAGAGCAGGAGCACTCTCGTGGTTATCGCACGCACCCTGTGCGCACATCTCTACATCAGTCTTGTGATTAGACCTGTCGTGCTGCCATTCATGAACAGCATTCCACCAACAGGGTAACACATGCCCAAGCTGCGCTGTTGTAACCCAACACTCTCTGCAGAGTGTCGACATGTTGCCTTGGTCTTTTCGACCACCTGATCTGTCTCCAATCGAGCGCCTATGGGATGTCATCGGGCGATTCCCGTGTAACCCACGATAAGCATTAACAGTCACTGTACTGACCGACCAAGTGCAACAGGCACGGAATTACATTCCACAAACCGACATCCAGTACCTATTCAACACAATCCATGGTCGTTTGCATGCTAGCATTCGAGATTCTTGTGGTTATACCGGTTAAAAATGTACCAGCATTTCACATTTGCAACAGCGTACCTCGCACTTAATTACCCTGTGATCATGCAACGTTAACGACTTAAATATGTTACGTAGACTGCTGAAGGCACAGGCGTCTCGTAACACACCTACACATTGTTGGAAAAGGAGTCCTTCAGCGTGTGACCGCACTATGATTCCACTTTGAAACTATGAAGCAGTTAGAAACGATTGCAGTGGGCACGGAAGCATTTGACACGGTGGGTGCCCATTGCAAGCTGTTAGGGTCCGAGCATAAGGAATGACTTCACAGAGATGTTGAGCGACCCGAGAAAGAGTCAAGTGAAGAAGAACACTTATTCGAGTGATGCTCAAGGGAACGGTTTTCGTTTGGATCTCGAAGAAGTCATTTTGTGCCGAGTTCTTGAAGAAGACAGACCTGTCTGTGGTATCATGTGGCATTTAATCGCGTCGGTTCTGGTGATGAGCGGCTGCAGCAGTAATCTTTCTCCTACAGCATCACTAAATTGAGCTTAGGCAGATTATGAGTTTCTACTCGTTATCTCAGGTGTGTTAATTTATTAATCATCATGTTGAACACTGAACTGTTTTGAAAAGGTGAATAATTCGTGTATTGTTATCACAAAACGAACTTAAGTTTCCGGGCGTTTCGGATGACTGTTAAGTTTGGGGATTCTTCTACTATTCACGTAACACTATCAACGCAAATTTATTTTATTTGATAAGATTATTTTCTGCCTTTATATTAACTGAATCTCGTCAGGCCCAAGACTTCTTGCATATTATTATTATTATGATTACGGATATGTTGTCCCATCTAGATGCTCCACCAGTGGAGCGAGAGGGGCTCGAAAAGAGCGTCTTTTAACAACTTCTACAGCAGGATACTTAGCCAGCCTCTCTACGATCCATCTATAATTTGGATATACATCTACATATACATCTACATAGATACTCCGTAATCTAACGTACGGTGGGTGTAAGAGGGTACTCTGTATCACTACTTGTCATTTCTCCTCAAGCTACACAAGCAAACAGAGCAAGGGAAAAACGATTGTCTGTACTTCCCCGTATGAGTCCTAATTTTTCGTATCTTATCCTTCTGCTCCTTACGCTAAATGTGCTTTGGCGGCAGTAGAATCGATCTACAATCATCTTGAAATGCCGTTTCCCTAAATTTTCTCAGTGGTGTTTCGCGAACAGAAAGTAAATCTCCCTCCAGGTATTCCCGTTTGAGTTCCCGAAGCATCTGTGTAGTACTTGGGTGTTGTTCGAATCTTACTGTAACAAATCGAGAGGCCCGCCTCTGAATTGCTTTGATGTCGTCCTTGAATCATATCTGGTACGGTTGCCAGACACTAGAATAGCACCCAAGTATAGGTCGCCCTAGCGTCCTATATGCTTTATCGTTTACAGGCAAATCACTCTTTCCTAAAATTCTCACAATAAACAGAAGTTGACCATTTTCCTTCCCTGCCGCAGGTTTCACATGTTTGTTCCACCTCAGATCGTTCTGCAACGTTACGCCCAGATATTTAAACGACTTGACTGTGTCAAGCAGGACACCAGTAATACTGTATCCGAACGTAACAGGTTTGATCTTCCTAGCAATCCGCATTAACCTACGATGTCTTTGGCACAAACTTGTAATTTCAGGTATGAACCAACCGAGGGGAGCTGCTATACACTCGTTAATGAATAAATATCAAGAAAAAATTAGAAGGAGCAAGAAACACAATTAAATCCCACAAATGTACCTTCAGCAATACAATAAAATGACTATAAACTTGAAACACGTCAGAAGATCAAGTCAACTTGCTAACATACTGACTAAACCACAGACTTGCAAATTGTCTGAATAATTAAGCTATGAATTACGGTATATTCTTTCATGGTGACTCAACAATACTTGCCTGGGCTTATTCTGATTATGAAGGCGATACCCAGCTAGACGCTGCACCAGTAGAAGTCTTACCACAAGCGCGTAACCCACACTCTGAGTCGCTGGTGTAACACCCCAAGAAACCCGAAAACCCAAATAAGAATGTCATGATAATTTAAAGTAGGGAACGGTGTTATCCTGATAGGTACGACAAATTTGAAAATAATATAACACCTTAAAGTTTTGATGAATATAAATTGCAGTAATTACTGAGTATGTCATGATATAAATCTAGAAAGAAAGAAAGGTTATTTTTAATTAGCTATCAAACATCTTAGTAATAACTGCAAATCAGTACGACGAAAGTTAAGTCCACAGTAATATGTCGGTCAGAGGTAACATTTAGTGTGAAAGAGAGTTGTAAACGCGGCGAAAATGAAATTCAATGCGTCTACAATGCTCGATCATGGAAAAGTCAGCTTGCATGCTATCAAGTCGAGAGAGAGCACCATTTGTTATAGTACTACAAACGGAACGCTACGAGATTGTTTCTATTCAAAAAAAGTGATATTGTGTGATAGAGATGCGTGGACTTTGTTCTCAGTTATTCTGACTTGAGAACTTGAACTAAAGTGATATTTTGATAGTGTACGATGAGTTAATGAACTTTAATTATTGGAGATATTATTGTTGGACTCAACCTTCATCAAAGTGAACAGTTACAACGAAAATGGACATACTATCGAAGACTGCAATACCTGATTCACCTGGAGTAGGAAACATTAATAGGCCTACGACCACACGAAGATAATACAAATAGGCCGATTGTAAAAGTTGTCGTAATTGTCACGATCACCGAATTGAAAAGAATCGTAACTGATCTGATCCATCGGTGAGCGTGTGGTGTGATGATTATAAACTAATTGCTAATTACAGTAATGGAAATCTCACGTGTTGGCTCAATCATTAATTGAACTGTGTGATAATTGATAATCAAAATTAATTTACTGTGAACATTTTAATTGAAACAGTGACTTGATGAACATTGAGAATTGAAAGCAGTGTTTTGCCGAAATAATATCACGAATCACGAAAGCAAGATAGCATTATAGACTACCTCTGGATCTGCGTCGTACCGTAGTGACCAATTCTGCCTAGCAACGTAACAACTACTGATACTGAACCGCAAATGAATTTTTCCTCGCTTGGTGTGAAACGACGCCGGTGATGAATGATTCACTCAATACTGAAATAACTAACTGGGAATAGCAAATCATCATAAAACCATAACAGACAATTAAAATCAGCAGTCCGCATCGCTGAGAAGACTGTGCGGACTCGCAAACAGACTCTTATAGATCACGCGAGCAACAATTTCCCTTAGAGACTTTCAGGTGCTGTTCCACGTTATCCGACGGGGAGATCCATTACTGCGCGTCGCGTCTCCATTCCAGCGACCGAGCTGTAGCTGTAGCGGCTCAACATCAACAGCGACAACAAAAACGGGAGAGGGGACGTCACAGTAGAAAGGAACGTCTTGTGACAACTTCACCAGCTGATGCAGAATACCGTGGCACCGTCTGTTCCAACCGTTGTATGCTGCATTTGGCGCTTTGGATAAGAATCTGGAATTTCGGGATTGAATCGACCAGGAGATCTGTGTACTGACGATTAAGAAACCATAAGCACGTCGAAGAATAGCCACGACGAAAAATTACAAGGAGCAAGAAACGTATGTCGGACGGTGACCTCTTGCAGAAAGTTTTTATTTTGAGTTATTGTAATTTTTATGTTTATCATTAAATTCTGAACAGTCCGGAAAAAACGTAATTTCCAACTCTAAATCTGACTGAGTTACTACAGGCTTAATATTACACACAGGGTGAGTTACTAACTATTGCCACCAAGAATAACTCCGAAAGTATGATAGTAGCTGAAAAGTTTGTTGGACAAAAGTTGCATGGGACAATGGGGACCATATATGACAATGGTTTTTGTTGCTAGGTGGGGTCGCTACAGACATATGAAGGTCTACTTTGTTTTTTTAAATGGGATGCTACAGTTCATTACTTATTTTCTGATAGCGGCAATCGAGAAAAATCCAATTGTGTGTTGCAGGAAGGTCTGAATGTCAACGAAAGTCAAAAAGGTGGAATTAACGATCATTTACTGAAGATGTTCGAAGTGATGACCATTGGTATCAATGCAGAGCTGCAGTCTTATTATTATGGATTGAGTGGTATTTCTTATCACTTCGGCATTTATCGAGGCACATGCTCTGACAATCCTCTCTCGTATGTCGTGGAAATAGTAAATATTTGCCTATTATGGCATATCCATCTAACGTGCCATTGACACGTAAACACCATTTGACGGTCCCGCAATACAACACTAACAGGAACGGCAAGAATAATATCGTCGAATCAAGCGAACGTGAATGATGTATTCCTACGAAGAACAAGTCGATATGCATCTCATTTATGGAGAATGCCAAAGAAATTCAGTGCAAGCTAGAGTCATATACCCTGAAAGATATCCTCAACGTACTCATCCTACACGTCGTACATTTAAATATGTGTATGATCAATTAAGAACAACCGGATCTTTAACGCATCGGAAACATATCAGGCAAAGGAAAGTTACTACCGAAGAAACCGGAATTGGTACTCTTGCCACTGTGGTTGGAGATCCTTGCATTAGTTCTTGTGAAATCGCAAGGGAATCTGGCATGATACAGAGTAGTGTCGTTCGTGGTCTGCATCGCCGTAAATATCATCCTTACCACATCAGTCTCCACCAAGACTTAACTGGTACGGATTGTATGTGTCGCATTGAATTCTGCCAATGGGCTTAACTTCAGATTCAGAGGGATGACACATTTGTCAATTTGATTTTTTTTAGTGACGGGGTTACGTCCACGAGCCATGGAAATGTTAATTTGCATAACATGCGTTAATGGGCAACTGAAAATCTATGTTGGCTGCGGCAAGTTGCACAACAAAAGCCGTGGTCGTGCAGAATGTGGGTATCGGGCACATTTTTCGCTGATGGCTAGGAATGAGTTGCAGAGACAATTCCCAAATCGTTGGATTGGACGTGGAAGAGATGTGTCGTGGCTGGCTCGTTCACCAGACTTGACGCCTGTGGTTTTTTTCTTATGGGGATTCGTAAAAGACATTGTTTATAAAGACG
The DNA here is from genome assembly GCF_021461395.2 of Schistocerca americana. Lineage (NCBI taxonomy): Eukaryota > Metazoa > Arthropoda > Insecta > Orthoptera > Acrididae > Schistocerca > Schistocerca americana. The sequence continues at coordinate 125,033,145 of NC_060122.1, read as the reverse complement.
TTCCAATTACACCTGAAGATATGCGATGGAGAATTGTGAGAGCATGCGCTTCGATAAGTGCCTATCTGATAAAGAATACCACTCGATCCATGATTAGGAGATTGCAGTACTGCATTGATAGTAATGGTCATCACTTCGAACACCTTCTGTAAATGGACATTCATGCCACCGTTTTGACCTTCGCTGACCTTCAAAGACCTTACTGTTACACACAATTGGATTTTTCTCGATTGGCGCTATCAGAAAATAAGTAATGAATTGTAGCATCCCATTTAAAAAAAACAAAGTTGACCTTAATATGTCTGAAGCGACCCCAGCTAGAAACAAAAAACGATCGTCATATATGGTCCGCGTTGTTCCATGAAACAATTGTCCCACAAACCTTTCAGCTACTATCTTACTTTCGGAGTTATTCAAGGTGGCAATTGTTAATGATTCATGTAAAAGCGTGTTTTGATGATGATGATGATGATGATTACTGTTTTAGGGCGCACAACAGCGAGGTTATCAGCGCCCGTGCGTGTTTTGAGATAACGAGATTAAATGTTTCACTTTATTACCGTTGTTTAATTGGACATATTTCAGAAACAAATTTAAGAAACAAATTCTGCACATATATTACCATTAAAATGTCCATCGGTAAATGACACAGAGGTTTTTAAGTTAACATTACATATTATGTGGTTAACCCCTTCACACCTGTAACACACTGCAGCGCAAAATAAAGAAAACTGGCCCCAAATTAATGAAAATTAGTGAAACCTGCGCTTTTTGTGTCGGGGAAGTATTATTATTTTTATTCTGTATTACGGACAACTGAAAATCGGCAACGTACACAGCTGCGAGATTTTAAGGGAGAGCCTTTTGTCAGGTAAGTGTTATTTCCCCATACCGACAAGAGGACCGTTGATACAAGACTGACATCGAGTGCTCTTAATGATATTATTTACTACTGCAGGATTCAAACAACTGTTAACATATATGGCCATGTACAGAACTAAGCAAATTGTTTTCATACACAAAAAAGAAAATGGATGTTTTAGACGTTATCGAACGCTTGTCTTGTACTGAAAATTTTATTACTTCGACAAGAGGTCCCTTTTCGCATTCCATGTCACATTCTGGAATTCGACGATAATTTAGTCAAGAACTAAACGGAACGACTATAACATTGAAACATGTGGAAGGATCGAGTCGAGTTGCTGAAACACTGACTAAACCACAGAATCGTAAAATGGTTGAAGATTTAGGAAGAAAATTTATTAAAGAAACGACCACAAAAGAAGATCACATCGTATTACACTTGACGAAGAACCTTCAACAGGAAAAACCTAACATCATGGAGGCAATGAGGAACTGTAATAGATCCTTTGATGTACAGTACTCAGGTTACATAGATGGTTCCTCGGGTACCATCAGCACTTCTCACAGGCGATGCTGTTGTAAACAACTAACTCAATACCTAAAGAAGTAAAGCAGCGTGTAAAATACAACGAAGAATTAAAATCCGGTGCTAATTTAGAGCAATCGTAAAAGTGTCGAATTACTCACGATGAAAGAAGTCGTTGCATCGATCCAACAACCTTATTGGGGAATACCTACAGTCCGTGTCAACACTTTAGCACTGATGATAACGCTGTGGGTCGAAATTAAATACGATGAACATATGAAGCCAGTTAATGTATAGGAGTTGGAAACATGTACTAATATTACAATAAATAACTTGGCCGGCTAAAGGTATTCTCTCCTTGACATAGGACTTTTCAACTTAAAGTATTTGAAAAGCGGTCATTCATAAAAACCATACATATACCGTATAAACTCAAAAATATGTTTAAAGAGGACAAGACAGGCGGTCGGAAGTATAGATGTTCAAGAAATGAGCCTGGAAATTTCCTGATCTTAAAAACAAGAAATTCTTCGACCAGCCTAAACATTCATTCTTCCCAAACTGATGCCGGAGACTATACACATGCAGTGCCTCAGTCGGTTTTACCTAACGTGTAATGCTCATTTGTTTGTTCATACGTGGAACAAGTTAGCCAAAAAGATAATAACATACCGTTTAGTTTCTTCATACTTGTCGCTGTCCACAGTCACTCGTACGTGCAGCGGACTCAGAGACTACGATTAAGCTGATGCCTGGTTGCTACATCGTCAACTCTTCCCTTCTGCATCTCTGAAATCCTGGATCTGCGTTCCGCTGGGACGACTGAGATGTGGAGCTCAGGGAGACTGCGAGATATTTGTATCTGCTCCTTGATTTTCCTGGAAAAATCGTTACTTTGGTGACTTATGTGATAAAGTAAAACTGCTGCATTAGTTGTTTCTTCTTTTATTAAACGGTACACTGAGCAACCCTGCAAGTCTATAGTTTTTAGCATTAACTGATAAAGACGTAGGCTTTGTTCCCTCTATAAATTAATGTATTCGAGTGCACAACAGAAAGGTAGATGAACTAACCTGACTGTTTTAAATAGTTCCTTACAATGAAAGCGTTAGACCTTTTCGTTAGTATTTTAATGCGCCCTGCTTGCATCTTCACGAGCGTGCCCATGTTTTCTGCTTTTAATTGTCCGAAAACAATCCCACAGCAAAAAACTGAGTGTAAATAACAACCTACGTAATAACAAACAGCTCGCTGTTACGCATTATCGTCTTTGCTGGGATCTTCGTTTGTTCATTACATATCACTTGTCCTTCTTCATTTATCCTTACTTATTTTGTGTTTTTTATACAGTGTATAGATTTTTCATTTACCTTTAATGTGTCTGAGTTGTTTTCTCTATTTAAACTGAATTTAATTCTTTTCGATTTCATGATGTTCACTTCAGAGTAATAGATGCCACCCAGGTGCAAACATCATTGATGGGTAAACAAGAATGTTAGATTCGATGTATCGATCTGATCAATGATATCATAACAACCCAGAAAATGCAGCTCAAACAAAATACGAGAGTGACTGCAATGAAATTGCCCGTTCCCATGACATGAAAGTATAAACATTACATACAGTCACACAAATTCGTAATAAATAACATTGAATCTAATCGTACAACAGCGGGAAATAGACTTTTGAGTGGGGAAGATGTATAACAACCGCAAAATCGTGAAAATAATAAAATACACAAATCGAAAAAGGCAGAGGAACTTGAAATTATGGTTGGTATCCAGGATGTAAAAAAAAATGAAGAAAATTGTTTCAAACCGATTGTAACATGACATTTATAGTATTTTCAAGTACTCCCAACTTCCACAAAAATTGAGGAGTCGACTGCTGAGAACTATCAATTCCCGCCACAACGAAGCAGATAAAATATACCGGGAGGATATTACAGCGCAACGAACACGTTAAAGAAAGAACTAAAACAATAGTAGAAAACAAAGAGGTGACACTAATAATTCATATGTTAATGGTACTGTTATACTCAAATGAAGTCCTAATCTCCGAAAGCAAATATTACTCCAGGCAAGAATTTAATATTCGAAATGAAAATACATTAATCAGTAATTCCAAGATGACGCAAATTATAATCACTGTTTCCGCTCGTTATTAGGACAACAAAAGATAATGTTTAATATATGACTGATTATTAGCTACAGACATACGTTACTACACTGGGAATACCGAATATAATACACTCCTGGAAATGGAAAAAAGAACACATTGACACCGGTGTGTCAGACCCACCATACTTGCTCCGGACACTGCGAGAGGGCTGTACAAGCAATGATCACACGCACGGCACAGCGGACACACCAGGAACCGCGGTGTTGGCCGTCGAATGGCGCTAGCTGCGCAGCATTTGTGCACCGCCGCCGTCAGTGTCAGCCAGTTTGCCGTGGCATACGGAGCTCCATTGCAGTCTTTAACACTGGTAGCATGCCGCGACAGCGTGGACATGAACCGTATGTGCTGTTGACGGACTTTGAGCGAGGGCGTATAGTGGGCATGCCGGAGGCCGGGTGGACGTACCGCCGAATTGCTCAACACGTGGGGCGTGAGGTCTCCACAGTACATCGATGTTGTCGCCGGTGGTCGGCGGAAGGTGCACGTGCCCGTCGACCTGGGACCGGACCACAGCGACGCACGGATGCACGCCAAGACCGTAGGTTCCTACGCAGTGCCGTAGGGGACAGCACCGCCACTTCCCAGCAAATTAGGGACACTGTTGCTCCTGTGGTATCGGCGAGGACCATTCGCAACCGTCTCCATGAAGCTGGGCTACGGTCCCGCACACCGTTAGGCCGTCTTCCGCTCACGCCCCAACATCGTGCAGCCCGCCTCCAGTGGTGTCGCGACAGGCGTGAATGGAGGGACGAATGGAGACGTGTCGTCTTCAGCGATGAGAGTCGCTTCTGCCTTGGTGCCAATGATGGTCGTATGCGTGTTTGGCGCCGTGCAGGTGAGCGCCACAATCAGGACTGCATACGACCGAGGCACACAGGGCCAACACCCGGCATCATGGTGTGGGGAGCGATCTCCTACACTGGCCGTACACCACTGGTGATCGCCGAGGGGACACTGAATAGTGCATGGTACATCCAAACCGTCATCGAACCCATCGTTCTACCATTCCTAGACCGGGAAGGGAACTTGCTGTTCCAACAGGACAATGCACGTCCGCATGTATCCCGTGCCACCCAACGTGCTCTAGAAGGTGTAAGTCAACTACCCTGGCCAGCAAGATCTGCGGATCTGTCCCCCATTGAGCATGTTTGGGACTGGATGAAGCGTCGTCTCACGCGGTCTGCACTTCCAGCATGAACGCTGGTCCAACTGAGGCGCCAGGTGGAAATGGCATGGCCAGCCATTCCACAGGACTACATCCAGCATCTCTACGATCGCCTCCATGGGAGAATAGCAGCCTGCATTGCTGCGAAAGGTGGATATACACTGTACTAGTGCCGACATTGTGCACGCTCTGTTGCCTGTGTCTATGTGCCTGTGGTTCTGTCAGTGTGATCATGTGATGTATCTGACCCCAGGAATGTGTCAATAAAGTTTCCCCTTCCTGGGACAATGAATTCACGGTGTTCTTATTTCAATTTCCAGGAGTGTATATTAGTATTCTCACTGAAGCCAGCATTTCGTGCTCGCCGATATTTGACGATTCTAAAGGGCATGTAAACAACTGTTTATGTACCAATCACAGAGATGAAGTAGAGGATACAGAAAAACCTCAGGGAGGGGGCGCTAAAGATATCTTGAACTACCTTTACTTTTACCGCAGTTAAAAATAATCAACTACATGAGAATAATCAAGTCACATACAAAGCTTAAGAAAGTTTTATTTAAACTGAGTGTACACATATACAACACAATGTCATCTTATGAAATAAAAAAGTTGCAGCTTTCGTTATCTTCCTTAAATGATGAATTGCATGTGCCTATTCGTCCTGGCAATTCATTCTTCAGTCTGCTTCTGAGAGTACACTAGCTTCCTATTCGGCGAATAATCCATATTTATAACGCAACGTATCGAACGTTCTCTGTGCAAGAAAACAGTAGACAAAGGAAACGAACCAATAGCGTAAGGGCTGACTGGCGGGGAGGGAGCGGATGGCAATGCGATTGGTCCGTAAGGGGTGGGGGATTCCACGTGCCCCCCGCCCTCCCCCGCCCTCGTCCTATATGTATCCACCACTGCACAAATGTAAGAAATAGGAATATACTGATATAAATACATTATTTTTAGTGATTTGACTTAATGATTAATACGTACTCGTGTTTAGCTGTACTTTTTCGCACAGCAGACGGAAAATACAAGGAAAGGAATATCCCTCAATGTATTCTTAAGTAAAACCATCGACCGTATAATTGCTTTTGTACTGCATGTAAGTCTGAATAGTGACACTACTGTTTGTATTACCTGAGGTACGAGTTATTGATATAGTTTATGTATGTTTCAAGAGTTTCAATGAATCAATTACTGACAGACGTAGCTTAATGGTGTGTTTTCAAAAAACTACACAGTCACCGTTACAGAGGTTGGCACCATCCCTTAACACCATCACCTAAGCAGAGATGAGGAGTGGGTCACGTGACTGGAGACGGACGTGTGTGTGGAATGAAGAGGAAAGTTAGTTACTTCTGAACGAGCACACATGACCGGTTGACGCTCTCGCCTTAAGCGACTGGGCTGTTGCCTCCATGAGTCGCCCATGTTTCGGAAGAGACTGTATGAAGTTGTAGGATCTCTGAATTTCGTTGTGGTGTTCCAAAAGCAAGCTAGAGTGGTCGACACGAAGAATGTGAATATCTAAAAGTTAGGAAGGAATAACGTGTTGATATTGTAACAAAGTGGGACACATAAGTAGGAACTGCGACAATCGATAAGGGGTCCAGAGCTCCAGACAACTGCTGCAAGGAAAAAGGGAGGAGCACAAGACCATCTGCACGGGAAAGACACGTGGCCTACAAAACGTACCGTTTGTACGTGCCACCATTAACGGCAACTTGCCTTTCCAGCTTTGTTAGATTCAGGGAGTGCCATTTCTGCAACAGATTTTGTTTAATTTTGTGAAAATAAGGGACCTCGTAAATTAGAGGGAATGACAGGAGATTGTATACATACAACGCTGTCAATCAGTCCAACGTAAAGTTAAATAGGGTAGTGTTTGTGAAGCTTAGGTTAAAAGATTTTGCTTCGAAAGTGAGAATGCGTGCTGTTGACAAGCTCGCTACTAATTGTATTGCAGTGGCAGACATTACTGATAGGATTAGTCTCGTGATTGACTGGTCGGTCATTAAGTTTTTGTTCAATTTCAGGCTACAAGAAGTTTTCGTCTTTTGCGATCATAAGGTACTATGTGGCAACGTGATAGCCAATAAATAGTGGACGAGTTCTGGGAGAAGAAGGAAAGGAAGAAGAGGGCTCAGGTGTACAGTTTGAGCATTTATATTCTGAGACGCAGATGGAAATAACAAGCTTATGTTCAGAATTTTCCGACCTTTGGACAATTAAATTAGGGGTTGCTTCATTGATCGTATATAATCTTTAATTATAAGAAGATATTCCGTTTCAATGATCAGCATATCGCTTCTCCCATCCTAGGTTGATGATAATGAAAGAATATATATAACAGGTGCTGCAACAGGGAATTATTCGGCTTCCAAGTCTCTATTCACGGCTCCCATATCTTTAGTACTCAAGTCAAATGGAGAATATCGAACAATGTTTGGTTATCGGTATTTAAATAGAACGATTATTTTACGATCGGCAGAGCTGTTTGATCTACGTTCTTGTTCGGTTGGTTTCAGAATTAGACTAGGCCAGTCATAGTGCCCAAGCAAAAAATTCGAAAAGCATTGTGGAGTTTACGACTAAGCGGAACATCCATGAATTTAAAAGCGTACCTTTTCGTCTGTCTGTGGGTGCAGCAGTACCATCCCAATTGCTCGATGGGATTTTCTCCGATGTAGAGTATAAATTTGTGCACCACTATTCGGATAACTTGGTCATTTATACCAGTTCGGTTGGTGAGCACATTTAGCAGTTTAAAGACGTTTTTGAGAGATTGAGGGGAGCAGAACTAACTGCTAATCCACTCAAGATAAAATTTGCTTGCATGTCAATACGGTTCTTATTGCATATACTTGCTCTGTAAGGGATAACAATCCATCCTCATAGGGAGCAGGCCAGTAGTTAGCTACTGGCTCCAAAAATATGCAATTAAATTCTGAGGCATGGTGAAACTTTGTGTGTGTGTGTGTGTGTGTGTGTGTGTGTGTGTGTGTGTGTGTGTGTGTGTTTGTGAGTGTGGGTGGGTGTCGAACCTACTGTAGAAACAATCCAGGTGACAAACAGTGTATTGCTGGAGTCCTGTGAAGTGACTGTCGGTTTGTGTTTCTTAATGTTTTCTGTACTTTTCAGGGACGATGTTAAAGGCTGACCATTATGGCTGAGAATCATTTATTCACTAATTTTAATGCACTGCATCAGTGGTTCTGCAAAACTGCTTACTGCTGAGATTTCGAATTTTGTTTCGACACTCACGTATTAATTCTAACATATGACATCAGCACTGTCACAATTTGTGAGCACTCGTCAATTTTTCATATTTAAGGTGAGGAGGTGATATATTTTCGTCATTTATGATTGAGACTGCCTAAAATGATGTCACACATACGATACTCGTTTACCGACATGTACTGTACATTGTCCATACTGTAGTGGACACGCATAAGAATTTAGGGTAAGCTTTAGTAGTCACTTTTACATTTTCATTGGTTGACAATTTAGGGTCAGCTTCAGAGTCACTTTTACATTTTCATTTGCTCTGTGTATGCTTTCAATGCGTTTACAGATTTGTTCTGGTACACGACCAATCAATACCTCAAGTGTAGTATGATTTTCTGCTGGTTGTATCTTGTTGGTTTTGGAGGGATGTGTTTTACTACATATGTGTTTCTATTAATGATATTCCCATTGTTCAACATAATATTTTATGTATTAGAGTATGGTTAAAATGGAGGGAGTGGTTTGGTTTTCTAATGTCATGAGTGTGGATGGACTAATTAATTGTACAGGAAATTCAGAATATGGGGACTAGCCATTTACGAATTTGTGGGAAAACAAGAATAGTACCTGTATCCATTTACAAATGTCCCTCAATGAATTCGTGCTGCTGATGAATCTTACAATAATTTCATCGGCACTCATTTTATTCCACCTGGACGTGATGTCACGTGGCGGGTTTTCCCTTAAAATGTCATGCAACGTTTTTCAGAATATCATATGCTGTTCACCTTAGCGATGTAGTTGTTGCCTTACACTGCTCCACAACTGCAGCCCATACTCAGTATCATCAGTTACTGCCTATTTACTACCTTCGTTTCCCTTCTCTTTCACAATGGTAAAGGACTGCAGAATTTAGAGGCTACAAGGTAGCTGGGGAAAGAGCCGATACTCAGGCTCAGGTTCCCTCGCCTCCCCGATCAATCCCACCGACTCTAGATGGTTCACGGGATAGGCAACTGCCGAAGAAAATACAACATTGTTCAAATAGTGCTTTTAGAAGGACAAAACTCTAGCCAGGTGTCGCTTCCCAGAGGTCACTGTGTCAAGCACTGATGTCTCAGCAACCACGCTACAAAATACATTTCTGTTTAAATGTCTAAAACAAGACTTTCCATTGATTCCTGATCTTAGTTGTCATAGAGAGCCCGATTTTTCATGCGTGTCTACGTGGAAGGTCCCTCGTATGTCAGTTTCAGAGACGTATCATGCAATGGAAAAAGTCTCTCAGTTTTTACTTTGCGCCACTACAATATTCGTAAACACCGGTTAACACCGGTTGTAAATTTTAATTAATCACACCTTCTGTTATGGTTTATTTCTTCTCCATTATATGTTTCTGTCACCAATGTAATAATGTAATCTCTGGTTCCTCACACGTATGAGTGCGACTTAACGCTCTGAACGGAACAACTGGTACTTGAATTAAAGTAGTACAAACTTTCATCTTCTTCTCTTTCTCCAATATAATAGCACATCTACCTTCAGTAATATTCAAAGGCCGCAGTCCAAACTACGACATCTTTCAGCTTGTCATGGCCGTCGGCCTCGTCGGTGTGGTGACCTACTTTATTTGATAGCATACATTGTTGCAGAGAGTTTGCCGCTGTAGCTCGAACGTCCTCGATCCTATGTAACAGAAGGAAGCAAGTGTGCACACTACACACTCGTTCTAACACAAAACTATAAATATCAAAGATATGCACGATTATCACATTATAAGCCGATGCAGCTTAACTGCATACTTTGTATATCCAGATATCTTACCATAACACAGCAACTGAACTGAGATACTGAAGGAAGGGAGTTATGGCCAAGGATGTGCTGCATTCACTCATGAATATCACCACAGCGTCCACTCGAAGTACCTGACCCCCCCGGTACCTGACACCCGCGGTACCTGACACCCGCGGTACCTGACACCCACAGTACCTGACACCCGCAGTACCTGACACCCGCAGTACTTGACACCCGCGGTACCTGACACAAGCAGTACCTGACACCCACAGTACCTGACACCCACAGTACCTGACACCCACAGTACCTGACACCCACAGTACCTGACACCCACAGTACCTGACACCCACAGTACCTGACACTCACAGTACCTGACACCCACAGTACCTGACAGCCACAGTAACTGACACCCACAGTACCTGACACCCACAGTACCTGACACAACCAGTAAATGACATCTGCACACGTTGACACTCCAAGTAGATCATATCTCCTGTAGCTGTCACCTCCAATTGCTGACATCCACATTTGCCGACACCCCCAGTAACTGACACCTCCAGTAGCTGAGACCCTTAGTAGTTGTTGAACCCTGTAGTTGACATTTCAGTGTCTGCCACAGTAGTAGACAACCCCAGTAGCTGGCACTTCCAGTAGCTGACACCCCACAGTAGCTGATATTCCCAATAGTTGATGGCTAATGGCCAGCCGGTGTGGCCGAGCGGTTCTTGGTGCTTCAGTCTTTAACCGCACGACTGCTATGGTCGCAGGTTCGAATCCTGCCTCTTGCATGGATGTGTGTGATGTCTTTAGGCTAGTTAGGTTTAACTTGTTCTAAGGTCTACGGGACTGATGACCTCAGATGTTAAGTCGCATAGTGCTCAGAGCCGTTTTTTATGGCTAATGTAGCAGACAAACCCAGTAACTGAAACTCCCAGTAGATGGCACAGCCTGTAGTTGACACGCACAGTAGCTGACACGCCCAGTAGGTGACCTTCCAGTAGATGACATCTCCAGTAGTTGACACCCTGAGTAGCTGTCACCTCCAATAACTGACATCCCCAGTTGGAGACAGCCATGGTAACTGATCCTCCAGTAGCTGAGACCTGTTGTAGTTGCCACACCCAGTATCTGATATCCCAGTGTCTGACACAGTTGCTGAAACCCCCTTAACTGCCATCCCCAGTACCTAATGCCCCTAGCAGCTGACTCATCCAGTAACTGACAATCCCAGCAGATGACAGAGTGGCGGACATCCCCAGTAGATGGGTCCCTAATTGCTGAAAGCCCCAGTGTCTGATACCCACTGTATAAAATCATTGTTAGCTATTGGATTTAGAATACTGTATTCAGATCGATTAATTAGGACCACCTGTCATGTGGAGGCACATATTCAGACAGCTTCTTGTTTTGATCACTATTTGAGCTCTGAATGTCCGTTTGTACGCCTATCAATTGTGTCGCGGCGATCTTTTCAGTTTTGAGTGAACAGTGAGCACGTAAAGATGCGTAGGGAATACCTTCTCCCACCAAGTATGAGGGACTGGTTAGAGATTTCATGCCACCCACATAACACAACTGTCGAGCAGTTGCTTCTTCATGCCAATTCTCAGCTGTACACTGCAGGGGCAATGAAGGTGCGTTTCCGATGAGAGGTGTTTGATCAGCTACAATGCAGTCCGTAATTGGCTCCCCCTGAGTCTCATCTCTGCTCACAAGAACCGCCGGCTACGAAGACAAAATTTTTCCACAGACAACGAGCTCCAGACCAGTGCAGATAACTGGCCGAAAGTACAGCTTTCTATGACGAGGATATTGGAAAGTTGATACAACACTACGACAACACTCAAAGTTGGAGCGGTGACTATGTAGAGAAGTAAGTGTAGGGTGTACCTAACTGTTGCAAATAAAAGGTTTCTGGTTTTCTCTGTGGTTTCCATTTCGTGACCGATCGGAACTTAGGTTCTGGACAATCCTCGTATTTAATGCGAGCCATAAAGACTGAACTACAGTCGTTGACTAACCTATAATTCGTTTCAATAGTACCAATGTGTGAGCCACGCATATTTTGATGACTAATATTGACAATTTAGGAGCGGGTATGTTTAATCTTAGTATCCATAGGGTCAGTAAAGTGTCGTAGGGATATCGAACCTTGCTTGTCAACAAGTGCTGCTTGGCCTACAATTTTTTATCAGTAGTCATATACACGTCTTGTTTTTAATTTGTGGAACAACTAAGTAATGAGAGTAGGTCCATGTGTGTTTTCCTGAAGTCATATATGCGGGGCGTCTATAACTGAAGTTCCAGTTTCAAAACGCTGTAGAAAGAGAACCACCGTTGTGAGTGACATCCAATTCGAACAATATGCTACAGATGCAGGGGAAAAGTCATAAAACCAAAAAATGTCCGAGAATTTGACCAATAGATGGCACATCAAGCGTCAGAATACGCACATCAACAGACACGTAGCACTCGGCTGTTCCTCAGTACTCGTCCGAGAAGCCCAACAGGGCAGTCACCATGAAGGATTGCGCACTGCTGGTAATGCTCAGCACTTAATTATGGGAAGGTGGCTTTGTGGTGCGGGTTGAGACATAGTTTATCGTAGGGCCACAATTTTCAAGGAGATGAGGCCTTCAGGTCCTGTCACCTGTACCATCACTGGTAAACGCTGTGAGAGTCTTTCCTGCGCCATCGTTATTCCAACCCTTCAACAGCATGTATGTATGGCTAGAACCATTTTTATACAAGACAGCGTTCCTCCGCACATTGCACAGCCGTGAAGCGGACGCTGCAGAGGCATTTCGGAAATGCTAGACTTATCATTCGTCATTTCCCTACAGATTTGCCGTCCAGATTGCCTGGCGTTAATCCTACCGGCAGTTGCATCGGTCATCTGAAAGGCGTTCTGTTCAGTGCTTCGGTCACGAACGTAGCGGAATTGAAGCAGGCATTACGCAGCGCATTGGGAACGTTAACCCCCGAGATACTCCCACCTATTGTGTAACATGCTGTTCCTCCATTTCAACTCGGAGCATAAAACAATGGACAGCATGTTCAACATTTCTTGCACCAGTCACGACAGATACCGATGTCTTTTTGATTTTTATGTTGTGTTTGGCCCTAGGAAAATATAAACAATGTGTCATTTTATTTTTTATGCAGTTTTTGGCCTCAGGGCAATTAGCAACAGAGTTTTCCTGTCCTATGTGGTACCGGCACACCATGGTGGACAAACAGTGTTACAATTGTTGACTGCTTAACATGTGCGGTCATGCACATTGAACATTACAGACGGTGTATTGTGCAACTCAAACCATAGCCGTCACATTGTGATTTGTCTGTCATTTGTAACCAGCCACTTTTCGTTCTGACGCATACTGCGCCATCTACTGGATAAAATTTTCGCTAACTATTTTTTGTTCCTTCACGTCAATAATACTTTGTTCAAATCTGATGTCATTCTGAACAGTGGTTCTGTTTTTGCAGCATTTGGAAACCGGAACTTTAACTATGGACATCCTTTATTTGGAGAAATAATTTTATTTTGGTGCAGACTTCGTATTTTCTTTCGTAATCAGAGATCCGTGCTATCATACTTGCATGATACAATAAGCAACGCGCGCGCGTGTGTTTGTGTGTGTGATTTGTACTTGAAATCATTACTTATTTTGATAAATGAGTATATTTAAGTGCAAAGATTGTTTATTTGAAATACTGACTTTCTATATCAGTCTTGTTCCACCCTGCCTCTTGCATTATTTCATCTTTGTTCTCTTCCACCGCTGTCTTACGGAGGGAGGTGGTGCAGTGGTTAACACATGGGAGTATTCGTGGGCGGGGGCTTTGGGGGGGGGGGGGGGCATGATGGTGCAACTTCTATCTGCTCATCCTGACCTGTTTTTCCGTGATTTCCCTAAATCCCGTAATACAAGTGCCACGACAGTTCATTTGGAGGGGTGGAAGAGCACAGCCCAGTTCTTTCCACATCCTTCCCTAAACCGAGCTTGTTCATCTCTAATGACATCGTTGTCGATGGTCTGTTAAACGCTACCATTCTTTCCATACCACTGCCTTTGGATATGTTCTGTGGATATATTTCGAGTTGAGAAGGTGTCCTTGTTTATTACGAAAATATGAACCTTGACTGATATATCACATTAAAGATGTCATCAGAACACCTTTCTATACTATAACGGTGCTTAGTCAGTTCTTTCATCTGTGGCTATGTTGTGAGGCTTTACACGTATTTTCGATCATTACGAATAGAATTTTGGTGTTGTGAAATAGCTGACTGTGGGAAATATAGCCTTCAAAGGTCTTCTTGCACAATTAGTCTCAAAACACAATATTTTAGATTATTCACAACTGTTATTAGGAAAATTTCCTTTTGTTAGAGGATCTATACCACACTGCAACAAAAAAACAACTGAGCTCTAAATCTTTTATGCAGTGCATTTCAAAAATGAATTTTTATTTTGAAAAGAAAAATGAAGTTAACACTAAGAACAATTATTTACAGAATTGTAGGCTATGAACATAAACATAACCCTGCATCATCACTCTCTCAGTTTGTAAGTCAATTACGTGAACTTATCGGGGATTTTCACAACTCGACCAGGTCGGGTAACTTGGTTTGGTGAGACTGTTGGACGTGTGGGTAACTCATTCACTGGTGAAGTTCTCTGCCGATTATCCTGCAGACCACTGATTTTCGAGTTTACAAGGATGAGGACGGATTTCAATCTGTCAAATGAGATGTATGTTGGTACATCCTTAATTTTTATACTGAAATATTTTGTTTTTTTCTCCAGGACTTCTCAAGACTTTCACAGGGAGGCAAGAGTTTGGCTTTCACTTTGTCATTTCACAGAAATGCATGAGTTGTATTCTGCATATCGTTACTAACAAATGGCATTTCCTTTCCTTTGTAGGAACCTTCTGAAGGGCATAATTTATCCATATGTTGAAGCAACTGAGAAATGAATGTTCGTGGGTATATTTCTAATTTGTTTTCCGACCTTACAGTGAAATCACCAGGCACTGTTAGACCTGTGCCATACAGCATCCCCGCAGCTGTTATTTTCTTCTCTCACACAGAAATGCAGTCCAAGGAGATTTGTTGGAATTATGTCACTCCATTTATTTTTACAATGGCTGCATTCAAGTTCGATGGACCCTCTCAATATACCCATCTGATGGTGGGTGTTATGGCGTAGTCTGAGTTAGTTTAGAACCGGAAATCTCATCTAATTCATGGAACAGCTCTGACTGGAACTTTTCTCCTTGGCCAGTCACTAATTGGTTACTGCTCCAAATTTAGTGATCCAGGAGTTATAAAATACTCGTCGCACTTTTTCTGTTCGAACATCACGTAATGGAATAACTTCTCTCCAATTACTGAGCTGATCGATGTACGTTATGAATGCTTCTGAGGGGAAAGGTGGCCAATCAGATCGCTGTGTACCACCGTTAATCGTCCATCTGTGCTCAGAAACTGGTCAAAAGTAGCTTTAGTATGTCTAACCAATCCGTACTTTGGGCATAGTATACACAATGTCGCCCAGTCTTGCACATCTCCTTTTATGTTTGAGCAAAAAAAAAAAAAAAAATTGCACGTGAGTAATTTCACAGAAGGCTTAATACAAGGATGTGCCATAATGTTGTAATGCTGAAACAAGGAATACCTAAAATGTTGAGGAATTTAAGTACGAATGTTTCGTGTTTATACATTACGTTATAATTATCTTCCACCATGGGTTTCAAGCTGTTTAAATTTTAATGAGGTATTACGACTACAGCGAAGTTTCTCCAGTTCTTCATCACTCACTTGAGCATCGGCTATCTTCTCGTAATCAATTGGTACTACTTCTTCCAGTCTGGATAGGTTGCAGCCAGACTATTTCGTTTTCCATAAATGTGTCTGATATCTGTCGTAAATTGTGATATCAAACGTAAGTGATGGAATGGCATAGGGATTGGTTTATCGTCTAGTTGTTTAAGACCATATGTCAAAGGAGCATGATGAGAATACACTGCAAATGAACGGCCTTCAAGGAGGTACTTGATATACACTCCTGGAAATTGAAATATGAACACCGTGAATTCATTGTCCCAGGAAGGGGAAACTTTATTGACACATTCCTGGGGTCAGATACATCACATGATCACACTGACAGAACCACAGGCACATAGACACAGGCAACAGAGCATGCACAATGTCGGCACTAGTACAGTGTATATCCACCTTTCGCAGCAATGCAGGCTGCTATTCTCCCATGGAGACGATCGTAGAGATGCTGGATGTAGTCCTGTGGAACGGCTTGCCGTGCCATTTCCACCTGGCGCCTCAGTTGGACAAGCGTTCGGGCTGGACGTGCAGACCGCGTGAGGCGACGCTTCATCCAGTCCCAAACATGCTCAATGGGGGACAGATCCAGAGATCTTGCTGGCCAGGGTAGTTGACTTACACCTTCTAGAGCACGTTGGGTGGCACGGGATACATGCGGACGTGCATTGTCCTTTGGAACAGCAAGTTCCCTTGCCGGTCTAGGAATGGTAGAACGATGGGTTCGATGACGGTTTGGATGTACCGTGCACTATGCAGTGTCCCCTCGACGATCACCAGTGGTGTACGGCCAGTGTAGGAGATCGCTCCCCACACCATGATGCCGGGTGTTGGCCCTGTGTGCATCGGTCGTATGCAGTCCTGATTGTGGCGCTCACCTGCACGGCGCCAAACACGCATACGACCATCATTGGCACCAAGGCAGAAGCGACTCTCATCGCTGAAGACGACACGTCTCCATTCGTCCCTCCATTCACGCCTGTCGCGACACCACTGGAGGCGGGCTGCACGATGTTGGGGCGTGAGCGGAAGACGGCCTAACGGTGTGCGGGACCGTAGCCCAGCTTCATGGAGACGGTTGCGAATGGTCCTCGCCGATACCACAGGAGCAACAGTGTCCCTAATTTGCTGGGAAGTGGCGGTGCGGTCCCCTACGGCACTGCGTAGGAACCTACGGTCTTGGCGTGCATCCGTGCGTCGCTGTGGTCCGGTCCCAGGTCGACGGGCACGTGCACCTTCCGCCGACCACCGGCGACAACATCGATGTACTGTGGAGACCTCACGCCCCACGTGTTGAGCAATTCGGCGGTACGTCCACCCGGCCTCCCGCATGCCCACTATACGCCCCCGCTCAAAGTCCGTCAACTGCACATACGGTTCACGTCCACGCTGTCGCGGCATGCTACCAGTGTTAAAGACTGCGATGGAGCTCCGTATGCCACGGCAAACTGGCTGACACTGACGGCGGCGGTGCACAAATGCTGCGCAGCTAGCGCCATTCGACGGCCAACACCGCGGTTCCTGGTGTGTCCGCTGTGCCGTGCGTGTGATCATTGCTTGTACAGCCCTCTCGCAGTGTCCGGAGCAAGTATGGTGGGTCTGACACACCGGTGTCAATGTGTTCTTTTTTCCATTTCCAGGAGTGTATCTTAGTGCCACGTAAACTCTGAGAAGTTCCCTATCGTATGATTAATACGTTTTCTGACACGCCAAAAACTTTTTGGAGCAGGAACCAATTGGTTTCCACATTCCTTCATCTCTCTGTTGCACCACTGTACCGGATACAAATAACGCAGTCCTATTGTTTACATTCGAGGATGTTAAGTGAGCTGCGTTTTACAGGACCATTTCCCACTTCTCAAACTGTTTTATTGCGTCTTCTGTCCACTGAATGCTTCTTGTCTCGTTCTTCTTGTACTATTCAAGTAATCTGTTAGAATAGCTTGAAGTTCTGCGGCACGTTCCAAATGCCTTCGGTAAAATTTCATTGTGCCAAGGAAACGACGTAATGCTGACACAGTTCCTGGAAGTTTGAAATTAGTTCTCGCCTCTACTCGTTTTGTGCCCTGTTTGGTACTTCCAGAGTAATTATGTGAATGTTACCTCACAACAACAGTTGGGATAATTTTAAGGAAAATCACATGTGAAGTAGACCCACACGTTTCATAACTTGTTTCACGGAATACTCTTTATTGTTTGGCTACAGTAATTATAATTAAAATTTAAAAGCCCAGTTAAGAGAATAACAACACTCAAAATAATTTTAAAAATTTGATCAGGACCATTTTATTAACAACAAACTTTAACAGTTTATACCATTAAGTACAAGGATTAAAACTAGGAATATACAACCCTAAAATGAAGCAACAAATAAGGTCAACTAGGTGTGGCTGAAAGTGGGTTCAGCAGTAAAATGAACTAGCAAAATGAAATAAAACTAACTGCCACCAAATGTACTAACAGTTCCCAAGCATGGACAAAAAGTTAAACAAATAGACAACGCCCACCCAAAATCCAGGAAGGATAAAGAGCTACGCCACTGACTACCGCTGTTGGAAAACCCTTAATAATCTATAATCCTCAATAAAATCCGTTAAGGAATAAAATACACAATCCCCCAAAATACAAGAAAAGCTGGGAAGGCACACAATTTAAAATGAGACTTCCAGCTGGTACACACCAGGAGAAACATTGCTTGTGACAAATGAATATATAATCCCCAAAATACAAGACAAGCTGGCAAATACAGTAGCCGGCTATCACAGCCAAGAGGCAACAATCAGGTAAGTTGTACAGTCATTGGAGTTATCTAATGACTGGATAAAAAGCACAGCATCAACAGTTCACACTAAGAAGTAAGAGGCTTTAAAACTTAAAGCATTTTACTTCTTAGTGTGAACTGTGAAACACCCTTCAGAAGTGGCACTAAGGGTGCAAGGTTTCAACATGTATTTAAAGAGCAGATATAATGAAGAGGAACTTCATGCTTCCAGACTATGATTTCGTGCTAACTGAATCCACAGTATTAGATAGACCAAGTGTTCCCGATTAATTGGTGACACTCCGCCGTGGCACGTATCAAACCATCAAATTTACATAACTTTAGAAAACACGTTGCGGTTGGTAGGGGTGATAGATCGTGAGCTAAAGTAGACGTCGTGCAACGATGAAAGTGTCGCCACAGCTGAAAACAAGGTCTTTCCTGCGTCCAGGAAACAGGAATGCGCCATCCTCTGCCAAAAATACCCCTCCAACACACAACAGAAGGAAACAGTAATCTGCCCACAAAATGCTACAGAAGAAATTGCCTAGGACGTAGGCGACATTAACTTATGGCTGAAGCGACTACACATACAAGTTATAAGCTTAACACCCCTTAAAATTACTCTAAAATTAAGAGATGAAACATCAGCGCTTGTTAGTCTTATAACTACTTATCTACAAAGGGTGCCTTACCTTCGACATGCACTATGTTATAGTTTCCATTTTATCAACTCGATGTGTAATAGTAAATGCTAATACAATTGGAAGAAATATGGCCTGGAATAATAAATTACCCACAGTTACACTGACCGATGACCATACACACAATCACTCGGATGTACGTTAATATAACACGTGCAATACCTCATTAACAAATACATGGCATTACGATACCACGTACCAATAAAAAAAACAACACTTAACTCCACACAAGTGTGGAGGAGCTGTGAGTTCCAGAATTCCGAGCTGGGTAGTTGTTGCCTACAATCTTTACAAGCGGTCTTCGGGGTGCCAAAAAATTTAATTTAAGCTTGTAAAGTTGATCGGGAACTTGATGACCAGGATGCACATGTCGTTCATTGCTCTTCCTACAGTTCCCAATGTCAATCACTAATCCAGCCTGCATGGCTTGCCTCCGACCAATTTAACAATTTGCGGCTTCTCAAGGTCCATGCCAGACAGCAGGAACCCTCCAAAACCAACACCTTGCCTTCCAACTAACTGTCAGTAGCTGGGCCCGCCAAAAACCAACACATGCCTTGACAAAAGACCATAGCTCCCAACATATGATCAGGATCGATATCAGCAACCAAAGTAGTTAGTGGCTCGAGCTGGGTGGCTTGCACGCCAAAATTAATGCCACCATGGCTCAGACTCTCCTCCTTAAACTGACCCACCTCCCCATGACCCTAATAAAATGCGTCGAGGTCAACTACCCGGCTTCATTTTACTAAGGTGCACTCTGGAGGTCTTGCCTTTGTCTGAATCCTCGACCAGCAAATTAACTGGCCCCAGAAGCTTTACAATGGAACACGGGCCAATAAAGTCAGCAGATGAACTTACCAAGTCTAAGGCCACTCTGGGATCGCTTATGTAGCTTCTGAGACATATATTATCCAATACATTGCCCTGGAAGAGATGTCATCCCTGGTTACAGCTCTTCGCCTGTTTGCTATGGAACGATCTGACATTGTTCCTAGTCCACTGCCAATTTTCCTTAAGCGTATGATCTGTGTTTGGGGGAAGAAGATCATTAATGTTCCACAAGTTAGATATTGAAGAACTGAGGGGATACGACAACATAAAGGTGTTCCTGAAATTAACCACTATAAGTGACCACAAAACGAGATATTTAAATACAAAGACAAATTCAAAATCCCCCAAGATAAGATCCAACATTCGAAAGAGAACAGTGGCGCCGGTGGCCAAACCAAAGGGCACCCTATAGAACTCATAGAGATTCCAGGTGGTGCAAAAGGCCATGACGTGTTTAGAGTTTTCGGTGAGACTGATTTACTAATAGGCTTGATTAAAGTCAGTTAACCACTTAGTTCCAGAGAATTACCTGAAATTGTTGTAAAGATCAATCAAAGGGACTATAAAACAACCTTTTTATTTAACAGCGTATAATCTACGACCGGCCTGTAGTCCTTACCCTAGGCTGAGAGGACAAAATATTCGGCGAGGTGTTAGGAGAATTGTAAGGGCTTATCACCTCATCCTGTAACATATTAGCCAGCTTATGCCTCACGATTTTCGTTTTAGGGGGCGATAGTCAATAAGACATTGCTGAACTGGAACATCATCAATGAGGCGTGTATCATATTGGATCACACTAGTCACTACTAGCTTATTACACAAAACAACAGGAAACTTCTGCAACAGACTCAACAAGTGCCATGTCAAATTCCCCAGTAGCGCAACTTGCAGAATTAATCCCGCCCGGGCGGTGACAAGAACAGAACGATACCTTATCTGGTGGTAATAATTTGATGTTGAAGGCACAACTAGCAAAATCAAGGACCAACTGGCCTATTTGAATAAAATCGCAGGCTAGTAGCAAATTAAGTGCTACGTCCTTTGAAACGAGGAGGCTAACTTGCCAGGAGAAACTGCAACTGGACTAGCTAGTGCACGTCTCCCCAATCACAGGTAACTCTTCCGCATTGGCCACACGACATCTCTGATGGCAGGGGTGTACGGAAGATAATTTACAAAAATGAACGAACCCCAAATACCAGACAGAGAGAGAACTACCGGACTCCAAACACATGCACAGAGGTTCCTGTCCGACAAGGGCCCAAACATGAGGGAAGGACGATTTCGTCGCTGCACGAGTATGTGAACAATATGAGGTTGTGCTTCTCCGACATGTAATACACCTCAAACACTCCCACAGCGCCAGATGTGAGCCCTCGAGGCCCTCCTAATTGGACACTCATCTGCAAGATGGTCACGCGCCCACAACGAAAACAACGCCTGCGAGTGAATCAAGTTTGAGAGGGGGATTGTCGCCCCCGGAAACTGTAGGCACCTGTGCCGAAACTACATCTACCCCATGACGCTCATCAGCCAAAGTGAGGGCCTCAGTAAAATCTACTAGACCTTTTGTGGTGTCACCGCCAGACACCACACTTGCTAGGTGGTAGCTTTAAATCGGCCGCGGTCCATTAGTACATGTCGGACCCGAGTGTCGCCACTGTCAGGGATCGGAAACCGAGCGCCACCACAAGGCAGGTCTCGAGATACGGACTAGCACTCGCCCCAGTTGTACGGACGACGTAGCTAGCGATGCACACTGACGAAGCCTTGCTCATTAGCCGAGCCAATAGTTAGAATAGCCTTCAGCTAAGCCAATGGCTACGACCTAGCAAGGCGCCATTAGTAACATTGCATGTATCTAAAGAGTCTCACTTGTATCGCCACAATCTCCAGATGTACCAAAAGGATGGATTAAAGTTAAGTATTCCAGAAGCTACGTACTTTTCTTTATAGCATTCATTACGTATCCTATTTCAGACCTCACGCCCCTCCTTTGGCTTAGCGCGTGCCTTTCGGCTTCCTCTCATTGTGTCTAGGCTGTCTTGCCTAGACACAACACCTTTCAATTCATCAAAGTTGGTGAGACAGTGAGCAAACACCAAATGTGATCGATTATTGGGACGCATGCCCTCTAAGATGTTAGAAATGCTAACTTACGGATATATCAATGGCTAACACGGCCGTGCGTATTCGCTCCGTGTATTGGATCCACATCTCCGACGTTGCCTGAACCTAGGAATAATACTTCCACTCAAGCTCATGTTGCATACGCCCCAACCACATTGCCCTTATAAGAAAATCCCTGACTTGCCCTTTAAAATCATGACATCTCAGCATCCAATGACCCTTTGACTAAAAGATAAAACCAGGACAGGATCGAGTGGTGCGCTGTGCGTAATGTATCAGCATGAGACTCAAACAGCACTAGCAGCCAGAAGATTTGCTGCCGTTTATTTAAAATGTCAACAGAGAATTCTGAAAGACCGGTGAGGAGGCACGTAATCGGATTGAGTAACTGTACAAAGCGATTGGAAGGCAAACAAGCTAGGCTTCAGGCGTCGGAGCGCTTATCCTCACTGAGTTGATTACGGCTTACAATGTGCTGCCCCGAGCCTACATGCTTGCTTTCTACTGTCAGGGATGCCACTCTAACCTGCAAGGCCCTTGCCCGATCTTCCAACTCCTTAGTCTTCCGGGATAAAGCGAGGACTCTCTCGTGATCGTTAAGCTCAACACGCCTCAGGTCCAACAAGAGATTCCCTAAATGCGACAGAGAGCTTGAATCCCAGTGACATGTCTAGTTTTGGGTTCTCTGTCTTCCAGAAACGAGATATTTGGCTGTACCTCATGTGAAGCAGCTGAAATGTTGTGAAGAGTTCCACGTATCTCACCATTGATATCTGCCAAAGACTGTCCATTGCTGGGTGCAGTATTATGTTTAACATCATGCTTAATTTCTCCTGTCGTAAGGGTATGTTTATCAGGTCATGAAAGTTTTAAGTGGTTGAGAGGGGTTGCAGTTAGCATGGAGCCAACTGACGGAATCAGACTAATCCGTTGCACAATTTAGTGCAGATGCATGCAAATGAGTATTGCGGTCATGTGATAAGTTTCTTTTCAGGTCTATCTATAAGCCACACTGATGAAGAAAGTTAGGTTAGTTAAAATGAAAGGCCACTTGATATTGCGTTTTAATCCTAAATCAAGCTTCAATAACTTTGAACCCGCAAGTATTTATCTCAGACCCACTTGCAGCATAAAGTTTGTGGTCTGCTTCTTTAACCTTATCCTTGGGGCACCCTGGTAAAACGATAACATCAGCACCACTGTCAGCCAGAGAACACAACCCTGAAGTTTGTTCTCTCACAAACAATCGATGTTAGCTACCTGGCATAATCTTTGCGGCAGAATGCTCAGTCGCTAATGTGCCTGCCAACTGTAGTTTCCCTCAGTGTTCCATTGGCAAGGTTGGACACGCTTCCCGTCTGCTTTTTGAGCCCTTACCAAAATGAAAATAGCTATACTTGACTGAACTACTGTATCTCGGCTTGCTACGGCCTCTGCCACGAGAACGTCCTCATGATTGATACTGTCGCTCCCTGGATCTGGATTTTCGGACTACAGTTTCCTGCTCTTAGATCCTTACCAGAAGATCTTTCACAGGGGACACTTCTGTTGAGGATGTTTGAAATTCATGAATGCTTTACATTTCCATCATCCGATCAGCCATCTGCGCTAGTTTCCCCACATTCTCTTCAGAGATTATTAAAATATTTCGGTCGATACCACGAAGTTTGTCTGGACTGAGAGTCTTCAAAAATTTTGTCTTTAACGTTCGTCCCTCCGCAACTTTTCATTTTCCGGAGCAACTGACTGGGTTTCGCAACACCAATTTCTAATTCTCTAACTAATTTTTTAATCTGACGTTCTTCACTTCCCTTAAAAGTCGTTATAAGTCTTTCTTCAGCTAAAAAAAAACTTTCTGCTTTCGTCACTGTTCATGACGTCCCGTATGTTTTCAACAAATCAGGGCTCCAACTATGCTAAGAAATAACTGAATTTGGTTGCTTCAGCCTGTATTCCCGCGATTCCAAACTGTGCTTCAGCGTGACAAAACCGTATATTCCGGTTTCTAGTCCAGAACGGAGGAATTTTCACACAAACTTTGTCCACTGCCTGGGACATTACTGTACCCTCTACGTGGCATCATATTTGTTTCTTCTTTTGAATCACGTCGGAGTCACCATTTGTTGGTCTTCTTGTACAAAAACACATAATCTTAGATGCAACATTATTAATTGAAAACTTTCTTTTTATTGCAAGATCAATGACACACTCCAAAAACCAAACAACTGAAATCTTGATCTTATTCTGTTCATTTCAAAAATTTTGTTTGGTTTGAAAAGAAAAATAAAGTTAACACAAAGAACAATTATTTACAGAACTATAGGTTATGAACATAAAGGTAACCCTGTAGAGTCTTTTTCTACATAGACTTCAGTCAACGCAAATCATTTGAAACAAAAAGCAGTAATTGCCAATCAGTAAAGTAGATCACATTTTTCTAGTGTAAAACATGATGCATTATCTTCATTCCCTTAAACTGGTGGATGTTAACGGAAACGTTACTGAAAAAATCTTGAAAGGTTCGGGTGATGAGAGTTTATTTTATGTACCACGAATAACGTAATATCACACTGAAGTTCCAAGCCCTTCGAATATTTAAATATGGAGATACCATTGCAATAACTGGCCGGGGTGGCCGAGCGGTTCTAGACGCTACAGTCTGAAGCCGCGTGACCGCTACGGTCGCAACGTCGAATCCTGCCTCGGGCATGGATGTGTGTGATATCCTTAGGTTAGTTAGGTTTAAGTAGTTCTAAATTCTGTGGGACTGATGACCTCAGAAGTTCAGTCCCATGGTGCTCAGAGTCATTTGAACCATTGTAACACTTGATGTTGCATTAACATTATGACTTTTTAAAAAACATATCAGAACAATTGGGATGTGGGAAACACGTAATGTGAGAGCCCATTGTGGCTTACACCAAGCATGGTACAGAGATCGAACTTCGGCCAGTTAGAAGTGCTTCTTAACCTGTAATGGCACAAAAAAACATACTGTTTTCTTATGTGTGCGTGCTTGTTTGTGTGTGTGTGTGTGTGTGTGTGTGTGTGTGTGTGTGTGTGTGTTGCCGACATAATTTATATGCCTAAGTACTTCAACTTACACCATTTGTGTAATGTTTAGGTAAATTATTTAGATCACGGCACGATAATTTCAGATAGGTTGGATAGTTTCGAGAATGGCCCTCGTGGCTAATATGGTTGGTCTGGGGTTACGTTGTGACTGGTTGTTTCATTTTAATGACCACTAAAGTACTACATTTTCATGGATTGTTTCATTTTAATGTCAAGATGATATCATTGACAAGAAGAGCATGACTTGGGTATACTGTGATTATGCTGCAATCTGTGGGAGAAAGTATGTATATCTTTTACCCATATTCTATATCTACATCTACATGGATACTCTTCAAATTGCATTTAAGTGCCCGAAAGTGGGTTCATCGAACCACCATCACAATTCGCTATTGTTCCAATCTCGTATAGCGCGCGGAAAGAATGAACACTCATATCTTTCCGTACGAGCTCTGATTTCCCTTATTTTATCGTGGTGATCGTTCCAACCTATGTAGATCGGTTTCAACAAAATATTTGGCCTTTCGGAGGACAAAGTTGGTGATTGGAATTTCGGAAGAAGTTTAAGTCGCAACAAAAAACGCCTTTCTTTTAATGATTTCCAGCCCAAATCCTGTATCATTTCTATGACACTATCTACCATATTTCGCGATAATACAAAACGTGCTGCCTGTCTTTGAACTTTTACGACGTACTCCGTCAATCCTACCTGGTAAGGATCCCACACTGCGCAGCAGTATTCTAAAAGAGGACGGACAAGCGTAGTGAACGCAGTCTCCTTAGTAGGTCTGTTACATTTTCTAAGTGTCCTGCCAATAAAACGGAGCCTTTGGTTAGCCTTCCCCAAAACATTTTCTATGTGTTCTTTCTAATTTAAGTTTAATTATCTCCAAACGATTTATTTTTGTTCCGTTATGTCAAACAGAAAATGCATGGAATGAGACTTTCGCCATTCCGATAAACTGATGAATACTGAGTACGTGGTCCGTATCGGAGCAGAATCAACAGATTTTAAAGTAATTTAGGAAATACCCAAAGATACTGTGTTTCCCAAACTGTATACCTAATAACTATTGACGGATTTGAAAGAAACTTTCGGGAATGGAATTGGCTTTTAGTGTGCAAGATGTTAGTCACAACGTTCAGTGACGAGTTTTTTTATCCTCAGTGGCAGTGGGGAAGGATTCCAAAACCTAGCAAATGGAATGAACAGTGTAATTCGCTGAGAATAGGTGTTCACGTCAAAAGACACAGAAACGTAACTAGTGGGTGGTAACACGAAAGAAGTAAACGATAAAATTATCATCAGTACTGGGGCCTCGCACTAGACGAAGCAAAGCTAATCTCTTACACTAGAAGCAAAATAAAAGTAGGGTGTGGGGGTTAAAGACGGATACTACCACGGGCAACAAGAGATTTCTTCTCCAAAGGAAGTATTCTAGTATAGGCCTTTTTTTTAAAATATTGGCAGACAATTCCCAGAATGCATGTCGGGAGCGGAACATTGTGTAAAAGTGAATGACGGGCTGTGGGAAAACGGGGATAGAAAATGTTAAACCCAGCCTAGTCGTGGGATGTCTAGAAACCTGCTTTCTCGGAAGCTAGACAACATTCAAAGAAATCGTGTTAATGAGTTTTATTACAAAAGGAAAAGTTTACAATACTTAACTTTCGCTATTACACAGAAGTTCGCCAGCCGGAGTGACCGTGCGGTTCTAGGCGCTACAGTCTAGAACCGAGCGACCGCTACGGTCGCAGGTTCGAATCCCGTCTCGGGCATGGATGTGTGTGATGTCCTCAGTGTGGTGTCACCGCCAGACACCACACTTGCTAGGTGGTAGCCTTTAAATCGGCCGCGGTCCATTAGTATACGCCGGACCCGCGTTTCGCCACTGTCAGTAATCGCAGACCGAGCGCCACCACACGGCAGGTCTAGAGAGACGTACTAGCACTTGGCCCAGTTGTACAGCCGACGTTCATAGCAATGGTTCACTGACAAATACGCTCTCATTTGCCGAGACGATAGTTAGCATAGCTTTCAGCTACATTTGCTACGACCTAGCAAGGCGCCGTATTCTATTGATAATTAATATTATGAAGCATGTACCGTAACGAGAGATGTTCTACAATTGTGGATTAAAGTTAAGTATTCTACCAGTAACCTCCTGTTTTGCTAGTCTTATTTCTCTGACATGTTCCAGACCTCACGCCAGTCAGCGTGTAATTAAACGCGTGCATTTCGGCCTCCTCTAGAAACACAGTGTTGGCTCTTCTGCCAACACTACACTTAGGTTAGTTAGGTTTAATTAGTTCTAATTTCTAGGCGACTGATGACCTCAGAATTTAAGTCGCATAGTGCTCAGAGCCATTTGAACCATTTGAACAGAAGTTCGCAAGCAAAGGGCAACACGCACAGTAAGCACTGTTCTTCAGCATAAACAATCCTAAGTCGTTGCTATGCAGGTGTCTAATGTTGAAGCTACTGTAGAACTCGCTAAGCATGGAACTACTATTCGGTTGGACCGCGACAAACCGAGCGCAGAGCTCACATCATCTTCACATAGGGGCCGCTGCTGTCGCGTTCTCATCCTGAAGGGAGTTGTGGTCAGTGTGCGATTGGGTGAGTTATCACAAACATCTCTTCTCTATCGTTCCCGACTGCCATGCCGGAGCTTGACTACGCCGTGACAGAAATGATGTCCACCAGCTGTATAAAGAATGGGTTTCTCATCAAACGATCTGAACCCACTGGCTGCCCAGTTAGAAAACGCATCTACCGAGTTATATGAAAATATTACAAGTGAATAAAGTTCTGATTCCATCTCAGAAAGTTCGCTTAGGTCCTAGAGTTATTTTGTAACTGCAACGGGTAACTCATCTCTGTTTTGACTTGTTTACCTCTACAAATCTGAAGTGCTGAATTGCATGATTCTAAAATAAACCACAACGTGGCTACTTGCGTTAGCATTTTTAAGTAGCTTTTGCTGAATGGGAATTATTTTATCTTTCAAAAACGCACTTAACTGTCCACGCAATAGCGCGAGGCCCAGTAGTGCAGCAATGTTGCGATTTGCATTCATACAGTAAAGTTGCACCTAGTGAAATGTTTGCAAATGGATGAAAATTTTAAGTTGAAATTGTTGTGTCAGCTACTGCGGGAATCAGCGCCAGTACAAGGAAGGAGAAAAGCTGCGATGGCTGACAGCAGGTTCAAATGTGTGTGAAACCTTATGGGACTTAACTGCTAAGGTCATCAGTTCCTAAGCTTACACACTACTTAACCTAAATTAGTCAAAGGACAAACACACACACCCATGCCCGAGGGAGAACTCGAACCTCCGCCAGGACCAGCCGCACAGTCCATGACTGCAGCGGCCTAGACCGCACGGCTAATCCCTTGCGGCGCCAACAGCAGGAATATAAAGTGATGTGTAGATATCACGTGCAGATAAATACACTCCTGGAAATTGAAATAAGAACACCGTGAATTCATTGTCCCAGGAAGGGGAAACTTTATTGACACATTCCTGGGGTCAGATACATCACATGATCACACTGACAGAACCACAGGCACATAGACACAGGCAACAGAGCATGCACAATGTCGGCACTAGTACAGTGTATATCCACCTTTCGCAGCAATGCAGGCTGCTATTCTCCCATGGAGACGATCGTAGAGATGCTGGATGTAGTCCTGTGGAACGGCTTGCCATACCATTTCCACCTGGCGCCTCAGTTGGACCAGCGTTCGTGCTGGACGTGCAGACCGCGTGAGACGACGCTTCATCCAGTCCCAAACATGCTCAATGGGGGACAGATCCGGAGATCTTGCTGGCCAGGGTAGTTGACTTACACCTTCTGGAGCACGTTGGGTGGCACGGGATACATGCGGACGTGCATTGTCCTGTTGGAACAGCAAGTTCCCTTGCCGGTCTAGGAATGGTAGAACGATGGGTTCGATGACGGTTTGGATGTACCGTGCACTATTCAGTGTCCCCTCGACGATCACCAGTGGTGTACGGCCAGTGTAGGAGATCGCTCCCCACACCATGATGCCGTGTGTTGGCCCTGTGTGCCTCGGTCGTATGCAGTCCTGATTGTGGCGCTCACCTGCACGGCGCCAAACACGCATACGACCATCATTGGCACCAAGGCAGAAGCGACTCTCATCGCTGAAAAC
This sequence comes from Schistocerca americana, assembly GCF_021461395.2. Classification (NCBI taxonomy): domain Eukaryota; kingdom Metazoa; phylum Arthropoda; class Insecta; order Orthoptera; family Acrididae; genus Schistocerca; species Schistocerca americana. Next base: position 125,003,852 of record NC_060122.1, on the reverse strand, counting down.
GACACGTCTCCATTCGTCCCTCCATTCACGCCTGTCGCGACACCACTGGAGGCGGGCTGCACGATGTTGGGGCGTGAGCGGAAGACGGCCTAACGGTGTGCGGGACCGTAGCCCAGCTTCATGGAGACGGTTGCGAATGGTCCTCGCCGATACCCCAGAAGCAACAGTGTCCCTAATTTGCTGGGAAGTGGCGGTGCGCTCCCCTACGGAACTGCGTAGGATCCTACGGTCTTGGCGTGCATCCGTGCGTCGCTGCGGTCCGGTCCCAGGTCGACGGGCACGTGCACCTTCCGCCGACCACTGGCGACAACATCGATGTACTGTGGAGACCTCACGCCCCACGTGTTGAGCAATTCGGCGGTACGTCCACCCGGCCTCCCGCATGCCCACTATACGCTCTCGCTCAAAGTCCGTCAACTGCACATACGGTTCACGTCCACGCTGTCGCGGCATGCTACCAGTGTTAAAGACTACGATGGAGGTCCGTATGCCACGGCAAACTGGCTGACACTGACGGCGGCGGTGCACAAATGCTGCGCAGCTAGCGCCATTCGACGGCCAACACCGCGGTTCCTGGTGTGTCCGCTGTGCCGTGCGTGTGATCATTGCTTGTACAACCCTCTCGCAGTGTCCGGAGCAAGTATGGTGGGTCTGACACACCGGTGTCAATGTGTTCTTTTTTCCATTTCCAGGAGTGTATAACACTTTATTTCCAAAGAGAAAAGAACTTCTCCTATTCCTCCTGTGCCTCACACATACTGTCACATTACTCTCTACTGCTATTCGCAGAGCGCAGGCTAGATAACGACTTCCTATTGCTCATTACTGATGCTCTCGAAGTATGCGATCGAACTGGGGCCGACCAGCGATGGGCGGCTGGTTCAGTCAGCGTTGGCAGGGGGCGCTGAACTCTGTTTTCTTGGGGGTGTGGCGCCGGCCTGTCTTTCCATTGACTAGTGAGTCAGCGCCTTTGGGTATCGTTTCGTGGCGCTACGCTGGTCGGCGTGCAGTTGATACTTTAGGACTGCATATTCTCCTCCCCCCCCCCCCCCCCCAGCCACAGCAGCCTTCCACGTGAATGCCGGACATTTGCCACTCCGGACATTTGCCACACTTGCCCCTTCGGAAGGTAGGGATCCATCAGGTAAGGGACGCCCTTCCTCGTACTACTTCTGTCCGCTTTCAAACCGCCGTCTCCACATCTTACTCGACACAACCAGTATGTAAGGGTCCTTCTTCTTCGACATCTTGGGCAAATACAGAGCTCTATTTTCGAAATCGAAATATTTATAACTTTTGGGAAACGAAAGCAATACCGAAGATTATGTCAGTATGTAATTAGTTCTGCCAAGTATAAGTATAGATTCCTCTGTTTGTACGGCCGCTTCCTTTCACGCTTGTTGATTGTGATACAAACAGTCCATCGCCATGGGAGCAACAAAAAAGGAACGATGTAAAGAGAATGCGAATGTACGATAATCATTTCTTTTTGTTCACTACATTTGTGCCTACTTTAATTACTACACCTGCATGCCGCAAAGACAAGAAGGAAAGAAGAAATGTGTATGTGAATATTTGAAAAGAAGAACGACGTACTCCATATTAATTTACTCTCTAAAATGCGATATCCCTTGCGGCGAAACATTAGTTAATAAAGTGCAGCGGGACAATGTTCAAAACATGACTGAAAATGCGTTCACTAAATAGAGACAAGAACATCTATGACTGACATGTCATCTAAAGTCGACGTACAATTTTAAAATGTTAGAAAAAAGGAAATGAAGTAATACAGAATCCTATGCTCGTAACGTACGTTGTTCTACATTGTTTAGCTCTGGTATGTACAGGGTCACAGGGGAAGCATCCTAGGTTTTGGAGGGAAAAGCCGTAATTGTAATGATCTGCACTACAACAGAAACAAGAAGCACAACTTAAGGAAAAATAATGTAATGTGTGTTCCAGCTCACAAGCGACATTGAAGCAGATAGTTCCTGTGACTTAGAATGGGCAGACGCTATATTCGACAACCGGAATAAATTAGTAACTGGCTCCTATTACCGACCCCCTGTCTCAGATGAAACAGTTGCTGAACAGTTCAAAGGAAACTTGAGTCTCATGACAAATAGGTACCCTACACATACAATTATAGTTGTCAGTGACTTCAATCTACCTTCCGTATGTTGACAAAAATACATTTTCAGACCCTATTCTACATAGAAAACAAGTTCCGTAATTGTTCTAAATGCTTCTTTTAGAATTATTTTGAAGAATTGGTTCACGAGGCCATTCAGATTGTAAATGGTTACGAAAACACGCTTGACCTCTTAGCCACAAATAATCCTGAGCATCACGACGGATACAGGGATTAGTGAAAACACGGTCGTAGCGAGACTCAAAATAAACGCGAAATTTATCTATTTATAAAAGCAACTAAAATTTCGTTTGGCGTATTTCTAAGAGACAGTCTCCAATCCTTCCAAAATGGTTCAAATGGCTCTCTCTGAGCACTATGGGACTTAACATCTGAGGTCATCAGTCCCTTAGAACTTAGAACTACTTAAACCTAACTAACCTAAGGACATCACACACATCCATGCCCGAGGGAGGATTCGAACCTGCGACCTTAGCAGTCGCGCGGTTCCAGACTGAAGCGCCTAGAACAGCTCGGCCACCAGCGGCCGGCAATCCTTCCAAACTATGTAAGTAAAGACCATATGTGGCTTAAGTTCAAAGAAATATTATCAACAGCACTCGAGATATTCATAGCAAATAAATCAATAAGAGACGGAACTGATCCCCCATGGTACACAAAACACGACAAAAAGCTGCAGCAGGAGCACCGAGAAAGGCAAGTATAATTTAGACGAACGCAAAATCTCCAAGACTGGAAGTTTTACTGGGGCTCGAAATTTGATGCGGATATCAATGCGAGATGCATTTAACAGTTTCCACAACGAAACTCTCTCTAGACATGTGGCGGAAAATCCAAAGAGATTATGGTTCTATGTAAAGTAAACCAGCGGAAAGGCTCAGTAAGCGATGCGGAGGAGGAGGAGGAGGAGGGGGAGACAAGGGACCCAACACTTCGGAGCAGGTAAAATCGTGGCAAATGTTCAAATCGTGGCAAATGTCCAAATACCGCACCGTTGTATAGGTAGCCATCCTGCAACAACGGGGGCACCGAGGGGGGCGGGAAGGTGGGTGGCGTGAGGAGTCGGAAGCCGCAATTGGGATCCATGCCGAACTCCCGGCCACGCCCCGACATCCTTCCTGTGCTCCGAGGGGGACGTCGGTCGAAAGACTCTCCGAAAAGGAGCCCACCTTGTTCCTGAGCCGGTTCGACGGAGAACGGAGAGGGCGACGACGACGACGGCGCCGGGTAAACACCGGCCCAAGAACCTGGAACGATATGAATCTGTGGACAGAAAACCCGAGTAAGAATGTCGCAAGCACAAGCACGAATCTGGTTCTGACAGCGGCGCAGCATCCCAGCAGGACATTGAATTAAACACACGCAAGCGCCCAAATTTCGAAGAATCGTTCCTCTCTCCCAGCGCCTGGTGCAACAAAAAACTATGAAAAGAATAGAATCATTAAGCGCAAAGCGATACTTATGGAGCGTGGGAGGTGCCGGGCACTGCGGTGGGAGCAGCAACTGGAGCAGCGTGCCGTGGCGCCGGCCATGGAGAAGCTCCGCCGGCGACGTACCGTTGCGAAGAAGAGCAGCAGCGCTTGCTGCCGTGTGTAGGAGGCACATAGTTTGTTCACCTGTTGCTGGAACGTACGCACAAATCGTTCAGTTTCCCCGTTCGACTGATGAGGAAACGGAGCAGCGGTAAGGTTCTTTTTTTTTTTTTTTTTTTTTTTTTTTTTTTTTTTTTTTTTTTTTTTTTTTGCGGTTTTAGGGCGCACAACTTCAATGGTCATTAGCGCCCAGACTACGTTAGGAATGCACCGCGAGGCACAAGTTTAAAACAGCAACTAAAAGGGAAAACGCGATAAAAGATTGACAGGCATAGGATTAAAAAAACAGCATAATCAAATGTCCTTAGACAGGTTTGTCAAGTTGATAAAACGAAGAACGCGAGCAGATGCTCCTGGGTCATCCGCTAAAATGGCATCGAGAGTACATGGCAGGCCAAGATCAAGACGCAGTGTAGTAAAATCCGGACAGGACTTTAAAATGTGGCGGACCGTCAGCAATTGCACACATGGGCAGAACGGCGCCGGCGCAGCCGTCAGCAGATGGCGATGGCTGAACCAGCAATGTCCAATCCGTAAGCGGTATGGTGAGTGATGCCATTGACTGCACAAAACTCTTCAAAGTACAGAGCAGTGAACTGCGGTGCGTTGTCTATAACCAACACCGCAAGCAAACCATCCAAGGAACGAATGGGCGACAAAGCCTAGATGGTGGTGCACGATACACGTGAGTTCACAGGCATTGCAAGCGGACATTAGCTAAAAAAGTGCACCACAATAAGCCAACGAGTGTTCCAAAAAGGACCAGCAAAGTCACCATGCACTTGCTAACACGGCGATGGAGTCTCTGGCCGAGCTGAAAACATTCGCGGCGGAGCCGGTAGAGTTTCAGCACAAGGTCCTGACGTTCTCTGTTCAATGTGGGGGTCCGTGTCCGGCCAAGTGCAGTGCTGACGCGCTAACTTTTGTGCGTATAGTTCCCAAACTTCCTTGGTGGAGCAATCGCAACACATCTTTTTGCAACGCTTTAAGAATAAGCACATGCGGTTGTCCAGGGTAATTGTGAAATAAAATCACACCATCCCGGGCAGAGAGGCTATGTAGACGAGCAAAATATTGGTGCACAAAAGAATTCTTTATAGTTTTCAATGAACGAGGCCAAGCAATACGGATGTAGTGCAACAAAAGATTCAAATCATTGTATACTTCCGTGGCCTGTCCGGTTTTTCTATACTCCAGTGAGAACGTCTGTATAAGTTCAGTGACCAGCGTATCAAAAAATGATTCAAATGGCTCTGAGCACTATGGGACTTAGATTCTGAGGTCATCAGTCCGCTAGAACTTAGAACTACTTAAACCTAACTAACCTAAGGACATCACACCCATCCATGCCCGAGGCAGGATTCGAACCTGCGACAGTGGCGATCAGCGTATCGATCTGACAACAAGATACGACAGTAGCATCGAATTCAGAATGAGGACAAACACAAAGACGCGAAAGGGTGTCAGCATTTGCATGCTTCGGCGTGGTCCGGTACAATGTTTGTAACGGATACTGTGACGGCATGGAAGTCCAACGTTGCAGCTTCTGAGCCACGCGTGGCAGAAGGGGCTGAAGTGACTTGCGGTTCGTCACTAGGTAAAACTTCTGACCAAAGGGAGAATGGTGAAACTTCGTCACAGCGTGTCTAATGGCGACCGCTTGTTTCTCCATTTGAGAATAGTTACACTAAGCCTTGGTCAATAACTTGAAATCGAAAGCAACAGGCCTGTCCTGTGAACCAAATCTGTGCGACAGCTGTGCTCCAATTCCGTACGAAGGATCCTCCACTGCCAAAACCACAGGCTTAGTGGAATTTAAATGAACAAAGCATTTGTCAACCATCAAGGCACTTTTAAGTTCCTGGAATGCATTCTCAAACACTTCAGTCCAAACAAAAGGCACATTCTTCCAGCGCAAACGATATATCGGAGTCGTGATATGGGCTGCATTCGACATAAATCGGATACAATATGTCATCTTCCAGAGAACTTGCTACAATTCCGTCGCGTTCCGCGGGGCTTGGAGGTCTCTGATGGCCAAAAAATGTGACTGAAGGAGATGAACATCTTGGCGGTTAAGAACATGACCTAAGTACTGAGTTGCAGTCCGAGAAAAGGCACATTTCTCTAGGGGGCACTTCAAATCTGCAGCCGAAACTACTTGAAAAAGCACATGAAGATTACTGATAAGTTCCTCCATTGTATGTCCTGACCCCACACTATCGTCCAATTAATTTCAACAAAATAGATCTTATGCTGTAAGCTGTTGTAAGTAGCGCTGGAATACGGCAGGCGTCGAAGTGCTGCCAAAGGGTAAGCGCTAAAATTTGAACAAAAAAAATGTATGTTGACCTCAAACACTTTCTGAAACTCGTCATTTAGCATCGCTTAAGTCAGTTTTTGAAAAATAGCGACCTTCATCAACCCTGTCCAACAATTCCTCAAGGCGAGTCAAAGAATAATTTCCAATTACGTTTGTGGTTTCACAGTGGATTAAATGTCAACACAAAGACGAAGTCTTCCAGAAGGGTTTGGTATGATGACCAAGGGAGAAGCCCATTGACTAGGATAGGAGCACTAACACCACTGACCATTCGTTAAGTTCACTTGCAGCTTTGTCTCTCGAAAAATAAGCGAACAATATACCTATTCAAAAAAGCAGATAAAACTTCACTTCACGCCTTCCTGAGAGACAATCTCCACTCATTTCAAATTAATAAAATAAGTGTAGACCAGATGTGGCTAAATTCAAAGAAACAGTATCGGCACCAATTGAGAGATTTGTTCCAAGTAAATTAACAAACGAAGGAGCTGTTCGTTCTTGGTACACAAAACAGGTTAGAACAATGTTGCAGAAACAATGAAAAAAACATGCAAAATTTAAACAAAAGCAAAATCTCCAAGATTGGCGATCTTTCTTAGAAGCATCAAATTTAGCGAGACGCCTATAGCAGTTTCCACAATCAAACTTTGTTTCGAAACCTGGCAGATAATCCAAAGAGATTCTGGTCATATGTGAAGCATGTTAGCGGCAAGAAGCAATCAGTGTTTCAAATGGTTCAAATGGCTCTGAGCACTATGCTACTTAACTTCTGAAGTCATCAGTCGTCTAGAACTTAGAACTAATTAAACCTAACTAACCTAAGGACATCACACACATCCATGCCCGAGGCAGGATTCGAACTTGCGACCGGAGCGGTCGCTCGGCTCCAGACTGGAGCGCGTAGAACCGCACGGCCACTCCGGCCGGCAAGCAATCAGTGCCTTTTCTGCACGATAGAACTGGAGATACTATCGAAGACAGTGCTGCCAAAGCAGAGTTACTAAACACAGCCTTCCGAAATACCTTCACAAAAGAAGACGAAGTAAATATTCCAGAATTCGAATCGAGAACAGCTGCCAACATGAGTAACGTAGAAGTAAATATCCTCGGAGTAGTGAAGCAACTCAAATCACTTAATACAACCGTTCGCTCGACGAAACATCCGTACCCAAAGACTGGAAAGTTGCACAGGTCACACCAATATTCAAGAAAGGTAGTAGGAGTAATCCACTAAATTATAGGCCCATATCGTTAACGTCGATGTACAGCAGGATTTTAGAACATATATTGTGTTCGAACATTATGAATTACCTCGAAGGAAACGGTCTATTTACACAAAGTCTCCATGGGTTTAGAAAACATCGTTCCTGTGAAACACAACTAGCTCTTTATTCACATGAAGTGCTGAGTGCTATTGACAAGGTCTTTCAGATCGATTACGTATTCCTGGATTTCCGGAAGGCTTTTGACGCTGTACCACACAAACGGCTCGTAGTGAAGTTGCGTGATTATAGAATATCGTCTCAGTTATGTGACTGGATTTGCAATTTCCTGTCAGGGAGGTCACAGTTCGTAGTAACTGACGGAAAGTCATGGAGTAAAACAGAAGTGACTTCTGGCGTTCCGCAATGTAGTGTTATATGCCCTTTTGCTGTTCCTTATCTATATAAACGATTTGGGAGACAATCTGAGCAGCCGTTTCCGGTTGTTTGCAGATGACGCTCTCGTTTAACGGCTAATAAAGTCATCATAAGACCAAAACAAACTGTACAAAGGTTTATAAAAAATATCTAAATGGTGCGAAAAGTGGCAGTTGACCATAAATAACGAAAAGTGTGAGGTCATCCACATGAGTGCTGAAAGGAACTCGTTAAACTTCGGTTCCACGATAAATCAGTTTAAAAGCCGTAAATTCAACTAAATACCTAGGCATTACAACTACGATCTTAAATTGGAAAGAACACATAGAAAATGTTGCGGGGAAGGCTAACAAAAGGCTGCGTTTTATTGGCAGGACACTAGGAAAATATAACAGACCTACTAAGGAGGATGCCCACACTACGCTTCTTCTTCCTCTTATAGAATACTGCTGCGCTGTGTGGGATCCTTACCAGATAGGACTGACGGAGTACATCGAAAAAGTTCAAAGAAAGGCAGTACGTTTTGTATTATCTCGAAATAGGGGATACAGCATTTGGGCTGGAAATCATTTAAAGAAAGGTGTTTTTCGTTGCCACGGAACCTTCTCACGAAGTTCCAATCTTCCACTTTCTCCTCCGAATGAGAAAATATTTTGTTGACACCGACCTAAATAGGGAGGAACGATCACCACGATAAAATAAGGGAAGTTAGAGCTCGTACGCAAAAATATAGGTGCTCGTTCTTTTCGCGCGCTATATGAGATTGGAATAATAGAGAATTGTGAAAGTTGTTTGATGAACCCTCTGCCAGGCACAGAAATGTGATTTGCAGCGTATCCATGTAGTTGTAGAAGACCGTGGGGGACGGGACGCACCTGAGAAAACTTCTGTTGTGCATTGTCCTTCATTGTAATGTGTACGACAAAATTAGTTGCTATGCCAAGTCCTTCAGGAAATAAATCATGGAACTACTCAATCAAGTAAGTAACACTGGCTTTTGGGTTGAAAGGAGAAACCGAAAGTACATAGCCCTTAATACGAAGACCAAGCAAATCAAAAGAATGTAATAAAAAAGTATTTTCAGTGTTGCAAATGCCAATCGGTAAATGTCACTGCTCTGGTACGAGACTGGAGTGTGGGAGGCAAAAGTGGCGCGGTTAAGCAATGTAACGGAGTACCAGTGTATAACTGAAGTCGCACACCACGTGCAGTAATGACTGAGTTCACTAAACTGTTTGTTTGTCTGTCGTTACACAGCACTAGGGTGGGATGAGGGCACATGCTGAATTTCTTCACTACCAGTATCCGTACCTGGTTTAAAAAAACTACAGTCATCAAGTGAGAAGGTGCTCCGAGCGTACGAGAGTGAACACAGGTAGAGTTCCTTTTCCGTTGCAAGCACACAGACAGTACATGACCTGGCATTCCGCAAGCAAAGCAAGTCACATTCCGCAAAGGGACATGTTTTTTCTGTGTGGAAGAGCAGCGTGGACACGAGTTCACAGGAGACTCATGCACTGACACTTGTTTACTCTGGCCACGGTGCGGTGGCCAGTTCGCATGCGGCGGTGTGGCCGCTTGTCATTTTGCGTTACGCTGCAAATCGGAGCTACCTCAGAGTTTTCCATGGCACTATCACATGAGTCCTGATGGTCAATGATTATTAATAATTGTTTTAAAGCAGGTTCAGAATGTTTGAGAATTTGTCCAGGAATTCTGCTGTGTGGCACATTGTATGTAATAGCATCACGAATCACTGCGTCACTATGGTACTGTCCACAGCAACACTGCACACTACACCGTCATGTCGAAACCTGAAGTTCAGCCCCTGGTTGTTCCTCTCCTCTCGCAGCCCGGCCCTCTGCCGCGCATTCACTGTTGTCCCCCCCCCCCCCACCTACCCTCCATCTCTACACCCTTCATCTCCTTTCCCAACGTGGTTCCTGTCAATTCCACTTCCCGGATGATACCCTCTGTCCCTCTACTTAACCCCCTTATCAACTCTGATCCTCACCTCCTTTCCTCTGTCCTTTCCCCAGGCTCCCTGCCCCCCCCCCTTGAATCCTGGTTTTTCCCCACCTACCCTCTCTCTGCCCCCCATCTCTCCACCCCCCCCCCCCCCCCGAGTCCTTTTGCATTGCCCTCCTCTGCCTTTCCCCACTCCCTCTCGCGTCTGCCCAGCCCTTCCCCCCCTCTTATGAGTTCTCATCCTCGACAGCTCCTTCCCCCTCACCCCACTTCATTTTTCCTCTACTTCCCACTTTTCTTTCGCATCATCTATCCAGGTTCACACCCCATCTGCCCTCGGCTGTGGTGTGTGATACTTGTGCCAACTTTTTAGTGCAGTGTTCGAGTGTTTAATGTTGTGCATCTTTTGCACAGTGTTGTGAACAGAAATCATGCTGTCGCTGGGTGTGATTTTTTTATCTCTTGCGAACAGAAACCAGAGTGTCGCCATGTTTTTTAATTGTCTACTGTTTTGCCTGTCTGCTTCCTGTGTACTTTAGTAGCACTGCCAACCCTTCGATTTATGTTTTAAGTTCCACGTTTTTCGCCATTTTACCATTTAAGTCACAGATTTTCTCGCCTGCTTTTATTATTTATTGTCTTCGTTTCTTTAAAAAAATTTCTGTAGGCTGAAGAGCGGCGTACTAAGCTGCTGCCAGCCCGCCCCCTTCGGGGTGAATCGAAATTCAATAAAGGAAAAAAAAACCTGAAGTTCAGAGACCCACTAACGTTATATTAGTTATGGCTTTTCCCACAATCGTAAGAACTTGTAACGAGCTGCAGCAACCTGTATCTGATCCTCATAATACTCAACGAGTGCGGAAACTAAATCTGCAAAAGCTAGCAGCTCCAGCCTACTAGTCAGGAATACCTTCTAAGCGAGGCGGTAAACTCCTGAATCAGCTGTTCACAAGAAATGAGAACGTTTTACCGTACCTTGCACTTAATGTGTAGCACAATGAGTGTTGAACTGGCAGTATTATTCGTTCCATTCCTCTTGATGTTCATCAGAAGCTCGGAACGGTGCAATGCAGGGTGGCCATGCCATATATTTGGTTGGCTGTTGTGGCGGAGTTGATGCAGTTGCGGGTTGTGCATAAACGGGCTGCTGGACTCTCGTAATCAACTGCGACATTTGGTGATTCTGAAACTGAATGAACTGCATTAGAGCAAAGCCAGTGTGGTATCGATAGTCACGATGCCGCGGCATAGGTGCTAGTTCGTAGGTTGGCACTACGACACCGACACAGAAGACAGCGCCCTCTAGCCGGCGCTATGAAGCTCTACGAGCGCTGCTCCGGATTCAGCCCATTTGATGCCGAACAGACGACCAAGCAACATTGTTTCTATTTCATAGTGGGCGAGCCAGTACTTGTAACTTTGTAACTTGATGTACTGCTTCGCACCTATGTGCTCATCTCAGCCAAAGTTGAGCACATAGTAAAACCACTTCCAGTTGCAGTACCAAGTGTTCTACCTCACCTGCTCCTCCTAGGTTCCTACAGTCGGCCTACCCTTAAAGTTTCAGGAGCGGACCCACGCGACGCCTATCCAGGCGGGATACAAAAGCCAGAAACAGCCAGATGCGTAAGCATGGGTGGTGAAAATAGGAGGCAGGTGAGAAGCCATTTTGATGGGTGCCATGCCATAACTAAATTATATAAACAACTGAAACGCACACTTAGCAGCAATTTGCATCTGAAAGAAAAGAGAGAAATAGTAGTGACACGTGACGAAGCAACTTACAGTGAAGGCAGCGTTGGTTCTAGAATCACTGTCGCCAGATGTTGTGACGGCTACTGTGGGAATGAGCATCGACAGACACTAACAAGGAAAGAGAGAAGTTGTGATTGCCAGTAGCAGGAATCCAAAATGATCTGTACGTATCACACGCTGAACAACATAACACTTTAATTCTAAAACGAAGAGAACTTAACTTCTCCAGTGCTTCCTGTGCTTTCGGTGCCTCCTACATGTAATAACATTAGTCACTATTACTAGTGGCAGAATGCTGGCTAAACAAAGTCTTCCTCCCGAAGTCTGAGACCGCACTGGGCCGACCGGCATTGTGCGGCTGGTTAACGATGATGGGGGCGCTGCACTCTGTCTTCCTGGAGGTGGGGCGCTCCCGCACTTTCCATTGGTGCTCGGGTCAGGCCTTCTTGATTCCATTCCGGAGTGCCCGTCTGGGTGGTGTGCAGTCGGTGCTTTAGGACTGTACAGAAATTATACGAAAATCATTTTAGTAAAAGAGAAAAGACTCATACTAATGTAAGGCTATGATCTAGCTTTGCATTGTCGATTGTCCTACAGAATGTAAACTGATTCAGACAAACAGTATTTAAGTTATAAATTTACTCTTTGCTTTTCTTATATTTTTAACTTCATCTACATCTACGTGATTACTCTGCTATTCACAGTAAAGTGCCTGTCAGAGAGTTTAATGAACCACATTCAAGCTCTCTCTCTACCGTTCCACTCTCGAACGGCACGCGGGGAAAACGAACACTTAAAATATTCTGTGCAAGCCCTGACTTCTCTTATTTTATCGCGAAGATCATCTCTCCCACGTAGGTTCGTGCCCACAGAATGTTTTTGCAGTCGGAGGAGAAAACTTGTGACTGAAACTTCATGAGAAGATCCCATCGCAACGGAAAACGCCTTTGTTTTAATGATTGCCACTTCAATTCATGTATCATGTCTGTGACATTATCGCCCCCATTTCGCGACAATACAAAACGAGCTGCCCTTCTTTGTACTTTTTCGATGTCATCCTTTAGTCTCACCTGATGCGGATCCCACACCGCACAGCAATACTCCAGAATAGGGCGGACAAGCGTGGGTAAGCAGTCTCTTTAGTAGACCTGTTGCACCTTCTAAGTGTTCTGAGTCGCAGTCTTTGGTTTGACCTACCCACAATATTATCTAAGTGATCATTCCAATTTAGGTTATTTGTAATTGTAATCCCTAAGTGTCTACTTGAATTTACAGCCTTAACATTTGTGTGACTTATAGCGTAATCGGAATTTATCTGATTTCTTTTAGTACTCATGTGAATAACTTCACACTTTTCTTTTTCAGTGTCAACTGCCACTTTTCACACCATACAGATATCTCACCTAAATCATTTTGCAAGTCGTTTTGATCATCTAATGACTTTACAAGAAGGCAAATGACAGCAACATGGCAATCTATGAAGGCTACTCAGATTGTCTCCTAAGTCGGTAATATAAATCAGGAACAACAGGGGGCCTATAACACTTCATTGGCGAGCGCCGGATATTACTTCTGTTTCACTCGATTCTTTCCGTCTACTACTACGATCTGTGACCTTTGTGACAGGAAATCACGAACCCAGTCTCACAACTGAGGCGATACTTCGTAGCCACGCAGTTTGGTTGGAAGACGCTTGTGAGGAACGGTGTCGAAAGCCTTCTGGAAATCTAAGACTGTGGAATCAATTTGACATCCCCCGTCGATAGCACTCATTACTTCATAAGTATAAAGAGCTAGTTGTGTTTCGCATGAACGATATTTTCTGAATCCGTGCTTAATGTGTCAATAAATCGTTTTTTTCCAGGTACTTCATAATGTCCTATATATGTTCGCCGGCCGGAGTTGCCGAGCGGTTCTAGGCGATTCAGTCTGGATCCGCGCGACCATTAAGATCGCAGGTTCGAATCCTGCCTCGGACATGGATGTGTGTGATGTCCTTAGGTTAGTTAGGTTTAAGTAGCTCTAAGTGCTGGGGGACTGATGACCTCAGCTGTTAAGTCCCATAGTGCTCAGAGACATTTTTTGAACAGTATATGTTCCAAAACAGTACTGCAAATCGACGTTAGTGATATTGGCCTGTAATTCAGCGGATTACTCCTATTTCCGTTTTTCGGTATTAGTGTGACTTGAGCAATTTTCCAGTCTTTAGGTACGGATCTTTGTAAAGTGGAGAGTGACGAATGATAACATTAAGATTCTCAACACATGACAGATAATTCGCCCTGGATGCCAAAACACAGATCTTGTTGAACAAAAGTAGTTTTCACCCTGCAGTATTCTGTAAATAGCGCTTACAGGAAGAAAGACCTGTATTCAAGTTACTTTTTTTCCAAAGTTTTGTCTCTGTATTCAGTCATCTCAGAACGACAGAGACCGGAATACATCCAACAAATAACAGAGATCTTAAGACGTAAGTGAACCGTAGAGATGAAGATGTTGGAAATATGAAAGTGCTTCCGTGGATAATGTGAGAACTCCATGATGCAGCAGACGGCCAATTATATTGGAGTCTATAAGATACTATCAGATTAATAAGCCACGGAGCAAAATACTAATACGAATTCTCTACAGACGAATGGAAAAACTGGTAGAAGCCGACCTCAGTGAAGATCAGTTTGGATTCCGTAGAAATGTTGGAACACGTGAGGCAATACTGACCCCACGTTTTATCTTAGAAAATAGATTAAGGAAAGGCAAACCTACATTTCTAGCATTTGTAGGCTTGGAGAAAGCTTTTGACAATGTTGACTGGAATACTCTCATTCAAATTCTGAAGCCGGCTGGGGTAAAATACAGGGAGCGAAAGGCTATTTACAATTTGTACAGAAACCATATGGCAGTTATAAGAGCCGAAGGGAATGAAAGGGAAGCGGTGTTTCGGAAGCGAGTGAGACAGGGTTGTAGCCTATCCCCGATGTATTCAATCTGTATATTGAGCAAGCAGCAAAGGAAACAAAAGACAAATTCCGAGTAGGAATTCAAATACATGGAGAAGAAATGCAAACTTTGAGGTACGCCGATGACTTTGTAATTCTGTCAGAGGCAACCAAAAGAGCAGCTGAACGGAATGGACAGTGTCTTGAAAGGAAGATACAAGCTGATCATCAACAAAAGCTAATCGAAGATAGTGGATTGTAGTCGAATTACGAGGTGCGGTTAGAAAAAAACCGGACTGATGCTGGAAAAAACATTTATTTACAATTATTTACAATTTCATGTTATCTCCTTCAATGTACTCTCCTCCTCGGTCTCTACACCGCTCCATACGAATTTTCCACTGTTCATAGCAATGCTGCAGATCATTTTCGGTAAGTCCATACATTACTTCCGTCGCTTTTTCTTTTACTGCTTCAACAGTCTCAAATCTAGTTCCTTTCAAAGCTGACTTGACTTTAGGGAAAAGAAAAAAGTCACAGGGGGCCAAATCAGGTGAGTAGGGTGGATGATCTAAGATGGGAATGTTGTGTTTTGCCAAAAACGTCTTCACTGACAACGCACTGTGAGCTGGGGCATTGTCTTGGTGAAGGATCCATGACTTTTTTCTCCACAAATCGTTCCGTTTTCTCCGTACTCGCTCATGTAGGGTAGCCAGGACGCTAATGTAGTAATGCTGATTCACTGTTTGTCCCTCTGGTACCCAATCAATGTGCACAATCCCTTTGATGTCAAAAAAAAACAATCATCATTGCCTTGAATTTCGATTTTGACATTCGTGCTTTTTTTTGTCGTGGAGAACCAGGAGTTTCCAATGTATCGATTGACGTTTAGTTTCGGGATCGTAAGTAAAAAACCACGATTCATCGCAAGTAATAACATTTTGTAAGAAGGTGGGATCACTTTCAATGTTTTCCAGGATGTCAGAACAAATCATTCTTCGGCGTTCCTTCTGTTCAATTGTGAGACACTTTGGAACCATTTTTGAACACACTTTGTTCATGTTGAAACTTTCATGAAGAATCTGCCCAACACTTTCCTTGTCAACTCCTGTTAACTCAGACATTGGTCTGATTGTTAAACGGCGATCTTGTCGAACAAGTTTACCGATTTTTTCAATTTTTGCATCAGTTTTTGCTGACAATGGTCTGCCAGTGCGAGTGTCATCACTGGTGTCTTCGCGGCCATCTTTAAATCGTTTGAACTACCAAACACTTGTGTTCGCGATAAACAATCACCGCCGTACACTTGTTGTAACATTACAAACGTTTCACTTGCAGATTTTCCAAGTTTGAAACAAAATTTGATATTAACACGCTGTTCTTTCTGTACAATCAACATTTTCCGACGCACAGACAAAACGTCAACTACTTAAAACAGACGCCACGGGCAGACTGAGTGCAGGAGGCAGATGAAACTCGAGCAGTAGGCGGAGCGAGAGTCACGTGACAGGCCACGCGACTTTCAGCCTTATTGCATTCGTTTTATTGTTTCACCAGTACTACTCCGGTTTTTTTCTAGCCACACCTCGTAAATCGGGTGATGCTGAGTGTATTAGATTAGGAAATGAGGCGCTTAAAGTAGTAAACGAGTATTGCTATTTGGGGAGCAAAATAACTGATGATGGCCGAAGTAGAGAGGATATAAAAAGTAGACTGGCAATGGCAAGGAAACAGTCTATGAAGAAGAGTAATTCGCTAACATCGAGTATAGATTTTAGCGTCAGGAAATCGTTTCTGAAAGTGTTTGTATGGAGTGTAGCCATGTATGGAAGTAAAACATGGACGATAAATAGTTTGGACAAGAAGAGAATATAAGCGTTCGAAATGTGATGCTACATAAGAATGCAGAAGATTAGATGGGTAGTTCACGTAACTAATGAGGAGGTATTGAACAGAAATGGGGAGAAGAGAAATTTGTGGCACAACTTGACTAAAAGAAGCAATCGCTTGGTAGGACATATTCTGAGGCATCAAGGGATCACCAATTTAGTATTGGAGGGCAGCATGGAGGGTAAAAATCGTAGAGGGAGAACAAGAGATGAATACACTAAGCAGATTCAGAAGGATGTAGGTTGCAGTAGGTACTGGGAATTGAAGAAGCTTGCACAGGATAGGGTACCATGGAGAGCCGCATCAATCCAGTCTCTGGACTGAAGACCACAACAACAACAACAAGGAAGTTGGAACACCTTAAGACTGTACCGAGCAGTAGGAAGACCCGAAAAAGAATAAAAATTGGTGCACCGATTGACTGTAGGATATATTTAACTTACTGCCTATGAGTCAGGGCTGGCAACGGAGTGAAACCACATTCGACCAGAGTGCGGTCCGCAAGCGAACCAAGGCCACGGTCTGTATCGGCCGTGCACGGTCCTTCTCGGAAGTACTCGGTACAGTATTTCATTTAATACTGTGGCGTGAAGTTGTTGGTTCCGTGCAGCTGTCTTTAGTTCGACAGAATCGTGGTGGCAGTGCTATTTAACCTTCGCTGTGTGGTACCAAGGGCATTCACACGTTCAGAGGCTCCTTGCACGAAAAGAGCCAGTTTAGCAATCTGTCGTCACAAGGCTTTAAAATGAATAGGAATGACTGGACAGAGGGATGACAACTCTCAAATACGCAGCACGTTTCCGTAAGAATGTGCAAAAATGTAACAGGACATAGAGGATGCTCCACTGAACAATTTGAAGTAGGGACCCTGGAGTCGGAGAAGCCAGCTTAAGGAGATAATAGGAATAAAATGACAGTTCTGTGTACCTTTCTATTTACATTAGTTACAGTTGACTGCAAGTGCTATCATTTACGCAATGAACGTATCATTTGTACTGTATCTTACAAAATGTGCTGAAACTTATGGCCAACAACCTCAGTGCAAGCATGAGATCGCCGTCAAAATTGTGACAACATTCCTGGTGTGTTTCGAATCACATCACAGGCAGCTACAATTCTGGCAACTAGTTCCATTTAAGTATCCACTGGGGGCTCATACAGAGGTGACTTTAGATATCCCCGTAGAAAATAATCAAGGGGATTCATGTCAGGTAACCTAGCAAGCCGTGGAATGTGACCTCCCCTTTCCATCCAGCGACCAGGAAATACTTCCTAGTAATCCTCCTACTCTCCTTGCAGGAAGAAGAGAATTTACAAAAATATAAACAGCAAAGTACGTGTAAACGTGTACGCATGTTAGTTGTAAATAAGTTGGAAAACAGTAATAGTAGAGAAAGAAGGTAACGGTACCACCGACCGCTTTAAAACGGCAGTCGATGCTAACATTATACGTCTACGAGGAATTTTTGGAAAGTTGACCGTGAGATAACCTAAGGGAAACAGAACAATCAAACTGGGATTCATTTCCGAAACACTTCAGCAGAGCATAACCAACAGTAAACAGGTGGGTCAGGAACAGCACAAAAGCAAGTTGTAACATTACATACTAAAACAGGCCACCAGCCTAATTAAGCATACTGTTGTCAAGCATAATGATAAAGCAGAAGGCATTGCTAAGGCTAACGCAACCCTCCTTGACAGACACACACTAAATTCCTTCCTTATATCTGTTCGTACTACAACACAGTAACCTAACGTTGCAGATACGTGTGCTACTAACAAGTAAATGGCTAATGAGATAGTAAACAGTAACTTATGCCTCTGAGCAACACGTATCTTAAATGAACTAGATATAACAGTTTATAAAACCAGTTACCGAGACACATTAAACTAGTAGCAATATTGGAAAGAGAAAAGGTTGAAATCATGCTGAATTTAAATCAGCGGGTCTGATAATGATCATAATCTATAACTTCATTGCGTAGTACATGGTCTCTATGCCTGTGCACTAGAATAGACAAAACAGTAAATAGTTCTTTCTTAAACTCGGTCTGAGGAAACTAAACAATTTAAATCTAACTACACTGGCTCTTGAGGAGCCTTTGCTTAACTGACTAGCCTATTACATGAGGACCGTTAAACTTTCATGATCTGCCGAACCATGCTCATTAACAACACTACACCAGCATGTATGAGAAATGGTAAGTATTCTTATCACTAATTATTAATTGAAGAAGAGCAACAAACTATAACTCTTTAACCCTTAACCCGAAACATCGGTCTCTCAGACCCCTCGTATATTTCAAATATCGAGTGTGGCAGCACTGCAAAAAATCGGGGCTTCATATTCCCAGTACCTTCGCCGCAATACTTGCCGCGTGTAAAGCAGCAGTTAACAAATAGTTTCACTTCGTCAGTGAAGACATACAGCATATTGTTTAGAGGAGTGCGCGTTGTTGTGTGCCGAGATACCGCATGTTTCGTATTACGTACAAATGGTAGGTCCAATAGGCCGCATGTTTCTAAATACGACATATTCTGCTGTCAGTGACTGTTATTTTATAGCATCTTCTTATATCCGTGCATTTATGTCGTATTTCAGGTATAAAATGGATCGACTTTCTAAGAAGACTAACATACCTGCAGCTATTCCAGATTTGGAAGCTTGGGTGCAAGCGCAGTTACGGGATTTAAATGAAGAGGGAAATGGGATCGATACGGCAAATTTGACGATTCTGATGATGATCCACATTTCGAGATAGGTGACAGTCACCATGAAATAGACAGTGATACTAGTGAAGAAAATGTTTTATTGGAAGAAGAGCCTGGAGCGGTCGATACTACAGATAATACCTCACAGCAAACACAGTAATTTTAAGGTATATTTTCCAACGGGAACTTATGAGCCTGTTAGAACGAGAAGAACACCGGAACACAATGTTCTGAACGGAGGAATGCTTGGCCTAACAGCCAAAAGTCGAAGCTTGGGACAAAGTCCTACTAAATCTCAAATATGGGAGAATTTATTTGATGATGACATGATAGATGGAATAGATTCACATACAAACGTGAAACCGAATACAATAAGGGCTAAGTTTCAGGAAACAACTAATCTATCCAATTACAGAGATAATGACAACGTTTAAATCAAAGTTTTCATAGGCCTTCTACTAATGACATCAATATTCAGATCGCCTCAAGAAGATATGTTGTCTCTTTTCGAAAAGGATCTGACCGGTCGTCCTATATTTGTGGTGATAATGTCGGCAAAGGGCTTTGAAATACTTCTAAGCAGCCTGAGGCTTGACGATGCGACTGCCACAGGTGAAAGAAAAAAAAGTCAGATCGCGCAGCTGCAAATCAAACATTTATGAGAAATTCATTTTCCGTTCTCATCAATTATACTGTGTAAAAGGCAACATTACAGTGGATGAAATGTTAGTCCTATTCACGGAAAAATGTCCTTTCAGCGTTTATACGCCTAGCAAACCTGCCAGATTCTGGAAGCGCTTACCTCTTCAATGCCTACACGTATTCAGGGAAAGATAATGATGGATGCAGCCTGACAGAAGAACAGTAAAACCTTGCCAAACCAACTCAGGCTGTTTTACATATGTGCAAACAAATAGAATGAAGTAACAGAAACATTGCCACTGACAACTTGTTTAAATCTCTAGAACTCATTCGTGAGCTGAGCAAGAGAGTACTAACATACGTAGGAACGGTCAGAAAGAACAAACGCGAAATTCCCCAATAGTTTGTGGCTGATAAAAGTAGGCCAGTTGGGTCAGTATTATATGAATTCACTGAGAATACAACACTGGTCACATATGTTCCTAAGAGAAACCACGCAGTAATGGATTCACTGAGAATACAACACGGGTTACATTTCTTCCTAAGAGAAACAACGCAGTAACTCTTGTGTCTGCAATGCATCATTCCACTGAAAATCATACCATAAAAAATAAACCAGAAATTATTTGTTGCTACAATACAACGAAATATGGAGTAGATTTGCTCTACGTGAAATGTACCAATAATTCATCAAACACACGTACAAGCCGGTGGCCAATGGCAGTCTTTTACACACTTGTAAACATCAGTTGCGTGAACAATTTTGTTCCTTATTTGTGCTACAGAGGAAACCCCATGCTAACTCGTCTTTAATTCACCAAAAGTCTGACTAGGGAGCTGATAGAACCACGTCTAAAAAGACGCCTGGAAATTCA
The DNA here is from genome assembly GCF_021461395.2 of Schistocerca americana. Classification (NCBI taxonomy): domain Eukaryota; kingdom Metazoa; phylum Arthropoda; class Insecta; order Orthoptera; family Acrididae; genus Schistocerca; species Schistocerca americana. The sequence goes on along the minus strand of NC_060122.1, from coordinate 124,983,367 downwards.
AAATTTACCTATAAATATCGAGGAAATGATCCACAAAGTTCTGGGAGACACTTAGCAATCAAGCGAAGGCATATCAAGTATTAGAATTGACAAAAGGAAGACCAGTACGAAGTGCCCTGTGTCCAAGAAGAGGAAAATGGCGTATAAGTGCGTAAAATGTGGTCACTCAGTTTGCCTGGAATGCAGCAGAAAAATGAGTGTCATCTGTGTAAAAGATACGTGATTTAATGTTTCATATCAGTATCATTATCTTCTTTTACATTTTCTGCACTATTTCATTTATATTTAGGAATATTTTGTCTGGTATAATAGTGGTTAAAATCATATGAAATCTGACACCGAATGACTGGACGTACTTGTGATATTTCGTGTTTATGTTATATAATTCAAACAACAAAGTGTTTACGTGGGCTGAAAAGTATTAAATTTACTTATAACATGAATTAACTGACTATTTACTTGATTTCTGTCAATTTATGTGGAGTTCTGTGATACAAAGTATTAGGTGGTCTGAGAGACCACATTCTTCTATTTACGAACATATCAGAGATGTTTTGTGTTAAGGGTTAAATAACAAATGTGTTTTCATATGCAGTCTTTTGGCCTACTCAAAAGTGTGGATGTGAAAACAGTCTAGTAGAATGCTGGTGGTACTGGTGGTGCAATTTGCAGTGGCTATTAAGCTGGTGGCGATGCAATCATAGCAATACTGTTGACCTCGCACTGTTACAAATCTTCTTGGCGTCAGAGCTATATTTATAGAGCCCAAAATCATGCCATGGTACTGGTATCACCAAACGCAGCATCCAAGGCCCATAAACACTGCCCTTAATCTCTTCGGGCCCAGCCACATGTTACCCACCACACAGCTCAGCTCAGACTCCTTACCCGTCACAAAGGAAGAAGTCCCACTTGTGTGTGAACAACACCTTTTCCACTCCGCCAGGCTACTTCCGTAGCTGCTGGGCTTCCCCACATCTTTTATATTCAATCCTGCATTCCCTAACTATGGACCAAGTCATTTACAGTACATAACACAATAATAATTCCATTAGGTATTTAAATTTACAAGTACATTTTAAACAACATCATACAAAAGTTTCATATAACTGAAACAGGTATACATTGTCAAAGAATTTCTGTGATACATACAAAACTCTACATAAGCAACACTACAAATTGACATAGAAATATTCAGCCAGAATCAGGTATGAAAAAAAAAAAAACCACAAAACACACTAAAACACAATATACATTATACCTATCATTATCAAAACAAGACATAAGAACAAATATTCAGTTCTGAACAAACAATAATTAAATTTTTTTCTGTATTGAATAGCATGTTGTAAGCATTCAAAAAATATAGGTATAATTATACAAGTATACACCTAACTATATTACAAGAAATTTTAATACTGTACACGTAATTCATTCTATAGCATAATTCTGAAGTTATTAAGTGGGAAATTTTTCAATGCTGCTTCTCGTAATACCGGTCAATTCTTTGATATTTACATATTCATATAAACATATTTCAACTGAACCTAGTATTATTTTCTCACTGACCTTACTTGCAACAGACAGTCCATCTTTGAAAACCACAGCAAAATGCATACGACATTAACCAAGATAATAGTCAAATGATTTTTCTGCCTGCTGTAGCATCTGGCAGTCCATGTTTGCAGACATTTCAACATTGTATATATGTCACAATCAATTGGCTGCTAAGTTTGGGTTTTAGCCGTCTATTTCAGGTATGTGTTCTTGCCCCACTTTGGCAAGTCTTTTATGCTCCCCACTCTGTTTTTAAGATAGTCCACGTTTCGTTTCAAATTGGCAACATTTTGCATTTCGGCATTTCAGTATATGGTGTCACATATTTTTTAACACTTTTAGAATCTGATACTTACAAGGAATTAACAGCAATTTTATATAGATACCAACATTTTTATAAAAACATAAATTACAGTTAAATACAGTACTGCATCTTCATAAGATAGGTATAATTATATTACAGTATAATAAACATTTTTATTCCAGTATCATGTCTGAATATACTTCTTTACTCATTCCTAGGGAATTATGGTCTGAGATCCACTATCTTACGGACACCAGTGGGCTTCTTGGACTTTGGATAGATTGAATAGTAAGCATTATTGTGATGTATATCTTGTATAATGAATGGCCCATTATATATGTACTTACATTTTTGGAATTTTATGGTTAAGTTCACTTGATTTTTCATGAGTCTTCAGGAGAACATAGTCTCCGTTTTTGACCTTTCAAACTTTAGGTTCCAATTGTGCCTTTTAGATCTTGCTTTTGCTTTCTGTTCTTTTTTCTTTTACCAGTTTTTCTGGGCTAATCTCAAATCTGGACATAGTGGAAAATATCGTTTTTCCTGAATTAAATGTTTGTCCTTATCATTGAGCAGGATTTCCTCAGGTGTGAACCCAATGAACCCAATAGAACCATGAGGCAAGATACCCCTCTCAAATTCAGATAAAAAGCTACCCCATGCTCGATAATTATGGTGGCAACAGGTCCTACATTACCTTCCTATTTCGCTCTCAGATCACCTATATCACCTGGCTTCTTCTGTTTTTTGAATTCAAAGATTTTCATTACTTGAACTCTTTGCTGAAATGGTACTGTATAGACAGGTGGTTGTTTCTTTCTTTGTTCAGTAATCACGTCTGAAATGTATTTGGGAAAACCGTCATTGGATCGTACAATACTGAAATTAGTTGTACCTTCATTGGTTTCTGGTACACCGAAATTTTCGTCATCCGAGCAGTCATCCGAATCGGACCATTTCGCTTTCTTGATCTAACATGAAAGCTTCTCTAAGACAGGAGCTAAGTTCGTTCTCTGATTTCAGGTCAGATCTTAACTCAGGCTCACAGTTTCCTTCTGATGAGCTCTCATCCTCACCAACTCTAACAGTGTCCACAGTTAGTGTCTTTATATGCTCCAAGGACACACAGAAAATTGTCTATATTTTTATTATCTTCAAATTCGAGCCTTTCGTTAACAGGTAGTATTGTTTACGAATGGTTGAGAGGTTAGTTCAGCATTCATTCTGAAGATTTCATCCGCCAACATCCTTCTATCCATAGCGACCTTTTTATTGGCAGCACACGAACGTTGCATGGCCAGTTTTATTTCCTCCTCCTTATTATCGGATCACGTCACCTTGTCGACGTCCTTATTGTCTCTTCTACCTTCAATGAACGTTTCGGTCACATATGCATTCTTAAAATCCTCCCATCCACATTCTGTGAGGCCCCTGTACAGATCGTCCATCTGCACACACCATTCTGTCACCTCTGAAAACTCATTTTCGCCAGTGACACTAATATTTGTACTGCCACTCGCTGCTTCTCTTACGTCTACACTCTTTCCTCCACTACAGAACTATTATTTGCCGTAGCGGTTTTGCTTCTATCTATTGTGACGTTTACAGTGTGTTCCGCAACTTCACATACGGCTTCTCTTGGAACAGCTGGAACATTCACACCGGTCGGTGCTCTCTGATAGCTTGTAAGTTTGCTAAAGCCTGGCCAGCCACCGGCTATTGGGGAATCACCATAGCGTGCAACTGCCGTTGTAAGTGCTCCGTTGTGCTTTGCCGCGTGACCGCTTTCCTGTTTCTTTATTCAGTGACTATTCCGGTGAAACTTACTTCGTTTTGGCCAGTAAATCCTTTCCCTGTCAGTTTGGTCCTCAACACCGCCGGTATTTAGTTTTCCGTATCACTCAGGTGTGCATTACATGCGAGAGAACCTCTTCTGTGACTAGCAGAGTTTCCTCTTCCTCTGCCCCTACCTCTACTTCTTTCAATCACATTGACGCGATAACCAAAGCTCTCATTTTGTTCATGATTACAGTTGTTTCTGTTAGTATTATTCAGGCAGTTATTGTGTTTTCTCGCCAGTGGTCTTCGTCATCCACCCATTCTAAGAACGCTAAAAAGCTTCCTACGTATCTTTTAGAACCTTCTAGGAGCTTTTTCCATAGTTCTCAGATAAATTCTGATCGTCTACTTCGTAAGTGTGTCAACTTGCAGTGCCAATATTCGCAAAAATCTTATAAAGAATTCCTGTCTCTATAATCATGGAGTTTAGCCATGATAAACTCCCACCATAAGTGGTCCTGCCTTTGTTCAGACCAATATTCTTCTGTGAATTTTTGCTTAAATTCATTAAAAGTCATTTGTTCAGTATTCAGGTTAAGTTCCCAGTGTTTGGCATCACCTACCAAGGCGCTGATCAGCACATTTATCTTTCCCTGATCAGATAAGTAATCCGGAAGAAGTCTTTCACAATTCTTTCTGAAATCTGATGGATGCCATGAGTTATATTTTTTGGCGGGATCGAATCTTTCCTCACCTTCCAACAATTTGTTGTGTTCCGTTACTAATAACAGGCCTGTCTCGTATTCTACATTCAAAGTCAGAAATCATCCCCTGAAGTTGCGAAGTGTTTTGATCATAGTTTTGTTTCCATTCAACAACTTGTTCACTTAAAATAGTTTCAGTATCTGAAAATGTTCTTTTCAAATGTGCGCTTTAGTTCTTGCACTCTCCTATTATTTCAGTTTTCAGACCGAAAGTGTATTCGCCACCTTTCGTCATAAACATGGTTTATTTTTTCCTGGATGTTAATGATTTCAGCAACAAACAATTCGTTAATATCATCAATTTGTCCCTTCGTATTAACCATGTTGTCATTCATTTTTGTCCACCTGTCCAATCTGTCGACTTAATTTTGTGTTGTGAAACGTCATTCGACTTTTGAGATCACTAACTTGTGGTATAAACTGGCTTTCAAGATTGCTAGCTTGGGCTTTAAGCTGGCCTTCATCATTGCTACCTTGTGTTTTCATTTGATCAGACAATATTTTTGAATAGTCAGTCACACCCAATGGTTGTCTACTTTCTTGTTCTACCAAACTTTCGTCTTCCGGCTATCTCAAATAATGCTTTCCGTTCTTTCTTTATTTTTGGTGAATCAAACATGTCAACTGATAACATAACCGCTGTCGTCTACAAAGTCCTCATCATTTGCGTCCTCTATTTTTCTTGTTTGATTTGGAATGGTCTCAACATCTCGGTTTGTTCATTTACGCGTTCATGATATTGCGTGTAGGCTAGCTGCCTATCACTAGCACCGAGCGAGGTGGTGCAGTGGTTAGCACACTGGACTCGCATTCGGGAGGACGATGGTTCAATCCTGCCTCCGGCCATCCTGATTTAGGTTTCCCATGATTTCCCTAACCCTCCCCAGGCAAATGCCGGGATGGTTCCTTTGAAAGGTCATGGCCAACTTCCTTCCCGATCCTTACCTAATCCAATGAGACCGATGACCTCGCTGTTTGGTCTCCTCCCTCAAAATAACCCAAACCGAACCTATGAGTAGCGTCATTTGTTATCTGCTCGCATGAACTACTACTAATGTTTCCTGCATCATTTCCCATGGCACCTGGCAGTATTTCTTTTCCTTCACTCGGTGTATCTACTGCATTTACACCTCTGTCCATTCTGAAAGTTTATTACAATTTACTTTTGTACGCAACGTCTATTGTTGTTCACTCTGCTGGACTTGATTGTACACTCGCGCGACTCGTTTCCCTGTATTCTAGTGCCTAATTTTGATAGGTTTTATGAGTGATAATCTGTTTGTGCTCTTCAAATGGCATGTCGTGAGATATAGTTTATTGAAACAGCTTTCTGCGACCGAGGTTCTGAATTAACATTTATGAGTGTGCCACTCACACTTTTCTTACTCACAGTTAAATTTTCCATTATTTGTCACACAGAACAGGGTGCAAAGTGACTGATGCGCACGGATCATAAAATTACCATAATAGACTGGAGCATATTGCACAATCGTCAAATATTGCAGTTTTTCATCAAACATTCACAAGTTGGCTGGATACAGCTCATAATATGAAAAGTTGATAGAACTGGAAAACATGTTAAAATATTCCAAGGTAACTGAAATGCAAAGATCGGTATGTTTCCTTGAAGTATAAAACTCAGAATCCGGCACAACAGAGCGAATGTTTTTCCTAACAATTATTTCTTAGCATAAACTATCCTGCAAACCTCTTATAAGCTATTCTGACAACCCTGTAGATCTGTATTGTGAAGTGAGTTGTCAAGATTACTAGTTTTATGTAGAGGTCTCTGCTGGATGTTATACATTTAACACCAGACGTTATAGCTCTTTAGTGTATTCTGGAAATATTATCCTCGTAACCTGAATTTTCCCAAAATTGATTGCATAAATGTTTAGTGACTACTGATATACAGACCGAACAGCAGCTGAACTCGCAGACTTATAGTTCACAAACGAGAAAATATCTGTATCCGCTTTTCACTTTACGTGGACGCAATATATCGCAGACCCTGAAATCCCACCGTGCGCTGCTACATGACGCTATCTAGACAACACACTGATGCGTTCGGTTACTCCCGTTTCCAAAAATGTTAGCCCGAATGACGTAAAAGGTAACTAGAACAGACATCTGCAAATTATGGAGTTAGCAGGAACTAAATACGTGGAGTGACAATCTGTACAAAGAAATGACTGGGTTACTACTGCAAATTCTGGAGTTAGCAGGAACTAAATACATGGAGTGAAAATCTGTACAAAGAAATGACTGGGTTACTACTGTCAAGCGTCGTGAGGGGTAAGCAGTAGTTACGAACGCAGTATAACAGTGTTAGAACCTGTCGTCCGTGTTATTCAACCTGGAGATTGAGCAAATAGTACAGGAATCCACTGAAAATTTGAGGTGGCAATGCAAGTTTACGGAGGAGAAATAAAAACCTTTTTGATTCGCTGATGATACTGTAATCCTCCCAGAAACGGCAATACCTAACCAACCAGTATAACAAAATCGATAATGTCTTGAAAACAGCTTATAAAATGGATGTCAAGGTAATGGAACGTAGTCGATGGAATGTAGTGGTGGTGAAGGAATTAGATTAGAAAATGAGATACTGCTGGGGGAGATGAGTCATGCTATTTGGGCACTAAAATATATGGCGACAGGGGAAGCAAAAACATTAAAAAATACAGACTTGAAGTGGAAAGACAAAGTTCTCTCAGAAAAAATGTCAACTTTCCAACTGAACCGTGAATTTACTTTAAAAATCTTTTGTTAAGAATTTAATTTATTTACTAGGGATTCATCAAGAGCATTAACACATTTAAGCGTAGAAGTAGTTGCCAGGGAGTAACTGATGAAAATGAAATTACCTTTAACAAATGGGAATTTTATTCGTAAAATCCTTTTCAAAAAGAGATTTAAAATTTATAAGCAGAAAAGCACCCTCGAAATATCAATTTTATTTAGACGCAGAAAGAACAATATTGACAGTACGAGCCTTCGGGCTGAAGCTTGCCGCTCCCTTTGAACACGGCCCTTTCAACACTGGTGCAAATCTGCAACATACCAGATTACTTTAAACTAATAATTTTAACAACTCACACAAATACATTAACTATGCAGCCCGTAAGACGGATTGAAATGGTACAAACACTCACACTAAGAAATTATTTGCCACCGAAAGTGCAATTTGCTTTTAAAAGGGCTCTTATGGTGGAAGGGTGGCAACTTTCTCAAAATGACTATTCAAATAAAACCCATGAATTTCAGACTTACATAAAATGTACAACATGCTCTACATTACACATATGCCGCCCCGCAAGATGATAGACAAGATAAAAACATATTTTAGGAATTTGGCCTTGCGCCTTAATTCTATAAATTCGTTAACACCGAATCCGACAAACATGACAGAGGCAGCTATTAACGTATGGCAGATTGACAAGAGGATTACTGAACAACCCGACCCGCAGATTCCTCTAACCCTCCCCAACTCCACAAGGGAAAAACAGACCACACAGTTCACAAATAACCACCTTCCCGCGGGTGGGCAAACGGAGAAGAATGGTGGGATGACCCCAAAACAAAGCGGCTGGTGACCTCACCAAGCAAACAAGTAGAATTTAACAAGTAAATGAAACAACATATCTCCAACCACTTAACTTCTAATCAACTGCGATTTCTGGCGAAGACCCGGCGCAGCAATCCCAACGCTCTCTCGAACCGTCCGCTCCCAGCCGCTTCAACGGACGCAGGAAGGCGCGCCGATCTCCCGCCTCGCGGCGACGCAGCTCGCCCCGGCCAGCCCGATGTCGTGGTTTCACTCCTGTTGGTCTCGTGTCAACCGCGAAGCCACTACCCCTTTCTATACGGCGCGGCCCACTGGAATCACGTGGGGACCTCACATGCGCCGACGCTCAAGGCGGACAAGTCATTTCGTGTCTCAGTGCGCTACCGAACCGACCGATCCAACCGCCAATGACCGTTGACCGAGCAACTCGAGCAGACTGGCGGCCTAATGAGCAGACTCAGATGCAGAAACTCAGCCCCGACCGGGCAACCACTAGCTGTGTTCTGTTACTGGCGGAGTGGCAAAACTCTCATTTTCTGGCTTAAAGTTTGATCCAAACGAAGACATACTCGCACTCCGACGACAGACAGACAGTAACTGCTGCACAAATGCAAACGAGAGACAGACCAGCAAGTGGTGACGCGAGACTGACCTAGCCTCACTCCGACTGACCGACTACCGACCTGATAGCGCCCCTTAAATGCACGCGAACAGGCAACCTTTCCGCTTTCCCACCAGAGGGAGACACCAAAGCTGCGATTGCCACAGTGGCGCCACCGCCAGAAACGGAGGGGGACTGCTTCACACAACGCGCTGCGGCGCGCTCTTCAAACACCAATTTTTTTTTTTTTTTTTTTTTTTTTTTTTTACCGCCAACATACACTTATGAGCCAGAAATTTGTTTCTGAAACTATTTATCTGGATTGCTTCCATGGCCGAAAGCGAAGTAGCCAGAAATAACCATTTCCAGCTAGAGATCGGTTCAATTGGCCCAGAGGCTCCAGTCCATTCCACCTAAACATGGGCCGGCCTGTGTGGCCGTGCGGTTCTAGGCACTTAAGTCTGGAACCGCGTTACCGCTGCGGTCGCAGGTTCGAATCCTGCCTCGGGCATGGATGTGTGTGATGTCCTTAGGTTAGTTAGGTTTAAGTAGTTCTAAGTTATAGGGGACTGATGACCATAATTGTTGAGTCCCATAGTGCTCAGAGCCATTTGAACCAGCAGTTGGAGCAAGAAGAGCCTTTGTAAATGTGGTTCAGAAGAACATATAAAAATCGAATCGGGGAAAAACGAAATTTGTTCCATATCTTGACGTGAAGAAGGGATCGGTTATTAAGATGTATCTGCTAAGGAATCAAGGAATGACAGTTCGCTGCTGGGGAGATGTATGGACAGTAAAATTCTAATGGTAGACAAAGGCTTCACTACAGCAATCAGATTCGAATGGGATAATGTTGCCGTAAACATGAAGAGATGAATATATTTGTATAGGATAGATCAGCATCAAACCAGTTTCTAGACTGAAGACAAAACCAATAACAGTGTGAAAGTTGTTCCTAGCAATTTTCAGCTTAATCAAGTGTGAGTGTTTCCATATGTCTGCTGCCTTCATGAAATATTAAAGATTTGCCTGTGGAAAACACAATACACTAAGGTGACGAAAGTTACTGGATACGTCTCACTATCGCACTGGGACCCCTTCTTCCTGGCGTAGTGCAGCAGCTCTACTTGACAAGGCCTCAGCAAATTGTTGGAAGTCCCCTGCAGAAATATTGAGGGACGCTGCCTCTATAGCCGTCCATAATTGCGTAGTTGTTGGTCTCGAAGTAGCCAGAAATAACCATTTCCAGCCAGAGATCGGTTCAATTGGCTCAGAGGCTCCAGTCCATTCCACCTAAACACGGGCCGGCCTGTGTAGCCGTGCGGTTCTAGGCACTTCAGTCTGGAACCGCGTGACCGCTGCGGTCGCAGGTTCGAATCCTGCCTCGGGCATGGATGTGTGTGATGTCCTTAGGTTGGTTAGGTTTAAGTAGTTCTACGTTCTAGGGGACTGATGACCATAATTGTTGAGTCCCATAGTGATCAGAGCCATTTGAACCATTTTTGAACCTAAACACGGCCAACACAACTATAGACCCACCACCAGATTCCACAGTGCCTTGCTTGCAACCAGGGTCCATCGATTCGGGGGTTTGCGACACAGTCGAACCCTACCATCAGGTCTTACAAAATGAAATCGGGACTCATCTGATCCGGTCACAGTTTTCCAGCCGCCTACAGTCCCGCTGATATGGTCACAACTGAACGAGAGGCGATGCAAGTGATGTCGTGCTGTTAGCAAAAGCACTCATGTCGATCGCCTGCTGCCACAGCCCATTGACGCCATAGTTCGCCAGATACGTTCGCCATACGTCCTACTGCGGCTATCGAGCTTGTAGGGTGCTGTCATTTGCAAGTTGTAGCCCACGTCGACAACAATGACGCCTGTCGCATGAGTTCCGAGGCAATCCTCAGTTCATAAACGCAGCAGGCGGAAGTGGCGAAAACTGCTGGTCTCATGCGGTGGGGGTGGGGGGTGGGGTGGGTGTGCAAATCAGAGCTATCAATTTGCAGCATTGTTCCCAAAGTTGTTCAGGCTCCTTTTGGTTTGGAGCTGAGTGAACGATCTCAGTCAGAGGATTCGTCGACTCTGTGATGGCCCTTTCTGCAGATATTTAGACCTGAGTTATCGACTGGTGATTTGTAGGACTCCCCTTGACAGGTCAGGGACGCACAATACAAACAGAGTACCTACTCGTGTGGCAGAGTACCTGTGGAGTGCACAAGAGGTTTTTTTTAGGTTAGATGGGAGTTTGAGAAGTTACAATATCTGTAAATAACTTTGGTAAAGATGTTACTCATCTGGACTGAGGCACGAACACATAGTAAATATCGTCTTTGACACGGCAGTGGAAAGCAGTTAAAAAGGCAAGGAAGCTGAACAGTAACAAAGTTTTGAGGGATGGACCAATAGGAATTTTTATGCGAAATTCGGAATGGAGTTTAAATGAAATGACAATCCGCAATATATTAAAATTAGTACTTGACAATAGCACTAAAGAATGGCTTTAGGAGGTTTACGTAATTGAAATGATACACAAACCGAGTAAAAAATAGTATTGAAAGCTGTAACAAAAGTTTATAACTAGCACACAGGCAACCATAACAAAATAAATACAGGAAACTGGACGAATGTAAAGGAACAAAGACTGCGGAAATCATACGTTAGATGTGAGGATTAAGTGAAGTTTAGAAGCAAGGATGCACTGAACCGTGTTTCGCGATTTAATATTAAATCTGGACTGTGGGCCGGATGTTTGCTCATATCCAGGACTTCCAATAGAAATATGGCCGCAGTTACCGGTCGCTCCAATTTGCAAGTTATTTAATATCTATACAATTACCAGATGCGTTTGCAGCACCGTAACTGTTAACAGTGAAGATAAAACTGAATTAATATACAGTGAGGTTAACACTTAATGTTAAGCCACGAGCAAATCCGGCTTTGATTCGTAAAGTCTGAATGGAAGAAAGACTTACAGTAAGTAATAAATACGAACCAAAATAGAACTCACAAAACGGTCAAAGAAAAACTATCTGAAATATTATCTGTACAGGGTTGTCACAAAGTCCCATTTACTCCAATTAATAACTATCCTAAACCCTGAAACTGAATAAACAACATGAATAACAGTACTTCAAAGGAGTTATCTTGAGCTGTAATACATGTAGAGCTGCTCATGAGATCAAAAGTACCATTTTACCGATGGAAATGTACGAGACTTGGCCCTCTGGATCGCAATTGATATGAACATTGTGGATATTGATTCTTCTTCGACCTGGTTAAACAGATTCAAGAAATCATACAGTACAGAAAGTCGCAAAGCAACGAAGCTTATCTCAAGTAAAACTGTAGAGGAGATATCACTAATTCTTAGTTGATGTGAAGACGAGGTTTATCACACAACGTGTTTTGTCTAACCCCGAACAGTCGGGTTTCGTGGGAAAACTGCAAGCAAACTGCACTCTATCGTTTCAAGGGTAAAAAGACAGTCTGTTATGCAATCGATTAATGCTATGATAGCGATATATAGAGTGTAAATTTTAAGTTGACAAACCAGAATAACTCGAAAAATAAGCTTCACACGAAAAAATGTGTGGAATCTCAAGGTGATTATTTTCGAGGGGTACATCTGCTGGTGCTAAAATATTCCGCCACCCCAGCCCCCTAGGGGTAGGGCGGGAGGCAACTTTAAAATTTCAAATGGGAGCCTACATTTTTTATTGCAGAATCAGATTATAGGTAAAAAACTACGTACATTTTGTCTTAAACATTTGTTTTGATTCTTGGTAGTAGGCGCTGTAATTCAAGAAAATGTAAACGACGTAACAGCCGCAATATTCGGGAATGAAATAAAGTAAAATTGTGAACAATGTGATTTAAGTCAATAAATTTATAAATGTCGTTTTCTAGGTTTTTCCACCCGAAACTAAACGACTCAAACTAAGCAAGACCCCAGTTGTGAAACTTCACGACGAACAGTAGTGATTACTCCGAATCTACTAAAAAATTGGGTTCGTGAGTCAGTTATTTAGTTAATGAGTTCAATCGGTAGTAAGTAGGATGCTTGCTTAGTTAATTAGCTAGTCAGATGATTTGTTTGATAATTAAAAGTTGTGTGGCCTCATGAGCGCGAAACAAACAAAACTTATCCAAATCTGCGGAAAAAATTAATATTTGGGTCGACATCTGTAAAACTCTAATTCCTATCTCTCAACCCCATCCTATGGGGAGAGAGGGAGGGTTTTAATTTTAGCGAATCAAAATTTACGAAGTAAATAAGTATTATTTGTTTATCTGTAACCATTTTCCACTCAAAAATGAGAACATGGATTTTCTTGGACAAAAAACGCCAACTACCAAGAATCAAAACAAATGTTTAAGACCAAATATACGTAGTTTTTTATGTAGAATCTGCTTTTGCAATAAAAATGGGGGTTCCTATCTGAAATTTTTAAGTTGCTTCCCGCCCCACCACCAGGGGGCTGGGGTGGCGGGCTAATTTTAGCACCAGTAGATGTCCCCCTCCAAAATAATCAACTTTGGATTCTACACATTTTTTCGTGGGGAGCTTATTTTTCGAGTTATTCTGGTTGGTCAACTAAACATTTACTCCGTGTATATGAGAGGATTGCTGTTTCTACAGCTTTATATTTGTCTTCAGGGACCGCGAGGCACATTAAGATACAAAATAAAAAAGGAAAACTCTTACAATCGACCTTTCGAAATCTGAAAAACATAGGAAAGAATAATTTTTAACATTTCATTCAGTACGCTATCTACCTTGTTGCATTGTTTTCGTTGGACGATACCTCTGTCCTTCAGGAGAATGACCAAAAGATTGTTGAGATAGTTTATATTCCAATCTGAATACCCAATGTGAGCCTTGGTGTCAATGTTCTTCGACAGTGGAAAGTGTTTTTAAGGACACTGTGGGACAATATGATTCTTGAAAGCTCCATGTCATCTGAGGTTTATCATAAGAACTGAGTTCTTAAATTTCAGTCATTTGTGCATTACAAGTTCGCTTCAGCACTTTTTACAAATTGATTTAAGTACGCTCAGTATGCAACACAATAAGCAAAACAAAGACCACAGTCTTACTTTACCACGGTTATGTCTAAATAAAACTAGTAATTGTTCTGACGAGCCTGAAGGCATTAACTTCTCCTTCGTCATGTGCGGCTAATGTAAGGAAATTGTTCATTGAAGTGACACTTTGCTTTACTGTGACACCTACGGGGAATAAATAAGAAACTGTTTCAGTGTTAATAAAAGGTACATTATTCGAAAATTGACGTAAGAACTCTGCTACACGAATGTTTTTTTTTAATATTTCATTTCAATAAATTAAAGCCACAAATGATGAAAGTCAACTGTTATGTAAGATCAAACTATACATTGATTTATTTTCCTCTGTTAATCACGTTTGTAGGAATTCCATGTGCAACAGTTTAGCTACGGATACGAACTGGCTCTTCTTCGAAACGTTAATGGTTTGTAACATTTTTTATGTGCTTTAGGTGCTTCAATTTGACTTTTGTCTCTTTGGATATTAGAAGTTCACTGCGCTATTCTCTGTTCTCACAGACGATTGTGCGCTAGGTGGGACAGGCTACACAAACGCCTGTCATCAGCAACCCAACAATCCTTCAAAAAACACTTGCAGTGTGTCTTAGCAGCTAAAATTTTGACACTGCATTTCTTTCTTTGTAATGTTCACGATTAAAATAAATGAGGGTGGGTTCTGACATGTCAGATTAGATCATTCCATCTGAGTCACTTACAACAGATCACACCATCACGAAATTTTTGTCGCTGACATCACACACAAAATGATGAAGGGAAGAAGAATTTTTCATTTTACACATTTTCGCAATTCATGCAGTAAAACTGCCACATCGGGCATGACGTTTTAATTTATTGTTTATTCACTAATAATTCTGTTTGCAACATACTTTGCAGACAATATCCACATGTACCACTGAATGTGAATGCAAAATTATGTCATTATAAAACACATATTTCATGAGATGTGACGTCTTAAATACGGAGCTGCGTGTTAGAGTTCTGCATCGCATATGTCGTTTTAATTAATTATGTCTTTACTACTAACTCTACACACAATTCATTTCCCAGAAAGTATCACATACGCCAATGAATGTACCTGCAAACATATCTTTGCACTACACATAGTAAAAAAAATGATACGTCGTAGACATTGAGCAGTGTGGAACCTACACTGCAGAGTGAATTTCGCTACCACAGATATAGGTGAAATATATGTACAAATTCGTATGGCATATTTGAAGTATTTGTTAAATGTAAGAGATGCACATGAAAAACTGCTCCTAAACTCTTGGATCGATTTCAACTAAGCATGGTACAAATATTGCTTACTGTCTGGAAAGAAACAGTGTGGGGCTTAGAACTAGCAGTCTCCTGTTGAGGTGTGAGTAATAGCCAGAAAAAGGCAGTGGAGAAGGAGATGGAGAGTCAGAGAGGGGGAACAAGGAAATATACACAGGTAAAGCGAGTACGAGGTGGAAAGTGAAAGGAGGAAGAGGTGGGCAGAGAGATGTGAGAGGTGGAGATGGGCAGGAAGAGGTGGTCAGTGGGAGAGGGATGGGGCAGTGGATAGAGAGAGGAGCAAGTGTGAGGTGGCAAAGATAGGCGGAGGATAAAATGGACAGAGAGAGGGGAGGAGGAAATTGGAAGAGAGAGGGGAGGGAGGAGATGCACAGAGAGACCACGAGGGCGGGAATGTACAAATAGAAGACATACAGACAACAGAAGTACACCACTGGCCATTAAAATTGCTACACCACGAAGGTGACGTGCTAAAGATGCGAAATTTAACCGACAGGAAGAAGATGCTGTGATACGCATATGATTAGCTTTTCAGAGCATTCACACAAGGTTGGCGCCGGTGGCGACATCTACAACGTGCTGACACGAAAAAGTTTCCAACCAATTTCTCATACACAAACAGCAGTTGACCGGCGTTGCCTGGTGAAACGTTGTTTTGATGCCTCTCGTAAGGAGGAGAAATGCGTACCATCACGTTCCCGACTTTGATAAACGTCGGATTGTATTCTATCACGATTGAGGTTCATCGTATCGCGACATTGCTGCTCGCTTTGGTCGAGATCCAACGACTGTTAGCAGAATTAGGAATCGGTGGGTTCAGGACGCTAATACGGAACGCCGTGCTGGATTCCAACGACCTCATATCAGTAGGAGTCGAGATGACAGGCATCTTATTCGCATGGCTGTAACGGATCGTGCAGGCGCGTCTCGATCCCTGAGTCAACAGATGGGGACGTTTGCAAGACAACAACCATCTGCACGAACAGTTCCACATTTGCAGCAGCATGGAGTATCAGCTTGGAGACCATGGCTGCGGTTACACTAGACGCTGCAGCAGAGACAGGAGCGCCCGCGATGGTGTGCTCAACGACGAACCTGGGTACAGGAATGACAAAACGTCATTTTTTCGGATGAATCCAGGTTCTGTTTACAGCATCATGATGGTCTCATCCGTTTTTGACGACATCGCGGTGAACGCTCATTGGAAGCGTGTATTCGTCATCGCCATACTGGCGTATCACCCGGCGTGATGGTATGGGGTGCCATTAGTTACATGTCTCGATCACCTCTTGTTCCTTTTGACGGAACTTTGAACAGTGGACGTTACATTTCAGATGTGTTACGACCTGTGTCTCTACCCTTCATGCGATCCCTGCGAAACCCTACATTTTAACAGGATAAAGCACGACCGCATGTTGCAGGTCCTGTACGGGCCTTTCTGGATACAGAAACTGTTCGACTGCTGCCCTGGCCAGCACATTCTCCAGGTCTCTCACCAACTCAAAACGTCTGGTCAATGGTGGCCGAGCAACTGGCTCGTCACAATACGCCAGTCATTGATGATCTGTGATATTGTGTTGAAGCCGCATGGGGAGCTGTACCTGTACACGCCATTGAAGCTCTTTTTGACTCAATGCCCAGGCGTATCAAGGCTGTTATTACGACCAGAGATGGTTGTACTAGGGTACTGATTTCTCAGGATCTATACACCCAAATTACGTGAAAATGTAATCACATCTCAGTTCTTGTATAATATATTTGTCCAATGAATAACCGTTTTTCATCTGCATTTCTTCTTGGTGTAGCAATTTTAATGACCAGTAGTGTACATACCTCGGAAACGCAGGGTACTCAGATAGCTACCCTATAAACCATATGAGAAATGTTCGTCAAACACTTTGAGATGAGAGAAACCAATGCGGCTATCGGAAAACAAATTGCTTCGAGCAATAAGTTTTCTTTGTAGGAGCAGCAGAAATTGCACACTTGGATATGTTTAAGACTCCGTAGCCGGTGGTTTGCCAGTTCCCCTTTTTATAATCCTCGGAGCATTTTCCGTCAGTTTCCTCTTCGCTGTTAACGACTCGGAATATATTGCCTCGCAGAGCCTGAGTCAATTTTCGGCACGGAACAGTTAATGGTGGATAAATACGAGACGCAGTTAGGACCGCCATATTCAGCAGGCGTGGCGCTCCCTCACTGTCTTTTTAAGGCTCGTTTACCGTTCGCTTTCCCAGCCTACAGCCGTAAACGAGAACATTACCGCACTTTAACGACGACTGAAAAATGGCCGTCGTAATTGCTAAATCAAAGGAGCGCGTAAATTACTCATAACCGCATAACCAAAGGGACATAAATCTTCACATTATCGCGTTTATTCTATGACGTCATTTTTCGTGCATATATAAATTGTGAGCTGTTAAGTCGCCTCCATACTACAAAAGGATACACCTTTTTCATAAAGAAAAAGGAAATTTGAGTTAACAACGTATTAAAATTAGGAGCATCTTTTACATTTTTCTATAAAAGCGTGAGGAAGAAGATTTTTCAGCAAAATCATGGATTCAAGGAGGCAGCAAATTTCCGTTTCATAGTTAGTTTCCTAAGAAGACGAAATTCTTCAAGTAAAAGATTTTTGAAATTGGTTCAAATGGCTCTGAGGACTATGGGACTCAACTTCTGAGGTCATCAGTCCCCTAGAACTTAGAACTACTTAAACCTAACTAACCTAAGGACATCACACGCATCCATGCCCGAGGCAGGATTCGAACCTGCGACAGTAGCGGTCGCGCGGTTCCAGACTGAAGCGCCTAGAACCGCTCGGCTACTGCGTCCGGGTGTTATTTGACACTTAAGCGACATAAGTCATGGGATACACCCTAATATCGTGTCGGACCTCCTTTTGTTTGGCACAGTGCAGAAGCTCGACACGTCACATCCTCAACAAGTGGTTGGAAGTACCCCGCAGAATTACTTAGCCACTCTGCCTATGTAGTCGTCCATATGTATGAAACGCTGCCCATGCTGGGTTTTAAGCACCATTTGACCTTTCGATTACGCCTATAAATGTTCGATACTATTCATGTCGGACGATCTGAGCACCAACCCCAATCGCTTGAACTGTCCAGAATGTTCTTCAAACCAATCGCAAACAACGGTGGCCTGGTGGCATGGTGCATTGTCATCCATAAAAATTCCATTTATGTTTGCCATCAAGAAGTCCATGAATTGCTGCAATTGATCTCCAAATTGCTGAACATAAACACTTCATGTCAATGATATGTTCAGTTGGATCAGAGGACCTTCTCCATTCCGCATAATCACAGCCCACAAATTTATGGAACCACTACCAGCTTGCACAGTGCCTTATTGACAGCCGTGGTCTATGGCTTCTTGAGTTTTGCGTCAAACACAGACACTACCATCAGCTCTTATCAACTCAAGTCGAGGCTCATTTGACCAAGCCACGGTTATCCAGTCGTCTACAGTCCAACCGATATGGTCACGAGACTAGGAGAGGAACTGCAAGCGATGGCATGCTGTTAGCAAATGCACTACGTCGCTCATATCCTGCCATAGACATTAAGGTCAAATATAGTCGCACTGTTCTTACGGATACAGTCGTCGTACGTGTCCCATTGATTTCTGCTGTTGTAACACGCGGTGTTGCTTGTCTGTTAGCACTGACACTCTACCCAAACGGTGCTGCTCTTGGTCCTTAAGTGAAGGCCGTCGCTCACTGCGTTGTCCGTGGTGATATTTAATGCCTGGTATTTGGTACTCTCGGCTTACTCTTCACACTGTGGATCTCGGAATACTGAATAGCCAACGATTTCGAAATGGAATGTCCCATGCGTCTAGCTCCAACTACCATTTCCCATTTAAAGTCTGTTAATTTACGTCGTGCGGCCATAATCACCTCGGAAACCTCTTATCATGAATCACCAGAGTTCAATTGACAGCTCCGCCAATGCACTGCCCTTTTACACATTGTGTTCGCGATACCGCCGCCATCTGTATATGTGCATATCTGTATACCATGACTTTTGTCACCTCAGTGTTGTCGTTGTTGTGGTCTTTAGTCCAGAGACTGGTTTGATGCAGTCCTCCATGCCACGCTCTCCTGCCCAAGCTTCTTCATCTTCAAGTAACTACTGCAACCTACATCCTTCTGAATTTGGGTAGCGTATTCACCTCTTCGTCTCCTTCTATAGTTTTTACCCTCCACGCTGCCCTCCAATATTAAAGTGGTGATCCCTTGATCCATCAGAACTTGTACTATCAACCGACCCATTCTTCTAGCCAAGTTGTGCCACAGATTGCTCTTCTACCGAATTCTATCCAGTACCTCTCCATTAGTTATCTCATCTACACCCCTAATCTTCAGCATTCTTCTGTAGCACCACATTTCGAAAGCTTCTATTGTCTAAACTATTTATCATCCATGTATCACTTCCATACATGGCTACATTGCATACAAATACCTTCAGAAAAGACACTTAAATCTATATTCGATGTTTAAAAATTTATCTTCCTCGGATATATTTTCCTTGCCATAGCCAGTCTACATTTTATATCCTGTGTACTTCAAAGATCATCAATTATTTTGCTCCGTAAATAGCAAAACCCATCTACTACTTTAAGTGTACGTCATGTGAATTTCTGAACGTAACCCGCCAGGGTAGCTGAGTGCACTAACGCGCTGCTTCCTGGATTTCGGTAGGCGCGCCGACCCGAACGGAATCGGCCCGGCGGATTAACGACGAGGGCCCATGTGCTGGCCAGCCTGGATGTGGTTCTTAGGCGGTTTTCCACATCCCACTAGGTGAATACCAGGCTGGTCTCCACGTTCCGCCTCAGTTACACGCGTCACAGACATTTGCAACATGTCTGTACAATTTCACGATTTACACTAGACGTAGGCAGCTGTGGTCCATTGATTCCGTCCTGGGATGTACAGGGTGGTGGCAGGAAGGGCATCTGGCCATCCCTAACACTAACACTGCCAAATCCGTTGTAACCACGCCGAACCTGCGATCGCTGTCAGACTGTGGCGTAAGAAAAAGAAAGGAAGAAAGAATGTGAATTTCTAAATGTATATTTTTTGACTGCATGTTCAAGTGCATTCGAACTAGGTTCGCAGTGACAAACCCAACGAATATACAAAGGGCATATGCAATATAAAACAGATCCAAACCTTACAGGGTACAGAAATGAACCGCTACAGTCGTAGACCTTTCCTGGTCTTTTTGTTCCCAACAAATGAGATACTACTAACAGGTAGCTGTGTTTTTCGTGTGAATATAGCGTCACGGATTTCATTTAGCTGCGCTCCTCGTCATGCTGCGATCCCTTCGATTGTGTAGTACGTAGGAAATCGAAAATTTGTGTGGTTATAAATTCTGCGAACTGCAAAAGTGTTATATCTGAAATCGCACAGAGATTGCGTTGCCGCACCAAAGATGGCATAGCGAGTCCATACCACAGATATCGCCGAGGGCTCGCTGCAGCGATGTATGGGAGGCGCTCCTGGAGGCCACGCCTCCTGCATTGGCTCTGCAGCGCCAAATGCTGAGGTCAGTATAGCGTCGGGCGTGCCAGAGCCGCCCATTTCGTGATGTCATGTGAAGCAGTAAGCATCTTAGTATAGGACCAACGTGGCAGTTAAAGTTCCTGGTCGACTTGTCCATTTAGATGTGGAACATGGTACTGCAAGATAAGTTTGGTAATCTGTGCATCAAGTGAATCTTTAACAGTCAACAACAGTTGTCACTTATCAAGCAATCCGATGGCTAAGATCCGTTTCAAATTTAAATACATGTTTCATTCATTTGTGTAATAAAGTGAAATGATATGTCATGTTTTCTAGTTTAATGTGCCAAGTCAGCAAGCGTTTAAAGAATCCATAGCTGTGGCTGAACGATTGTAATTTCTTGTTATCACAACCTTTTAAATTGTGTTACGATGGACGTTATGAGAAATCAAAAGATGTAAGTAATTGACATAAAAACAAATAACGGAAAAACTATGAAAAAAATATAACTAAGCAGCAAAAGGACCCACCTTTATGATACCCCATAACAGAAAGTGCTACTATGAAACGATAATTATGTTGAATAACTTTTTCTTCTTGTGGATAAGCGCTTTGTGATCATCCCGGTTGTACGAGAATCAATCAATAAGTAATGCCCCAATTTAAAAAAAAAGACCAATAATATACAAACGTCGTTGTTGATGCTGCACATTCGATATGTTTTCTATGCGCTGGTGAAGTTTAAAACCGTTCTGACAGATGGCAGAGCCGTAGTACAGCGTAAAAATAGAGTCTACATACGACTCACGTTACAATCAGCGTGTTGATATTGAATTCTTGTTTGCAGAAAAAGAATCCGTGCTAACATCCATAAATGTTTGTGTGCAGTATATGGCGATACTGCAGTTGATAGGGGCACAGTTAGCCGATGGGTAAAGAAAGTCATACGAGGGGCGTTTGAAAAGTCCGTGCAAAGTCCGACTGATGGCACCGCCGGTACGTATCGAGGTCATGTTTAGTTAGTAGCACCTTTGCAAAGAACGCACACCAAGTTTCAGCCATATTGGTCTATTTCGTTGTGTTTGGCATTCGTGTGAATCAAGGAAGTCGAATGGTTGTCAAAAAATGGACGAAAAAGAATTTCGTGTGGTGATTACACATTACTTTATGAAAGGCAAAACGCCTCAAGAGACCAGAAGCTTGATAAACATTACGATGACTCTGCACCTTCGATTAGAACACTTTATAAGTTGTTTCAAAATTTTCGGAGTTGCCATATGGACACAAGTGATGCTGAATGTTCTGGACACCCTATGGAGGTTAAGACTCCAGAAATCATTGATAAAATCCGTGATTTGGTGATGGATGACAGAAGAGTTGAGGTGCGTGAGATTGCTAGTCTTTTGGGCATCTCGAATGAACAGGTACATGATATTTTGCATAAACATTTGGACATGAGAATGCCATCCGCTTAAGATGGGTTCCGCGATTGCTCTCGCTTGACCGAAAACGGAATCGTGTGAAGTGTTGCAAGGATGGTTTGCAGCCGTTCAGAAAGAATCCGCAGAACTTAAGGCATCGTTTCGTCACTGTGAATGTAACATGGATACATTACTATACTCCTGACACCAAACAACAGTCTAAACAATGGGTTACCAAGGGAGAATCTGCGCCAAAAAAGGCGACCACCATCCCTTTGGCCGGAAAGGTTATGGCGACCGTCTTTCGGGATTCGGAAGGTATAATTCTCATCGACTATCTGGAAAAGGGTAAAACTACTACAGGTGAATATTATTCATCGTTGCTGGACCGTTTGGAAACCGAGCTGCAAGAAAAATTCCGGCGATTGGACCGCAAAAAAGTCCTTTTCCATCACGTCAATGCGCCAGCACACACCTCAGCAGTTGTGATGGCAAAATTAATGGAAATAGCATTCCAACTCCTTTCGCATCCACTCTATTTTCCAAACTTGGCTCCCTCGGACTACTATTTGTTCCCCAATTTGAAGAAATGTCTGGCGGGACAAAGATTTTGTTCAAACAAGGAGGAGATTGCAGCAAGCAATAGCTATTTTGCAGACTTGGAAAATTCCTATTATTCGGAATGGATCAACAAATTAGATCAGCGTTGGACGAAGTGTATAAGTCTAAAAGGAGACTATGTCGAAAAATAAAAAAGCATACCCCAAACACGTTAGTAGTTTTTATTTTTGTACTGATTTTTCAAACGCCCTTGCTATCCTCAGCAAATGGAGAACCGGAGCTTCAACCAATCAGCCATGCTTTGGACTTCCTGTCACAGCCACTGCTCCAGGCGTACTGAATCGTGCGGAAACCATTGTTCATGCAGACCAGCGCATCATAACTCGACAATTGGCTCTGCAGTTGTCGGTCACATCGAGATTCTCCTATATTCAAACAGATGCTCACGATGGGTTCCATGAATAGTCACAGCGGACCACCAGATTCAAAGAAAGGCCATTTCATCTCTATTGTTGGCGCGTTTTGAGACCGACGGAGAGACCTTTCTGTCACGGATGTTACGGGGCACGAAAGACGGGTGCATCACTTCGCGTCCGAAACAAAAAGGCGGTCCATGGAGTGGAATCATCCTCATTCACCACAAAAGAAGAAATTCAGGACAACTCACTCTGTCGAAACGTCATGGTAATAGTCTTCTCGGATTCTGATGGAGTTATTCTTGTGGGTGTGAAGTCAAGAGGGTCGACCATCAATTCAGAGGCATACGTGAAGACTCTGAATAAACTCAAGAACCGTTTCCGATGTGTTCGATCGGACAAGAAATCAGCAGAAATCTTGCTCCATCACGATAATGCACCCCCACACAGAAGTCTGAGAACCTAGGAACACATCGCCAAATTGGGTTGGACCTCATGACCTTATCCACCCTACAGTCCAGACCTGGCACCCTCGGAGTTCCGTCTCTTTGGGCCACTTAAAGATTCGCTGCGGGGAACACACTTTGGAGATGATGAGAGTGTCAGTCATGAAGTGGAAACAGAACAAAAGCTTCCACAAGTAGAGAATATATGCTCTTCCACACCATGGAATGTGATAGAGTCTACGTAGAAAAATAGAACATGGACAAGACATGTTGATGTATATTGTCACCAAGTTCTGACTCTTCACACTAAATATATTCAGAGAAAAAAAATTTGGGACATTGCTTCTTGAACTACCCTCTTACTTTGAGCGCTAATTGAGAGATTTTTTTTGAATATTCACTATTTTCTGTTTTGTTTATACAGTGCCTGACGAAAAAAAAGTGAAGCACAAAGAAGGCATCGTCGGATATTGATGTAACTTCGCAAATGTAAGCATCATGTGTGGACATGTAGATGATTAGAGTTGCGATGCTTTGTGACACGCAAATGGCCACCAGACTACGAGGGCTGTTGCTAGGTGTTTTGTCACCCTAGGCGAGAACTGAAAAATATCGCTACCTCTTCTTTACTACCATCGGTTTCCCCGACACACCCCACCGCCTCCGCCACCCCACCACCGACAACATCTGACGACTCAACAGTGCAGACCTCCTATTACACTTTTAAACTGAAGCAAACAAGCGACCTCAGTTTCTGTAGTCCGCAAGAAACATGATTTGTCCTCAATTCCTGACTGAGGACTGAGGACAAACAAAGGACCTTAATTTCTTATTTCTGTCCACAATTTTTCAAATTTCGCGGAATAATTGAAATAGGAAGAATTTGCTGAACGTATTAAGCTAGAAAAATGAGTATGCCAGTGCTACCAAATTTGGCATCCATTAGTTATTTTATTTATTTGAAAGTAAAGGGAGTTGTAAGGGTTTGGAAGTATTTCCGTGTGCGAAGGAATTTTTCCTTGAATTTAGAAACCATTCTACACTGACGGGAGACAGCCCGAAGCATCAGACTAGGTTGTTTCTAGGACGTTGTCGCACGTGATGAATTTTATTGAACTTTTACTAATCAATCAATTACTTATTTATAATTTTATCATCAGAGACAACATCAGAGTTATTGATAATATATGTTCATTGTTCAAGATTACGAATTCGTCTAAGAGTTCTCGCCCTAACAATGCACGATGCCTAATCTCTATACGCGTGAAACGTGAAGTGTCACTTTCGTACGTTACTTGCCTAAGTGCAACCGTCAGCAAAGTGCAGTATCCAACATAGAGATTGCACAATGCACTAATGTATAAATTATACACAGACAGCAGCTTGCAGGCTCAAGCCATACAATTTCTACCATTATCCCCGGTCAATATCAAGTCATGTTACTCTCTTCCTGGTTCTCATTTGCGTATGCGTCAAATTTTAAGAATACGGCAGCTAATTTGTTTGAGAAAAGACAGTATGGACTTCTTCTCGTGCCGCAAGGCTCAGATACCGACCTGCAGACAGACACAAACTCATTTTAATCCATGGGTATGATCAACTAAACTATGATGACGGCTGGCAAACACTCTGCAGAGATAAAAACAAAAAGAGGAACAGCAGGAGCTACGGTATCAAATCCGAACACGATCGCAAGCCAGCGCATGTGCTCTGCTTCAGCGTTCAACAGAAATGAATCAAAGTCATGTTTGTTCCCGTTTCGCACTCAGTAGCTGCTGTTTTAGTCTCGAGACACTGTGTTGACTTTCACCAAAGCAAGTAAAGGCTAATAACTGTTTCGTATGGCTTTGAAAACAATTCGGTGTTTTAATTTTACCTCTGTTTTATTTTTTCTACCCATTTGCTCAGTTTTTTCAATGTTTCATTTGAAATTAAAGATCCTTACCGCCCCACACCTATTAGCGCCACCGTTACACAACTACCCCCTAGGCGAACGCCTAGTCTTTTATTCATTCTACCTTCCATTATGAACCACAATGTGGCAGTCGCTCCTTCGGTACCTCCTACTAACTAATCTGTAACTCACATTCAGCAGCTCGGCACAGGATTCACAGAACCACTTGTGGGGCGGCGGATGAGTTTGTAAAAATAATTTGCTGCATAAACGCTTGCAAGTTGAATCAGTTTCTGGCTTTTAGAATGTTGTTAATGCTGTCTTTCGCCGTTCTCAACACTGGCTCTCTATTTACTTTTTAGCACCCAGAAAGTGATTTAACAAAACATGGAACCAGTAATTAGAGATCCTAGTGCCCACTTTATCTGAGAACGTCATTATAGCTGCAGCTTATAGCTCTGAGGAATTAGGAGATTGTCCGGGATTTCTAATCAAAAACGGTTTTCCAAAATAGTTGAATATATTCTGAAATTCACTGATAAAAAACGCAAGTATCCCTACAACCTAACTAACAGAGCAGTTCAGAGTCTAATACGCTGATGCAACTATAAATGTCCGAATTAAATGTTAAAAAGAATGCTCGCCATAATTTGATGAAAATATTTCATCAAACGCCACGCTAAATATTTGGTAGAATGTCTGTCCCGCGACGGCACGTGAAAATACGACAATACGCAAACTGAAGCTAGATAATGAAAATCATCCCAGAATTAACCCTTTCACTTGAAATGATTTCATGGTTCCGCGTATCTCTAGTAACTTAATACGGCACCCGAGGCTGTTTGTAGCAGTGATACCGATGCGACGCGACTCCCGACACAGATGGCGTGTCATTCAGCGTCTGGAGAGAACTGGGGCCTTCCTTCCTCGCGCAGCGTCCTTATATATAAACCCGCGGTGCGGACGGCGAAGGGAACGCCTGATCTTTTCGGCTCTCTCGACTAGCCGCTGGGCTAGTAACGCACCACTTCAAGTTACATAATAATTTATAGCTTCTTTTGCTGATGGCCGAAGAAGCTCTTAATTTAAACGTGCATTCAGCACGCAGGTAAGTATTGATAATAAAATTTTGACGTGGCTAAGTTAAATATTCTGGGCGAGAGAATTAATTAAATTACACTGTACGCAGTAGATGAGCTCTGAACTGGCCCTTTTGAGATCCGCTATCGCTATAATTTTATAGGTACTAAAAGGAAACTTTACACATCTTCATAGTCATATCGGACCTCCAACCTATTTAAATCTAAACATCCTAGCCTTATTTATTAGCCTACTTAATCTATCTTGCTTCCTTCAGTTTTGAGACGAAAACCACAAAATCATGAATTTCCACTAAAATCTTAATTTGTGAAATCCAAAGTACTGTTTTTATTAAATCATTATGAAAGATGAATCTAAATATAAATTTTGAAGTCTCTAGCTCTTTTCTGTTGCGCCAATGATTTTTTCAGAAAAACGACCAAATTTCGAAAATGACTGAAGTTATCAAACTGATATTTAACACACATTAATTTAGTATTATTCCTGACATGCTAGAAAAGTTTTAGGTCATTTGCTTGATTTTTACAGTATTGCGCAACATTTATGACGTCAGAGCTAGTTACAGC
The DNA here is from genome assembly GCF_021461395.2 of Schistocerca americana. Taxonomy (NCBI): domain Eukaryota; kingdom Metazoa; phylum Arthropoda; class Insecta; order Orthoptera; family Acrididae; genus Schistocerca; species Schistocerca americana. Next base: position 124,956,487 of record NC_060122.1, on the reverse strand, counting down.
AGACTGGCTGGCACACAATGGAAACTGATGTGAATTTACTACAGCGTGAGTAGGCTGCTTCCCTACATCACCCTCTACTTAATTTTTTTTTTGTTTATGAATGTTAATGAATGAAAAAAAAATTTAATTACAAAAAGGGAAGCAAGAGTACAGCTTAATTTCCTATGAAAATTCAAATTGAAATATAAACCTGTAGAAACATTAAAGAAAACTGATTACCTACATTAATTATTTAAATTGTGGGCATGTTCACTGCCTTTTAAACAATGTCATTACTCAAAATTTTAAGCAAAGTCAATGAAATATTTTGGCATACATATTGCCTTAGACAAACAAACACATACAAATTGAAAAATTATGAAAATCTTAGATCCATTAAATACATTAAATACATTTTTACATGCACAGATTCAAAGAAAATAACATGATACATAAACAGATGATTATCTCTTAGCAGTCTTTTCTAAACCTGAAAGAAAAGTTCACAAATAATTTTTACACACGTGGTTGTAGCCGCTTTGGCTGGCGTCCTACACTTCCATTCACAAGGGTAGAGGAGGGGAAGTTGCTATGGTGTGCGTCCTTCACGTTCTCTCTAAATTACGTGGGGGAAAGGGGAGGGGTCACTGTGAGTTGTGTCCAAGTCACTCCACGCTTTCACGCAGCTACCAGGCTGCCATTATCTGGTTTGTCCTGTAGAACAAACAAAAAGAGTGCCTCAGACTCTGTTCAGTTAATATCTAAGGGTGGGTCACAATGAAGTGGGGATATATACATTTTATCCTTCAACATTTTTCTGGAACAAAGTTAACAGAACCTTTTCAATTTTGCTCTCGTGGTTACTTAACTGTCATAAAATCGGTAAACAAATGGCTCAAAACGCCGTTAGTCACGTACTAGAGAAAATTTATGCTCAAGGCATACAATCCTAAATTCTATTCAATTTCAATTTATTATTTCTGGACCGGAACACTGAACCAATGCTCGGTACATTCCTGACAAATGAGTATTTTACTCACTTAGCTGACTCATCTTCGATTACCTTATTCTTAGAGATAGTATGAGTATATTTGATTAGTAGTTTTCTCAGCTTCTTTGTACATATGAGTAACTTTTGGTAATAGTACAGTTGTGAGTGTTCAAAACCCACTACGTTTAGTTGACTAATAACTCCACCTATTGGTCCTCTGCTGTTGCCAGTTCCACATCTGCAATTAGGTACTTACTTACTTTGAAGTGTATTTATGCTGAGCTAAAATAATGTTTCACGCCTGTCCGTATGTTATTTATTTACTTTGCTAGTGTATGAACTTATTTAACACTCACTGTATTAACATTTAAAGCACAGGATAGCACATTTATTTCATATCCATAGTGTATTGCAGCTGATTAGTTTGCTCACGTGGCAATCCATTTCCACTCGATCGGACGCTGAAACCTCAGGTAGTCTCTCTCAGACCTACCACTAAAGTGCATCAAGTAATTTTGGACGAGCGTAATGCTAAATTCCTTAAACCTATAGGAGACCATCAGCTGCTCTGTCTCATCTAACATAAGGGTACCTATGGTCGCATTCACGCCTCCAACTCATAACCTCAATACGTGTAGGTGTATCCTGTCACACACTACACTAAAATAATGGCCAGCTCCAACCTTATAAATACTTCAGGGACGTGTCCTTCACGTCTCAACCACAAACACTGCTCAATTCTATTACACTGCCTTTCCTTGCTACACCAGGTGAGTTTAATCTTACAACTTATCTGCATATTTTTCCTAACACTAAGCAATCTCTTCTTACTATTTCTTATTTAGCTCTAATGCATACACTAGGTTTCACTACCACTTCAGATCCTGCTTGTACATGAATTCATATATCTTTTTTAAATTACTGTTGGTGGACCATTTCCAATAAAACAACACTTTGTAGTCACTACATTACCAGGGTACTATACATAATTGTTACTCAAATACATTTGTATCTTAATTACGTCATACTTCTCTATTGTTTGTCACTATTAGGTTTGTCACATTAGGTATTTTTCGTCACTAATCGGTAGATAGAATGGTTACATAACTCATGGCTTGATAGCCATGACAGAAAATTTTCATGTCTGGAAAGAAGAGGTCGAAATTTTTGTGGATAGGAAAGATGAAAAATGAGTGAGACCTGAAATGGAAAGAAGATCTCACACAGCTGGGACTGCACAGCTGCCACACTGTGTAGAGGTTACAGAACAACCTCCTCCCTACAGCATTCATTAGCTTAATGCTGTAAAGATAACCATAACGGAAAATTTTAGTATGAAAGAAGAGGTCGAAATTTTTGAGGACAGGAAAGAGGAAGAATGAGTGAGATCTGAAATGGGAAAGACGATCTCACACAGCTGGGACTGCAAAGCTGCCACACTGTGTAGAGGTTACAGAACAACCTCCTCCCTACAGCATTCATTCATAACCTATGAATTTCTTTAGGTCGATCACGTTCCTGAGACCTAATAGCTTCTTACTTTTAGGGTACTCCAGCCTATATGCATTGGCATGTGGTTTTCCTATTATCCTGAAGGGTCCTTGGTATACGAACATGAATTTCTTTGTTTCTGCATTTACTTTCTTTGATTTTTCTTTGGTTTTGACAAGGACTAATTGACTTATTTCAAAGCTAGTAGGTACAGCTTTTGCGTCATGACGCTTCTTCCTTTCCAAAGCTCTTTTTCTCATATTAGCCCTAGCCTTTAGTTTCTTCTCGTCTGTGGATATTTGCGTTAGAATAGGGAATTCTACCATACCTGCAATCACATTATGCGGTTCTTGGCCAAACATCAATTTGCAAGGTGCAAAACCAGTTGCATCATGTCTTAGGTTGTTAATTACATTCTCAAAATACTTAATGTGCTCTGCCCAACTTGAGTGTTTCCGAGCACAATAAGTTCTGCAAAGCCTATTCAATTCCCTCATAATACGCTCACTCATATTTCCTTGGGGGAAATACGCAGATATTTTCAGATGTTTCACGCCGGCCTTATCTAGACATTCCTTAAGTCTATCGGAAGTAAATTGAGGCCCATTGTCTGACAGCAAATTCTTCGGAACGCCAACGTTCACGAAGAAATCTTTTTCCAACTTTTCAACCAATGTTTTTGCATTTGCTGTTTTAATTGGGTATAGCTTAACATATTTACTGAATCCATCCACCACAACAAAAACATGGGTACAACCACCTCTCGAAACAGAAAGAGGGCCAAACAAATCACAAGCCAGTAATTCTAGGGTTTCAGTTGGCTCTACTGAATGCATATCTCCTTGTATTCTGTTGTTAGCAGCACGGACTTTCTGGCACACTACACAAGATGCTAGGCGCTTGGCCACCCGGCGGTACATGTTGTCAAACACAACTTTCTCTTTTAATTTTGCAATGCACTTCTTTGCACCGTAGTGCCCATACTTCAGGTGTACATAGTCGATTAGTAAGTCTACATGTTGTGAGGGAAAGCACAGCTTCCACTCAGAAACCCCTATCTTTTTCCTCCTAAACAGAATACCTTTATGCAAACAATAGTATTGTGAAACCTTAGGATAGTTCGCATTTCCTAAATAGCTCTTCACTAATTTCAGTTGGTCATCTGCATTCTGCTCACGTCTCAAGTTCTTAATCACTCTCTTTAATGCACTTTCTTCCTTTACTTCGTGCAATGCAAACATACGAACTTCATTTAGGTCTGTTGCTGTAATTCCCGGGTCATCACAGAGCTCCGCACTTCTAGATAACCCATCAGCTACCAGATTGCCTTTCCCTTGAATATATTTAATCTCAAGGTCAAACTGCTGGAGATACAATGACCATCTTACCAAACGAGAATTCCTCAACTTACAGGTCTTTAAAAAGGTCAACGCCTTATGGTCACTGTAAACAATTATCTTGTGACCTAATAAATACTGCTCAAACTTCTGTACCCCAAATACAATTGCTAATGCTTCCAATTCTGAGATGCCATAATTTCTCTCTGCTGCCTGTAAAGATCGACTGGCGAGAGCTACAGTCTTGTGCACTTCTTGTTCGTTCTCTATTTCTACTTGGAATATCTCCACAGCTATACCATACCCACTAGCATCAACAGACATACAGAATGGTTTCTCAAAGTCAGGATGATGCAAAATTGGACTATTAATTAAAGACTGTTTAAGCACCTCAAACGCCTGTTGACATTCTGCTGTCCAAACCCAAGGGGTATTCATTTTCAGCAGGAGGTGAAGACAGGGAGCATTAAAAGCCTGATCACTAACAAAACGCCTATAGAAGCCGAAAAGACCGAACATTGATCTCAACTGCTTCTTGTTTCTGGGAGCCTCAAATTTTTCAATGACTGCTAGCTTGCCTGGGTCAGGCAGAATACCTTTTCCACTTATCCTATATCCCAAGAAACCTATTTCCTCTTTAACGCACTCTGTCTTTTCAATCTTTAGTTTCATGCCACCTCTCTCAATTGCCTCTAACACTTCCTCTAATAAAGCTATGTGTTCTTCCCAGGTAGGGGTTGCTATTAACAGATCATCTACGTAGACAGTTATTTTATTACTTAAAGCTGGTCCTAAAACATGGCACATCACACGTACGAAGGCACAAACAGAGATATTAAGTCCGAAAGGTACCACACGGTATTGGTAACAAACTCCTTCGTACAAGAAAGCTGTGTACTTCCTTGAACTTTCCGCCAGTGGCAAATTCCAATATCCACACGTGATGTCCATAGAAGTTAAGAATTTTACTCCCCTGAACTTTTGCAATAACTCATCCATGTTCTGCGGTCTATCACTTTCCCTAACCACTATTTCATTCAACCAACGAGCGTCCAAGACCAATCTGACACTCCCGTATCTTTTTGGTACAACAACAAGAGGATTATTGTACTCACTGACCGCTTTTTCAATCATACCCCACTCTAGCATTCTCTGTATTTCCTTTCGAACTGCCTCCTTCCTAGCTACATGTATTTGGTATGGCTTCCTGAAAAACACTTGGCCGGGTTTCACCTTTAATTGACATTCATAACCTTTGACTATGCCAGGTCGATCCGAAAATACCTTATGATGCCTTTTTAGAACCTGTCTCAGTTCTTCCTTCTGATTGGCGGAAATTTTATCGATTTCCTGCAACTTAGCATCTATCTTGTTTAAAATAATTGCTTCTTCTTCTTCTTCTTCTGTGTTTAGCTTACTTGTACCAAGATTAACATCCTCGTCCCAATACCTCCTATTTTTCAGAACTCGTATAGGCAGCTCCCAAGTTCCATCATCAGTTACTACATGTTTATCACTAAAAGGGACTGTAATTACTCCGGTTATTGGCAAGACCATTTTTAACTGGCTTCTTTCAAAGTCAACAACACTCTGATATTTTGACAAGAAATCTATGCCAATTAAAACCTCAATACTGAGATTGTTTACAATTAAACATGGATGATCAATTAAATTACCATTAATGTTAAAGGGTAGTAAAGCTTCTTGCTTTACCGTTTTTGACACCTTGCCAGTAGCACCTATTATTCTTAGTCCTGATACCCTCATTACTGTAAGCTTGTCTTTACCAGGTAATGCATCAAAGAAGGACTGCGATATTGCACTCACCTCACTTCCACTGTCTAAGAGACAACGTACATTGATACCCAACATATTCACTATTATTATAGGGTGGCTTATTCTAGGTTGTACAGGTGGTTTCTCAAATTCATCTAGTAGTTCTTTTTGGATTTGTCTCCAACTAAAGTGATCGACATCTGTCTTCATTACATTTAGGTCACAGTGTGTAGGGGTTTCCTGAATTACATTTTCCGCTGCCTTTTCCAGTCGGTCTATTAATTTTAAATCGAAACACCGCACGACTTCATTACATTCAGTTTGCTGAACATGACCCAAATTACTGTAGTCTGAGCGATTCTGCGCCTCCAGAGCGGGCATAACATTAGTTACAGCTAAACCACTTTCACCATTATCGTCGGTTTCCTTCTCAAGTGACAACTGGTCACAGCTACTGGGTTCATCGACCCCAAACAGCCTACCCTCTACATTCCCACTTATCTCCTGTCCTAAATCTATTAGTACATTATCAACATCCTGCACAGGCACTTTAGATAAGAGCACATCATCCTCATCGTAAATATAAGCATGAATTTCTTCTGCTTCTTCACCTGACAATTCCGTATTTTGTAGCTCGTCCCTATCGTTACACAGCTGCGCCTTCTCTTTCTCTTCCCACTTAGAAAGCGTCTCTAACACGGTATCTATCAAATACTGTGAGTGATCTAATATTTCTGTTGTATCCTTAGATGCTACCGACACTTCATCCACCTGTTCAGTTTGAGTATTCTGATTTGTCTTACCAATTCCCGTAACTACTGGCTTAGGAAAAGTAACCGCCTGGTGAGCGCCAGTGTCCTCATAGACGGGAACTAGTTTTCCTGCCTCGGCATACTACTGTTTCCTTTAGTTTCATTATAGTTAGCTGGCATAGCCTTACTTTCCGTACTGTTGTTTACATGCATATTTCTGTTTGGAACAAAATTATTATCCCTTGGACGCCATTGTTGGTTCTGATAATTATTTCCCCAATTCCTACCTCTCTTAGGATTACGAATACCTGCTGTTCTGATATTTACATTGCCATTTTGCTCGTTCCTAAAATTACTATTATTGTTATTGGCATTTCTGTTATTACGTGCTTGCTCCTCATTGGCAGCAACACGTTCTACACGTTCCAAATATTCAATGAAACGATCAAGATTGTCTCTAGGGGCTGATATAATTCTAGTTTGCCAGTACCATGGCAGTTTGGCTTCAAGACCCAGTATTATCATTTCAGGTTTTAGCTTTTCGTCCAAATGTGATAAACGTGAAATCCATGACCTAGCAAACTCTTTAATTGATTCCTTGCCTGCATTGAAGCGTTTTCCACTCCAAAATTCTCTCAAGACTTCATTTTGCTTATTACTAGACCAATATTCATTAATGAAAGCTGTTTTAAACTCCGCTAATGTTTTACACTGCAACATAACATCAGCTGACCAACGCATGGCGTCACCTGCTAAATAGCTTCTAACAAACGAGATTTTCTCTCGTTCAGACCAAGTTGGTGGAATCACATCTTCAAAATCGTTCCAGAAATCTAGCGGATGGATATTTTTATCTGGATCAAACCGCAAGAACTGCCGACACCCGATAAAAGCGGCATTTGCAGCTACAACTTGCTGTACATTACCATTACCAGAAGTTACTGAAGCTACTTTACTCTCAATGTTAGCAATGTTAGTACTTATATTTTCCACTCTCATTTCAACATTATCTACTCTTTGCACAATATGAGTAGTATCAGTTTTGATTGCATTTACTTCTGCTTGACATATGTTTACTTTTATACTAACATCTTTAAATCTATCTGAGCACAGTTCAGATTCCGCCTCGATCTTTTCTGTTAACTTGTGCTCCAGCTTCGCATCTTCCATTTGGAAGTCTTTGCGAACCTCAGCAACTTCGGATTTTACTGTTTTATACATTTCAGAAAACTGTTGAGCAACCTTTTTCTTAATATCTTCATGATTGTAATCAATTTTACAATTCAAACTGTCTAGATCCTCTTTCAACTTATTGCAACCAGCCTTGAAGGTATCGTCCATTACCTCCAATCGTTTATTAAAATTTATTTGGCTGGCCACAATTTCAGTCTTTAATTCAGCATTCATTCTAGCTGACATTTGTGCATGACTGCTTTTGACCTCAGTTATTTCAGACTTTAATTCAGCTGTCATTCTAGCATTACTGGCGGCTATTGCTTGTAATATAACATTTAAATCAACAGCCCCAGCATCTTTGGGTTGCTCACTAGCTGGCTTTTTATCACATTCAGGTGACGAAAAACTAGCTCCAACACCAGAATCATCAAAACTAAATGAAACTTCTGATTGATCAGTCATATCTAACTTCTCCTTCTTAAACTCTACCATCCCTGATGACTGTTTCATTATTAATTCATTAGAGAAACTATCATCCAATAAATTTACAATTTCTACTTTCTGCTTTACTACAGGGGTCTCTATTATTGAATCATTGCCCCTTCCCACACTACTGTCAGGAGACAATACTTCATATTTCACTTCAACATTAATACTTTCATGCATATTTACACTCGAACCTTTGTCTGGATTTACAGTTCCCTCAACAGACATAGGTTCTGATTTAAGTTTAACCTCAGTTTCTTTTGGCGGTTCCATCGCCGACAGTCTTTTAGTGCAGGTTAGTAAAATTTTTAACAGCTTTTCACTTAACTTAGTTCCTTCTGGACGACGTATGGCGTTGCCGGCTCGGCGTACCAGGATTCCTGATGCGACGTGGCACGTTGAACTGCAGACGGCTCTCCGACGGCTGTTGTGTGTTTGCGTGGCCCGCAATTGCAGGCGCTGCGCCGGCTGCTCCAGCGGACGACTGCGGTGCGGCGAGACTGGCTTCTCGCGATGCCGGCAGCACCGCTAGACTCAGTGCCAGCTCCGTCAATCCAGAGGCGTTGTTAATCCAATTGCGTCGTCCACATACATACGTAACACATTCACTGTTTTACACTCAGTTGCGTGTCGCATTTCACTCGCGAATCCGAAAAGTTAAAAATCACTTTCACTTAGTTGATATCCCGGCCGATGCACCATATGTGGGGCGGCGGATGAGTTTGTAAAAATAATTTGCTGCATAAACGCTTGCAAGTTGAATCAGTTTCTGGCTTTTAGAATGTTGTTAATGCTGTCTTTCGCCGTTCTCAACACTGGCTCTCTATTTACTTTTTAGCACCCAGAAAGTGATTTAACAAAACATGGAACCAGTAATTAGAGATCCTAGTGCCCACTTTATCTGAGAACGTCATTATAGCTGCAGCTTATAGCTCTGAGGAATTAGGAGATTGTCCGGGATTTCTAATCAAAAACGGTTTTCCAAAATAGTTGAATATATTCTGAAATTCACTGATAAAAAACGCAAGTATCCCTACAACCTAACTAACAGAGCAGTTCAGAGTCTAATACGCTGATGCAACTATAAATGTCCGAATTAAATGTTAAAAAGAATGCTCGCCATAATTTGATGAAAATATTTCATCAAACGCCACGCTAAATATTTGGTAGAATGTCTGTCCCGCGACGGCACGTGAAAATACGACAATACGCAAACTGAAGCTAGATAATGAAAATCATCCCAGAATTAACCCTTTCACTTGAAATGATTTCATGGTTCCGCGTATCTCTAGTAACTTAATACGGCACCCTAGGCTGTTTGTAGCAGTGATACCGATGCGACGCGACTCCCGACACAGATGGCGTGTCATTCAGCGTCTGGAGAGAACTGGGGCCTTCCTTCCTCGCGCAGCGTCCTTATATATAAACCCGCGGTGCGGATGGCGAAGGGAACGCCTGATCTTTTCGGCTCTCTTGACTAGCCGCTGGGCTAGTAACGCACCACTTCAAGTTACATAATAATTTATAGCTTCTTTTGCTGATGGCCGAAGAAGCTCTTAATTTAAACGTGCATTCAGCACGCAGGTAAGTATTGATAATAAAATTTTGACGTGGCTAAGTTAAATATTCTGGGCGAGAGAATTAATTAAATTACACTGTACGCAGTAGATGAGCTCTGAACTGGCCCTTTTGAGATCCGCTATCGCTATAATTTTATAGGTACTAAAAGGAAACTTTACACATCTTCATAGTCATAGCGGACCTCCAACCTATTTAAATCTAAACATCCTAGCCTTATTTATTAGCCTACTTAACCTATCTTGCTTCCTTCAGTTTTGAGACGAAAACCACAAAATCATGAATTTCCACTAAAATCTTAATTTGTGAAATCCAAAGTACTGTTTTTATTAAATCATTATGAAAGATGAATCTAAATATAAATTTTGAAGTCTCTAGCTCTTTTCTGTTGCGCCAACGATTTTTTCAGAAAAACCACCAAATTTCGAAAATGACTGAAGTTATCAAACTGATATTTAACACACATTAATTTGGTATTATTCCTGACATGCTAGAAAAGTTTTAGGTCATTTGCTTGATTTTTACAGTATTGCGCAACATTTATGACGTCAGAGCTAGTTACAGCAGACTGGCTGGCACACAATGGAAACTGATGTGAATTTACTACAGCGTGAGCAGGCTGCTTCCCTACACATTTTCAGACTATTTGTCGGCGTTCCACTCTCGAATGGCATATGGGAAAGATAAGGACGTAGATTCTTCCATGGAAGCTCTGATTTCTCATTAGGTTGGACATTTCTCTCTATGTAGGTGGGAGTCAATTAAATACTTTTGCATTCGGAGGAGAAAGCTGGTGATTGAAAATCTGTTAAACGATCTCGTCGCAAAGAAAGATGCCTTTGTTTTAATGATTGACTGCACATCTCACGTATAGTACCACTGACACTCTCTCCCCTATTTCGCTGAAGATATGAAACGAGCTACTCTTGTTTTCACTATTTCTATGTCCTCCGTCAATCCCGTCTGGTAAATATCCCATACCGCGCAGCAGCACTGTTGCGGGGAATGACAAACATAGCGAAAGCAGTCCCTTCTGTAGTTCTGTGGCATCTTTAGTGTGTTCTGCCGTAAAACACAGTCGTCTGTTCGCCTTTAACAAAACTTTTCTCTGTGATGTTTCTAATTTAAATTCTTTGTAACTGTAATCCCTAGGTATTTAGTTGAATCGACAACCTTTGAAACAGCAACGATCTAATATGGCTGCTCAGATTGTCTCCTAAGTCGTTTATACAGATTTCTTCGGAAACGTCAAATATCACTTCCGTTTCACTCCATCATGACTTCGCGTCAGTTACAAAGAATTGTCATTTCTGACAGCAAATCAAGATTCCAGTCGCGCTACTGAAGCGTTACCGGATGCACTTTGATTAGAAGCGCCAAAGAAACTGGTATAGGCATACGTATTCAAATACACAGATATATTAACCGGCACGACATGTAAACACTGCTGCTACAATGGCAGGTTATCAAGATTTACAGCGTGGTGCTATAGTCGGTGTACGAGCGGTGTGACACAGCGTATCCGAGGTAGCAATGAAGTGGGGATTTTCCCTTACGACCATTTCACGAGTGTACCATGAATATCAGGAATCCGGTAAAAATCTCAGACATTGCTGCGGCCGGAAAATGATCCTGCAAGAACGGGATCAACGACGACTGAAGAGAATCGTTGAACGTGGCAGAAGTACAACCCTTCCCCAAATTGCTGTAGATTTCAATGCAGGTTCATCTGCAAGTATCAGTGTGCAAGCAATTCAACGAAATATCATCGATATGGGCTTTCGTAGCCAAAGGCGCACTCGTGTACCCTTAATGACTGCACGACACAAAGCTTTACGCCTCGCCTGGGCCCGTCAACACTGTCGTTGGACTGTTGATGACTGGAAACATGGTGCCTGGTCGGACGAATCTTGTTGCACGTAGTATCGAGCTGATGGACGTGTACGTGTATGCATACAACCTGTTGAATCCATGGACTGTGTGGACTGTTGAAGCTGGTCAAGCCCTCTTTCTCTTACGGATTTATGGTCGTCCCTGCAGAATTCATGGTGTCAGTTACATCCAGCAGTACTTCAGACCTTAGTCGAGTCCATGCCATGTCGTGCTGTGGCACTTCCGCTTGCTCGCGGGGGTCCTGCACGATATTAGGCAGGTGTACCAGGTTGTTTGGCTCTTCAGTATAGAGACAGTGAATCATTTTGAGATACTCTGTCAATCGCCCTTATTACTACGCGTGAATGAAGGGCCAGCTGCGATTAACAGGAACAAAATTTTCTGAATTCTTGCTGTGTGTCAATATAGCGATTACCGTAATGGAATGTTGGGTGCACGTAGCTCCAACTACATTTCCGTGTTCAGAGACTGTTAATTCCCGTCACGCGGGCATAATCACGTCGGAAACTTTTTCACGTGAAGCACCTGAATACGAAAGGAAGCTCCGCCAATGCATTACCCTTTTGTAAATCGTGTATGCGATGCTACCGTCACCTACGCGTATGCATATCGCCATGCCGTGACTTTAGTCACCTCAATATATGATAATAAATCACCCCTTCACACAGTTTTGAGATCACCTAAATAGAGTCTTACAACTCCCACACTCTCCTGTTACTCCGATGCTATCTCAGTCACTACTGATGGCTATTATGAGAACCGTGCAGCTGACGCTCTGGCAACAGCTAGGGAAAAAAATCACATCACTGTTTTACGCATTACTTCCACACCATCTTCTTCTTCCTCACGTGTCGTAATTTGGAAAGGTTACTCTCCACTGAAACGAACGTCGCTTTAGTCCTACTCCTAATCGGTCGACACCGCTGTCCTCCTGTTCCCCGTTCTTTTTCCATTAAGAGTGTTTCAAAATTCTCTTCTTTTTGAAAGTCAGAGATTTGTGGGTCCACAATAATATGTGCGTGGTTGAGGAGCCTGTAGTCCTAGATCGAAACACATTTCCTACTTTGCTACGTTGTGAAGCGATGGATTCGGTGACGTGTCGATCGCGCTATTACATGGACATTTGCATTTTTCGTAAAGTTGAACTTGCAGTGTAATTTCTTGTCATGAAGTCTGAGTATTGATTTTCTTTTTTGTATTAAATATTATTCTCTTGCCTTATGCAGCATATTGTGACGGTCCTCCGTCATCAAAGTTTTCTACTGCCCAACAACGACTCTGCGCCTGAATATCATGAAAGCAGTTAACTCTAGGGTTTCACTTTGACCAAATGGCAGATTTGAGTTTGTTTGTGATTGAACTCCAAGTGACATGTCTTCCCCTGTTATGCTTATTCTGTGGTCGCAGTTCTGTATCCCGCTTTCAAAGAATTAGCAATTCATTTCATTTTTTCGCTTGATGTCTGTAAAGGCTACAGTAGAATCGTTTTCGTACCGACAGGTGTATATTGAGAAGGCTGTTCACATCTGTGTTACGTCTTTTGCTGTTTACATTTTTTGTTCTCTTTTTTTTCCAACAAGTAATGCAAACGACAAAAAATGGAATGTGAAGGCGAACAGCCGTCTGGAGCTGAACCTGTCGGTTTGAAATCGAGAACGGCGCTACTTCTATAAATAAATAGCATTGTTTGCACTGGGTGGTTGTTGTACACTTCTTTCCAAGAATCAACATGTACACTCCTGGAAATTGAAATAAGAACACCGTGAATTCATTGTCCCAGGAAGGGGAAACTTTATTGACACATTCCTGGGGTCAAATACATCACATGATCACACTGACAGAACCACAGGCACATAGACACAGGCAACAGAGCATGCACAATGTCGGCACTAGTACAGTGTATATCCACCTTTCGCAGCAATGCAGGCTGCTATTCTCCCATGGAGACGATCGTAGAGATGCTGGATGTAGTCCTGTGGAACGGCTTGCCATGCCATTTCCACCTGGCGCCTCAGTTGGACCAGCGTTCGTGCTGGACGTGCAGACAGCGTGAGACGACGCTTCATCCAGTCCCAAACATGCTCAATGGGGGACAGATCCGGAGATCTTGCTGGCCAGGGTAGTTGACTTACACCTTCTAGAGCACGTTGGGTGGCACGGGATACATGCGGACGTGCATTGTCCTGTTGGAACAGCAAGTTCCCTTGCCGGTCTAGGAATGGTAGAACAATGGGTTCGATGACGGTTTGGATGTACCGTGCACTATTCAGTGTCCCCTCGACGATCACCAGTGGTGTACGGCCAGTGTAGGAGATCGCTCCCCACACCATGATGCCGGGTGTTGGCCCTGTGTGCCTCGGTCGTAAGCTGTCCTGATTGTGGCGCTCACCTGCACGGCGCCAAACACGCATACGACCATCATTGGCACCAAGGCAGAAACGACTCTCATCGCTGAAGACGACACGTCTCCATTCGTCCCTCCATTCACGCCTGTCGCGACACCACTGGAGGCGGGCTGCACGATGTTGGGGCGTGAGCGGAAGACGGCCTAACGGTGTGCGGGACCGTAGCCCAGCTTCATGGAGACGGTTGCGAATGGTCCTCGCCGATACCCCAGGAGCAACAGTGTCCCTAATTTGCTGGGAAGTGGCGGTGCGGTCCCCTACGGCACTGCGTAGGATCCTACGGTCTTGGCGTGCATCCGTGCGTCGCTGCGGTCCGGTCCCAGGTCGACGGGCACGTGCATCTTCCGCCGACCGCTGGCGACAACATCGATGTACTGTGAAGACCTCACGCCCCACGTGTTGAGCAATTCGGCGGTACGTCCACCCGGCCTCCCGCATGCCCACTATACGCCCTCGCTCAAAGTCCGTCAACTGCACATACGGTTCACGTCCACGCTGTCGCGGCATGCTACCAGTGTTAAAGACTGCGATGGAGCTCCGTATGCCACGGCAAACTGGCTGACACTGACGGCGGCGGTGCACAAATGCTGCGCAGCAAAGCCCCATTCGACTGCCAACACCGCGGTTCCTGGTGTGTCCGCTGTGCCGTGCGTGTGATCATTGCTTGTACAGCCCTCTCTCAGTGTCCGGAGCAAGTATGGTGGGTCTGACACACCGGTGTCAATGTGTTCTTTTTTCCATTTCCAGGAGTGTATTTTGCAGGCAAGCGAGCTCAAAAATGTCTGTTTTCGGGAAAACAGCATGTTAAACACTGTCTTGTCGTCAACTGTGGGGAGTTGAGGAATCCGGCTTTCTTGGATCACTAGACAACGTTCAAACAAATAGCATTAATGATTTTTATTACAATAAGATAGATGACAATACTTTGTGTTAAACAGATCTGTCGCAAGCAAAGGACGACAAACAAAATAAGAAAACTTTTCAGTATAACATTTCCAAGTTTGAGCCTCAGGGAATCTACAATCAAAGTAACGAGTGTGGACGCCTCTGTCCTAGTTGCTAGTCTAGACATTGCTGCAGAATTGGGCCTCAGCCAGTCGGGCGCGGAGCTTATGTTCTCTTCGCAAACTAAATGCTTAGGGATTACAATTACAAATAACCTAAATTGGAACGATCACATAATATTGTGGGTAGAGCAAACCAAAGACTGCGATTCATAGGCAGAACGCTTAGAAGGTGCAACAGGTCTACGAAAGAGACAGCTTACACCACGCTTGTCCGCCCAGTTCTGCAGTGTTGCTGTGCGGTGAGGGATCCGCATCAGGTGCGGCTGACGGATGACATCGAAAAAGTACAAAGAAGCGCGGCTCGTATTGTACTGTCGCGAAATAGGGGAGATAGTGCAACAGACATGATATGTGAATTGGAGTGGCAATCATTAAAACAAAGGCGTTTTTCGTTGCGACATGATCTTCTCATGAAATTTCAATCACCAGTTTTCTCCTTCGATTGCGAAAACATTCCGCTGGAACCCACCTACGTAGGGAGAAATGATCATCACGATAAAATAAGAGAAATCAGGGCTCGCACAGAAAAAAATTAAGTGCTCGTTTTTCCCACGTGCCGTTCGAGAGTGGAACAGTAGAGAGACAACTTGAAGGTGGTTCATTGAACCCTCTGCCAGGCACTTTATTGTGAATAGCAGAGTAATCACGTAGATGTAGATGTACGTACTGTCGCGTTGTCGTCCTTGAGAGGGATCGTTCGGCGTACTACTGGGTAACGTCTTCTTCACAACCGTCTCTGCCCCCTCGTTCCCTACTGGCGTGCCGACGCTTCACTATGCGCTGTAACACAGCAGGTACAAATAGTTTGTTACTAATATTATTAATACTGTGGCGCTCAGTTTTACTTGCCATAATAAGTGCACAGAAACACAACATTAAGTTCTTAACTAGAAGAACTTTAGTAAAAATAAAAAAGTTCTTGCATTTTCTAAATTTCGGAATTGCATTAGGACGCAAAACCTGCAACAAAGACCATAGATCAAATCCTAACGAATGTTCGAAAGGCATTCTCTGTGGTTTGGCACATTGACTAGTGTAAGGACATGCAACAGAGTACCAAAAACACAACAGCGCTGGAAACGCGTTCTGTGAAAAGGACAGCCCATAGAAAGTTTTCGAATTCCACTAGTGCAGGGCTTCACAACATACGTGCTCGCGGAGCAAGCTGTGAGCAGCAAGGCGCGAGCACGGAGCAGCGCGAGCACGCTACCCCCACTACCGGACCAGAGCTGAGAGTGGGGAGAGTCACGTGGGGCACACAACAGCTGCCGCCAGTCAATGTAAATCCGCGGTCACCTGCAGGGATATCACTCACGAATTATTACTGCGACAAATGAAACAAATAAAGGAGAATGTACACGTGCCACATAATTTTATTAGCTTAGTGTATGCCTCTACATTCGTATTAATTTGTGAACTGTTACACAATAAAAGGTGTCACTGAAGTGTGGGGTTCTCGGTTATCTTGTACTTTTTGCCCTTTACAATTGTGTCTATGTTCGGAGTAATTGTTCTTGTGCATTGTAGGCGCAGCATGCAGTTTAAATTTCGATCAGACAATGCGTTTCTCAGGCGCGTCTTGTTACATTTCATTGCAGAGAACAGTTGTTCACAAACATACGTGGAACCGATCACTGATATTATTGTAGCCGCCAGTTTGTGCAAACGAGGAAATCTATCCTGAGGGAAGCCTCTGTAGAATTCCAAAATGTTTTTCTTGTTCTGAAATTTGTCTCTGTATTCTCTGTCACACTGCAGGTCAATAATTTATAGTTGCAAATCAGGACGAATCTCTTCAATATTCGCTGAATATGGAGAGGAGAACAGATCAAAATCACTGTCTAATGTTGTCAGATCTTGAAAGTGTTGATCAAATTCTTCCTTAAGGGCATGTGAATAACGTTCACAGTCTTTGTGAACATCTTGCATGGATGATAATGTAGGAAAATGAGCTAAATTTCCTGTTTCCAGCTGACTCACCCAAAGTGTCAATTTCATTTTAAAAGCTCGTATTCGATCTATGAAATGAGTAATTAGCAGATCTTTACCTTGTAGTGAAATGTTCAAAGCATTCAGATGGCTAATTAAATCTGCTAAGAACGCGAGATCACATTCCCATGAAGGCTCTTTCAGTTCAGCAACACGCATATTATTTATTTACATGAACATATTTATTTCATTTAATAGGCAAAAAAATCGATTTAATAAATCGCCACGACTAAGCCAGCGGACCTCGCTGTAATAAGGCAGGCTACCATACTGTCTTTCTACATACTGAAGAAAGCTTTTACATTGCCTGTGTTGTAGCCCATGCTTCCTTATATAATTGGTTGTACGAAAAACAACACTCATCACATTTGTTGGAGTGATACTCTTTTCACATAAGTTTTCCTGGTGGATCAGCCAGTGAACGACCCTTGTTTCATTCGGCACGGTCAGTTTTTGCATTTTCTCCTTCAACAGCGCGACGAAATCTGATTTTTTCCCTGTCATCGCTGGTGCACCGTCTGTAGACACTGAAACAAAAGAATTTCACGACAATCCTATATTTTCAACACTTTATTCAACACTACTTAAAATATCACTTCCGGTTGTAGTGTTCTTCATGGCTACTACATCGAGGAGCTCCTCTCTCACCTGAAGATCTCTATTAACACCTCTAATAAATATGGCAAGCTGCGGTGTTCCTGTGATATCAACACTTTCGTCCAGAGATAGAGAATACGCCATAAAATCTTTAAGGATATTTTCAAGCTGGCTCTGGACGTCGTCGGCCATGTCCTGTATGCGACGCATAATGGTCATGTTAGATAATGGCACAATCCGAAACTGTTCAACTTGAGATGGACACAAATGTTCCGCGGCTACTACCAAACATTATTCTACTAAATCGCCATCAGTGATGGGGAGCAGGGATTTTGCTAAAAGCGGAGCAGTTTTGTAACTCATTCTGAGAGCTGCCTCAGTTGATTTTTCTTCGCCGTCCAGATCTTCTTCGCATAGCTTCCTTTTAAGTTTAATAACTTCCTGTGCACGATCTGGTCCATCACATTTTCCACTTCCGTGGTCTTTCACGTGGTATGACATATAATGTCGCTGCAAATTAAATTTCCTAAAAGAATTCAGCGTTTTGTGACACACTAAACATTTTGCAACATCATCTTTTTCTGTAAACAGATACAATTCCTCCCAATGGGGGTTGAACTGCGAAAGCATGGTTGAGGTTACACAACGGCGACTTGACATGATTCTTAACCAGCGAAGTGACTGTTAGAGCTGATCGTAGTACTTTTAACGTTAAACAGTCGGCACGAATTCAATAGGCAAGCTGCGGTTCTATTCATACGTGCGCGCGCATTTCCCCTCCCTCCCCTCCCTCCCCTCCCTCCCCACCCTCCCTGCTCCGCGACCTTGCACCTGCTCGCGAGCAAGTGCCTGAGCAGACGCGAGTACTCGCGCTCAAAACCGGCCAGTTGTTAAGCCCTGCACTAGTGTAATGCCGAGTAGCCTGGCCCATTACAAAGAAGAAAGGGCCCAAGATGGAACCTTGTGGTACACCGCCTTCGTGACGAGAGTTCGAGCGGTGGGCGGACGTTACAGTCGGTACAGCAGGTACAGAGAGGTCCTACGACCGGCACTGACCCCGGCAGCGTCGCGATGCGCAGCCGAGGTGGGACGGCGCCCGGCGTCGCCCGGCGCCGCGACGCCCCGCGCCCGCTCCCACTCTTGGATATTGAAATGCGGCGCCGCGCGGCCGTGGCGTCGGTGCCTGGACGCCGGCGCCCGCAATTTCCTGCGCCGCTAAACTCCATCACCTGCCGCCGCCGCCGTTGCCGCCCCACAATCTCGAAAGTTTCCCGTTTCTCCTTTTTTCCCCACTTTCCCCTGAGAAACCGCTCAGTGTGGCACGCGATCAGAAATTCTGCGGCGCGGAAAGGGGTCCGGAGTCCCCGGGTAACTCGGTCAGGCGGCCTCCACGGCGCTTTCTTGCTCGGGGACTGCCTTACGGCAGAGAAGGCTGCAGCAGCTTTCGCGGAATACTCTGAAAACAGCCTCTTGTAGTCTACTCCACAAGATAAATCTGATATCCTTTTAGGAAGAACTGGTTGCGTGTGTTCGTGTAACCACTGATTATTTTGAAATAAATAGATAATAGACGGTCCAGAGACACTAACGAGACCACCGCCTATATTCGACATTAACGTGTTCTGACGACTCACAGACAGGAGCTGGCGGCACAAGCAGTGGAGAGTATATAAAGCGCGGAAGACGGTGCAGTCGTTGTCATAATGCGGAGGGATTTATCTGACATCCGAAAGGGCATGATAATTGTTTTTCGAGACAACGATGGAAGCATTTCCGAAACAGCTAGGTTCGTAAACTGCTCGCGTGCTGCCTTTTTTAAAGTGTACCGTGGGTGGCATCACTCACAGGAGCATGCAGAATGAACCCGAGCGCTGCACCGATCGGCAGAAGAAAAAGTTTGAAAGATGCCGGAAGCAGATCGACAAGGTGTTTCTCGACATGTCACACACAGTAGTTAATCTCACTGAACGACAATTAACCAAAGAGGAAGTGTCTGCTCTTCAAAAAGGAGGGAATGTCGCTAACATCCCGAGAGCTGTACCTATGGAGAACATCATTGCCAACACCGAAGCGGCCATCCGGACCCTTCCTTGTGAAAGGGATGAGGAAATATGCACTGAAACAGCCAGGATATTGCGCCGAGCAAAACCAAAAGCTTTCAACCTGAAGGAAGAAGAGCTACAAGTCATTAAGAATCTCAACGTCGACAAGAGTATATTGGTACTGCCTGCCGGTAAGGGGAATGCGACCGTTGTAATGAAGACCGAAGATTATGAGCAAAATATCCGAGACCTATTAGATCCGACGACGTAACGAAAACTTAGCGCAGATCCGACGCAACGTATCACACGGAATACGAATGGATTAGTCAAGGCGTCTTCTCTACCGGCGGACATACAGAGCAACCTACGCAACACAGAAGCCCTACCACCTCGGCTGTATGGATTACCCAAGATTCATAAGAACAACGTTCCACAAAGACGATTGTCAGCGGTCCTGGCTCACCGACGTATAAACTGGCAAAACACTTGGCCTCTCTGCTCTAGCCACTCGTGGGGAAGAACGACACATACATAAAGGACTCAGGAAATTTCTTTGTGAAGCTGAATAAACTGAAATTTGCACAAAACGACATCCTGGCCAGCTGCGATGTTGTTTCTTTGTTTACGAAAGTGCCACTCAGTGACGCTCTGGAGCACATCGGCTCCATTTTCGCGCAAGACATCACAAATCTCTTCCGTGCATGTCTCACCACGAGTTATTTCACGTGGATTGGCGATATCTACGAACAGCCTTTAAGGCGTCTCCACGGGTAGTCCTCTTAGCACAATGGTGGCCAACTTCTTCATGGAACAATTCGAAGCATAGGCACTGGAATTGGTGACTTGCAAACTTAAGGTGTGGTAGAGGTACGTCGATGATACTTTCGTTGTGTGGAGCCATGGTAAAGGACAGGTCGGTGACTTCCTCAGACACTTGAACAGCCACCATGCCAACATGAAATTTACCATGGAAGTAGAAAAGGAGAAAAACTGCCATTTGTAGATGTGCTGGTCACAAAGGATGGTGAAAACCTGTGACACAGCGTGTATCGAAAACCGACACACACGGACCGATACCTGCACAAACTATCAAACCACCACCCGAGCCAGAAAAGAGGCACGATTAATACGCTCGTAACGCGAGCGGGACGAATATGTAAGCCGCAGCACCTCAGACGCGAAATGTAACACCTGGAAAGTGTTCTCAGGAGCAATGGGTACTCCACAAGTTATATTAGAAGTGTTACAGAGCCAAACACTCGGCGAAGTAAGGAATCAGAAAAAGAAATGTCGGGTACTTCCTTTTTGCCATACATTCCTAGAGAGACGGACAGAGTCGGCCGTATATTACGCAAACACGGCGTAAAGACGATTTTCAAACCGACAAGGAAGATCAAAGAGTGTCTTAGATCGGCAAAGGAGACAAGGGACCCACTTGCAATGTCGGGAATATACAGTATACCATGCACATACGGAAACGTTTATGTCAGAATGACCGGACGATCAATCAACACCAGGATCAAGGACATTGCAGGTTGGGGCAGGTGGAGAAATCGGCTGAGGCAGAGCACGCACTAACTGAGACCGACCACGTAATAAAATTCACCGACACGGAAGTTCTGGTGTAGGGAAGCACTATCACACGTGCATGTTCAGAGAAGCTGTAGAAATAAAAAAATAAATTAAAAAAAACAAAAAAAAAACACGCGAACAGTTTCAACAAGTAACAGGAAAGCCTTAAGACAAACGGATCCTGGCTTCCCGTACTGCATCGAACGATCGTCGCAGGTAGCAAGAGAAGAACCGCACCGGAAATGACCGTGGAGAAGCCCTCGGACATTGGCGCGCCATGTACATATAGTCAGCGGCCGCGATCTCGGCTCCAGTTCACCACAGGCAATGGAGGTTGAAGCTTTGACAATGCCAGCCAGTCGTACTGACGAAACTTCAGTAAAATCATTAGATGAACGTCGGCCGAAGAACCCGAGACAGAAGCCAATAGGCAGTTTGTCAACAAGTGGCTACGAAAGCCTCAACAATTTTGTATACCGTGGATGGAAAAGTGGCGCAACCGAAAACGGGCCGCGGGGTAGTTGTGCGTCACTGGCTGCTGATGACAGACGGGAGCTGAGATACGTAGGGATGGACAGACGAGTAACTGCTGAGCAACTAACCGCCCGTGTGAACAAAGGAGCTACCAACAGTGTCTCCTCAACGACCGTTCATCGAACTTCGCTCCGTATGGCGCTTTGCGGGATGTGCCTGGTTCGTGCTGACCGCTGTTTATCGATGAAGAAGTTTGGATTTTGCACGCCAATATCGCCACTGGGCAACAAGTGAATGGTGTGACATATGGCCTGTCCATGTGAATCACGTTTTATGCCCCATCGGACAGACGACAGTTGCCGCGTTCGGAATGGAACGTCTGAAAGAAAACGCCCTGCAACGATTGCCGGAAGGCTCTAGGACGCGCAGGAGGCAGCGGTATCGTCTGGGGTGTGTTTGCGTAGCATTCCCTGCGTGAATTCGTCATTGTGGACGACACAGTGGATCAACCCAAGTATGCACCTATCCTTCGGGACCACGTCCACACTAACGTGCAGCTTCTTTTTCCTCGACACGAGAATGACGAGAATCTCGAAGAATTTTGCTTCTTACCGCCATCGCTAGAGGTAAGATACCGGTCCCAGGAGTACCAATATCTTGGAAAACACGTTAGTTTTATACTCGAAGTCGGGTAGCGGATCATAAAAGAAATATTTTTTGTGAGACGTAATTACAGATAAACAATTTTCTGATCTGTCTTTTACTTGTACTGTGAAACCTTGCTTTCTCCTAAATTTCGTTTATCTAGGTCAGCGAGAAGTATCCGATAGGTTTTAATTAGTGAGTTTGCGAGTATGAAAATATGTAACATACATTCCGTATCTTTTGCTCGTTTTCACTTAGAAGTTTAACCTTCTTGCACATTTAAGAGACCAGGGCTTTATTATGTGATATAAATTTTCACTTGATATGCCTACCCGTTCCAGAGAAAGAGAGGTCTTAGCCGATGAGCGCACAGACAGACACCGGACAACAAATGAAAAAAGATTTATTTTTTCGTGCGTTATAATTACAGATTAACACGTTTCGGATATTTTCCTTCAACATTATGGTAAAGCCTTGCCTGTTGCCAAATTTCATGATTCAAGTTCAAAGGTGTACCGTCTAGGTTTTGATTATTTAGTTTGCTAATACCAAAACATATGACGTAAACGACCGTATCTCTTAATTTCACTGATTTAGAAGCTTTAAATTTTTACACCGCCAAGGGCAATACACCTCGGGCAAATGGCATTATTTTTAATTTCATACAGTATGTGATCAAAAGTATCCTGACACCTACAAAAACGTACGTTTTTCATATTAGGTGCATTGTGCTGCCACCTACTACCAGGTGCTCCTTATCGGCGACCACAGTAGTAACTAGGCATCGCGAGAGAGAGGCATAAGTCGCTCCGAGCAACTCACGGGCTTCGAACGCGGTCAGGTGGTTGGGTGCCACTTGTGTCAGACGTCTGTGCGCCAGATTTCCGCACTAATAAACATCCATAGGTCCATTGTTTCCGATGTGATAGTGAATTGGAAACGTGAAGGGCAAATACAGCACAAAAGCGTACAGGCCGACCCTGACTGTTGACTAACAGAGACCGCCGACAGTTGAAGAGGGTCGTAACGTGTAATAGGCAGACATCTGTGCAGACCATCTCACAGGAATTCCTAACTGCATCGGGATCCACTGCAGGTACTATGTCAGTTAGGCGGGACGTGAGAAAACTTGGATTTCATGGTCGAGCTGCTGCTCATTAGCCACAAATCACGCTGGCAAATTCCAAACGCCGCCTGGCTTGGTGTAAGAAGCGTAAACATCGGACGATTGAACAGCGGAAAAACGTTGTGTGGAGTGACGAATCACGGTACACAATGTGGCGATCCAATGACAGGGTTTGGGTATGGCGAATGCCCGGTGAACGTCATCTGCTAGTGTGTGTAGTTCCAACAGTAAAATTCGGAGGCGGTGGTGGTGTGGTGGTGTTTTTCATGGAGGGGCTTGCACGCCTTGTTGTTTTGTGTGGAACAATCGCAGCACAGGCCTACATTGATGTTTTAAGCACCTTCTCGCTTCCCACTTTGAAGAGAAATTCGGGGATAGTGATTGCATTTTTCGACACGATAGACCACCGGTTCATAATGAACTGCCTGTGGAGGAGTGGTTACACGACAATGTTGTTGTTGTTGTTGTTGTGGTCTCCAGTCCTGAGACTGGTTTGATGCAGCTCTCCATGCCACTCTATCCTGTGCAAGCTTCTTCATCTCCCAGTACCTCCTGCAACCTAGATTCTTCTGAATCTGCTTAGTGTATTCATCTCTTGGTCTCCCTCTACGACTTTTACTCTGCACGCTACCCTCCAACACTAAATTTGTGATCCCTTGATGCCTCAGAACATGTCCTACCAACCGATCCCTTCTTCTAGTCAAGTTGTGCCACAAACTCCTCTTTTCCCTGATCCTACTCAATACCTCTTCATTAGTTATGTGATGTACCCATCTAATCTTTAGCATTCTTCTGTAGCACCACATTTCGAAAGCTTCTGTTCTCTTTTTGTGTAAGCTGTTTATCGTCCACGTTTCACTTCCATACATGGCTACACTCCATACAAATACTTTCAGAAATGACTTCCTGATACTTAAATCTATACTCGATGTTAACAAATTTCTCTTCAGCAACGCTCTCCTTGCCATTCCCAGTCTACATTTTATATCCTCTCTACTTCGACCACCATCAATTTTTGCTCCCCAAATACCAAAACTCCTTTACTACTTTAAGCGTCTCATTCCCTAATCCAATTTCCTCAGCATCACCCGAATTAACTCGACTACATTCCATTATCCTCGTTTTGCTTTTCTTGATGTTCATCTTATATCCTCCTTTCAAGATACTGCCCATTCCGTTCAACTGCTCTTCCAAGTCCTTTGCTGTCTCTGACAGAATTACAATGTCATTGACGAACCTTAAAGTTTTTATTTCTTCTCCATGGATTTTAATCCCTAATTCTTTTGTTTCCTTTATACCCCTGCCACCTTCAGAATTTGAAAGAGAGTATTCCAGTCAACATTGTCAAAAGCTTTCTCTGAGTCTACAAATGCTAGTAACGTAGATTTGCGTTTTCTTAATCTAGCTTCTAAGATAAGTCGTAGGGTCAGTATCGCCTCACGTGTTCCAGTATTTCTACGCAATTCAAACTGATATTCCCCGAGGTCGGCTTCTACCAGTTTTTCCATTCGTCTGTAAGGAGTTCGCGTTAGTATTTTGCAGCCGTGACTTATTAAACTGTTAGTTCGGTAATTTTCACATCTGTCAACACCTGCTTTCTTTGGGATTGGAATTATTATATTCTTCTTGAAGTCAGAGGGTACTTCAAATATCATCCCTGTAATGGAGTGGCCTGCACAGGTTCATGAGCTGAATCCTATAAACCACTTTTGGGATGTTTTGGAACGCTGACTTCGTGCCAGACGTCACCGAGCGACATCGATACCTCTCCGCAGTGCAGCACTCCGTGAAGAATGGGCTGCCATTCCCCAAGAAAGCTTCCAGCACCTGACTGAACGTAGGCCTGCGAGAGTGGAAGCTGTTATCCAGGCTAAGGGTGGTCAACACCATATTGAATTCCAGCATTACCGATGGAGGGTGCCACGAACTTGTAAGTCATTTTCAGCCAAGTGTCCGGATACTTTTGATGACGTCCTGAGAAAAAAGGGTTATTAAGAGTCGGATGGACAGACAGACACACAAGAAAGTGATCCTGTTAGGTCATAACATGAAGGCTTTCACGGCTGGCGTCTTCATTAGTTAATATTACGGGCGGATAGGCCGTGGTCAATCTGTAAAACTTTTTCTTCCTGACGCTTCATTGCCAGCTGCCGGCAACACCTTTCGAGGTGAGTCAACGGCTGCCCAGTCGTTGACTCACCTCGTAAAATGTTGCTCGCAGTTGGCAATGAAACGTCAGGAAGGAAAAGTTTTACAGATCGACCACGGCTTCTCCGCCCGGAAATTTTAACAATTATGATCCTGTAAGGGTTCCAGTTCTACTAGTTGAGG
This sequence comes from Schistocerca americana, assembly GCF_021461395.2. NCBI lineage: Eukaryota > Metazoa > Arthropoda > Insecta > Orthoptera > Acrididae > Schistocerca > Schistocerca americana. Next base: position 124,930,780 of record NC_060122.1, on the reverse strand, counting down.
TACGGAACAAAAATAAAAGTGTTTCAAACTAAAATCTTCCATAGATAAAATTGACTTGTGATATGATTTAAGTCACATGTGTCAGTACAACAACATAAAATTAACTCGTTGTAGGTGCCGTTTCTACAACAGACATGAGTTTCCGATCACTCGCGATGAACGCTTGTTCACGCTGTCTGTAGGAAAAAGCGTTGGTAATTTGATGGCAACTGTTGCGTACTTGTAGACTAACTAATAGTGTCACTTTCTACAAATGTCAGGTTCATCGTGATTTACGTTATCTGTTTTAGAGACGCATACTGAAACGAGAGTCAGGGAAATGGCTTTATCGTAGAAGGGAAGCGGCAAAAAGCAGCTCTTCGCTGTGACAGACAGGAGGCGAGGAGAGAGAATGGCACCATGCGGTGTTGTCGACAGCCGGGAGGCAGCTGGAAAAAGAAAAAAAAAGAAGAGAGAAAAAGAGAGAGAGAGATCTCCGACAGTGGCTCGTCGTCAGCAGACGCACGATTTTACAGGCATCTGACCACTTTCTGGAGCAGTGATGCTAGGCACTAAGGCCTTCTCTGCTTTGTTTAGCACTTACTAAACCATTTTCACACCACAACCTCATTTCGGCACACAGATCTGAGTATCAGTGATTTACGAGTGTCACTCCAAAAGAAATGCACACTATTTTTGTAAAAATACATTCATTCCGCATGTGTGAAAGTTTTACAGTGTGTAGATGCATCCTTCCCGCTTGTATTCAAACTTAGTTCAACCTGTTCCCGTGAGTGGCGCCATCACAGCATGTCTTCAAGATGGCTGCTACACTTGACGTTCGTCAGAAGCAACGTGCTGTCATGGAATTCCTGTGCTGTGAAAACGAGACAGTGGAAAACGTCCACAAGAGGTTGAAAAAGGTGTATGGAGATGCTGCTGTCGATCGAAGTACAGTTAGTCGGTGGGCAAGCAGTTTAAGTGATGAATGCGGACACGGCAATATTGAGGATTGTCCTCGCAGCGGCAGGCCTCGTACTGCACACACTGCAGACAATGTGCAGAGAGTTAACGAATTGGTGACTGCTGACAGACGCATCACAGTGAACAAATTGTCACGCTAAGTTTGGATAGGGGAAGGAAGTTCTGGTACCGCTCGCCGCGGAATTTGAATCCCCGCCAGACGTCATGGACGTCGAAGACCCCTACAGGTCTCTACACAATCGCCCCGTAAGCTGTGGCGACGCGTGCCCCCTGGCCCGCTTTTAGTGTGAGGGCGCCACAGTGGAACACGTGGTTCTAGCGGCCAATAGCGGCGCCCCCGATAGACTACTTAGGCGCCTGCCTCTCGCTCAGCCAGCCAGTCTAATCTCGCGTACGTCTGTGGACACATCGCCTCGCGTTACACAGCTTACCTACCTTTTTGTTCTGTGTACGAGAGGACGTGTTTGTTAGGTTTCCTTGTGACTCCGTTGTTCGATCTTGTTGTTGTTCGTTCTGTCCTTCGTTGGTCGTGTCCGTCCTCTCCCGTTGAGTTGTTTGCGGACCTCTTCGCGTGTCCCGCCGCGCTTTCCGTCATTTCAACCCCGCGACCGTCCCGGTCGCAGTTACAACAGAAGTATTTGCAGAATACTGAAAGTCTTGGCGTTAAAAAAGCTTTGTACCCGGTGGGTTCCCAGGATATTGACAGTGGCTCACAAAGGAACAAGAAAAATGGTATGCAGCGAACTTTTGGAACGGTACGAGAATGGTGGAGATGAATTTCTTGGATGAATTGTGACAGGTGATGAAACATGACTCCATCATATTTCATCTGAGTCGAAGAGGCAATCAGTGGAGTGGTATCATGTAAATTCACCCAAGGAAAAAAAAAAAAAAAGAATCAAAACCACACCTTCTGCTGGAAAAGTTATGGGTATGATGTTTTTAGATTCCGAAGGTCTCTTGCTCGTGGACATCATGCCAAGTGGAACCACCATAAATTCTGATGCATATGTGACGGCAGTGAAGAAACTTCAAGTTCGACTCAATCGTGTTCGACCACATCGGCAAAAGCAGGATGTTTTGCTGTTGCACGACAATGCACGGCCACATGTCGGTCAAAAAGCCATGGAAACGATCACAAAACTCGGATGGACAACACTGAAACACCCGCCTTACAATCCTGACCTAGCTCCATGTGACTATCATCTCTTTGGGAAACAGAAAGACTCTCTTCGTGGAACCAGGTTTGAAGATGATGACTCCCTTGTGCATGCTGCCAAACAGTGGCTCCAACAGGTTGGTCCAGACTTTTACCGTGCGGGTATACAAGCGCTGGTTCCGAGATGGCGTAAGGCAGTTGATAGGGATGGAAATTATGTGGAGGAATGAAAATATTGTTCCCAAAGGATGTATCTACACACTGTAAGACTTTCAAACATGTAGAGTAAAAGAGGTATTTAAAAAAAAAATTGTGTGCATTTCTTTTGGAGTGACCATCGTAAAAATAGATTTGCTTACAGAATGAGATTTCCACTCTGCAGCGGAGTGTGCGCTGATATGAAACTTCCTGGCAGATTAAAACTGTGTGCCCGACCGAGACTCGAACTCGGGACCTTTGCCTTGGATTTGCTTACTTCAGTTTCAAATACCGTAAGAATATTGTACCTCACACTAACTGTTCCTTACCTAAGACAATGACAGTAAGTTGTTGATGTATTTCAATTTAATGAGCCTAACAGACTCAGGTCAGCTGGATTTTTCTAAGAGGACACATATTTAGTATTTAAATGCACTGGAATTCTTGCAAGTATCTTAATTCCATGTAGAGTTTGTTGGATTTCTTGTGGACAGGTGGAATTCTCTTTTGGGATTAAACCTTCCCACGTAGAGATTTCAGTTTATTTTGTAGGGAGTGTAAAATGCATTTCATGAACATCAGGCGGAACCCAGGGCACGGAGAAGTTGAGTATCCAATCGCATCTGCTTTGTTTTTGCCTCCCGAGATTTTCTAAATTTTTTCTAAATTGTAATAATGACAATATGATACAGTACCTCATACCCAGTGAGCTCTTAGTAATTTCTGATTCATAAATATGCTTTTATTGTACTGTATCGCATGGAACTGGGGACCTTGAAACGACGGAGAGATTCGTCCCCGCTGTAGCCCGCAGTAGTACACAACCCCACAACAGGCTACAGCAATCCACTGACCCCACTGCCGCCCCACGCTGATCCCAACAAAGCGCTATTTCCCTTTCTTCTGTCTATTTCATAGTAGAATCGTACAAACTGTCATCAGATGTCCGTACAATTGTGTTTTGCACAGTAAATGGCATTTCGGTAAACGGACAACCACGTTAGCGACGCCGTCAGGGCGGAGTAATATTTGCCAGGTAGTCCCACATCCACAATCGCTGTGTACACAGTCACAGACGGTGCAGTATGGCACAGAGAAGTCTCCTACCTGACTCTCTACGGTGGAGAGCCATAACAAGAAAGGAAGAAGGACAGTCGAAAACTGATCTTACCCAAAGGCTCAGTGTGAATCGTTCTGTCGTTTCTCGACAGTGGCGACAGTTTATAGAGACCGAAACAGTATCCCGAAGACCAAGGTAGGGCCTATGACGTGTGATATCAAAAAGAGAGGACCGTTATTTGGCCGTAATGGCACGATGGTACCGCCTTAGTTCTGCACTGCTACTGGTATCTGACCTCGCAGCATCCACTGGACATGTTGCATCAAGAAAAATGTACAGATGGCTTCGTTGGAGTGGCCTTTATTGTTGGAGACCAGCTGTATGTGTATCTTTGATGCGTCTTCGCAGAAGGAAACGTCTAAAGTGGAGTCGTCATAATGCCACCTGGGCTTGTTGTTCTCACAAATGAATCCCGATTTGGTCTGCAGAGTGAATGTCGATGCATTCGCATTTGTAGGGAAGGTAAAACACGATTTAGGGACCCATTCATTATGGAAAGAGGCCGATATCGATGAGGTTTACTAAAGTTGCGGGCAGGGATTATGTTGACGACATGAACACCTCTTCATTAAACTGTATGGGTGAATCGGCACTGTCAGGTATCACGACGAGATCTTGGAACTTCATGTGCGGCTGTTGCGAGGTGATGAGGGCCCAGACTTCTTATTGATGGACGATAATAAACAACCTCATAAAGCAATAGTGATTGATGTCGTCATGGAAACGGAAGGTGCCGCACGCATGGTGTGGCGCGCTCGCTCTCCCGATTTGTATCCCACAGCTCAAGTCTGGGATGCACTAGGGAGGCAGGTTGCATCATGTCAGCATCCATGAACCACCCTCCAAGACTTGCGAACAGCTCTCCAGTAAGTACGAACTTTATTGCTTCAACGTGAGATTCATGGTACCATGCACAGCATGCCTCGTCGTTGTCACGCATGTATTGCTGCCAGAAGTGGTCACACCGCATACTGAGCACATTAATCTGTTGTCAGAAAGTGTGTGCAAATAAATTAAGTTGGCAAAAACGAAGAACATTTTTGTCTACGTTTACGCACATTGCAGTTGTTTACGTCCTGTATTCTGTGCATTGTTTCTACTTTACTATCACCTGTTTATACTGTTTCGTGGCAAAATAAACACAACCGTGCAAAATTTCCGTTTGTTGCCATGACTTTGAACACCAGTGTAGTTGCAGTGGTATAAATGGTTCACTTAGAAACTTTGTTAATTATGAAATATTTTTGACTGAGAAGGTTCGTACAGTACGACTCTACACACTTCGTGCGCTGTAGGAAACATATATTTGCTTACTAACGAGTATCATCTGAACGTACATATCTCCAGCTTTTCCGTAAGGTATCTAAAATTGTCCGAAGCTAATTACATTCCTAATTAATGAACATTAAAGTTTTAGACCATTGCTAACTACAGTTACAAATTACGTCAAAGCTACTGAAAGATTCTGAACTTTGGCACTATAACTTTACTGATATATTCTTTATCTTGCATTTGACATGAATCAGTTGTTAATTAAATCATTACTTAGAAATTTCAATATTTTCATGGCCACTAAATATTTTGTTTATGGCTGCTACGATAAATTATTAGTGGAGAACATGTGATCAATGACTGGTTAGCAGGACAGTGCTGATGGACTTACTAGTGACTTTTGTGCACTATCTTAACTGTTTACAGTTCCTTAAATACGTATGAGGCCAGTGGTATGGTGAACTAATACGTAAAATTTTTGCCAAATGTGCATCATTTTGAACAACTGGGCGGTGTTGTGTGATTACTGCACTAGGAATATTTAACAGTCTGTGAACTAGAGCAGTTGGTAACAATTTGCTGTGCTCTAAGTCGAAATATAACTGGGTTTCCAAACTGGTAACATCAGTGAAGACTTTGCCCCGAGAGTGTAATAGAAGTGTTTTAAATCTATCTGTCGACTGTAGTACCGCCATAGACTATCGGCAAAACTGACGTCTTTCAGCCAGGTTTGGAGTCGGCGCAACTACCGAGAAGAACAGAAGACGCTTATGCAGTGACCCTGTCATAGTGTTGGAAGAGACTTTGTCTGGAAATTTACGGCAGTGTAAAGTTTTGTGCGTGCACCGGATGATTGAAAAAAAATAGAGGGTAGCTTTTAGTTACAGTAAACATTGAAAACGGGATCCGTGGTCTAGGGGTAGCGTCGATAATTCATAATCAAAACGTATTCGGTCCTGGGTTCCATCCACGCCATTGCCTAAATTTTGATAAATAATGAGCATTGGCGGCCGAAGACTTCCGGCATAAGAAGTCAGCCTCATTCTGCCAACGGCCTTCTCAAAGGGGGCGAAGGATCGGATAGAGGTTCAGGGCACTCTCTTGTCCTAGGGGTGGTAAATTGCCCCTAAAGGCGGAAGAATCAGCAATGATCAACGACATGAGGATGCAGAAGGCAATGGAAACCACTGCATTAAAAACACGTAACGTGTATCCACAGGACATGTGGCCTGTAATTGAGGAAATGTCATGATCATCTTTCCAGTGGCAAGAGATTCCGGAATAGTCCCCCATTCGGATCTCCGGGAGGGGACTGTCAAGGGGGAGGTTGCCATCAGAAAAAGATTGAATAATCAACGAAATGATAACGTTCTACGAGTCGGGGCGTGGAATGTCAGAAGCTTGAACTTGGTAGGGAAACTAGAAAATCTGAGAAGGGAAATGCAAAGGCTCAATCTAGATATAGTAGGGGTCAGTGAAGTGAAATGGAAGGAAGACAAGGATTTCAGGTCAGATGAGTATCGGGTAATATCAACAGCAGCAGAAAATGGTATAACAGGTGTAGGATTCGTTAGGAATAAGAAGGTAGGGCAGAGGGTGTGTTACTGTGAACAGTTCAGTGACCGGGTATTTCTAATCAGAACCGACAGCAGACCAACACCGACAACGATAGTTCAGGTATACATGCCGACGTCGCAAGCAGAAGATGAACAGATAGAGAAAGTGTATGAGGGTATTGAAAGGGTAATGCAGTATGTAAAGGGGGACGAAAATCTAATAGTCATGGGCGACTGGAATGCAGTTGTAGGGGAAGGAGTAGAAGAAAAGGTTACAGGAGAATATGGGCTTGGGACAAGGAATGATAGAGGAGAAAGACTAACTGAGTTCTGCAACAAGTTTCAGCTAGTAATAGCGAATACCCTGTTCAAGAATCACAAGAGGAGGAGGTATACTTGGAAAAGGCCGGGAGATACGGGAAGATTTCAATTAGATTACATCATGATCAGGCAGAGATTCCGAAATCAGATACTGGATTGTAAGGCGTACCCAGGAGCAGATATAGACTCAGATCACAATATAGTAGTGATGAAGAGTAGGCTGAAGTTCAAGACATTAGTCAGGAAGAATCAATACGCAAAGAAGTGGGATACAGAAGTACTAAGGAATGACGAGATACGTTTGAAGTTCTCTAACGCTATAGATACAGCAATAAGGAATAGCGCAGTAGGCAGTACAGTTGAAGAGGAATGGACACCTCTAAAAAGGGCCATCACAGAAGTTGGGAAGGAAAACATAGGTACATAGAAGGTAGTTGCGAAGAAACCATGGGTAACAGAAGAAATACTTCAGTTGATTGATGAAAGGAGGAAGTACAAACATGTTCCGGGAAAATCAGGAATACAGAAATACAAGTCGCTGAGGAATGAAATAAATAGGAAGTGCAGGGAAGCTAAGACGAAATGGCTGCAGGAAAAATGTGAAGATATCGAAAAAGATATGATTTTGGGAAGGACAGACTCAGCATACAGGCAAGTCAAAACAAACTTTGTTGACATTAAAAGCAACGGTGGTAACATTAAGAGTGCAACGGGAATTAAATGCAGAGGAGAGAGCAGATAGGTGGAAAGAACACACATAAAGCCTCTATGAGGGTGACGATTTGTCTGATGTGATAGAAGAAGAAACAGGAGTCGATTTAGAAGAGATAGGGCATCCAGTATTAGAATCGGAATTTAAAAGAGCTTTGGAGGACTTACGGTCAAATAAGGCAGAAGGTATAGATAACATTCCATCAGAATTTCTAAAATCATTGGGGGAAGTGGCAACAAAACGAATATTTACTTTGGTGTGTAGAATATATAAGTCTGGCGACATACCATCTGACTTTCGGAAAAGCATCATCCACACAATTCCGAAGACGGCAAGAACTGACAAGTGCGAGAATTATCGCACAGTCAGCTTAACAGCTCATGCATCGAAGCTGCTTACAAGAATAATATACAGAAGAATGGAAAAGAAAATTGAGAATGCGCTAGGTGACGACCAGTTTGGCTTTAGGAAAAGTAAAGGGACGACAGAGGCAATTCTGACGTTACGGCTAATAATGGAAGCAAGGCTAAAGAAAAATCAAGACACTTTCATAGGATTTGTCGACCTGGAAAAAGCGTTCGACAATATAAAACGGTGCAAGATGTTCGAGATTCTGAAAGAAGTAGGGGTAAGCTATAGGGAGAGACGGGTCATATACAATGTGACAAAAACCAAGAGGGAATAATAAGAGTGGACGATCAAGAACGAAGTGCTCGTATTAAGAAGGGTGTAAGACAAGGCTGTAGCCTTTCGCACCTACTCTTCAATCTGTACATCGAGGAAGCAATGATGGAAATAAAAGAAAGGTTCAGGAATGGAATTAAAATACAAGGTGAAAAGATATCAATGATACGATTCGCTGATGACATTGCTATCCTGAGTGAAAGTGAAGAAGAATTAAATGATCTGCTGAACGGAATGAACAGTCTAATGAGTACACAGTATGGTTTGAGAGTAAATCGGATAAAGACGAAGGTAATGAGAAGTAGTAGAAATGAGAACAGCGAGAAACTTAACATCAGGATTGATGGTCACGAAGTGAATGAAGTTAAGGAATTCTGCTACCTAGGCAGTAAAATAACCACTGACGGACGGAGCAAGGACATCAAAAGCAGACTCGCTATGGCAAAAAAGGCATTTCTGGCCAAGAGAAGTCTACTAATATCAAATACCGGCCTTAATTTGAGGAAAAAATTTCTGAGGATGTACGTCTGGAGTACAGCATTGTATGGTAGTGAAACATGGACTGTGGGAAAACCGGAAGCATTTGAGATGTGGTGCTATAGATGAATGTTGAAGATTAGGTGGACTGATAAGGTAAGGAATGAGGAGGTTCTACGCAGAATCGGAGAGGAAAGGAATATGTGGAAAACACTGATAAGGAGAAGGGACAGGATGATAGGACATCTGCTAAGACATGAGGGAATGACTTCCATGGTACTAGAGGGAGCTGTAAAGGGCAAAAACTGTAGAGGAAGACAGAGATTGGAATACGTCAAGCAAATAATTGAGGACATAGGTTGCAAGTGCTACTCTGAGATGAAGAGGTTTGCACAGGAAAGTAATTCGTGGCGGGCCGCATCAAACCAGTCAGTAGACTGATGACCAAAAAAAAAAAAAAAATCATTTAAAAATCTCCCACTAAAATACAGATTTATATCATTAGATTAATAGTCAAAGAATTAGCGTTGTGTGCCTGGACTGCTTTCATGGTTAGCTAGAAAAATAACTATTAACTTGTAATAGTGAAACTTCCTGGCAGATTAAAACCGTGTGCCGGACCGAGACTCGAACTCGGGACCTTCCCCTTTCACGGGCAAGTGCTCTACCATCTTTTTTTTTCTTTTTTTGTGGCAGACGCCCTATCCATTTTTTTAACGCAACTATTTTTTATTGTTGTTTTTTATTTTTTATTTTTTTGCAATGTCAGACTTACAACCTTTGCTGACATACATTTTGTTGTACTACCCACCGCATAAATAGTGTCTACAATGTCCAAATGTTGCCAAATAGTGACTAATTAGAAAGTTTAGTAATTAAGGAAATGAATAAAACCGAAAATGTCCAAATGAAAGACATGAAGACACTGCGGATAGTACAAATACAAAAGAAACATGCTCCTGTAGCAATGAATTGAAATTCGTGTCGGGAGCGACACCTGCTCACGACCCGACGTTCGATAGAACAAGAGAGACATCTATCGACTCGTTCTCCACACGTTGGTGTAAGATTGGGTCGTCTTCTCGAAATCAACTAAGGGTCCGTGATCGATGTCTATCTCGGTTTCTTCGTCTATCTCATCTTTCACCAGTCACACCCCATCTGGCCGGCGGGTCGGTAAACGTAAGTCGCAAGTAATTAGCGAAGTCTTGCACATATTTCTTATGCTGTTGCAACTTCGTCTGTCCATCCACGAGAAAATGCCACAAATCAATTTTGTCCTTTTCCGATTTGTTATAGACGTAGCCCACCACCATTCCTCATACCCATGTCACTGCAATGGTTTTTTGGACCGGGAAATAAGATTCTTGTGGGAAAAAAGTGTATCTGATGAAATTGTGTGAGGGGCGGATCGTAACAGGAACGCCAATGTTGTGCCAAGGGCCACACTGGAGCCGTCCCACTACATGCTAAACGATGTTCATCAGTGTCCACTGTTGCGCAGCCTAAGCATAGTGGAGTATCTGCCAAATGAATCGCGTGCCGCCGTTGATTCGTTGCGAACTCCCTATTTACCACCACATGCCATGTTGAGCGTACCGACGTTGGGAGGTAAACGTTCCGTATAACGCGCCATATCTGTCACCAGTTCTTGTCTGGGTACTTCTTTTCCAGGATATTCCTGGGGCACCGGCGCAATAAGAGCTGGTATACATCTCGGGTCGTCGGTAGTCGTGTTGTTGGGAAGGATTCTCTGACATAGCTAAGCTCCATAATAAAGACTTGAAATCTGATATCTTCGGTGAAATATGTCCCACATTGACTGGGGGCAGCAATGAAGTGGGCGCTAGTAAATCGCCAACGCACCCGAGATATTGCGAAATTGACCGCGCCACTGTCGTAAAATCGTACTGACGAATAACGCCCGTGCCTTTGCATATACGTTCACTAGACCAAGTCCACCCTCGCCAGGTGGTAGCGTAAGCGTTGTGTATTGGATCTTAAACAGATGTTCGACACTCACGTAGGTTCCGAAAGTTGCTTGTGTCCGTGATGCCATTGTGCGCGTTAAAGGCAGGACATGCGCTACGTGAGTGAGTCTCGGTGCTAGGTATACGTTAATATAGGTCACCCTATGATTCATATACAACGCTCTTAATTTCTGTAACAGCACCATTGTCCGCATCACCTTCAATATGCGTCGGTAGTTATCCGCTGTTGTCCGCTGCACATCCGTGTGGAACGTAACACCGAAACGTTTTATGGTCTTAACTAACATGAGTGGGCCTTCCTCCCCCGGTTGTAATCCTCGGCCGACATTCATGCAGCGTGACTTCTGTAGATTAAGTACGCTTCCTGACGCCATCCCGTATCGCTGTATCCATGCCAACGCCGTACGTACTTCGTCGCCTGTCCTTGCCACCAGCATCACATCGTCAGCATAAGCGCGGCAATGAAAGGTCAGTTGTGGCAGCGGCACTCCCTACAGCCGTCTTCGGAGACGATATAGACAGGGTTCCAAAGCCATTGCATACAAAAATATCGAAAGGGGGCAACCTTGACGAACTGACCTGGAAATAACAATGCAGTCAGTGCCCCGCCCATTCACCGAGACCTGTGATCGCACGCCGTGTAACAGTCGCATGATCACTAGAATGAAGGACTGTGGGATTCCCAATCTGCCCATCACTGCGTGCAAAAAGATATGATCCACTCTGTCGAACGCATGATCGAAGTCAATAGCGACTAGTGCCCCACGCACTCGGCATGCCGCTGCTAATGCGATGATATCTCGGTAGTCACCGAGCGCCGTATGTACGTTACTCTTACCGCCGGGGCAAGTTTGATCTATGAGGAGTCTATCAGAAATTGAAGAGCGCAGGCGAGCCGCAAGGATGCGTGCGAAAATCTTACAGTCGCAGTTCAAGAGAGTGAGTGGTCTATGATCTCCTGGCCTTGTGCCTCCGCGTGGTTTGGGTATTGGGATAATGATACCCTCAGTGAATTCGCCAGGAATCTCAGTCTGCGGTAACAGGAGTTCGCTGTACATCTGAATCCAGGTCCGTCCCATGAGGTATGCAAAGGCGCGGTAAAATTCAATTGGGAAGACGTCCTGTCCTGGGGACTTCTTCGGAGCCCCCCTGGCAATTGTGTCTGTTAGCTCGTCCTCTGTTATCGCTGTGATGAAAGTCTCTGCATCCAGTGGTGGTCCTCTATCTGGCATTTCCGAGATGACATCATGTAGTGTCTCGTGGTTCACTTGTACAGGTCCATATGACTTGCGGAAATAGTCAGTAAACACATGCGCAATATCACGCTGGTTCACAGCTTGCTGGCCAGTTTCAGAGATTAGTTCCCTGATCAATGTCCTTCGTCGGCGTTGGCGTTCACGCACTACGTGGTGCAAGGAGGGGGTTTCGGCAGCAACTGTGTCCGCCAATCTTGCCCGGACCATTATACCTTCCATTCTTAGTCTCGTCAGCTGTAATAACTTGGCTTTTATCCTGCGTATGGCCGAGTGCCTTTCCGGCGATGGTTGTTGGGTCATCAGCTCCCTCAGGGCTGTAAAATAAAAATCAGCCGTCGTGCGGTTCCACTGCGATTTGTCCTGCCCGTAACGTATCAACGTTTTCCGTAACGTTGGTTTTGCCCATTTAATCCACCACTGGAGAACCGAGGTGTATGCTCGTTGGCGGCGAACGCAGGCCTCCCAGACCGCCTCTATTGACCGGCGACATGCAGCGTCACGTAGAAGTGCACTATTCATTTTCCAGTGCCCCTTACTCCGCCATATCTTCAGACGCGTTAGTGAAATCGTACAGACGTACGCCATATGATCCGTAAAAGCCACTGGCCAGATTTCGGCATCCAGTATTGCCGTCCGTAGAGCTCGTGTCACATACACTCTATCAAGTCTACTCGCCGAGTGTCCCGTTACAAACGTATAACCCGGTCTGTCGCCATGCTGCAGTACCCAGGTATCCAGAAGCGCCATTTCGGTAATCAAAGCACGCAGTTCCATGCATGGCACATAATTAGGTACTTGGTCCTTTTGGTCGACGACACAATTAAAGTCGCCGCCCACTATATAGTTATCATAGCGTCCAGCGAACAACGGTGCTATCTCTTCGGTGTAAAAGGTCGCCCTTTCTTTTCGTTTTGTGGAGCCAGATGGCGCGTATAAATTGATGAAGAACGCCGTCGACAGTGATCGCTATGCCACGTGCCGAAGGGAGAGACATGACGTCCTCCAGTCCCATTCCTTCCCTGGTGAAGATCGCCACACCGCATCCATTTTCATCGTGCTCTGAATAATGTGCTTCGTAGCCGTAGAACTCTGGCGGCGATGTGAAACGCACTTCTTGCAGGAGTACAATATCAACATCCGCAGCGCGTAACATATCTTTCAGCAGTTGAATTTTTAGCAGTGTTCGAATCCCATTAATGTTTGTCGTTGCAATTCGGTACGCCTGGCGTGTGTTCATCAGTGGTAGACGGATGTCATCAAGCGATGGTGTTGAAAACCAGACTGCTGTCGTCTATCTGCACCCCCGGCGCTCCTCACCACACTAAGTTGTTCAACATTCCCCGACCCCTCCCGGCGGCTGGCCAGGACTATCCTCAATCGTCGCGTTCGTATTTTCATTCTGTTCCTGTTGGTCCACTTCTTGTGCCCAGTCCCCCAGAATAGTTCCGGAACTGGCCGAAGGACGGTAGGCAACGTTGTCACCGCTCTGATGTTGGACAATTGTCATCTCCACTTCTGCCTTCCGGTCACCAGAAGGAGAGTTCAAGTTATCGTCGCTGTGCAATTCCTGCGCCGTCATCTCGGTATCTGTTGAATCCGCTGGTCTCAGGTCGATACTGTCGTTGTCGTCCACTGCCCCCTTGGGACTATGGCTATCGTCAGCAGAAGTCAGTCGACGGTTCTTTCTTCGCTTCGGCGCACGCTGTTTCCGTTGCCTTGCTTCCGCATCTGCTGTTTGGGTTGCGTATCCTCCGTCCTGGGTCTGGCCTATCACGCTCTCGGTGGAAGCACCGGTAGCCTCCACGGATGAGCCTGTAGCGGCCGTCAGCTGCATCTCTTGTGTGGTGTCCTGTGTCTGCTGTGGTGAAACCGGTGGTCGGAGTTCCAGTTCGTTGGTGTCCATGTTCTCTACAGGGCGCAGCTGCTGGCGCCCATCGGAAATCTCCCTCAGGTCTCCTCTCAGGGTATCCACAAAGGTCTACGGTAATACAGTCATCTGTTGTGGCGCCTGAACGTCATCTCGTGGGGTTTGCACTAAACGTCGCTGGAGGCATTCCGAGCGGACGTGACCTTCTTTCCCGCACCCCGAGCAAGTGCGAGGTTGTCCATCATAGATTACAATCGCTCGACTACCTCCTATGTACAAATAAGAGGGGGCGTGCTTTCGCAGTTCTATCCGTATTTGTCTCACGCAATTTAGGACGGGGTATGTGGTAAAACTCGTCCACTTTTCGGCCTCATGGGATAGAACTGTACCGTATGGTCGAAAGGCGTCGATGACAAGTTCAGACGGGACCTCAAACGGAAGTTCGAAGACTCGTATAGTGCGGATCGCCATTCTCGCGTGATCGACCGTAACCGCACCAACATTCACGTCGGCATGACAGAAACGATACCCGTTCGGTGATCGTTGTAGAAGTCTTTCGCAAGCAGCCTCGTCAACAAGCTTGACATAGACGACGCTCGAAACGATCGATAAATAGATTCCCACGATTTCCTGTGGGAAAACGTTCAATCTCGTGTCCCCTTGGTCGTGTATAGTGGTTCGCAAAACTGAACTTCAAAGTCGTTTTGTGTACGAGTGTGCCATCTCGTTCTAGACTCACAACACCGCACACGCGACGCTGCTCCGGCGCAACACGGTCCGCACTGTGTCACTGCCGAAGGCAGACTCACCATCTAAGCTACCCAAGCACGACTCACGCGCCGTCCTCACAGCTGTACTTCTGCCAGTACCTCGTCTCCTACCTTCCAAACTTTACAGAAGCTCCCCTGCGAATCTTGCCGAACTAGCACTCCTGAAAGGATAAAGCTGTGAGGACGGGGCGTGAGTCGTGCTTGCGTAGCTTAGACGGTAGAGCACTTTCCCGCTAAAAGTAAAGGTCCCGAGTTCCAGTCTCGGTCCGACACACAGTTTTAATCTTCCAGGAAGTTTCATATCAGCGCACACTCCGCTGCAGAGTGAAAATCTCATTCTGGAACTTGTAATAGTATTTGCAAAGTCCAAATTGCCATCTGAATTGGGCCACTTAAATAATAAGAACATTAATTAATTTCTCTAGCACATCGACTGATAAGAGTACATTACAGCTCTGCAATGCGGTACTTGTCAGTCTTATGTCAATTTAAAGTCCCTGATCCTCGGAGACAAAATTGTAGTTTCTCACAGATCATGCTGTCCTTATACAGTGCAAAAAAGATACCCCGCTTTTCGTATCACGTTGCATCTTTTCGGTACTCCATCAGACACGCGGATGATGTGCGAGGACAAGGATAGTGAGCTGCATCTTGGCCCATTGATCGGTTTCTAGCAGACGGCTGCTGTTTCTCTCAGCTGGAGCTCTCGGTACGATTCCTACAGCTGCATCTACGCTCACCATTCCTCCTTACGGCGTGATGGGGGGTACTTCTGGCACTTGCAACGTACTCTTTCAGAATTGCAGTTAAAAATGTCTCGGTGATGCACGTTACCTCCCTTGCTGCACTGCCAGTAGAATTTGTCGAGTATTTCTTTTACGCTTTCTTGCTTATTAAATATTCCAATAAACTAACACCTCGATTTCGTTTCATCTACTCCACCTCTTCTACTAATCCAATATTGTATGGTTTCCAGACTGATTAACAATACTCAAAAATGGGTCGAAAGAGTGTTTCTTAACCAAGTGGTTTCTTGGTTGTGTTACATTTCATTACGAACTTTCTAAATACTCTCAGGCTCATCCGCTTTGTTTAGTGTAACCATCCCGTTCCAGATCCGGCCACGTGCTTATCCCAACGTATTTTCGGATGTTATTCTTTACACTGATTTATATGTTATTTGCAGGCAGTATGGTTCAAATGGCTCTGAGCACTATGCAAGGTAACTTCTGAGGTCATCAGTCGCCTAGAACTTAGAACTAATTAAACCTAACTAACCTAAGGACATCACACACATCCATGCCCGAGGCAGGATTCGAACCTGCGACCGTAGCGGTCACGCGGTTCCAGACTGAAGCGCCTTTAACCGCACGGCCACACCGGCCGGCTTGCAGGCAGTATGTTACATATATTCAACAATGAGTCCATCCACCAATTGCCGCTTCTCCGCGGGTCTTCCTGCAGTTTTTGGAAGGAAGGAAGGAAGGAAGGAAAACGGGGTTAATGTCCTTTGAACATCGAGGTCATTGGGACGGAGCACAAGTTCGGATTGTGTTAAGGAGAGAGGAGTAAATGGACCAAGTCCTTTCAACTGAATTATCCCGACATTTGACAGGAGCGATTTAGGGATATCAAGGAAAAAGCAGTATACGGTATGGTCTTCAGATGTCCCATCCTTCCTATAGGCAACAATATCATTTGCCAACTGCTACATGGAGTCTCTCATTATTTGTTGGATATATTCCAATCTCTGTGGTCCCATACAGTTTCGCCCTCTGCAGGTGCCAAAGCAACAACATAATCTGAATGGTTTATACAGGGTGTAATGGGTAGAAGTGCAGATATTTATATTTGTGTGATACCTTCATTTGTTCAGAGATCAGTGTGTTGGTTGTTTAATCTCTGCATCTAACAATCTTTTCGCAAACATGCGACGTAATTTACTACCAGATATTTTCTGAACGTTCGTAACTGTACCACGAAGCGGTCTACCCCTGTCGGTATTAGTGTCCACACATCCATTAATCTACAATCAGTATTCAGCAAATGGTGTAAATACAGGTGTAATGTTGTTCAGAATACCTTTCTCAGTCACCTACAGAAATGTCTGCACTTACACCCAATACACTCTATGACAAATGACAGTTTAGTTTGGAGGATTTGTTAGTACGAACGTCTTTGGATCTATAAACGCACAAATGATATGTTAGTCTTCTGCTACCAGAGATTGTATTACGAGTAAGAGACAGAGAGATTAACTCTGCTGCGGAAGAGAGAGTGTTGCGTCGTCGGGGAGCGAGGAGTTTTGACTGCGGACGTCCTGAATGTAGAATGAACGTTTATTTGAGGTGCTCTCATTTAAAACTGCGGATAGAGGATGATTTTGGCACTATTTCTAAGAAAAATGACCCATTTGGAAAAAGATAAGATGAATGTAGTTAATATTTGCTGCAAGTATTCATCAGTTTCTTAAGATGTCGAAAATCTCAATCGACGCACTTTTTGTTTGGCATAAGGGAACAAAAATGAGTTGTCTGGCGATAAGTCAGATTAATATGGGCAATAGACATAATGTCGACAGTAGTGCAACTATGCCGACTTTGGCTCTCTGATTTCAGCATTAAAATCATGAAATGATGCCATCCTTATCAGTGATGTCATCAACTGCACGTGCCAAGCCAAACCCTGATTATAGAAGACGCTATTCATATTCCAAGAAGCCATATTTCTTAGATCACTGGTGGCCATTAAAACGAAATAGCCAATAACAGTGCAGTACTTTAGTGGCCATTAAAATAAAACAGCCAGTCCCAATATAGTCCCAGAGCAGCCAACTTCGCCGTGCTCACAACTATACGAAAAGTCTGAAATTATTGCGCCATATTATAAAATATTTATCCAAAAAATTACATAAATGGTGTAAACTGCAGTAATTCCACTTCTAAAATATGTCAGCAAGACACACACACACACACACACACACACACACACACACACACACACACACACACACACACACACTGTTTATTTCAAGTTTTAAGAAGCTATGTGTTGTTTAAGATGTGTAAATGAAGTTGGCATTTCAATCTAATGCTACTTTATAGGTGGTTCGTAGAATGAAGTGTCATCAACCGAAGTATTTACAAGTTTTTCAGCAGTGTTTCCCCTTAGAAAATATCATTTCAGGAGACTGATGATAATGCATAATGTAGTACACTAGAAAAATATAATTTTCAGTTCGATGGGGTCTGCAGCTGCGATGAAATTGTTGAAATATTTCTTGATGCCTTCAGCTGCCGTTCTTTTTACTTAACGTACCATGGTACAATTTCGGCCTTAGGCCATTTTCATGTATCTAAAACTGAAGTATCATACATTGAATACATTAGTGATACTCGCGATTTTGATATAGGAAGAAGTCATGTCTTGTATGGCCAAATCTAGGTATTATTTCCGATAAAATTACTCGATGTTTCAAGAATACAAAATTATACATCACTTACAGAACGACTAACAATCTACAACGATTATTGAGGCACATACCACGTTAATCAGAACAGTTTTAGCGATCAGGAATCTACAAAATTAATTGTGAAGAATGTCCAGAATTCTATACTGGACAAACAGGAAGACAAGTTACGACAAAATTTAAAGAACACACGACAATAAGCGTCAATAATCCATCCATATTTGCTGCACACTTAAAAGACACCAACCACAAAATCCCTTATACAGATGGATCACTTCGAATATTATACAAAGAAAAAAATCATAGATGTAATGGAAGAAATTGAAATTTACATCCATCTGAAAGATCAGTCAGAGTTTTAAATGAGCAAAATGACTTGTAAAATGGGAAGTTCCTAGACAACTTTCTATCAGTTCAACGACGAAGAATTACGGAACCATGGAATGTAGAATTATCGCTGAACTCATTAATAAATATGAGTGTACTGCATAACATTACGCAACCTTAAGGCAGTTTTTACTCGACTCTCGTGGTTCTCAGTACTGTTTCATTGGAGTA
This sequence comes from Schistocerca americana, assembly GCF_021461395.2. Classification (NCBI taxonomy): domain Eukaryota; kingdom Metazoa; phylum Arthropoda; class Insecta; order Orthoptera; family Acrididae; genus Schistocerca; species Schistocerca americana. The sequence continues at coordinate 124,912,407 of NC_060122.1, read as the reverse complement.
CTGTGATATATTTCATATATAATATCTTTGTAGCAACTATTCAGAAATGACGTGCTCCAAAAATAACAGAACAAATATTTAAAAGTTATTTTAAAGAAATTGCATTCAGTCATATTTACACCAATGACGAACGATAATTAAATATAACTGAGAACAAAAGGATATGCAGGTTAAGTAGCAAATTTCTGTAAAATAATTATAATCTTCCTAGTGTTGAGTACAACTGCTCGAAAGTAACGTGCTCCTAATATAGCGTGCACATCTTGGATTTATTTTATGAGCATAACATGGTGCCATAGCAGCAACGACGTACATGACATAATTTACTACTAAAATCATCCCTAAAGTAAGTTATAATGCACTAAGTATATCTACAAATATGATTTGTTCCTACATCAAAATCACAAGTGTCACTAATGTATGCAATGTATGATACTTCCGTTTTAGATACAATCGTGCATGAAATAAAGAAAATGGCAGCTGAATGCATCAAGACATCTTTAGAAATATATACTGTGCCTTATGATTGGCAGTTACTGCTTTTTGTTAGAAATGATATAATCTCACGTGAGGTCATGTACAGAAATAATTTCTGAGAAGACAGCCACATATACTGATTGGAACTACGGTACCTAGGCTCTCTAAAACTTTTACAGATTTTATTTTCCGTAATCAACTATTACATAATACCAAAAATTTAATACTAAAGCTCCAAATTACGGCATATAATACCTTACAACATAGCCACAGAAAAATTAACTGACCACGTGATATTATAAGAAGATGTTTTGGTGATATCTTTATTGTGATCTATTATTTAAGGTTTATATTTTCGTAATGAAGAACAAGGACACTTTCTTCATACGCATTGTTTCTCTATAACTTGGCCAAAGACTGTGATAAGGGAAGAAGGGTAGTGTTTAGCAGTCGATCGACAATGAGGTCATTAGAGGCGGAACACAAGCTTGGGTTAGGGAAGGATGTGGAAGGAATTTGGTTGTGCACTCCAATAGGATCCGTCCTGGTCCTTGGCTGAAGCGATTTATGGAAGTAAACGAAAATCTAAATCTGGACGGTCAGACGGAGATTTGAACCGTCGCTCTCCTCTCTGCGAGTCTTGTGTGCTGAACACTTCGCTACCTCGCTCAGTAAAACACTGGTGCAATAGAACAGAGATAAAATAGGGCCAAAGACAATGTTGGAGATAAATGTTCGATAACTCGCAATAACAGACTTTGCACTGAAAAAATTATAGTTATATATCAAACTAAGTAATGATTTGAAATTCAAGAATTCACACACAAGTTGCTTATCACATCAGAAGAGTATAATATTACAGATATCTGATTACGAAGGAAAATTCGAACTCTGCTCCAAAATAAAATTATTTCTCAAAATACGTGAGATTTCAGGCAAGAAACACACATGGATCTACTGTCGAAACTTAATTATTCTAAAATTGTTTGTGTTACTAATCAAAATATGTGTAGCTCGCTTTTTGGCACAACTGAAATAAATTACAGTTTAGTCGACAACTGTGGGTGAATCTTCGCAGTGCGCATTAAATTCATCAGAATACAGAAATATTATATTGTATAACATTTCAAAACACACGCTGACACTGTTTCTGATGTAACTAACAGCTTAAGAAGCACTTGTCGACGAGAATTTTCAAAGCAAATAATGTTATTCCCATGACAACAGCACTGACAATATCTTACATCCACAAAAAGAAGTTACAACCAGTTCACCATTGATTCACATATCTTCCCATAACTTTTATGCATTTAGCATAGCTGTGTGATCAGAATTCCCACCACCAGAAAATCTTTTTGTCGGACAAGCTGCAACACTGTCGTGAAGCTAGCAGTGTTCCAGAATGTCTGGAGTAGATTACTTTTATTTCCATCTGTGATCACGAAATTGTTAGGTCCATAGACTACTGGGTTCGGTCAGCGACGACCCTCTCCATATTTGTTTTAAAACTTGTCCTAATATAACGGTGTCAATGTTTTGAAACTTATCGTAATACAGGTCGATCATAAGTAATACAGACAAACTGCAGAGACGGATTGCTGAGTGGAAACGGAGGAAAATCTGCCCCAATGAACATGTGTCCTGAAGTATATATTTGTCACAGTAGATGGTGCTTGTTACGGCGTAAAGTGAATCGCCGGAACGCCAGTCGGGAACGAGAGGGAAGAGATGGATGTGAGAGGAAGTCAGCCAGTCCCACGCTGACCGGACCTCACTCCAGGACGACAACGCGACAGCAGCGGCCCCTATATAAAGAGGACATAAGCGCCGCGACCGAAAGGGTGACGGTCCAATTCAATAGCAGCCACAAGATTAGTGACTACGATAGCAGCATCAACGCTAGTCACTACGCTTGTGATCTCTATTTAGCACAGAATTGGGATTGTCTGCAGTGAAGAAGATTGATTATTTTGTATGTCGCCTTTGGCTTGGGACACATCAGCGTAGTTGCCGACGTTAAGCATTGCATCTTTTCAATCCTGTAATAAAACTCATTAATACGGCTTGTCTGTTTGTGTAGCGAACCGAGCATGCGGACTTCGTAGACTCTACATATATGACGATGACGAGAATGAATCCCAATGCGGCAATCTGTTCCCGTTTTGCACCCAGGGCCGCAAGCTCGCCCAATTTTGTTTCCTCGTGGGCTTTTGTGTTTTGCTGGCGCCTTCAGTTTCAGCCGCAGCAGACAGACATCCTACTAAACACGGTGAACCAGTTGCTAACGAACCAGTCTACCAACGCTGCGCAACATGCAACAGCTGTAGGTCCGAGTACCACACGGCCTCTTCGCCACTATAACGGAAAAAAAGAGGAATGGCTCGAGTGGTTGCAACAGTGTGAATCCCAATCACGACTCACAAAGTGTCAGGCGCTGTGAAACTTCATTACTTTTTGTCAACGACATGAAGTGCAGTTTTTCGGAATGTGGTGCCAACTAGGTACCAAGTCTTTCGTTGCAAGAAAAGTTCATGACAAACTTATCGCAACAGGGTAACAGATTTGCAGGGTATGACGGAGAAATGCAAATTCAGATGTGCTTGTGCTGCTTTATATTCAGATGTGATACTGCATGATGCGATGCTGTACAGTGTAAGCGATGTCAGACGTAGAGAACAGATTTAGAAACATTCATATCCATCAATTAAACACGCAGTGCTAATTCTAGATCAGTATGTTTCAAGTGCAGTAGCGGACGATACATTTGAGTAGCTACGAATTTGGCGGGTTGCATCGCCCCTTGCTCACGACCTGCCAAGTAGACAGCGACAACACACGTGCTCAAAGCCGCTTAAACAGTTGTCTAAGCTGCGATCAGAATTAAGTCATGCCCTCGGTGCTATTCACGGCACAAAAGCCAAGATTACCCGTCCAGACTCAGTGTTTCTCTTGCGGCGAGAAAGGTCACGTACAATCCGTATGCTTGCAAGGAAAAACATGAGAATTCTGCCCACTCACATAATTCTCCTCACACATCCCGTGTAATCACTGCACTGTATTCAAGCCCTGCTGCAGTCATTAGGAAAACTACCAAGCAAACAGTTTCTTCAGTGCTACGCAAGTCCAAGAAACTTTTTGTTCATTTGCATCTTAGTGGAAAACGTGTGAAATTTCAGTTGGACACGGGTGCCTCTGTTACATTGCTGAGTCGTAACACATTCGAACTGTTAGGCTCCCCACGCTTGTCTAAAACTAACACGAACCTGGTGGCTTACAATGGACAAGACAATCCTGTTCCCAGAAAATGTATCTTGCCTGACATGCATCGCTCGCATACGCGAACTGTTACTTTCACTCGATTGTGAGAACATATTTGGCCTTGATTCGTTTGATTTATTTGGTTTCCATATTCAGGACTGTGTGTTTGGTATTCAGTGCTAAAGACAAAAAAAAAATCTTCATATCTGTGTGAAATCTTATGGGACTTAACTGCTAAGGTCATCAGTTCCTAAGCTTACATACCACTTAACCTAAATTATCCTAAGGACAAACACACACCCATGCCCGCTCTGCTGGGAAAAGCCGCACTGTCCACGACTGCTGCGCCTGAGACCGCTTGGCTAATCTCGCGCGACTGCTAAAGACAGTGTAGTTAGTTTGCTGCAAGAAAACAGTTTCGGCAAGGCCAAAACTTTGTTGCACATTTTACTATGAAAGACAATGTTCATCCGAAATTTTTCTGGGGCAGCACGGTTCCCATTGAACTATGGGACAAACTTCCTGCTGAACTTATGGAATTCTAAGATTGTGGAGCTATTGTGCCCATACAAGCTAGTCAGTGGGCAAGTACACTGGTTTTGCATCCCAAACCTTCAGGTCGCATTCGCCTCTCTGTTGACTTTAAGTCTACAGTCAACCCATAAACTGTTATTGATACTTATACATCGCTACGTCTAGAGGATCTCTTGGACAGATTAGGCACTGGTCACTACTTTTCAAAAATTGATTTGCGTGACCCATATCTTCAAAAACCACTAGATGAAGAATCTCAAACCGTGTGTGTTGTGAACACTCATTTGGGCTTGTTTGTAAATTTGTGTTTGTGTTTTGGCAGCCATTTTCCGAGGGTATTTGGAACAACTGACTGCTTAATTATCAAACTGTTCAAAATACTTGGACGATATTGTAGCAGCAGGTCGTACCCTCGAAGGACACATAGCAAATCTGCGTGCTTTGTTTCGTGTGTTACCTGATGCTGCACTAAAGTGTAGATTAGACAAGTGTAATTATTTTAAACCTGAATTGCAGTATCATGGTCATTTCATAAACATTCAAGGTGTACATCCTCTTCAGTCCCATTTGTTAACCATAAGTGACTTGCCAGTTCCTATCAATGGCACAGAATTGCAGTCATTCATAGAGTAAATGCACTATTATGGCTCTAAGCACTATGGGACTTAACATCTGAAGTCATCAGTCCCCTAGACTTAGAAATACTTAAACCTAACTAACCCAAGGACATTACACACATCCATACCCGAGGTAGGATTCAAACCTGCGACCGTAGCAGCCGTGTGGTTCTGGACTGAAGCGCCTAGAACCGCTCGACCACAGCAGCTGGCTGAACTATTATACTCGGTTCACACCGAATACTGCACAAATGGCAGCTCCATTGAATCGCTTGTGTCGCAAGAACGTCCCTTTGGTTTGAACAGATGAGTGCTAAGAAGCTTTTAAAAAACTTACGGACGCATTGCTCAATGATCGATGCTTGGTTCACTTTGATCCTGAGAAGCCAGTAGTGTTGCTAGTTGACGTTTCCTCTTACGGAATCGGTGCAGTGCTTCCGCACAGATTTGGTGATGAAGACAGACCTATTGCTTTTGCATCAAACGTGTTGTCAAAAGCTCAGTGTAACTGCTAACTGATAGAGAAAGTGGCATTGGCTATTGTGTTTGGTGTCACCAAATTCCACTAGTATTTGTATGGCATTAAATTGTTCTTAGTAACTGACCACAAGCCATTGCAGTCCTTGTTTCATCCAATGAAGCCAGTTCCTGTACGAACTGCAAGAAAATTGCAAAGATGAGCTTTGTTGTTGTTTCAAATACAGTACGAGATCAACATGCTAATGCGGACGTACTTTCACGTTTTCCGATTGGCCCTGATTGGAGTGGACACCCAAATATAAAACATGACGTCACAGTGTCACACATGTGCGGCAAATCAGTCCGCTCCCCCACAAAAATTCTCTGCTTGGCCTAAGTCGCAGTCATTATGGCAACGTGTACACATAGACTTTGCACAACCTTTTTCGAATACTCGTTGGCTGATTGTGATAGACTCTTACAGCAAGTTCCCTTTTGCTGTGCCAATGACATCACGTAGGACAGTTCAGTCGTTGTCCTCTATATTTTGCCTCGAAGGGTTACCTGAAGACATATTGTCGGCCAACGGACCTCAGTTCACGTCAAATGAATTTGAAGCATTATGTAAACGCAATGGTATAAGGCATTTAACTAGTGCACCGCTCCACACACAGTCCAACGCGCGAAGCGGAACGTTTTGTCAGAACAGTCAAGCAGCAGGTGGCCAAACTTCGCACCGCACGCACCAGGGATCAAGAAATCCAACTGTTTCTCGGCTGCTAGCATTCGCGTCCAGCGGATGGACCATCGCCGGCGGAATTGCTTCAGGGCCGACGCCGTCGGACACTGCTCCCCCTGCTCCACCCACCTCAGCATCCGGCGCCACAGTAAGTCCGTAACTTATGCTTCGAACCGCATGATATTATGTTTACCAGGACCTTTAGCGGCAGCAGACGGTGGGAACAAGGCGAGACCCTTCCTCGACTTGGCGCATGCATGTATCTCATTTCCAGCCCAGACGGACTGCAGGGCCGATATCACACTGAAATTAGCCGCTGTCATGTGCACGGTGATCCTTCTGTATCTCTTCCCCCAGACTCACGGATCCCGAGGATAGCGTGGCCACAGCGGCCGATAGACGGTGTCATCACGACACAGCGGAACGATCCCATGGAGACGGAGCCTGCACTCCCATGCCTGCTCTCCCTTCTACCAATGGAGCTGGACCCGCCCACGCCGCAGCGGCCTACATCTTCTACATCATGGTACGGGCCTCATGAAGTTAACGCATACCCTTCTGGGCGTATTCTGGGGAACACGTCCACCAGATCAAAGGCCGGATGGCGGGGTACGGCCGGAAGTCTGATGTCCCCTGCAGCCACAGCTCCCGGTCCATCGGAGCGTCCACACTCCAGCTTTCCCTCCCGTCGTGGCGCCCCATACACGACGACGATCCGTCGCTCTTGGGGGTACGAATGTTACAGCGTGAAGTCAAGCGCCGGTACACCAGTCGGGAGCAACAGAGAAGAGATGGCTGTGAGACGAAGTCAGAAAATCGCACGCTGACTGGACCGGACCTACCTCTAGGACGACAATGAAACAGCAGCGGCCGCTATGTAAAGAGGATGTAAGGGCTGCGACCGACTGGTGACCGCACAGTTCAACAGCAGCTTCAAGATTAGCGACTTCGATAGCAGCGTCAGCGCTAGTTACTTTGCTTGTACTCTCTACATAGCCAGGATTTGGGATAGTCTATACTGGTTTTTTTGTATGTCGCCCTTTGCTTGCGACACATCTGTGTAACATGAAAGTTAAGTATTGTATCCTTTCTTTTTGTAATAAATCTCTGTAATATGACTTGCCTCATTGTTTGTCTAGCAAACCGAGTATTACATCTCGACGAAACCTCAACAACATCTTCCCCGGACATTGGATAGGACGCGAAGGCCTACCAGGTCACCGAATTTAAACAACCCTCACTTTTAGCTCTGGGGCATATGAAAATCTTTGCTTATGCTGAACCAGTTCCCGATGCGCAGAACCTTTAAAAGTGTGTTCACAATGCCCATGATGGTATTCGCAAAGAGGCCAGACCATGCAAAAGAGTGAAGCAATCAATGATACGTTGTATGAACGTGTACACTGCTTCCCATGGGGCCACTTTGAACATTTGTTGTGACTTGGTTGCGATGCATTCCTCAACTGTGTTCTAGGAAGGTACACTATGTAATCAAAAGTATCCGGTCACCTGGCTGAAAATAAATTACAAGTACGTGGCGCCCTTCATCGGTAATGATGGAATTCAGTATGGCGTTGGCCTACCCTCAGCCTTGATGACAGCTTTCGCTCTCGCAGGCATAAGTTAGGTGGTGGAAGGTTTCTTGGGGAATGGCACTCCATTCTTCATGGAGTGCTGCACTGAGGAGAGGTATCGATGTCGGTCGGTGAGGCCTGGCACGAAGTCAGCGTTCCAAAACATCCCAAAGATGTACTATAGGATTCAGGTCAGCACTCTGTGCAGGCCAGTCCATTACAGGGTTGTTATTGTAGTGTAACCACTGCGCAACAGGCCGTCCATTATTGATAGGTACTCGATCGTGTTGAAAGATGCAATGGCCATTCCCGAATTCGTCTACAACAGTTGGGAGCAAGAAGGTGCTTAAAACGTCAATGGCGGCATGTGCTGTGATAGTGCCACGCAAAACAACAAGGGGTGCAAGCCCCCTCCATAAAAAACACGACCACACAATAACACCACCGCCTCCGAGTTTTACTAGACAGGCTGGCAGATGACGTTCACTGGGCATTCGCCAGACACACTCCCTGCCATCGGATCGCCACATTGTGTAGAGTGATTCGTTACTCCACACAACGTTTTTCCACTGTTCAATCGTCGAATGTTTACGCTCCTTACACCAAGCGGGGCGTCTTTCGGCATTTACCGGCATGACGTGAGGATTAGGAGCAGCCGCTCGACCATGAAATCCAGGTTTTCTTACCTCCCTCACAACTGTCATAGTACTTGCAGTGGATCCTGATGCAGTTTTCAGTTCCTGTGTGGTGGTCTGGATAGATGTCTCCCCATTACACATTACGACCCTCTTCAACTGTCGGCGGTCTCTGTCAGTCAACAGACGGGATTGGTCTGTGCGCTTTTGTGCTGTGCGTGTGCCTTCACGTGTCCTCTTCACTGTACTGGGATTGTCAGCTGCTGGATACATCAGCTACTGAGTGTGCAAGGTACTGAATTTGTTAGCTACTAGCGGTGACAGCTACTGGACGTGTCAGATACCAGGGGTGTCAGTTACTGCTAATGCCGTCTGCTGAGAGTGTCAGCTACAGGGTGTGTCAGTAACTGGGGGTGTCAGCTACTGTGGTTTGCAGCTCTGGGATTGTCATCTACTGGATACATCAGCTACTGAATGTGCGAGATACTGTGTGTGTGAGCTGCAGAGTGTGTTAGCTACTGGGGTGTCAGCTACTGGAGGTTTCAGTTACTGGCGGTGTCAGCTTCCTTTGATGCCATATGCTGAGAGAGTCAGCTACAGGGGGTGTCAGCTACTGCGGACATTAACTACCATGTGTGACAGCTCTTGGGGCTTCAGTATCTCGAGGGTGTCAGCAACCATTAACTTGGTTGACCATTGATGGTAGGAGAGACGACAGCACAGTTACAAGTTGTCTGCATAAGCCACTTACATTGACCACTCATGCATCATATGTACGGATAATGGTAACCCTGTAGCATCAACTGAGGCCGGAAGATGGTCCATTGAGGCGCCAAAACTGGTAGCTACACACTAAATGACATTGTAAGGACGGCTGTAGCTGTTTCATTTTCGTATAATCTGCGCATTGCTCGATTTGAGTAGCCAGCCAAATGGAGACCCACAATCAGGCTCCCCTTAAACTCAGCCAGTTGCTGACAACACTGTCTCACACGAGTATGCGGCATCCCCATCACCTTCACAATGATTTCTCAACGCCTCACGCTGTTCTCGCCCCTTGTACACCCTAACAGACCTGGAAACAACCCCAAACACTAGCAGCATTGTAACACAGTGGCCATTCTACCTGTCAGAGGTAATAGGTTATTTGATTGTTTCCTGGAAAATGATGTCTTTTTCCTCATGAACTGCAGTATTTTTTCTTAAAGGAAATGAAATTCAGATATTTTGAAATCCAGCTAAAACGCTCCATTCCAGTTGTTTTATCCCTTTGACTTCCGAGCACACTGCTCCTACTCTTGTAAGGCTCAAAGTGATATTTGCTTTTGGGATTTAGGTTAAAAAAAATGATTTGTTAATGATGTATCGTACCAAGTCCTACAAATACGTCAATAGAAGCTCCTGAAGAATAGTTTTTGAGTGTCTGAAAGAATAAGAACACGCGTAAAATGTAGTTGCAACTCTCCCGTAGAGATCAAATTCGGATAGTGGTCAGTTCATGTGTCTTGTACCTAAGAACAGCTATCGTATTCAAATTTAATATCGACAAAATCTTGTCAGTACTGTATTTAATGGTCTGTCGGTTGCACTATTACTCTGCTACATGCCAAAAATCAGTACGTAATGTTAAGTTGAATAAAAGTATTATCAGAACACAGGTGCAACTTTATACATTTCGAAACAGAAGTTTTTGGAAACGAACACAAATTTTCCTATCGACGCGGGTAAAGCTATTAAGAGATTAAAGAAACTCGGCTCACTTGCAACTATCACATGTTCCATGGCCAAAACATCTTTCGGTCTGGGCAGAAGATTGTTCACGACTGATGAATGATACATTGCGTACATAATTGTAAAAACGTGTAAAATTAGAAAAGGTGCGTCAGTGAAATGGGCGATTTGGAAACCTCGGAAAAGGCACTCTACGTTAGGAATCAGAGAGCGGGAGTGGTGCCATTGGGAAACGAATTTCTGTCATTGACTCTGATATCGATGTTCAGTTGAATGGCCTCGGGGTCAGCGAACAACGTGCTGTTGCCGTGCAGGCGTTTTACAGAAACGACAACAGCTACGTGTATTTCGTGCACATCACAATCTTGCACGACATGCCACAGTCCCACCGGCCCAAACTATCGAAGTTTGGGTAACGAGCGGTCGATAAAGTGCGAAAGAAGTGGCTGTCAGAGAATGTAGCAGGAGTGGAAGAAGCCTTCAGCGGAATCCCCAAGCGTTCTGCATGCAGGCATGCGCCGAAACTAAACATATCGGACAGAATGTTGCACAAGGAAGTGCAGTGCCACCCGTGCAAAATTCAGACTGTGCAAAAAACTGAATTCGGACGACCTCGCAAAGAGACTACACTTCTGCCGGAATTAGTTCTAAATTAAGAACGACAACCATGGGCTAAGTGGGAACTTCATCATGAACGATGAGGTCTATCAAGCATTGGTAACAAGCGAAACTTTAGTTACTGGTGACGTGAAAATCGCGAAATGCTTCATGAAACGCAGCCTCAGTCAGAGAGAGATAGTGGGGTGTGGCGTGTCATCCTTTGGAACCAGAGGGAATGCGATAGAGTGTAACGCTTACGTGTTTGACTAGTCCCTAGTGCGACAGCTTGCTGATCTCCCTGTAACGGGAAAGACATTATTTATATAAGTCGGTCCCACCTGCTATACCTCGCGGCATTCCACTAGCGCACTAAACAACTCATTTCCCGATCATCACAAGAACGAGGACAGTATCTTGCCTCCAAAATCCTCCGACCTTTTAGTACGTGATTTCTTCCTTTTGGGTGATTTGAAAACTTAGGTCCTCCAGAGTCACCCACCACATACCAATCAGAAACTGAATTGTCAAATTCAGGAGGGAGTCAATCGCATTTCAGTGCAAGTCTTGCAAGATGTGATGTCTAATGTCGGGAAAATGTGCGTGCAGGAAAATGGCGGCCACCTACCTGATGCATTTGCAAGTGATGGGCATTTTAAATTGCACGAATGATGTCACGAATGATGATGAAATAATGAGGACAACACAAACATCCAGTCCCTGGGCAGAGAAAACTTAAATTGCAAGCACTGTATATTCGTGTTGTATGTATTTTATATCGCTCAAAATAAATTTGCAACACTAGCAGAGGTTTCAGAATCGCCTGTTTCACTGCCGCACTCTTTACCTGACATAAAGATCTATAAATGAAGATTTAACATTATATTTCAAATACCTTTAATACATTATACAGTACATAAATGCGTTGAACTCAAAATAATTACGTAAGCTGCACAAAAAACAACGTCATCTGTCGCAACAAAAACAGTAAAAAATGTAAGAAACTGCTTATGATATTTTCTTGGACGTATTCCATATGTTGGTTGGTTGGCTGATTCGGGGGAGGGGACCAAACAGCGAGGTTATCGGTCCCACGGGCTTAAAGAAGAATGCGGATAGAAACCAGCCGTGAACTTTCAAAGGAACCATCCCGGCATTTTGGCAAATCACGGAAAACCTAAATCAGCAGCGGCGGACGCGGGTTTGAACCGTCGTCCTCCCGAATGAGAGTCCAGTATGCGAACCACTCAGCCAACTTTGTCGGTATTCCTTTTGTGATTGTGATATTTGTCACTGCGTTGAAACTCCGACCAAAAAACATCACGAGTTCCTGTGTATACTATTATGAAGGTGCACTGCCCTCCCCTACGAATTTAGTATTTACTGTATTATTTGCAGGATATGAGACTGGTCAATTACAAGAGCTGTTAGGTTACACATTATGGTTTTGGCACTCTCTAACAACCCTACCACAACAAAGGTCAAAAATTAATTATGATTGTAGTGTTGTTCACGCTGCTAAATATTGCATTTTCGGTCAACAACAAAGTTATATTATGTGGCAGGTGTCATTAGAGCACAGTTAATAATGTCATTTCTTGAAAAAATGGATGAACTAGGCACTCATCTTTTCGTGTTTCCCACGCTGGTCTCGTTGTGAACTCATGACTCAGTCGTCGAAAATCTAGGTAGTAATGATTCCAAGCTCGGATGCAAAGAGGTCTAGGTGATATTCGGCGATATTCAAAAGTTTTATAGATGTGTTTCATAAACCATTCTTGAAGATTAAACTTTTGCAAGTTAGGACAATGGTGATGTAAAAAAGTAATCAGCACTCCGAATTTAAGTTACACTTTTTTTTATTGCTTTTGTTGCAACATCACTTCACAATATAAAACATACTTAAAAATATCTTCCTCACTGTTAAAGTTCACATTTCATAAACTGACTACAATTTGCGTCTTCTCAACATGACGACCAGGACTTGACTCTCTAATAACCGCTTACGCCCAAAAAATCGGAGTTACAAGTACGTCAATGATCATAGTGTCAATAGAAAAAATACACATGGGAATAATACCATTGTAATATAAACATATCGATGTATCAAAGTACCTCTACATTAATGAAATCAAATCTGAATGTTGTCACAGAAATATGTTAACTATTTTACAGAAAGACAGTAGAATATTGCTGGTATCGAGAGGTTGAGGTGAGGTGCCGTAATGGTTACATAATTCAACTACCATTCCACACTCTTTGGAACTGAACGCATGAACGAAAATAATATTTACATATAGCGACAGCAAACACTTTTTCTACCTTTTGACACAAAACTGAGAACATTTCTTCCTTAGCTTTTTCTCTCGGTACAGAGCTGCTGTGAAGGATAATGTCTTGCAAGCTACAGGGGATAGTACTAAGTTCCTAGTTTAGAGTGTAAGAAACTGACTGTAATATGAATTGTACACTTGTCTCGGTTCTAAATAACTGAACATGAAGTTATAACCTTGCCGCGGTGACGACAATTGCTGCCAGGAAAGCTCAGGTAGCGTGAACGCGGAACTTCCACCGGTAAAGTCCAGGGCAGAATTGTACCACAACTAGCCACAGAGTATGCTTATTACCATACGGGCATGCAGTTATTGTTACTGTGCGAGCCGTGGCGAACACGCAAACCACAGCCGCCGCATTCCGTTCCCTGCAGAGCATGGGGCGTGGCGGGGATTTCCCAGACGACGCGCTGCGGGCGACTTCCGCGGCGCGCCTCCAGGGCGGCCAACTTGTCACGCAACTGCAATTAGTTGCCAACTTGGCGAATACTTGGGGCGATTTACTAGAGGCCGCCCGCCTGCCCGCTGGCTCTGCAGCGGAGTGCTAGCCGCAGCACTGCGGACTGCCGTCTCTAAATGATAACAACTCCACGGCGGACAGCGTTCAGTCTTCGAAGGCGGCAGGAACAGTTTTGCTAGTATCTAGAGCAAGTACAATTTCCAGTAAATTTCACTGGATAGCGTCAGTTATTTTACCTCGTACCTTATGTCTCGTAAAATCTTATAATAAAGTGATAGTTTATGTCCTAAATATAAATATATTTCAACCAAACTGTAGCATCTGAGAAAATGTCGTAATTGACGTGCTGATGTGGTAGGATTCCCGAATATTGAATATGAAATCCTGATTTTCATTACTGAATAGTGAAATATATTTTCCGAAGTAGAACGGTGAATATCAGCACAGTTAAACTTTGTGAAACATCCCCTTAGAAAAATATATAAATGACGGTGCTGGAAAAACCTCTTACGTTATTTTATTTTCAAACAGCTGATCAAAACTGAACGTACTCAGACATTTCTCTCTTTACTTATTCTGATCAACATTAAACTGACACACAATATTTTTAGCGCAACGCAATCTGACTTTCAATAACCCCCACAAAAGAATGGCCCTGACTAACAATAATCTATACCTTTCATGAATCACTTACCTCACAAAAATCTTAGTTACACGAACTACTGCAATACAGCGAGCGCCAATAATGCCAGCTAAATAAAACATTGTAACTACTGGAGGCACTAACTGCTGATAGGCATAGTTAGCAAATGAAAGATTCTGGTAGAGAACAAACAATGTATTTACCCTAATAGTGTTCAAGTGTTCAAAAGTCATTATATATCAGTTCATGACATCCAGTCGTACAATTTTCCTTTTTATGGCGGACACACGTCCAGATCGTCCGCTTTCAAAACTCTGCCATCTCTCTCCCCTCATCCACCACTGCTATCGGCTCACCTCCAACTGCACAACGCTACACACTGTTCACATCCAACTGCCCAACACTACACAAGCGAATATTCCAACAATGCCAACCAGCCACGGACTACACACAGCACAGTAAGTGATTTTCATACAGAGCACTACGTGGCGTTACCAACAAAAAAAACCTAGACAGGTTACTTACAATCGGTTGCCCCTATAGTAGCCAAAAGGCGTACAGTGATAGCTTAACGAAGGAACAGCCCTTGTGTCCACTGGTACTCCACAAATTCCACTGATATTCAGATTTGTAGTCAGAGCCTCACATTCCATATGCCACCCTTACCCTTCGTGCTGACGTCTTCGACAGCAGGCACTGTAAGGGACGAAGACTTTCACGGCCGGATGGCATAGGTGCCTTTAAACCTTTCGGGATGTGAGGTCGTGGTTCAAGCAACTGTTCTCTTTCTGACGCTTCGTCCAGGACTGCGCTGGACACGCTCAGAGGCGCTCCTCTGCTGAGTCTTGCAGACTGATCGGTCGGACGTCCGAGAGGCAATGAAACTTAGCGACATATGGACAGTAGCTCTTCAGAATCGCTAGACAGTTTTATCTTGTTTACCTACAGGTTTTGATGACTGAGTTTGCCATGTAAATCGGTTGTTTAGGATTTTCTGTTGGTGACGCCATGTAGCGAAGTGTATGAAAATCGCTGTCTCGTTGGACTCATTGTTGGAACATTCGCTAGTGTAGTGTTGGGCAGTTGGATGTGAACACCCCATAGCGTTGGACCATCAGCAGTGGTGGATGTGGGGAGAGAGATGCCAGAGTTCTGAGATGTTAATATGATCAGACGTTCTGGATGTGTGTCTGTCAGAAAAAGGAAATTTGTCGAAATAGATGTCAGTAGTTAGTGCCTTCAGTAGTTAGATTCTTTTATTTAGCTGGCAGTATTGGTGCTCGCTGTATTGTAGTAGTTCCAGTAACGAAGATTTTTGTGAGGTAATTGATTCATGAAGGGCATAAGTTATTGTTAGTCAGGGCTATTCTTTTGTAGGGGTTATTAAAAATTAGATTGCGTTGCGTTGAAATATTGTTTGTCAGTTTAGAAATGATCAGAAAAAGTAAAGAGGAAACTGTCTGTGTACATTCAGTTTTACTCAGCTGTTTCGGTATCAAATAATCTAGAAGTTTACCAGCAAAGTTATTCTTGACATACAAAGGGGAAGTTTCATATGGGGACCGTGCCAGGAAACCTCACTGAAATCTTCTGATTTTTTTTGCAGTTTGTGTAATTAGTGTAGTTATTGTTTATTGCTAGCGTGTAATTGTAGAGAGAATTTCCTTTGTAGTTGCAGTTTTTCACTGTTGTACTGTAAAACTGTTGGGGTATGCGTTTAGATTTGCACCAAGTATTTTGCAGCCATGCTTGAAATTAATTGGATATTAGTTTCAGTGCTATGTTAATGTGTATTCTTGATTTTGCTCTTCAAATTTTGCTTTTCTGTGTTATCGTGTGAAATATGTGATAATTATGGCGTGTGAAAAACGTGACACTAGGCTGCAAAGTAAATTGAGAAATGATAGTGACGACGAGCATAGCTTATCAGTACCATCATGTAACGAATTAACAGACATTCAAAGTAGTAACTGGGTAATTGTGCATAGGGAAATGCACCAGGCACTAAATAATGGTGTAGACAGTGAAACAGCTGGAGAACAGGGTGGTATTGTCGATCGATTGGTCAGCAGAAGCTTGCCTCCGGAACCCGAAATGACAGGACAAAATCCTGCAAATACGGTAGATTCAGGTTTTGGACATTACCCTTTTCACAATCAAGACACATTTTCTGCTTTCCAAAATGGGAATTATGCCGGTGCACCTGCACTGCCGAAAAGCAAAAAGGGACAAGTTCCAGACACTAATACATTGTTGTTGCGAATAATGCAACAGCTTCAAAAGTTAGAAACAATGGAACAAAATCAGAGACAAACAAAGCAAAAGCTTCAAAAGTTAGACTCAATGGAACAAACGGTTGAACAAACATGTGAATATTTAACTACTGAGTTACAAAACATCGAAGCTAAATGTCAAAAAGTCTGAAAAGACGTAAAGACAGAAATTTGTGAGCATTTTCAACGGATTTTCTTGCGCCATGAAAATGCATTACAGAATCACGAAGCAGCTATAAGAGAGCTGCAAACTATTGTTCATGAAAATCACGACACCTTGCAGGCTATAATTGACTCAGTTGCGTCCAACGATATGGTTACGCAACTTGCACATACTCAGGAAAACTATAAAGGTACAGTAGATAATCTAAAACTTGGTTCAGAAAAACATGTGGAGGAAATCCGAACTTTCGGATCAGTTCACTAACATATCTACAAAGGTAGATGATGATCTGAATGACATAAGACCGGTAGCTTTCACTGACACAGAAGAGTATGAACAAACTAAGTAATTTAAACAAAACCAGAATCAAATCAATAGACAGTACAAAAAAGAAATACGGAAGGTACAAGATCAGTTGACACACCTAATGCGAGGATTACATATTTCGGTGGAGACTGACGCTCCAACACGGGAAAATGGATTTAGAAACAGGGAAAAGCCACAAAATAATAACGCAGGGCATTTCGGAAATTTTGAAAGAAATTGGCATGGTGCACCTAATTCTGAGATGGAATCACCAACACGACGTAACAATGACCGATATGCGACTCGCTGGTTCAAATGGCTCTGAGCACTATGGGACTCAACTGCTGTGGTCGTTAGTCCCCTAGAACTTAGAACTAGTTAAACCTAACTAACCAAAGGACATCACAAACATCTATGCCCGAGGCAGGATTCGAACCTGCGACCGTAGCGGTCTTGCGGTTCCAGACTGCAGCGCCTTTAACCGCACGGCCACTTCGACCGGCCAATATGCGACTCGCCATTATGATTATTTTGACTACAAGTTCTTCATTACTACACGCGAATTCAAAACATTTAAGAACTCCAGCAACGACATTCATCCACAAGCGTGGTTTCATCAATTCTCTCATTGTTTTCCTCCCAACTGGTCATTAGAGCACAGATTAGAATTTATGTGTAGCTACTTAGAGAATGAACCAGCTGTAAATATGAGATCAGTCATTCGCAATTGTCACAGTGAAGAAGAATTTTATCATGTCTTCCTCTCAGCATATTGGTCTCAAGCTACTCAAGATCGAGTAAAACATGGCATCATAATGGTGAAACATTTAAAACAATCTGAATTTTCCAGTCTTGTAAAATATTTTGAAGACATGTTGCACAAAAAACAGATTTTGAGAAATCCACACAGCCCCTCAGAACTTATTCGCGTTTGCTTAATTAAATTGCTGGAACATTTAAAGCATATTATTTTGGCAGGACGTTGCACAAACGATATCGAAGCTTTTCAGGGACTCTTACAAGAATTGGAAATTGACACTGACAATCACGGGACGCGAAACAAGGAAAACAAAAATTAAAGTTCACATCCATCACAATTCCATGACGACAGAAATAATAACTGGACACGACAAGGCTATTCTTACAATGCAAATCGTGATCAAAACAAACACTATCTATATGACAACCATTGGCAGAATAATAATAATTCCAGGGAAAGATCACCTCTCCGCGGAAATGACTATGACAGAGACAATCATAGAAACAGACATTATGGAACCAAAATAATTATTATCAAGGGACACAGAATAACTTCAGAAGTAATGGTCCACTGCACAGTTACGATTCCGGGAGAAATTCTCCACTGCTTAACCGACAAGAAAGGAACTACAGAAACTACCGACATGGCGACAGACGACATAATCATGACTACAGACCAGAATTGAACCAAAACTGACATGATTCGAACAGGGCAGGGGCCTCTTGACAAGGTGAATTTGTAATTATTAGATCTCCAAATCTCAGTAACGACGCGATACGACAAAGAGCTAACAGGCGATGACTTGCACTGCAGGTGGCCATGTACGCCGACTGGGATTGAGAAAAAGAACATAAGCTAACCTTGAGAAAAATTCCAGTTTCCTTATCAACGTATAATGCATGATAACTGCATTCAAGTAGAAATTCTGCGTATTAGGAAAGGTAAAGGATTACACCACATTTCACAAGTAAAACCATTTATTGAGAGATTATCTGCTTTTTAACATAGTCTTTGTCATAAAGTTTTTCACTTCACGTTACTAGTACGCTTTGTCACACTTAGAAACTGTTAACATGCAACAGTGTTTTGAAGTCAACTATCCAGTCAAGAACCTAGGGAACCTATTTACACAGTAATTTTGATTCAATTGACTTAGAAGCGTCAATAATTTACACCGCCAAGGGACTGCAGATCTAAGTGACTGACATAAATTTCAACCTGATATATTTATCTGTTCCTTAGGAAAGGAGGTTGTAACAGACAAGAGAGACTGATTGCCAACAAAGTAATCATATAAGGGTTCTGTTTTTACCGAAGGAGGAAAAAAACCCTAAGAAATTATGTATTTGTCTTACAGGCTACTCTCAGGATGTGCCAGTCTGATAAATGAAATCTTAATAATAATATTCGTCATCGTTAATCGAACTATGACTATTACACTTTACAAAATTCAACAACAGAATTTCGAGGTTGAAACATGAACAATATTACGAAAAGAATAGATTGCTACTTACAAAACATTCTTTGCTTATGAAATGATTCTGGTCTCAACGTAAGGTAACCTGCTGTCCCCACACCCTCCACACACCTTCTGTCCTATCACCTACTCCTGTTTCACGTCCCCTCACCTTTACCGTGTGTTTGCCCCTGCCAACGCACCCACTGGTCTTTTCACCTTTTCTGCATCTCACCTTTTCTGCTCCCCATTTCCGTCCTCTATCCCCAACAGCTCCCCTACGCTCCATGAGGCTCGCGCTGACCTCTCCCCCCCCCCTCCCCCGCTCGAACCTTGTTATCTCTCCACCTTCCCCGACCCATTCGTTCTACCCGATACAGTTGCATTCTGTTTGGAATGGTTCCTTTGTGATAAAGGCTTTGGCCAGCAGCTCGATAAGTAACAATATTTCTGTTTTGCCTGTCTGCAACCCAGTGTGTCATCGGTACAGTGAGAAACGGACTATCCTTTGTATAATATTGTTTAATTACCAAAGTAAAATTTTTGGGTAAGACTTCAGAAGCTTTCGAAATAAAATGGATGGGGTGAGGGAGTGTCCCCGTTATTACCTAACTGCGTTTTTAGGTAATTAGTACAGGAATGGAAATAAAGAATACAAGAAGAGTGAATAAATAAGGTGAAAGTAGGAAGTTTGAGAGAGTAACTTGAAATTGACTTGCTGATGATTTAGCAACCTTATTAAAGAATTTGTAAGACTGAACGAAACAGATAAGTACTTCCCACAAGGTAGCAGGAAAACTGAAAAAAAATCACATTAGAAAAAATCATATACATGAGCAACTTAAAACGTGCAACAAAATATATGGAATCAAAATACAGAAAAATAAAATAATTTCATTATTTATGTACTTGGGAGAAATTATCCAACCAACTGCTCCGAGCCGGCTGGGGTGGCCGAGCGGTTCTAGGCGATGTTCTTAGGTTGGTTAGGTTTAAGTAGTGGTAAGTTCTAGGGGACTGATGATCTCAGAAGTTAAGTCCCATAGTGCTCAGAGCCATAAATATGGTCAGAAAATGGAAACGCCTTTCTACTTAACAAAAGAAAACTTACAATATAAGATCCTATCTATTAAGATGAAATTGACACAATACATTGTTGTGATTAAAAGCGGGGGTTTTTATGCTTCTAAAACCTCGCCTTAAGCCCAGCTAAAGTTTAAACAATTTGAATAAGAAAGAAGCAAGAATAATTCGAAAAAAGTTATGTCTAAGATGTGAAAACGAGATTTCGAAATAGTGAAGCAACAAGGAGGTGTACGAAACACCTAAGGAGATACATATACAATGAGAAAGCGCTTGATTACATTTTATGGTCACATAAACATGATGGATCGGAAGAGACTGATAAGAAATGTATTCAATGTCCCTGAAAAATGTAAAGAAAAACAAATTTCGTCGTCTGTAGAAAAAATGATTCAAATGGCTCTGAGCACTATGAGACTTAACTTCTGAGGCCATCAGTCACCTAGAACTTAGAACTACTTAAACCTAACCAACCTAAGGACATAACACACATCCATGCCCGAGGCAGGATTAGAACCTGCGACCGTAGCGGTCGCGCGGTTCCAGACTGTAGCGCCTAGAACCGCTCGGCCACTCTGGCCGGCCGTCTGTAGAAGTTAAGAAAGATCTATGAGTTAGGAACAAAAGACAGAAACAGAAAAAATATGTAAATCCAGGTAGAAGGTACAAAAAAGTCAAGTATTTGAAGAAGAATACGCAAGAGATTAGGAACATGGGTAGATGAAAAACAGAACAACAGAGAGCAGTAATCAAAAAGTACTGGGAAGCCAAAAGCGGGTTAAGAATATGATGTCATAAATCACCTGTTTCTTGTGGTTCTGAGTTGACGACATTCGAATAAGGAACGCATCTATTTAATTTTCAGTGTTAATTTAATAGACTTTTACACTCACTACTTTATTGTGAAGTCATATACAATGCTAATCACTTTCAAATACGTGTTACGGATGTGATGAATTTGCTGTGAAGGTCCTTACATAAAATCTGAAGTCATAATGATGGAACTGAGGTTTCTAAACCTGCATCAGCAAAGTATAAACGATATTCCGAATACAGCAGACACCTTTCATTACTAAGGTTACCATAAAAATGTACACGTAGGTTCAAATAACGAGCGTTATCAAAACAGGGCAACTGCATCTGTGTTGAACACTACATTCTTATATTGGAGCTATTGAGTCAAAGTTGATTGGCCCATCCCACACGAACCTCTTCCCTTCCGTAGTTTTTATACTCTGTACGTCGGCCTGGTGATATTGGAGACCCTGGAGGAAATCTCCTTGCAGCCTCCCGCCCCTACTCGCATTCCTCTGGGGCCGGCGGACACATTCTGTGCCGGAGACACGGCCAGCGTATCCCGGGGGGCAGTCTTTATGCGATGTAAAATGCGGACTAACAGGGGTTATTGCTGGGTGACACGGGCGCAGGTACTATATAATCTGTACGTACGTCCGGTGAAATATCGTCCTCATAACGAGATAAATCCGTTTTAATAAGCGCGGCGCCATAAATCCTGGCGCCGATGCGTTGCGCCGCAGCCGCCCGCACACCAGTGGCCTCGCGCCGCGCCGTCCGTTCTGCGCATGCGCGCGCCACCGCCGCCGGACCACAGCCAGCTCTCCCGCTTCGCAGAGTAGGGCCGTGGAGGAACACGGGGCGCTGCCGGCGCCATCCAAACTAATCCACGGACTTCCAGTACGTTATAGTACCAAGCGGTAGTTCCCAGCTACAGACTCCACTGCGTCTCCAAGAGGCGTTACGTAAACAGGCACACAACGGGCACTGACATCTACGTACACTGTCCAGGCACCTATTACTAGCGATTACTGAGCAGTGTTTCCTCTGTAGATTTTCTTGTCCGTGAGAGAAACTCATTCTAATTCCGTCGCCTAGTGTGTAGACTGTTTGCCGTTCCGTCGTCACGGATCGTTGCCCGGGGTACATCGTCTTGGAGGTCGTCTACACGCCAATCTACGAGTAAATCCTACTCAATAAATAATGGGCTCCCACAGGGATCAGTGTTTGCTCCCCTTCTCTTCAACCTATACACGAGCGACATGCCAACAACTAAACCGCAAAAATTCTGCTATGCAGATGACATTGCAATAGCCACTCAGAGCAAGACACTCGAAGAGGGGGCAACTACTCTGTTAACGGACCTTCAATTTCTTAACCAGTATTATACGAAATGGAGGCTCTGCCCAAATCCAAATAAAAATGGTTCAAATGGCTCTGAGCAGTACGGGACTTAACTTCTGAGGTCATCAGTCCCCTAGAACTTAGAACTACTTAAACCTAACTAACCTAAGGACATCACACACATCCATGCCCGAGGCCAGATTCGAACCTGCGACCGTAGCGGTCGCGCAGCTAAAGACTGTAGCGCCTAGAACCGCTCGGCCACTGAGCCGGCTCCAAATAAAACTGAGCTAAGCGTATTCCACCTGAACAATCATGAGGCAAGACGAAAGTTACGAGTAACATTCTGCAATGAGCGACTGACGCACAACAGCCATCGAAAATATCTAACCTATGAAAAAACACCTATAAATAACCAGTGAAAAGATAAAAAACCGAAATAACATATTAAGAAAGCTGACTGGAACCTCCTGGGGAGCTCAAGCTAACACCATACGCACCACAGCACAATCTTTTGTTTACTCGGTGGCAGATTACTGATCCCCATTCTCGTACAAAAGCACACACACGAAGAAAATAGACGTCCAGCTTAATACCACCATGAGGATTGTCTCAGGAACTCTTCAATCAACTCCACTTCCCTGGCCTCATGCCCTTTGCAATATAGCTCCTCCCTCCCTCAGAAAGCATCAAGCAGCTATTCGAGAATGGAAGAAAATTAATAACCCCTCTGTCTCTGAAGGTAAACCTAAGCGACAAATATTAGACCATCTATCAATTACCCGCCTAAAATACAGGAAACCTATGTGGGAAGACGAAGTCCTCAAATTCCCTGAAAGGTACGACATAGCAAGGGAATGGAGGCAATACTGGTCGCTGAATAACAACCATCCTCTCATCACTGATTTTGATCCTTCGATACCGGTGGAAGGAATGCAAATGCCCAGAAGAACTTGGTGCAGACTTAATCGTGTGAGGACTAACCACGGCAGGTGTAAGGCCATTATCCACAAATGGAAACTCACTGATGACCCACAATGCGACTATGGTGCAGAAGAACAAACAATCCCTCAACTGATCTTCGAATGCCCTACGAGGAGGTTTGAAAGAGAATGGATGGATATCATGAATACCACTCCACGTGCTGCTCAGTGGGTGACCTGCTTAGATGTGGACTTGTAATATCTGCAGTGGCTGTCTCCCTAATCTTTCGCATATTGTTGTTTGCAATCAATCATTTAATTATATATTTGTAATTCGTTTATTATATTAATTAATAGTATGTGTGCAGTTTTACTCTGCGGATGCCATATTCTAAATAAATAAATAAAACCGAGCAGTGTGTCAATCCTTTTCCTTTATGATTGATTGAACTCTTCTGCGGACGCTCTCGAAGAGGTATGGGATCTGAGTTTCTCCTGGTCTCCTGTTTGACGGCGTTGCTGCAGTGAAGACACAACCTAGAACGTCTCCGACGCAGATATGTAGTCACCGGCACGGACGCAAGGAGTTAATTTGGCCTTAGTGTCTTTGTGACGTGCGTGCGCAAGTGCGGAAACGTAAACTATGACGACTAAGGTGTCACCTGGAAGCCTATCTAATGTATGACGCGATTTATTCAACTGATATGGATGTAATGTAAAACAAAAAAATTATGCCCGTAATATTTGAAACCTTCCGGTCTCCTATATATCTCTTTTGTTACGCAACCTTCCCTTAGGATTTCTATCTCTTGCTTAAGAATAACAAATGAAATCTTCCCTTTGAAATTGATTCTCTTTCTCAACAATAATAAGTACAATCTTCGCATACAAATTTAAATGCTGCTTATTAAAAGTGATTTGCTGATTATTTCGACGAAACATAGAATGTGTCGTTGTCGTGGCCCTCAGTCGTTACCTGAAATAACCCAAAACTTTTCCTAACCTTTTTTACTGTTACTGGATCGCCATCTGACTGCTACATCGAACTTCGACATGAATATACTTATTTTGTTTTACTATACTCTATTAGGTGCTGGTGAGCTGTCATAACAAGTGGCTGTATTTATTATCAAAGCTCACGTTATTCTTTAATAGCAAAGCTGACCCTATTCTTTAATTAATTTGACTGTAGTTACTTAAATCTTAGTTAAACTTTTTCTTGACAACAATAAAATTCTGCGAAGTTTTATGTTGATGGTTTTTGGGATGGATTATAATCAGTAATGAAATATTGCTGGCAAAAAATAACTATATTCTGGAAACGATTCTTCAGATATTTACTGTTGGTAATGAAATGATTTTACAAACGTTCAAATGGGACTTACTATTCACAATAATCTTACAACTAGCAATGCGCAAACATACCTTCAGTAATCTTGAGTTTCTCAAAAAATTGATTCAATAATATTAGTTCCTCTTGTGATAATAGTTAGCTGATGTCTCTGTACATCCGTTTATAATCTCTTGTAAATCATAGCTGGTGGCTGGCAGGCACACACCTCCTCTCAACCTCTCGCTTCAGACCTGCTACCGACTCACTTCACATCTCGCTTACTACTGACTTCCTACGAATTCCAAAGTGCGGTCTCTCCCGCCAACAATGCTTTCTGGCGCAGGCAATCCCTGCTACCATTACAAAATGTATCAATGTGCGGTCTCTCCCACCAACAATACTTTGGTGCATACATTCCCTGCTACCACAATTATTTCCAAAATGATATATATTAATTATTCCTACTTAATCTTATTAATAAAATATAAACATCTTTCATAAATTGTGGTTTGACAATAGACAATAGAAATATACAAGTCTTACATATTATGAGTCATTTTGTCAACTCTGACAGTATTTTGTGACAAATATTGTAAATATTTTCCATTAATGGCAAAGATAGAGAAAACGACAGTTCAATGTGTTCCCTGAAAGTTGAAATCCTACTTCAACTGTAATATGTATACACAAGAGCCATGTTGCTCGCCCCCTGTTTTTTCTCTGTCTTTCGCCTGTTTGTTCGCTCTTGCCTGTGGGAAAATGTATGTATAACTGGCTGTCAGCACAATTTTATGAGATTTCAGGTTACAATATAATGTTAATTTGAGGTATCTTATGTTTCTTTTCAAAAATACGTCTCCCTCCACGTGAAATTTATTTGAAGATAAATATCATATTGCTGTCGATTGCCCATTTGGCTTCGGCTGCTTCGGTGGCACTGTCCACCGTTACGTGTACTAAAGCATATTCCATCGTTTGCGAGCTTCACTCGCAAAAGAAAGTAATCCTAAGTGCTTTTATGAATTTTTACAATCAGTCTTCAATATTATAGTTAAAATTTTTGATTACGAAACTTATTCAGAGATTTAACACCGCAAGTCTTAGGTGAGGTTTCACCTTTGGTTTAAGACTGTTTCAGTTAATTCAAAGGATTAAAAGTCAACTCAAATCTTAAAGATATAAAGTTAAAGATATTCTATGCAAGTGTTTCTGCAATACGCAGGTGTTTGTACCATTCTTTCTTCCCGTGTAACACTGGATAAATTTGCTGGGAAAAGAAATCATTTCCTGCTGTGTATTATCGCTGGGTCAGTTGCAGTTACGTTACGTTGTCATTCATTGAAAGAGAACGTAACATTTTCATTAAGCCGCGCGGGATCAGCCGCGCGGTCTTAGGCGCTGCAGTCATGGGCTGTACGGCTGGTCCCAGTGGAGGTTCGAGTAATCCCTCGGGCATCGGTGTGTGTGTGTGTGTGTGTGTGTGTGTCCTTTGATTTATTTAGGTTAAGTAGTGTGTAAGCTTAGGGACTGATGACCTTAGCACTTAAGTCCCATAAGATTTCACACACATTTGAACATTTTTGAACCATCGTGTCAGACCTCAAGGACATTCTGCCTGATTGACATACCGATTCAGCACTGTACGGCCATCAATCGGAAACTGTTCGATCGCTCCTGATGTGGTGATCGGATAGCTTAAACGAGCGCAGCCCGGTAACGTTGTCCACAACCGAAGATGTTTCGACAAGTCACAGCCTGTCATTTTAAAGCCCATATATCAACAAGTAAACGCTCTGCTAGGGAATTTAAAATTTCGGTTTGCGGAACAGTTCTGAGCAGTTAATACACTTACATTTACACACACACACACACACACACACACACACACACACACACACACTGTACACGTTAGCGCCATCACACAAGCAAAGATGACGTAAGTGAGATAACTTCTCAGTGGTGAAAATTAATTATCAAAAGGTTGCTTACAAATTTTCTGTAATTTTCACTATCACGGCATTTGACGTAGGTCATCTTCGATTGTGTGGTGTCGCTATTGTTTACAATGTGTGTGTGTGTGTGTGTGTGTGTGTGTGTGTGTGTGTGTGTGTGTGTTGTAAGGAGTGTACCAGAACTCTCCATTAAACTGATTAAATACTAGATTGAGCATCGAAAACGATATAGTATTGTGTAAGCTTGGAAATAAATAAGCACTCATGTATCGATGGTAACAATCTGGCAGCGAAACAGGGGACCGCGATTCTAAGCACTGTTGTGTGACGAATCAATAGTGTTGGTCAAGACTTCGGAGACAGAAGACGTGTCACGCTGCCCTCACATTGGTGATGGCATATCTTACCACACTCAAGGCCTGATTTCATTCACGTAGCCAGGAGAGATTTAGATACCTTAACTACGCTTGAAGATGGAATTCAAGGTAAAATTCGCAAGCATGGCGTAAACCGCAATTGCAGGGTTAGGCTCGTGATGGTTAGTCGGAGTTTGCAATAATCCCATGTTTTGCTTGTCAGTTAAAGAAGCCTCGCTATCCTTCAAATAATAATAA
Organism: Schistocerca americana; assembly: GCF_021461395.2. Taxonomy (NCBI): domain Eukaryota; kingdom Metazoa; phylum Arthropoda; class Insecta; order Orthoptera; family Acrididae; genus Schistocerca; species Schistocerca americana. The sequence continues at coordinate 124,885,348 of NC_060122.1, read as the reverse complement.
TTGTTCTCCACATTTAATTAACAAAAATTCTGTGTTATTAAATGTTAATGTATCTTCGAAATTGAAATAATTTGTTAATCTAGTAGTCAGCCATTATTGACACTTACGTCATTGTGAGGCAACTTGCCATTATTGATACTAGTATTGGTCATGATCATTTCTGAAGTTTTAAATAGACTGTATTTATGAAACCGCTTCTAACAAGTTATTTTGTAGTTATCAGGATCCCAACAAACTCATTTTTATTAAATTCATTCTTAGTAATAACAAGTTTTAGCCACTGTTGGTGCAAGCTGCTACGAACTACTGTAAACCACTTGGAAAAAGGCAGTCATCTACAGAAGTGGGTGCAAACCTTAGGGCCAGAACAGAGACACTGACACACCACAAAATGCCATGTACTTTCTTTCGCTTACGCCATAGTCCCGCAGCGATCGCGGGGTCGGCGTAGTTAGAACGGATCTGGCAAGGTTAGTTTTAGGGGTAGCCAGATGCCCCTCCTGCCGCCACCCCATACCCCCAGGGATGGAATCAGTGTACCCCAGCTGTCTGCATCTAGTGTAAATCGTGAAATAGTGCAAACGTGTGTCAAATGTCGGCGACGCGTGTACCTGAGGCGGAACGTAGGGACCAGCCCGGTATTCACATAGCGGGATGTGGAAAACCGCCTGAAGACCACATCCAGGCTATCCGGCACACCGTCCCTCGTCGTTGGTCCGCCGGGCGGATTCGATCTGGGGCCGGCGCGCCTACCCGAGTCCAGGAAGCGGTGCGTTAGCGCTCTCGGCTACCCTGGCGGGTCACAAAATGTTATACTCTAATCCAATAAATTCCGTTGCTCAAGCCAGATTCTGTATCACTTGTAAATTCTTATTCAAATACGCAGTCAGATAGCTTATGCAAATGTTAGTTTTATGTTTTCATGTAACGATCTGTTAACGACTTCAATGGCAGTGAAATTAACACTCATACAACACCGTGTTATCCAGGTTAGATTCAGATTACTGATAGCTCAGGTTGCTTATCAGGTCGGCAGCTGCGGCCGAGCGGTTCTAGGCGTTTCAGTCCGGAACCGCAGGTTTGAAGCCTGCCTCGGTCATGGATTTGTGTGATATCTTTAGGTTAGTTGTTTATCGGGTCCACTTTCACAAATGAACGTAGGCATTATTTGTTCCAGGTACGTTACAGGGTGTGTGTGTGTGTGTGTTACCTTCCTTGCTCAACAAGTAAAACTAAAGAAAACCGTTCTTGTAAATAAAGGTCCACAAATTCTTAGTTACGGGGGTTAGCATAATAAAAGCTTTCGCCTGAAATTTAGCAACTCCGCTAGTATGAAACCGTCGCAAAACTGTACGAAGTGGTTAAAGCACGATTTCCATTTACTTTTTGTCATTGGTCTGGTGAATCTGATAAAACTTGTCCCAGAGGTGTATCTGCATTACTTGCTCCCATTATGAATTCAATAGAAGAAATTAAGAACAACCCTGTGAAACTGAAACGAGTAACAGAATCTGTTCATACACGTGCAGCTAAATCCACTGAACTTAGTGGAGATATTTTTGAACATTTATTGCGAATGTATTGTAAAATTCTACGTATACTGTACAAGTTCCTTAACACTGAGCTTGTTATTCTGGTTTAACATGAATTCACGTGTGCTATGGTATTAATAACAGCAGATTATCTGACACATTCATGCAGCATCAGTTAATGTTATTACAATCATTTTTCCAAGAGTAAATTATCTACAACTTCTGTTGAAAAATTTGTACAATTATCTGGAATTAAAAAAAAAATTGGGCCAAGTAGTTAACAAATAAAAATTTTACACATTTACGTCTCTGCTTCTCTGGAAGTCCTAGGAAACTACTGCAGATACACGTCTGGGACACGTTTTATTAAAGTCACCATATCAGTAACAACAAAATAAATTGAAATTGTGATTTACTTTAATCTCGTACAGTTTTGCGATGGCTTCATATTAGTGAAGTTGCTAAATTTCAGTCAAAACCTTTTATTAGCCGTAACTAAACATTTGAGGACCTATGTTTATATGAACTTCTTTCTTTACTTTTACTTGTAGAATAACATATTAAACTCTCTGCATATCTTCGTGAATCAACCTGTTTAGTGGTTAGGGTTTCGTATTACATACGGTTTTCCGCATATTTTTGACAGTATAGTGTATGCTTCTTTGAAACGGCATTAATAACAGCTCCCGTAACTAGCGTAATAAATTACGTTTACACACGAGGCAAGTCATCACGCTAACAACACTAGTTTCTTTAAAAATCGAGGTGGCAGTATATTCGTATTTGTACATACATTCACATATCTACATCTATCACTATTTTCCCACGTAGTCACGTTCGTCCCGAATGCCATTTGTGAGCCGAGGGACGAGCTTAACAGATACCTTCGTCAAAAAATAATGGCTCTAAGCAATATGGCTCTAATCAATATGGGACTTGACATCTGAGGTCATCAGTCCCCTAGAGTTAGACTTCTTAAACCTAACTAACCTAGGGACATCACACACATCCATGCCCGATGCAAGATTCGAACTTGCGACCGTAGCAGCAGCGCGGTTCCGGACTGAAGCGCTTAGAACCTCTCGGTCACAGCGACCGGCGATTATTGTCACTCTGTTCAGTACTTGCCTTCTTTGGAATATAAGTTACTAAGTTTTCATTCAAGTCGAGGAGATTTCTTCTGTCTGATATACACACCCCAAAAAAATTTTGCATCACCTCGATTCCGAGAGTTCCGGAACCTGGGCAGAAAATTGAAATAGAGATCCACATAAACGTCATTTCCGCCCTTTTTATTGCTCATGAAAACTGCACATTGCATATTGTACCACTAACAGAGTGACCATCAGAGGTGGTAGTCCACACTGCTGTACACACCGGTACGTTTAATAATATTACCCACAAGTTTATCAAGGCACTGTTGGTCCAGAGTGTCCCACTCCTCAACAGCGATTCGGCGTAGATCCCTCAGAGTGGTTGGTCACGTCGTCCATAAACAGCCGTATTCAATCTATCCCAGGCATCTTCGATAGGGTTCGTGTCTGGAGAACTTGCAGGCCAATCTAGTCGAGCGATGCAGTTATCCTGAAGGAAGTCATTCACAAGACGTGCAGGATGAGGGCGCGAACTGTCATCCACGCTGCCGATATGGTTGCACTATCGGTCAGAGGATGACATTCAGGTATCGTACAGCCGTTACGGCGCCTTCCATGACCACCAGTGGCGTACGCCAGCCCCCGCATAATGCCACCCCAAAACATCAGGCGACCTTCGCCTTGCTGCACTCACTGGACAGTGCGTCTAAGGCGTTCAGCCTGACCAGGTTCCCTCGAAATACATCTCCGAAGATTGTCTGGTTGAAAGCGTATGCGACACTCATCGGTGAAGGGAACGTGAAGCCAATGGTGAGCGGTCGATTCGGCATGTTGTTGGGCCCATCTGCACCGCGCTGCATGGTGTCGTCGCCGGAAAGATGGACCTCGCCATGGACGTCGGGAGTGAAGTTGCACATCACGCAACCTACTACGTACAGTTTGAGTCGTAACACTGCGTCCTGTAGCTGCACGAAAAGCATTATTCAACATGGTGGCGTTGCTGTCAGGGGCCCTCCCAGTAATAATCCGTAGGTAGCGGTCATTCACCGCAGTAGTAGCCCTTGGGCGGCCTGAGCGAGGCACGTCATCGACAGTTCCTGTCTCTCTGTATCTCCTCCATGTCCGAGCAAGATCGCTTTGATTCACTCCGCACGCCTGGACAGTTTCCTTGTTTAGAGCCCTTCCTGGCACAAAGTAACAATGCGGATGCGGTTGAACCGCGGGATTGACCGTCTAGGTGTGGTTGAAATACAGACAACACGAGCGGTGTACCTCCTTCCTGGTGGAATGAGTGGGATTGATCAGTTGTCAGACCCCCTCCGTCTAATACGCGCTGCTCATGCATGGTTGTATACATCTTTGGGCGCGTTTAATGACATCTCTGAAGAGTCAAAGGGACTGTGTCTGTGATACAATATCCACAGTCAACGTCTATCTTCAGGAGTTCTGGGAAACGGGGTAATGCGAAACTTTTCTTAATGTGTGTGTTTTGCACACCAGGTGGAGTACTTTTGTCGAGGGTGACGCTACCATAGTTTGCAATATTTCTGATAGTATGTCGTTACTCCAAATACCTTGTAATGGCTTAAGTCTTGCAATTCGTCTTGCAGTATTACGTGTCCCACTCACCCTAATCTGCTTAGTCTTCAAGTTTCTTTCCTCCTGCACATTCCTTCCACCTTTCAGCATTAGAGTCTTTGCACATTTCTCCTATGGTCTCCTTAATATCCTTATAGGCTGCTTCACTATCTCCCACGGTCATATATGTTTCTACGGCTTTCCAATTCTCATCTAGTTATCTCTGATTTGTTGCCATGCACTGCCTGCCAATCTCAGTTTCTGAAGACTGTATTCCCTTCTTCTCTCTGCTTCTCTTACTCTATTTTTTCCATTCCATTCTCTCTGCTTCTCTGAATCTGTTTTTTTTTTTCCTCAATGAAATTCAATATCTCGAGTGTTATACAATAAGATATCTTTGCAGTGTGGGCTTTTTGCCTTTTTGTACATCTCCTGCATTCACTACACCATATGTCCGCCCCCGGTACCTGAGTTGTCAGCGTGACAGAATGCCAATCCTAAGGGCCCAGGTTCGATTCCCGGTTCGGTCGGAGATTTTCTCCGCTCAGGGACTGGGTGTTGTGTGTTCATAATCATCATCATATCATCCCTATCGACGCGCAAGTCGCCGGAGTGGCGTCTAATCGAAAGACTTGCACCCGGTGAACGGTCTAGCCGACGGGAGGCCCTAGTCACACGACATTTATTATTTACTACACCATCCATCAAAGGTCTTCCTCTTCTGCTGTGTTCCTTTCCCTTGCTTCAATCAACAGTTGCCTAACCCTCCATTTGAACCTTTAGCAATCTATATTTCCTTCAACTTACATAAGTAACATCTCTTTATTTTATAAAATTTCTGCAATTTCTTCAGCGTTAACCTTAAATTCATGACCAACAAATCACGCGAGGTTCCACACCCTATCTGTGGAAATGTATTTGCGGTTTGAAGAATACAGTGTTTATAATTTCACAAATGCTTTAAATTATACTTTCACATGAAGGAGAGAACAAAAGCATTTGAGATGTTCACTTACAGCTCGCGAAGAAGCCTAAGATCAAAAGCGCTTCAAAAAGAACAAGAACAAACGTTCTTCATTACTACCATCCATCCGACTGTAACCAACGCCTAGGGAAAATGAGCAGTTAGAAAAATGTGTGGTGAAAACGTATGTTTCTAGGGTGAGGCAAGAACATGACCTAACCCAGAGGGATGTTACAGCTTAGCTAGCTGAGTAGGCTGTAGGCTGAAGGGAATGGAGATTACTTGTTATGGCAATGCAAGGTATTCGCGGCCAGTGATCACTAGATGATGATTAGAACAGTTGAACTATCACAAAAGACATATAGAACCAAATCTGAAATTTCTGATTTTTGCGTCAATCGATAGCTGGAGTGTAACTCTTAGCACTGTGCAGAAAGGCCACACATATATACCCACTGGAACAAGGTTTTTCATATCTTTCTCGATAAAGATGAAAACTGGACATCAATAGCACAGTTGTTCCCCTTCCGCAAAACAGGGAATTTCGTCCATGAGAGACTGTGTGTTTACCATCAAGGACTAGTTAAGTGAACTTTAGATCAAGTCTTTAGTTTTTTGTTTGACTACACGCCAGAAAATGTTAATGAGCGAGATGTGCATTTAATGTTGTTCAGCGGCGCATGTCCTAAACAAAATAGATGTCATACACTGTTTACTATAGTTGATAACAATATGTTGAAAACAATAACCCACTATTTCCGTGTACGAGGACATTCATTCCTACCCTGTGACAGGGACTTCGTGGCCATTTAAACGGCTCATCAGAAAGAGTGGGACAATAGACACAATGGAAAAATACTGTGAGATTATGAAAAATAGCAGTGTGTCTGAACGTTTCTCCAACAAAGTAGACGATATTTTACTTTCAAGAAATTGTGGCACAGGCACTATAAAAAGGTATGTCAGTCGTGTGAGACAGAATGAAGTGGTATTGCTAAGGAAAATAAACTACTTTTCAACTGCCCAAGAAGAAGCGTATTGAATATAAATCAGATATGAAAGTAGAGATTGTTGCTTATGTGAATATTGATGGACTACCCAAGCAAACATATTATCATGAATGCTACAATATTCCTGCGAATCTACCTCACGAGAAAGCATACATCCCTGGCGGGTTTCCAATAACGTTAAACAAGTGAATAACAGAGAAGAAGACGATAATGAATGAGAGGAAAAGCTACCAGTAGTTACTATATTCATACGGTTTTCTGAAGATTCACATGAATTCTGCTCACACTCTAAATTTCTATCATTTGAAATAATGATAGAAAAATTTTTCTACAAATTTGTTGTTTATTTTAGTAGAGGTACTAAAATTCCTATGACTGTAAAAGTCATTCTTTGCTAAAATACCATTTGCAAAAGTACAATCGTTGGAGCGCGGAAGTGCTATAACAAATGTGTGGAGAGGCAACGCGCAAAATCGCGGTTTGTGGGAGGCAGTGTGCTCTTTCTGCTCGGTTCCTATTTGAGCTAGTAACATGGGGTGAAAAGTTTTTGATTTATCCCGGACCGACGACCATTTGCATAGCCAGCCGAACATCCGTCTTGCTGTAGCAACATTGCAGTATGTTAAACAAGGTTTGAACGACGAACCGCAGGTGGCACCCAGACAAATAGTGTGAACTGATCAATGGCACTATTTGTACGTCCACCTTCCGGGTTTTACATGCAAAAACAGTCACCACTGTTCGGATTTTACATGGAAAAACATTTACCCTTAAATTACTCATGATTGGAACTAGGCTGAAGATTCAAATTTGGTCCACCGATGCATCAGACCTTGGTCTGTGCTACGTTTTAACCGTTTGAAAAAATCTTGCTTCGTTGGATTTTACACACAAGAAACATCTTTCTCTGGACGGTTATTGAAGCACCCCACTTATATACTTTAAACTTATACAAGTCTTTTGAAACTTTGTATGAAGGTACATGAATGGAAAAAGAAAAAAACGAACGTTCTTTTATGTTTTTATCCAATACTCTACAGACGTTGCCTAGATACGATGGTTTAATGTTTTTCTTGAAGGTTTACGGAGCGCGTCTCTTTCGTACTTCAGGCTTCAGTGAATTCTTTCAAGCTTTTACTCGACGGTAGATAAATGGATAAGCTCCAAAAAAAAAAAAAAAAAAAAAATAGTTCAGTAATCTTTATCCATTGTTGAGATACGATGGTTCAAAGTCGAGCAGCATTTAGCACATAAAATTCGTTACTGCGTGAACTGAATGCGCGGGAACCGTTTAAAGCGAATGAAATAACTAAAAAAGCGTTATTACGATGAAATTGGCAACTCGCTTTCAAAAATCTAGCTTCTTTCGGATTATATAAAGTAATTAAAGGTCATCTTGATGTTTTTGGAAGCTTAGTCGTTACCACGATATAATCAACGTAGTTCGAAACATAATAAAAAAACCTATACCTCATCAGCTATCGCCCGAGTCAATAAAAACTCACGTCTATTGCCAAGCTATGGCGGTCTAATGCCAAAATCACGGTAGAGTAAATGTTGAGAACCAGAATGGGAAATGGTCCTATCGTAAGTCGGAGTTAGGGATGTATAAGAAAGGAACCAACTTTTCCACTACACCGAAACATACTGACTCTTTCGCTTTTTTTTAACGAGTTAACCTGACTTTCCCTGCGGAGTGAGCTCTCTTAGTTGCATGCCATGTCAGACGCATGGTGAGGGATGTAATAAGAAATTAGTACAAATTTATGTGCTTCTAGAGAGCGGGATGGATCTGCAGTAGGAAGTATCGGGCAGTGAGGGTGAATCTAGAATGTGAAGTATCCTGGAGTGGGGATACACGCATCATAAACTCTAAGGATTCGTTCCGTCAAATTGCACGACATTATAATGCCATGTTGGACGACTAGATGCTATGTGTTGTGCTGCACGACATTACAGCATGTACCATCTTACTTTAGTTGACACTATGACATGACTACCAATAATAACAAATAAAAACCGCAAAAAATGTCAAGATGTTTGATCTGAGTATTTTTGAAGCTGCCAGACAATCTGAAATGCTAGTTCTCTTCCTTTAACCCCTTCATTCTGCCCAGGACGTATCCTCATTTTTCTTCGGCTACGATTGGAGCGTTTTCCATTCTCGTACATAGACTGAAGTGCCAAGGAAACTAGGTTAGTCGTGCGTATTCAAACACAGAGATATGTAATCAGGCATACAAAAAGACAAGAAGTGACTGACGCAGTTGTTAGATTGATTACTGCTGTTACAGCGATAGGTTATCAATATTTAAGTAAGTTATTCAAACTCGGCGCACGAGGGATGGCTCACACAATATCTGAGGCAGCGATGAAGAGGGGATTTTCCGGTACGACTGTTTCACGAGTGTTCCGTGAATATCAGGAATCCGGTAAAACTTAGAATCTCCGACATATGTGACACAAGTACAACCCTTCCGCTAATTGCTGCAGATTTTAGTACAAATGTCAGCGTGCGAACCAGTCAACGAAACATCACCGATACGAGATTTGGAGCCGAAGGCCCACTCGTGTACTCTTAATGACTGCACGACACAAAGCTTTACGCCTCGTCTGGGCCCGTCAACGCCTACATTGGACTGGAAAAATATTACCTGATCGACCGACTCTCGTTTCAAATTGTATCGATAGAATGGACATGTACGGGTATGGAGACAACCTCATGAAACCACGGACCCTGCATGTCAGCAGGGGACTGTTCAAGTTGGTGGAGGCTCTGTAATGGTGTGGGTCGTGTGTAGTTGGAGTGACATGGGATCCGTGATAACTCTAGATACCACTCTGACGGGTAAGAATCCTGTCTGATCACCTGCGTCCATCCATGTCCATTGTGCATTCCGACGGAATCGGGCTATTCTAACACGACAATGCGACACCCGACGTCCAAACTTGCTGGAGAGTGGCTCCAGGAGCACTGTTCTGAGCTTAAACACTTCTGCTGGCCACCGAACTCCCCAGACATGAGCATTATTGAGCATATTTGGGATGCCCTGCAACGTGCTGTTCAGAAGAGATATCCACCCCCTCGTTCTTTTATGGATTTATTAGACAGCCCTACAGAATTCATAGTGTCATTTCCCTCCATCACTAATTCAGCCATTAGTCGAGGCCGTGCCACGTTGTGTTGCGGCACTTCTGTCTGCTCACGGGGGGCCCTACATGATGTTACGCATGTCTATCAGTCTCTTTGTATCTTCAGTGTGTCAACTCTGAACTGAACTCCGTCCGAACGGTCTTCGGCAGGTCCAAAGGTACCGACTGACCGCCGTGTCATCCTCAGACGTCGCTGGATGCGGGTCTGGAGGGGCATGTGCTTGGGACACCGCTTTTCCCCTCGTTGTCAGCTGTCGTGACCGGAGCCACTACTTCTCGGTCAGACAGCTCCTCAAGTGGCCTCACGAGGGCTGAGTGTGAGGGAAGCCCGCTAGTCAATAGCGCTTGGAAGACGAGGATGGTCACCCATCCAAATGTTAGCTGAACACGAGAGCGCTTAAATTCGGTGATTTGACGGATATCGGCGTCACCTCTGCGGCAAGGTCACTGGCATTTTGATTCATAATGCACAACGATTGCCTGATATGTCACATGTCGGAGTAGTTTTCCTTTCAATATTGTGACAATATATGGTTGCAAAGCTGCAGAAATGTGTCATGTGCAAACTTCCTATTTCGAACTATCTATGAAGCTTTTTGTGTCTACTGAACATTTCCCCGTTTGTTAGAGATGCCGTTTCTACATCTTGTAGTTGGGTTTTAGAAGAGTGTTATTTGTACTTGGCGTGACAGGTTCAGAGAGCTAGCAGATTCTGAAGCGAAGGAAAATGGCCCCAAGATTAACAGTCAGTTACTTGTTCTACGAGACAGAATCAGCTGACACTAAATTTTCCTTTTGGTCACGGTAGCCTATTACATGTTTTCAGAACAATTCAGAGACAGACCTGGAAATGAGGTAGAAGAGGGTATATAGTAAATCCAAGACACTACTGCAAAATTTGCCTTTAGTTTTCTGCTCCTTTATGTCAGAGTCTTAACGGTCTGTAATTATTTTATTTTCTCATCACAAATAATTTATTACATGCCATCAAAGGAAACAGATGCAAGGAAGAAAAACAATTGTGTGCAAGGTGCAGTAAGCTTCAGTGTCACACTGTTTTACTTTTGATGTACAGAATCTAAATGTATGTAGAAATATACCACAGAAATAAAATGCAAATGCATGAAGTCGTACTCCAAAAAGAACTCTAGGTGTAGAAGTGACATAATCCTTTAATTACGACTATCAAAGCGAGACAAAAACGCTTAACAAGCGCTCTTCATTTAAAACACGCTGAAAAGGGTTAACTACACAAACCGTTGCTGCCTGTAACAGTACACGTAAACGGAGAAGACCTGGAGAGGCAGAAAACATTTTGTATTTAAAAAGACAAAAACAAAAGCTTCCACTGAAGACGACAAAGAGTAATCTTGCGGTTACGTGAAGCTGAGACTCTTTTCTACGATGTCTGCAGTGCATGGCTTTTTTCACATTCGTTTGTGAAACGTGACGTGGTAGCAATGAAGTCATAAATCAACAGTTTTCAAGTGATGTGGCGTTAAGAACTGCATCATATTGTGAATTTCTTTTTTCCTTCATGGTATTAAATACTTTCGTCGGTAACTGGGTGCCGTCTGTAGGAATCTGTGTGGTTCGTGGAACATTCATGTGACTGAATTAGTCAATTATTGATGTTCTATTTTCAACAGTGCACTCGGGCAAAGAACTGTATCTACGTAGACCTATATTCAGCATTTTTTAACTCAGGATTTCTCTCAGAAGGATTGTATTATGTAAGATTCATGTAATTTTATAGCAGTGAAGAATTAGTTGAGAAGGCATTTATAATTATATGTTAATACCTTCAGCTGCTAATATAGTTGAAAAGTGGTACTCCTTTCAGTGATTGAGGCAGAAGAATTTAAAGTAATTTGCCTATACTTTGGCTTTTATTCGGCGGGAGCTAAAGTATCTTGAAAACTCACATTGCCCCTTCATAGCAACTACGTCCATAAATTTCCAACAGAACAAGCTGAATAGTCCACAGGAATGGTACGTACGACATTGCGATGTCTGTCCTATACTTAATTATGGTCCAAAGTTCTTTTGGACATGCATGCATCTCCGAAGATACTTTGCATCGTAATTCAGAATAACACAGGCACTACAATATCGTATTTATCTGCCGACACAGGGCAAGTGACTCTCAAATAAAATATATACATAATGGATGCACAAGTACAAGTTGTAGACTCATGGTTGAGGACATATGGAAGTTTGGGTCTGGCCGTCAGTCGGGCACGAATAGCCAAATGGCGACTGCCAGCAACGAGCGGAAAATCCGGGTTCAAGTCGCGGTCTAGCACAAATTATCACTGTCGTCATTCCATTCTTCAGCTGATCGTTGTCCATATTCGCATTTTCGAATACATTTGATGGAATGGTAAGTAATTGAAGGAGATTAATTTTGTCACGTCAGATGTCCTACAGGGAGCGTACACATGGTAACTAGAAGGTCCAACCACATTAAGACTACCTGTGAGACGCCTGAATAACTACCTCTGTCAGCGCAGACGTGCAGGGAAACAGTGAGGTTCGGGTAGGTACCGACAGTAATGTATAGCTATACCGACTCAAGTGCCGTGATCAGCTGCGCCAGGTTCCATTGCAGAGGATCCAATGCGCGAACAGCCCGATCGAGATTCTCAATTTTGGCGAAATCTGTTACTTTTTTTTGGGGGGGGGGGGGGGGCGAGCTTGTGACGCGTTGCGTTCTCTTGATGGTAGATGCCTTCATGCCAAGGAAAAACAAACTGCATGTATGGGTGGACACTGTCCAAAAGGATAGATGCATACTTATGCTGATCCACTGTACCGTTCAGAATGACGAGACCATTCAGGGAATGCCACAAAAACATACCCCAGACAATAACGCTCTCTCCTGCCGGCCTGGACCATTCCGACAATAGTTGCAAAGGGGAACATGCCAATGAGCAGCTATCCAATGGATCATAAAACGTAATTCATATCAAAATGCTTCCCGTCACCACGCAGTGAACGTGGAGTTACGGTATTGGCATGCATGGTCCAGCCACCATCGCTGATGACGGAAATCATCAATCGTGCACGAGCCAGTCAGCTACTTTGGAGGGCCATACACAGTAACGTTCGGTGTTCTGTCATTAAAGAGACACTTTTGAGTAATCTGAATGGTCAGTTGCTCAACAGTTGCACATTTGTTAGCCCGAACACATCTCCGCATCTGTCTTGAACCTCTGTCATCAATGGTCTGTGGTGCAACACAGTTGCTTCGGCGCCAGTTGGGGCTGGTTCAAATGGCCCTGAGCACTATGGGACTTAACATCTGAGGTCCTCAGTCCCCTAGAACTTAGAACTACTTAAACCTAAATAACCTAAGGACATCGCACACATCCATGCCCGAGGCAGAATTCGAACCTGCGACCGTAGCGGTCGCGCGATTCCAGACTGTAGTGCCTAGAACCGCTGGGCCATACAGGCCGGCGCCGGTTTGGGATCGAGTCGTTTTGCCATGCACGGTGAACTTTAACCACGACGATAAGCGAACAGTTGACGAACTTAGCCGTTTCGAAAATGCTTCCACCCTTGGCCCGAAAGCCGATGATCGTTCCATTTTCCACGTAAGAGAAATTGCTCCCTTCCCGCATTACGACAATGGCTGCATTGTTTTCCGCGTTCCCCCTACACGCTCTGTGTACCCTCCACTCTTAGTGCTGCCATCTGCTGTCTCTGAGTGGTTATTGCAGACTGAAGTCGAATGTAAACGGTGTTCACATTAATGTGACTGCAAGCTGCAGTATTGATAACTCAAAAGCACCGCATGCACGATTCAGCTATAAAACTGATAGTCGATAATGAGCGTAACAATAGAAGTGGTCCTGTTTGTAAGAGTAGCTTAGTACCGATGAGGTTATTGCCGCAGTGAGGACACACGAGTACAGTAATTATTAATTTACTCATCCTACAGTCGTGAAAGTGAGCGGAAGCCTATTTCTGAGTGGAGATGTGTGACATGTGTGCACATATTTTAAGAGACAAACTGGTAATTTAGCACTGTAACAGTCGAATGTGTACTATAGCTGGAGCTACGTCTTTTATGAAACGAGTAATGCATCACGTTCGTTAGCGGTCGGCCCATCGCGATAGGTTTCGCGAGAAGTTACGATAGTCTACACTCATGTTCAGGTTTAAGTAGTTCTAAGTTCTGGAGGACTGATGACCTCAGATGTTAAGTCCCATAGTGCTCAGAGCCATTTGAACCACGTGCCGATGAAACCCCGTCCATATAGGCCACGCCGCCGACCGAGCTGTCTCGATCTCAGCACGTCGCATAGGGACAGTTCGCACGGCACCTCAATACGTTGTGCTGTGCTCTAGTCTTCCACAATGATAGTCGTCGCCTCGCACATTAGCTAGCTGTGAGGGAACGTTAGTCATTGTATATAGTTGTGATATGGACACTGACGAGATTCCAGAATTAGTGCATGTTACTTGATTGCTGTCACAGGACATTTTAATTTCCAGTGTCTGTACTTTTACAAGTAAATTCATAAACGTGTGTCAGCATCACCAGGAAGGATTCAGGATTCACACTCACTGCAGTGGAAGTTCGAAAACATAACAAAATAAATTCGTTTTACGTGTGAAATTTCATCATTTTTTCACTTATTAATGGCTGCATTTGTTGATATAGATACACTTTTCTTCATAAGTTAGAGAGATTCTTCCATGAATTTTGCACATCATACATACCATACTCACAGGTGTATGAAACTCCAAAATTTATTTAATTTATAAAAAAACGAATGAACTGTTATATTTTAAACTTCATGTTTAGGAAAAACACAAATTTTATAGTCAATTACCTCAATTTTTACCACAGTTTTTAATAGATTTCGAAAATTCTAGAGTTTCATACACCTGTTTGTATGCTGTGCACAATTCATCGAAGAATCTCTCTTACTTATGAAGAAAAGTGTACCTATAGCAACAAATACTGCCATTAGTAAGTGAAAAAAATGATGAAATTTCACATGTAAAAAAATGATTTCGTTATGTTTTCGAACTTTCACTACTATGAGTGTGAATTCTGAATCCTTACTGGTCATGCTGACAAAGTTTTATGAATTATTTTTGTAAAAGTATAGGCAGTGGAAATTAAGATGTCCTGTGGTGCCTCTCCTGTTCCAAGTCGGTCCGTTTGACGTTCTACCCCCCCCCCCCCCCCCCTTAAGTACTCAATTGGTTCCTGTAATAGAGTGTATTTTAACCACGTGTGCATTTTGTTTTTTGTAGTGCCATGAAACCGGCCACCCAACTATCCTATAATCCTCTCTTCATCCAGCCAGGAACCATAAAACATTACGAGAGGGCACAGCCACAACAAGTGGCCATGAGTCTGATCAACACGTTTTGTTTGCTTTCCATCTGTTCTAGGTTGCAGCGGGGGAGCTGTCGTTACAGTGATTTTATTTGCTCATTGGTTCTTGTTGTTGCATGTATTACAGGAGGAGAGCTGCAGAACTAATCTATTTATCTTTTCCGAGGCTTCGCAGATTCCTTTTCTATTTGAATTTTCATAGCTGCAATTTATTGGCGTTAGAATGTCTATCCCGCCCCCTCCACCCCCTGCCCCCGCGCCTCAGCCGCAGACTGTTCCAACTCTGGAAATAAATCAAATTTTTCAGTTTCAGAACCGGTACATTGCTGTCTACAGTACAGCATTTGCTTGCCCCACAAGCTGCGTCGGATGCCCAACCAATCAACCAACCAATACAAGAAGTGGCACCAAACAACATTCCACAGTTTCGGCACTCCGATGAAAAACATGACGAAAGTCTGGAATGTTCCACACAGTTCCAGACCCATTGTGAAGCCCATCGAATGCAAGGTACTGTGAAATCTCATTATTTCCTGTCCATCGCGGGAACCCCTGTGTTTCACTCAGTTCAAAAACTCTTCCCTATGTCGTCTCCCGACGCACTCTCCTATGATGAAGTAGCAGGTGCATTAGGTCAGTATTGCGAACAGCAAATTCAGGATGTGGGAGCCATATTTCAGTTCTTTAGCCTTAAGAAAAAGCCGAAACAGACGTACCGTCAGTGGTATGCCGATTTACAGGGTCTCACTAGGAAGTATAAATTAAAGCGTAGTTGTAGCAACTTTTATAGCGACACGTGATGCGATCACATGCAGTGTCACTGATACGGAATTAGAGAACAGATTCTCCAGTACTCAGATCCTTCTTTCCATCAAGTGTTCCAAATATCAGAACAATTCGATTCTGGCGCCATAGCCGCTTACAAAATTTGATCAGCGGCAAGATTGCCCGTCGCACAACGCGACATGTTACTCATGTGGAAAGAAAGGTCATGTCAAGACAGTATGCTTGCAAAGGCAAAAGAACGCCAATTCTGCCCGCTCTCGCAACAACAGGTCTCATGCACGATCTGTGAATGCAGTGTTTTCAAAACCGACTACAGGTTCTAGCAGTAACTCAAGTAAGATTGTGCACTCATCTCGCCCCAGTGCAGTGTGACATCATTGCAACAAACTATTTGTAACACTACAAATTGCTGGCCGTCGTGTTACCTTTCAATTAGACACAGGCGCTTCTGTAACTTTGCTTAATCGTGCCACGTACGATCAGTTAGGCTCACCATGTCCGTCAAAATCTAGCATGCACCTCATACACACAACGGACAGGAAATACAAGTACTTGGACAGTGTAGGTTTACCGCCACTTACAAATCTCACACTAGGACACTGAAATTTACTGTGTGGCAAATATTTTTGGCTTAGTTTTGTTTTACTTGCTCGACCTTAGCATCCAAGACAACGTACTTTTAGTGACTGCTTTTAATCCAAAAGTTAGTGTAGCCAGTTCGCTTACAGAATTGCCTGAACTCTTTTCTGATGGCCTTGGAAAAGGTAATAATTTTGTAGCACACATAACCCTGAAACACAATGCAGAGCCTAAGTTTTTCCGGGATTGGCCCGTTCCCACTGCTTTAGCAGACAAAGTAGCCAGTGAATTAAAAGAATTGCAAGACAATGGTGTGATTTATGCAATACAAGGTAGTGGGCAAGGGTCCGCCTGTTTAGCTGTGCCGCGGGGGATTAGCCGAGCGGTCTATGGCGCTGCAGTCATGGAATGTGCGGCTGATCCCAGCGGGGGTTCGAGTCCTCCCTCGGGCATGGATGTGTGTGTTTGTCCTTAGGATAATTTAGGATAAGTAGTGTGTAAGCTTAGGGACTGATGACCTCCCATAGGATTTCACACACATTTGAACATTTTTCTGCTTAGCTGTATGGTAACATGCTTGCCTTCAATGCACTGGGCCCGGGTTGGAGGCTTTCTCCGCTCATGGACTAGATGTTGTGTTGTCATCATCATCATCATCTCATCCTCATCATCGATCGGAAGTAGCCCAATGTCTGAAATAAGACTTGCATTTGGCGGCCGAACCCGAATGGGACCTCTCGTTCAACAACGCCATACGACCTTTTCATTTAGTTGGCAAGTCCATTGGTTTTGATGCCCAAGCCATCTGGTCGCGTTCGCATTTGTGTTGACTTCAGAACTACAGTCAATTCACAGACAACAATTGACACTTACCCATTGCCTCACTCTGAGGCACATACGGGCAGGCTTGGCGCATTCCGTTACATTTCTAAGATAGTTTTGCGTGATGCGTATTCGCAAATACCACTAGATGAAGAATCACGGAAAACGTTTGTTATTGATACACAATTAGGTCCTTTCAAGTATTTGCTTTTGCCCTTGGGCAGTGCTTCCGCACACACCATTTATCAACGTTACTTGGAACAGCGGACTGCTCAAGTTCCGTTCTATTCGAAATACCTTGACCATATTGTCGTCTCAGGTCGTTCGCCAGAGGAACACACTGAGTACTCTTCTTCGGGTGTTGTCACATGCGGGACTCAAGTGTCGTCTCGAAAGTGTGACTTCTTTCAGACTGACCTACAGTACTTAGGTCATGTGATACAGAGTGGGTGTGCAACCCCTTCGCTCTCATTTGCTTGCTATCCGTGACCTGCCTGTTCCCCACAATATGTCTGAACTGCAGTGAGTGCTAGGGAAGTTGACATACTACATTCGTTTCATTGCGAACGCTTCGAATATCGCTGCCCCATTGCATTGCTTGCGAGAAAAGTGTGCCTTTCGTATGGACTAAAGAGTGTCACTACGCATTCCAGAAACTCAAAAATGCCTTGCTCAGTAACAGATGTTTATCGCATTTTGATCCTGCCAAACCAGTGTTTTTAAAAGTAGACGCTTCCTCTTACGGAATCGGCGCTGTGCTTTCATACAGAATTGGTGCACAAGACAGACCGATTACTTTCGCTTGAAGGTTGTTAACTCAAACTTAGTGCAATTATTCACAAATTGCAAAAAGAAGCTCTCGCTGTTGTATATGGCGAGACAAAATACCGTCACTATGTGTTTTGTTCCAAGTTCTGTTTAGTGACAGGTCACAAGCCTTTGCATTCCTTGTTTCATCCGTCAGAGCCGGTTCCTACACGTAAGGTACTGACCAAAAAATGAAACGTTGGGCTTGGCTTCTATCGCAGAATGGCGTACAGGCCTATGGTAAAGCATGGCAGTGCTCACGCCCTTTCTCGCCTTCAGATCGGCTCCGACTCTGCTTTTTATTCCTGTAACGTCTCTTGTTTCCAGATCGATGCGGAGGACTCTCAACTGCAGCAATATTTTCCACTAAAAATTGCATAGGCCACGGATGCGAACCCTTATCTGAAGATTTTGTTGCATTACATTCTCACATCTCGGCCTCGCTCACTGAACAGTGTTCAGAACACAGTAGTGCGCCGATACTTTGCTCGCCGGCATAGCCTTTCAGTACAAGGTGTGACCTTAGCACAATCTGACAGTGGACAACCGCTTCTACTCATTCTCACACTGTTGCAAAAGGATGTGTTTCATCTGGTTCACCAAGGTCATTGGGGAATTAATCGCACTAAACAGTTACAGCGCCGGCACTGTATCTGGCGGGGCATAGACGCCCACAGTGAACAGGTGACGTCACAGTGTCGCGCATGCGTTTACAACGAATCAGCTCGAACACACACACTCGCAGTTTGGCCTAAGACTCAATCTCCGTGGCAACGAGTGCACATTTACTTTTCAGTACCATCCTCTAACATTCGTTGGCTAATTGTGGCAGACTGTTTCAGCAAGTTTCCATTTGCGGTGCCTCTACCACTCTACCACCATTCAAGCGTTGTTCTAATTTTTTTCATTGAAATTGCCTGAAGTCAGTGTTACGGACAACGGACCTCAGTTCATGTCACACGACTTTGAACACTTCGTGAACGAAATAGCATTTTGCATCTAACAAGTTCTCCGTTTCATCCCTAGTCCAACGGAGAAGTGGAACGTTTGGTACGTACCTTTAAACAACAGACGGCAAAGCTTCGCACCTCCCACACACAGGAAGAGGCACTGAAACTCTTCCTTACCTCCTATCGCTCCCACCCACGCGACGAACCATCACCGGCGGAACTTTTGCATTGTCGCCGCCATCGCATGCTACTTTACTTCCTCTACACACCGCAGCATCCAGCGCTGCCGATGATGCGCAAGTATCGCTTTGCGCCGCGTGATCTTGTTCTTTACACGGTTTTTGGCCGACGTCAGAGCTGGGAGCGAGGCGCGATCCAGAAACACATTGGCACATATAAGCATCTAAATGCGGGCCCCGATGGTTTCGGCTCCGTCACCAGAATCAAATTCGCATTTGTCGTTTGCCCCGTGATTCTGCTGCTTTTCTTCCCCCAGGTTCGCGGTTTCACGTGGGCGCGCGGCCTTCGCAGCCGCCCGCTGCTACCACCAGGACACCCCGGCAGGAGCGGATGGGCGTCGCGTCCTCGTCTCCACCGTCGGCACTTACCAACCCAATGGACCCTGGACCCGACATCGACGTCGCCGTCGCCGTCATTGCCCCAGGAGACGCCCTGAGGACTGGGCGTGTATCTTCATCAGTGTTTTCTGGGGGACGTTCCTCTGCTCTCGCACGCCAGATGTTGCGTTACGGCCGGGAGTACGCACTTCTCGACAGCTACTGTTCCCGACTCATTTCTAAGTCCAGCTTCCTGCCTCTCCCCGCTGTCGTTCGCATCTCCAGTAGACGACAACGGTGCGTCGTTTCTACCGGCTAGGACTGTACTGGCGTACGCCTTCAACAGCACGCTGATCGGCACTAGAAACAGTGTATAGCAGACGCTGAACTAAGCGCGCCTATGACAAGAGAAGACCAATACACGCCCCCAGGCTACGCGCCCGTAACGCCCCCTGACAGCGTGCATATAGGCCGCCGCCGCAGACCGAGCTCTCTCAGTCTCTCAATCTTAGTACCTCACTACGTCGCATCAGTACTCAGTTCGCATGGCACCTCAATGCGTCGCACTACTTCACAGTGACAGTCGTCGCCTCGCACCTTACTTAGTTGTGAGGGGACTCCTACATATCTGTGACATGGACACGGACAAGATTCAAGAATTAGTACATTTTATCATGTTATTTGATTGATGTTAGCCACAGGACTTTAAATTGCACATTATTGAAGTACTTAAAACTTCCTGGCAGTTTAAAACTGTGTGCCGGACCGAGACTCGAACTCGGGACCTTTGCCTTTCGCGGGCAAGTGCTCTACCAACCGAGCTACCCAAGCACGACTCACGACCCGTCCTCACAGCTTTAATTCCGACAGTACATCGCCTCCTAGCTTCCAAACTTCACAGAAGCTCTCCTGCGAACCTTGCAGAACTAGCACTCCTGGAAAAAAGGATAATACGGAGACATGGTTTAGCCACAGCCTAGGGGATGTTTCAAGAATGAGGACGGGTCATGAGTCGTGCTTGGGTAACTCAGTTGGTAGAGCACTTGCCCGCGAAAGGCAAAGGTTCCGAGTTCGAGTGTCGGTCCGGCACACAGTTTTAATCTGCCAGGAAGTTTCATATCAGTGCATACTCCACTGTAGAGTGAAAATTTCATTCTGTTAAGTACTTAATTGATTGCTGTAATAAAGTTTATTTTTACCACGTGTACATTTTGTGTTGTAGTGAAAAGAAACCGGCCACCCACTTATCATACCACGCTCTTCTCATCGAGCCAGGAATCACAAAGCATTACAAGAGGGCACAGCCACAACAAAAGCAATGGGTCAATGTGACCTTAGCAGATGTGCACATCAACGAATCGCACAGTTAAGGAAATACTGCTTTACCGTTAGCTAGAAGTCTTAATGGCGTCACTGTTTTCATTTCCGTTAACATATATGTTTCAAATAGCTGAGTACCAAAGGTTGCCTGGATATGTTTTTATTCCGGTCTTCTATTACTTCATCCTCTCCTAACTACTCTTTGTCCATCTCTTCAGCTTTATTTTCTGTGTCCGTTTCCCGCTGCCCCTCGGTCTGTCCACCGCTTGTTACCCTTACCTGTCTCTACCTCCCACTTCTCGCCTGTCTGTCAGTATACTCCTCCCATTTCTCTCTCCATGTTATCACCCCCACCTTAATAGGAGGCTAGGTTTTCTTACACCAACAGTATTTATTTCTAGATCGTAAGTAATATGTATGCCAAATTTCGTTCAGATTGTTCCAGGGGTTTACAAAGAGCTTTTCACCCATGGCCTTGTCCACGTACGCACATGTCAAATACACTCCTGGAAATTGAAATAAGAACACCGTGAATTCATTGTCCCAGGAAGAGGAAACTTTATTGACACATTCCTGGGGTCAGATACATCACATGATCACAATGACAGAACCACAGGCACATAGACACAGGCAACAGAGCATGCACAATGTCGGCACTAGTACAGTGTATATCCACCTTTCGCAGCAATGCAGGCTGCTATTCTCCCATGGAGACGATCGTAGAGTTGCTGGATGTAGTCCTGTGGAACGGCTTGCCATGCCATTTCCACCTGGCGCCTCAGTTGGACCAGCGTTCGTGCTGGACGTGCAGACCGCGTGAGACGACGCTTCATCCAGTCCCAAACATGCTCAATGAGGGACAGATCCGGAGATCTTGCTGGCCAGGGTAGTTGACTTACACCTTCTAGAGCACGTTGGGTGGCACGGGATACATGCGGACGTGCATTGTCCTGTTGGAACAGCAAGTTCCCTTGCCGGTCTAGGAATGGTAGAACGATGGGTTCGATGACGGTTTGGATGTACCGTGCACTATTCAGTGTCCCCTCGACGATCACCAGTGGTGTACGGCCAGTGTAGGAGATCGCTCCCCACACCATGATGCCGGGTGTTGGCCCTGTGTGCCTCGGTCGTATGCAGTCCTGATTGTGGCGCTCACCTGCACGGCGCCAAACACGCATACGACCATCATTGGCACCAAGGCAGAAGCGACTCTCATCGCTGAAGACGACACGTCTCCATTCTTCCCTCCATTCACGCCTATCACGACACCACTGGAGGCGGGCTGCACGATGTTGGGGCGTGAGCGGAAGACGGCCTAACGGTGTGCGGGACCGTAGCCCAGCTTCATGGAGACGGTTGCGAATGGTCCTCGCCGATACCCCAGGAGCAACAGTGTCCCTAATTTGCTGGGAAGTGGCGGTGCGGTCCCCTACGGCACTGCGTAGGATCCTACGGTCTTGGCGTGCATCCGTGCGTCGCTGCGGTCCGGTCCCAGGTCGACGGGCACGTGCACCTTCCGCCGACCACTGGCGACAACATCGATGTACTGTGGAGACCTCACGCCCCACGTGTTGAGCAATTCGGCGGTACGTCCACCCGGCCTCCCGCATGCCCACTACACGCCCTCGCTCAAAGTCCGTCAACTGCACATACGGTTCACGTCCACGCTGTCGCGGCATGCTACCAGTGTTAAAGACTGCGATGGAGCTCCGTATGCCACGGCAAACTGGCTGACACTGACGGCGGCGGTGCACAAATGCTGCGCAGCTAGCGCCATTCGACGGCCAACACCGTGGTTCCTGGTGTGTCCGCTGTGCCGTGCGTGTGATCATTGCTTGTACAGCCCTCTCGCAGTGTCCGGAGCAAGTATGGTGGGTCTGACACACCGGTGTCAATGTGTTCTTTTTTCCATTTCCAGGAGTGTATATTTGACATATGTTTAAAGTATTTGACGCATATGTGTACAGATATTTCACGTCTTCCTAACGAGGAAAGTAATACAGCGCCCAACCTGGGCACGTGAAATAGGAAAGGGGCAGCAGAAGCGAGTGCAGAGTTCAGACCAGCAAAGGATGACGGTCCTTGCAGTAGAATGGGTAGAAATCGTAAGCTGTCTCCTTGACTCCCGTTCCGCGACCTCCTTCTCGACGGAGCATGCTGATAACACGGAACGAGTTCCTTTGTAGGGTTCAGTACCTCAATGACTTAAAAGAAAATCCTTAGATGATAACTTTGTGGTCTGCCTGACTGTCAAAACACATATTTCTCTGGAACAGACAGATGTATCAATTTGAAAGTTATATCACATACTAAACTCTGTGGTCCCGCGGTTGTGTAAAAGTTTAAGCATTTAAGTCAGTGCAGCAAGAAGATACGGCCATCCATATAGGATATTTTGATATGCAGCGGTGTACCGTAGGTCTTTAGAAGAGCGTAGCGTTCCAAAGGATTGGAAAAGAGCACAGGTCATCCCCGTTTTCAAGAAGGGACGTCGAACACATGTGCATAACTATAGACCTATATCTCTAACGTTCATCAGTTGTAGAATGTTGGAACACGTATTATGTTCGAGTATAATAAATTTTCTGGAAACTAGAAATCTACTCTGTACGAATCAGCATGGGTTTCGAAAAAGATGATCGTGTGAAACCCAGCTCGCGCTATTCGTCCACAAGGCTCAGAGGACCATAGACTTCCGCAAGGCGTTCGATACAGTTCCCCACTGTCGTTCAATGGACAAAGTAAGAGCATATGGACTATCAGACCAATTGTGTGATTGGATTGAAGAGTTCCTAGATAACAGAACCCACCATGTCGTTCTCAATGGAGAGAAGTCTTCCGAAGTAAGAGTGATTTCAGGTGTGCCGCAGGGAAGTGTCGTAGGACCGTTGCTATTCACAATATACATAAATGACCTTGTGGATGACATCAAAAGTTCACTGAGGCTTTTTGCAGATGATGCTGTGATGTATCGAGAGGTTGTAACAACGGAAAATTGTAGTGAAATGCAGGAGGATCTGCAGCGAATTGACGCATGGTGCAGGGAATGGCAATTGAATCTAAATGTAGACAAGTGTAATGTGCTGCGAATACATAGAAAGAAAGATCCCTTATCACTTAGCTACAATATATAAGGTCAGCAACTGGAAGCAGTTAATTCCATAAATTATCCGGGAGTACGCTTTAGGAGTGATTTAAAATGGAATGATCATATAAAGTTGATCGTCGGTAAAGCAGGTGCCAGACTGAGATTCATTGGAAGAATCCTAAGGACATGCAATCCGAAAACAAAGGAAGTAGCTTACAGTACGCTTGTTCGCCCACTGCTTGAATACTGCTCGGCAGTGTGGGATCCGTACCAGATAGGGTTGATAGAAGAGATAGAGAAGATCCAACGGAGAGCAGCGCGCTTCGTTACAGGATCATTTAGTAATCGTGAAAGCGTTACGGAGATGACAGATCAACTCCAGTGGAAGACTCTGCAGGAGAGACGCTCAGTAGCTCGGTACGGGCTTTTGTTGAAGTTTCGAGACATTCCTTCACCGAGGAGTCAAGCAGTATATTTCTCCCTCCTACGTATATTTCGCGAAGAGACGATGAGGATAAAATCAGAGAGATTAGAGCCCACACAGAGGCATACCGACAATCCTTCTTTCCACGAACAATACGAGACTGGAATAGAAGGGAGAACCGATAGAGGTACTCAAGGTACCCTCCGCCACACGCCGTCGGGTAGCTTGCGGAGTATGGATGTAGATGTAGATGTAGATGCCGATGTAGATATCGAAAAACTCACCTACCAAAATCTATAGCGCACTTCCCATTGACTAGAATAATGTAATTTGGGAACAAGCAAGGCTTTACAGTTTAACTACAGTCAAAAGTCCGAAAATTGTTAGTTCGTAATTATGTCACAGGAAAAAAACATTTCTATCGTCATTTGTTATCTCATTGTCTCTCTCGCCGTCCCTCTGTTAAGACCACTTTTCTCATAAACGGGTAAACGTATTAAGCTGTAATTTGTGTCACAAGCGAAGTTCTTGGTCCCTTGGCTTCTAAATCAATGTACTCAAAAGATACGGTCATTTACGTCACATACATTGATTGTCGAAAACTAACGTATAGGATCCTTCCTTTAGGCCTAGAATCAAGAAATTTGGAATAAAACAAGATTTAGTGGTACAAGCAAAGGAAAAAAAGAAAATTGTTAATTTTTAGTTATATCAGACGAAGAAATATTTTTCGCCGTTTTGTTATCCGTCTGGTAAGACCCTTTTTTCTCAGGAAGGGGTAGGCGTATCATGTTGAAATGTGTGTCGCGTACTAAGTTCTAACGTCCCTTTACGGTGTAAAAGGAGTAAGCTTCTAACTCAATGCAATTAACGATAAAGCCGTTTACTTCACATATTTTGATACTCGCAACCTCAACTATTGAAACCTACAGGGTACTTCACGTTGACTCAGAATCGTCGAGTTTGGCAACAAGCAAGATAATATCAGAAAATTGTTAATTCATAAGTGTATCTCAAGAAGAAATATTTTTCTTGTTTGTTGTCCGACCTGAAATTTAAACATTCTCGAAGGTCTAGGACCGATATCTTGCTAGTATCAGTGTCGATAAGAGGCAAAAAGTACTCGAGATTCTCTCCTTCTTGGACGGATGAACTAAACTCATGCTCATAAATTAAGGATAATGCTGATACGTGGTGAAACAACGCTCTGGTGGACGGTTTGCAGGTTTAAATCACCTCGTGGTATGACCATGCGGTGCATCTGACCTGCGGTCATCGCACGGTGGCGCTGGCAGCAGTCCACATACGCAGAGGTGGGTTGGTGCATGTCAGAGTACGGTGCAGCGAGCAAGTGTGCAGACGTTTTCAGACGTGCTAATGGTGACTTTGTGTTGAAAATGGCTCAAAGAACACACATTGATGACGTTATGACAGGTAGAATACTAGGGCGACTGGAGGCTGGTCAAACACAGCAGGTCCGTAACACGGGCCCTCCGTGTGCTACAAAGTGTGATCTCAAGATTATGGCGACGATTCCAGCAGACAGAAAACGTGTCCAGGCGCTTCAGTGCGGGACGTCTACAGAGTAAAACACCACAAGAAGACCGATACCTCACCATCAGTGCCCGCAGACGGCCATGGAATGCTGCTGGTAGCCTTCCTTGGGACCTTACCGCAGCCGCTGTAAAAAGTTGTCTCCAGACACACAGTCTACAGACGACTGAGCAGACATGGTTTACTCACCCGGAGACCTGCAAAGTGCATTTCACTGACCCCTGGTCACAGGAGAGCCCGTAAAGCCTGGTGTCAAGAACACAGTACATGGTTACTGGAACAGTGATCGCAGGTTATGTACACGGACGTGTCCAGGAATAGTCTGAACAGTGATTCTCGTCGGGTTTTCATCTGGCGTGAACCAGGAACCAGATACAAAACCCTTAATGTCCTTGAAAGGAACCTGTATGGAGGGCGTGGTTTGATGTTGTGGGATGGAATCATGACTGGTGCACGTACACCCCTGCATGTCTTTGACAGAGGAACTGTAACAGGTCTGGTGTATCGGGACGTCATTTTGCACCAGTATGTCCGCCTTTTCAGGGGTACAGCGGGTCCAACCTTCCTCCTGATGGATGATAACGCACTGCCCCATTGAGTTGCCATTGTGGAGGAGTAACTTGAGACAGAAGATATCAGGTGACTGGAGAGGCCTGGCTGTTCTCCAGACCTAAACCCCATCGAGCACGTCTGTGATGCTCTCGTTCGACGTATCGCTGCAAGTCTTCAGACCCCTACTACACTTCAGGAGCTCCGACTGGCATTGGTGCAAGAGTGTGAGGCTATACCCCAGCAGCTGCTCGACCACCTGATCCAGAATATGCCAACCCACTATGCGGTCTGTGTGTGTGCGCATGGTGATCATATCCCATATTGATGTCGGAGTACATGCGCAGGAAACAGTGGCAGTTTGTAGCACATGTGTTTCGGGAAGTTTTTCTCAACTTATCACGAATACCGTGGACCTACAGATGTGTGTCGTGTGTGTTCCCTATGTGCCTGTGCTATTAGCGCCAGTTCTGTGTAGTGCCTCGTTGTGTGGCACCACATTCAGCAAGTATCCTTAATTTATGACTGTATATATACAAGTATATATATACTGTATATATACAAGAGGTAGATGTACAGTTACAGCTTGATGCGTTGAAGGAAATAATGAAAAGGTATGGATTAAAAATAAATAAAGATAAGAGTGAAGTAATGGTATTTGGAAGGGAGAAAGGAATCAACGGAAATATTACCTTGAATGGAGAACCCCTCAAAGTGGTAGAAAGTTTCACTTATTTAGGGAGTGAAATATCTAGGGATGGAAGAATAACTAACGAAATTAGTAGGAGGTTACAGAAGTGAGGCAATTTGTACCAAACAATAAAATATCTGATTTGGAATAATGAAGTTTCAGAAAGAGCAAAACTCCTTATGTATAAGAATTATTACATCCCTATTGTCACCTATGGTGGAGAAACATGGACAATGACAGAAAGGGACTGGAGCAGACTGCAAGCAGGGGAAATGAAATTTCTCAGAGCAGTTAAGGGAAAAACAAGAATGGACAGAGTAAGGAATGTAGAGATTAGAGAGGACCTCAAACAAAAAAGTATGAGAGAAGAAATTGAAAGAAAGAGATTAAGATGGTATGGGCATGTTAAGAGGATGCATGGGCAGAGACCCCCCAAAATTATGGAAGAACTAAAGATGGATGGGGAAAGACCTGGAGGGCGCCCAAGAACACGGTGCAAAATGGGAGTGAGAATATCTGTTGAAAGGAGAGGTGTGACCTGGCAGCAAGTGGAGGAAGAAAAGTGGTGGGAGGACCGAGCCAAATGGAGAGGACTCGTCAGCACCCAGACCCGGCAGTAGCTGGAGCGGGATTCGGATATAGATAGATAGATATACACACATAATTAAGTTTGCACGAACCGTCACATCGAGAGTCGTATTAGCACATGACGACTTTGTTGTTGTTGCAAATGGTGTCCTAGCTGCTACACAACACCTCATATCGCATTTTCCGAGGTTAACACCTCCTTCCGCACGGTGTTAACACGTACCAGCTCGCACGCCAGTGCCGACAGATTTGTCGAAATAAATAACACGGCCGACGGACGGTCGTATCTTCACGCTCTCCGGCACGTGCCCGTATTGGATTCTTGTGCCCGCACTCCGATATGAGCGACAGCAGCGCTTTGTGGAAAGGGGGGGGGTGGAGGGGGGAGAGAGTTCGCCGGCCGCGCTCCAGGTATATTGCACTGCTCGTTACAAATACGTCAAAAGCATTAATTTGTTTTTCAATTACACGGAATGAATGACATCCACTTTTATCGGAGTATTAACAGCTACATGCAGCCGTTGATTGGAACAAACGCCAAATTCATTTCCGGCGAGTAATTCAGACGTCATGGTTTGTGTCTGAAAGTGACGCCTAGGGCTCGCTTCAACAACCGATCTCTCAAAAATGCCACTTTTTTTTCTTTGCATTTACCACCTAGAGTAAGACGGTAAGAGCACTTTTACAGCACTTCATGCATGCTGTTTGATGTAGAGCAGATAAACTGAATATTGTGTTTAGGCCCATTTATCGAATTGTGACGCTTTATCTGTAAGCGTTATCTACTATTTGAATTTACTGCTTGCATGCAGGCATGTACAGCACTTCAAAGGTAGTTACAAGCAAAAATAACTTAAAAAACTGACTGATGTATATTTTATACAGTTATTTTATCGTTATTAGAAAAATTCGCAATTTTTACACTTCATTTTATATAGCAATTCTTTGTCTTTATCTGTAGCACTCTCTCACACGGTTACTTTCTGTCCTGTAGAGCCGGCCGAAGTGGCCGAGCGGTTCTAGGCGCTTCAGTCTGGAACCGCGCCACAGCTACGGTCGCAGGTTCGAATCCTGCCTCGGGCATGGATGTGTGTGATGTCCTTAGGTTGGTTAGGTTTAAGTAGTTCTAAGTTCTAGGGGAGTGATGACCTCAGCTGTTAAGTCCCATAGTGCTCATTCAAGCATAAATAGGTTTGCAGTTAATTCTTATTAACATAACTTTAAATCTTCATTTCGGGATACTCGGATTGCACAACATGTGGAAAAGACCCTGTCTAGGTGAGTGATTAGGATAATTCATTGATAGAACAATTCTGGTAAATGTTAAGTTATTATTGAACTGTCAGGAACAAAATTAACACTGGTCCACACGAATACAATTCTAAAGATTCAACCTGTGCGAGTCGATGCGGCGGTTGGCGGACGGCGAGATGGCGAGGCGCACAGCACACATACAATCACAGCTATGGCTTTTGCTGTAGCGGCACTTTGCTTCTTCTTGGCGTCGTAATCCTTTTCAATCCAGTGCCATTAGAATATAGCCATGCTGTATAGTCGTCGGACACGGCACATCCGAGGCTCAATGGAACCACTTTTTCCAGGATAGCCTCCTCGATCCGGTACGTGTTCCTCAGACCGATGCCCAACTCCGACTGTATTGCTGAGCCCGTTATGCCGTGCCCGTGTGCATTTTCCCGCGCTCGCCTGCCATCCACCCTTTACCGCTCCCCTACAGATAGGGTACCATTTTTTTGTCCTGTAGAAGCTGTTTTAAAATTACAGCTTCGGGTAAAAGATGTCATTAGTGCTACACTGTTCTTTCACTATTGGACTGAGAAAATCATTGACACGACGTGTGAATGTCTGTTGCACAGCACGCAAGAGCTGCACAATGAAGGAAGTAGATTTTCCCCAATGTGGGATCATAGCTCCTCACGACGGTATTTTTTTGGTATTTTCTCTTCGTTTTTCTACCGTGACGGTCTTGAGTGACAACTGAACGTTGCAATAGTTTCCCCTCTCCTCTACATTAGTAGCTGAGTGTCATAACTAACATTGTGTTAATGATGATTTTCACGGGTTTGCAGCAGGCTTCCATCGTCCTGACGACAACACGATATTTCGGCGGACCATCTGGCCGCCATCTTCAGGTGAGATTGAGTGCACAATCACGCCGGAACTGAAGAGACCTCTTCGGTCTGGTTCCCGACCGGCTGCATTTTAATTTTGCGATTCCTCGCTTTTGACAGTTTTCACCACTGGCGCTGCTGCAATTCTTCGCCTCACAGAGGGCAGCTCTTCCGTTGCTCGCGCACGCGCAACGGCCAGTACCCGCGGTATAAAGGAGCCGCCGAATCTGAGGTCTCTTCAGTTCGTGCGTGATTGTGCACTCAATCTCACCTGAAGATGGCGGCCAGATGGTCCGCCGAAATATCGTGTTGTCGTCAGAACGATGGAACCCGGCTGCTAACGCATGAAAATCGTCAGTATTTGATACGCCGGGAAAATCTACGTTATCGCAACATTGTGTAGATTTTTTATACGTGATACTCCGCCGACATACCTAGAGTGTACTATGCATAATCTTTGACCAAATTTTACATTGAATACGGAAATGTATAAACTTTTTAGAGATCTGATCCCCATGGTTGTAATAAACGAATACTAAAGGCTGAAATGGTGATTGTGGGTCAGCCTGCGATTGGTCTCGTATGACTGCAACACGTTGCATATAAATTGTTGCGCATGTAGGCTTTGAGTATGACTATGATGTTCAACAAAAGGTTGCAATAACGGAGAACAGTAAACATTACTTTCGTTGGTCTTCAAATCACCAAACAACTGGCCTCATAATTAGATTACAAGTAGGGAATTTCCTATTTCATGCACCACTGAAGGCTTTATACACCGCCCAGTGTAGCCGAGCGGTTCTAGGCGCCTCAGTCCGGAACCGCACGACTGCTACGGTCGCAGGTTCGAATCCTGCCTCTGGCATGGATGCGTGTGACGTCCTTAGGTTAGTAAGGTATAAGTAGTTTTAAGTTCTAGGGGACTGATGGCCAAAGAAGTTAAGTTCCATAGTGCTCAGAGCCATTTGAACCATTTTTGAATACCGCCCAGGCCGGCCGCGGTGGTCTAGCGGTTCTAGGCGCTCAGTCCGGAACCGCGCGACTGCTACGGTCGCAGGTTCGAATCCTGCCTCGGGCATGGATGTGTGTGATGTCCTTAGGTTAGTTAGGTTTAAGTAGTTCTAAGTTCTAGGGGACTGATGACCATAGATGTTAAGTCCCATAGTGCTCAGAGCCAAAACCGCCCAGTCACTTTAACATGACCACTCACGGATAAAAGGTGGCAACACCAGCAGTGGAGGGTGTATATAGCGAGTCGGGGGGGGGGGGGGGGGGGGGGAGAGAGAGAGGAAACAGTGTAGTCGTTGTCGTGTGCCGAAACGGAGCTATTCTTCTACGTAAACAAACGGCATGATCATTCGCTTCCGGCCATGGGTGGAGCTTTTCCGAAACGGCTGAGTTTGTAAACTATTCTCGTGCCACCGTGCCTTAAGTATTCCGTGGATGGCCAAAGGTGCTATCCAAAACTAGTGCCAAGGCAGCTGTGATGCAGCGCGGACCGCACATGACAGGTTTGAACGATGGCTGCGGAAATTTCCGTGGGCAGACAGACGTGCAACCGTTGAGCAGGTGATGGGCACAATTAACCAAGGCGCTACCAACAGCGCCTCCTCTACAACTGTTCAGAGAAAGTTGCTGTGTACGGACCTCCTCAGCAAGCTGCTGGTTTCTGCACTCGTTCTGACTGTCCTTCATCGACGACGAACGCAACAGGGCGTCACCGAGTGGCGACAGGTAGCCATTTCTGATGAATCACGTTTAATGCTTCATGGCACAGATGGCCATTGGATTGCACGGCGTGAAACATCGCAACAATCGTATATCGCAACAATCGTCAGAGCAGTTCTGGCCGTAGGGCACTCCATGAGTGGTCTTCTCCGTCTTGATGGCACAATGGATCAACACAACTATGCATCTGGTCCTTGTGGACCATGTAAACCTCCCCCACCCCCACCTTGACACTGGTCAAGTCATCGTGGGAGACACAATGGATCAACACACAAATGCTTCTCTCATTGGGGTCCATGTGCACCCTACATGCAGTCTGTTTCTCCTCTACAACATGGGCCGGCCGGAGTGGCCGAGCGGTTCTAGGCGCTAAGGTCTAGAACCGCGCGCCCGCTACGGTCGAGGTTCGAATCCTGCCTCGGGCATGGATGTGTGTGATGTCCTTAGGTTAGTTAGGTTTAAGTAGTTCTAAGTTCTAGGGGACTGATGACCTCAGAAGTTAAGTCCCATATTGCTCAGAGCCATTTGAAAAATTTTTCTACAACATGGCACCTACCAGCAGGACAATGCAGTGCGTCTCATAGCCCACACTGTACAAGCCCGGTTCGAAGAGCAGCAGGATGAGTTTACCGTACTCCCCTGGCCACCAAAGGCCACCTGGCCACCAAAGGCCCCGAATTTAAACCCAACCCAACTGAGAACCTGTGAGACCACCTCGATTGGGCTGTTCGTACCATGGACTCCAAGCCGAGAAACCTAGCGCATCTACCATTGGCACGAGGGTCGACAAGACTCCAGCTCCCTGTCGGTTCCTTCCAGCACATCTCACAGCAGCCCGCGCTGCACAAGCTGTTTAGTCAGGCTTTTGACAGGCAGTCACATTAATGTCACTGGATAGGGTTCTATACAATAACAAACAACTTGTTGCCATCATTTCCAGTCTTCTAGATGCATTCACTGTTCTTCAGGACTACTTATCTAAGACTACAGAATTTCCATGGGAACTTTGTATATAAGGAACTATGGGGTTACGTTTTAGCCTTCTGGATGTATACATGTATTTCAATCGTGTAAATCATTTTTATTGTAGTTTGATTTCAAGATAAATTTAAGGCTGCGTGTGTAATAAAAAGTTATGGATAGTAGGACTACCTATAATGTTACTCTGCAGAAAACAGTAAATGTCCTTGTTATGTTAACTAACTGTGGTGTGCGATCGGTATACACACCACTACTAACTGAAGTCCCACCATGGTGTGTCTCGTCTGTAAATGAAGGCTAATGTCAAGTGCAACTGTAGAAATTTTGATATGGCTTTCAATTGCGGACTAATTCACGAAGAAGGTTTGTGTACATCACTACATGTTACAAGCAAGTCATCAATTTATTTATTTATTTACACGTCAGGTTCCGTGGGACCAAATTGATGAGCAAATCTCCAAGGTCGTGGAATGAGTCAGTACATGAAATTACTACATAAAAACAATAATAGATAAAAATAAAATTGTGCTTATCCATCAGGGATATTTTAGAACCGTGACTGTATACTGAATGAAAATAAGTTATACAGAACTGCAACCAGTCACTTTTTTGAATAATTATGATTTATTCCATGAACCGGTTTTCGAACCGTTTCAGGTTCATCTTCTGATGCTTTCAGGAAGTTACATCATTACTGCTAGCATAATGCTGGGTGCTGGCTTGTGACAGTATAGGCGGCTTTTTGCGGTTAGTGTCCATCTGTCTGCCTCCATTTTGATGTCCAGTAGTAATACCAGTACACACACTTCAACACAAACTATATTAATTTACACTCTGACAGTGAGACTTTTCCAGCATCCAGCATGCGCTCTACAACTGTTGCTTGTAACAAAGATCTTGACAGAAAGATATGGCATAGGCCTTCTTTGTACAGAGATGTAATTTGTTGTTCTTTACATGTGTTTAGTCGATATAAGGCCAAGTATTTTAATGACAATGGCGATGAGAGCACAAGATAAAATAAATAAATAAATTACTACAAGAACAAACTTCAGATGATCTGATATCTTATTTCTGTTTGTATGTTACAGGCAGTTTATAGCAATTTTTTATTTATTTATTATGATTGGCATTAACATGAATACCCGGGAATCAATAATACAGAGTTATTGTATCTGCAGTGAGATGGAGCTGACTGTATGAGTAGGACCTTTACATTTAAGTTAACAACAAATCTTCAGATGAACTGTTGACTTATTTCTGTAGTTATCTTAACATGATGTATGGTATTATCAAGAGTATATTCTGTTTATTGTATCTAAAGGTATATGTATAAAAGTTATAATGATTGTAATGGACTAAAGCTGTTTGTATGGTTGTACGTTCTATATTTAAAATATCATGAACAAAAGTTCTATAACTGTTGACTTATTTTTATTCTTACATTAGAGTGATCTGGAATATTGGTAAAGGCAGCTTCTGTTTGTTCCAGCTAGAATTAATATGTATAAAAGTACTGGTTTATGTTAGTAGTAGAGGTCTTTAACATTTAGAAATATAGTACAGGTTTTATTCTGTGGTAGGATATTACGCTGACACCAGTGTAGTTAGGATGTAAGGAGAGGGAGGGGGGAGGCCGTTGGGAGGAGGGGGGTTGGGAGCAAGTGTAGGATTCATTGTGTGATTATTTGTTTTTAACTAGTAGATCTTCAAAGTTCTGAAGGAAAAATTTGTTTCTCAGTTCAATTTGATCTTTGAGTAGGTAGTCACGTGCTGTATTTGTGTAGATAAATATATCAATTTCTTCAAGAAGGTTAACTTTGTGCCTTTGTTGGAAAAATAAAGTATTTGGAGGTTCTGTTCTATGTTGTTTGCAGAATGATTGTGTTCAGCAAGATGTGAGGCAAAGGTGGGCTTAGTCAGGTTGTTAAGATGGAGTGCATCTACGTGTTCTTTAAATATTGTTGTGAAGCTTCTACCAGTTTGTCCAATGTAGGAGCTTGCACATGAGTTGCAAATGAGCTTGTATTCACCTGACTTTTCATACTTTTGTATAGTGGTTTTGGTGCTGTGTATGATTTTATTTTGTATTTTGTTGTTAGTGAAGAAACTTATTTTATGTTGTATGTCTTGAAGAGGTTGGCAATTTGGTAAGAAATCTTCCCTAGGAAAGGCAGGCTAATAAATGTGGTCTTCTTGTTTGTGGATGGTTGTTCAGCAGTTGGTTGATTTAATTTTGCTATATGGATTAGTTTATCTATTATTGCAGGGTTGTACCCATTGGTGGAGGCAATTAATTTAATAAATTCTGTTTCTTTTTGTCTTTCACTTGTGTCCATTGGGTTTTTAAGCAAGCAGTTAACCATTGTTCTGAAGAATTCTTTTTCGTGTTGATCTGAATGGCAAGGGTATTAGTGTATGGTAGCATTGGTGGTTATTGGCTTTCTGAAAATTTGAAATTTATGCTTCTGATTTTTATTTGAGATTGTTAGATCAATATAGTTAATGCCTTCTGGTGTTTCATGCTCTACTATGAACTGGATTTTATTGTGTATTTTGTTAAGTTCTTTGGCGAGATTATCTATTTCTTCTGTTGTTCCACTGAACAGAATGAGTGTGTCATCAACATAGCATTTGTAATCAAGCAGCTTATCTTTTAGTTGAGTTTCGGAACTAAAATGTTGTTTTCAAGGTTATTTGATATATATCTGCTAGAAAGCCTGCAAGACTACTTCCCATTGCCAGTCCATCTTCCTGAATGTAAAACTTGTATTTGAACAGCAAGTAGTTGTGTGACAATATAAGCTCCAGGATCTCTATGAGTTCAAAGATTTCAGCTCTACCCATTGTCCCATGTTTGAATAAGTTATTTCTTATTAAACTAATTGTCTCCTTGACAGGTATGTTTGTATATAGGTTTAATATGTCAAGAGATGCAAATTCAGCTGTGACTGGGATGGGGCTATCTTTTATACTATGAATGAGCTCATAACTGTTTTTAATGGAGAAGTTATTTTCAAATACATATGCCTTGTAGATCATTAATTTTTTTAGTGATTTTATGGCTTGGGCTATTGATGGAGTTCACAATGGGATGTATCGGACATTCTGGTTTGTGGATCTTAGGCTATGATCTCAGTTTTGGTGCTGATGGTTTCATCACTATACAGTGCTTTGCTTCTAATGGTGTCAACAAGAAGTCAAAGGTTTTAAGCAACTTTTTCGTTTTATCATGGAGTTTGGGAGTAGGGTCATATTCTATTTCCTTTATGTTATTGTTTCTGAAGAATTCACAAGTTCTGCTATTATAGTCTGAGTCATATACGACAACAGCTGTGTTACCTGTGTCTGCTTTGACAACGAGTGGATTTTCAGCTGAAAGTTTGTTATTTATGTCACATAATGTCTTACATTCAATATTCACCTTATTGCACATTTTGTTCTGGTGAATGCTTCTCATAATGATGTTATTTGCCTTATGTGCTATATCATTTTGTTCATTGTGTTTTAGTTTAGCTGCTGTGCATGCAGTTTTTGTGCTAACTATGAGTTCTTTAATGTTGCTTTTATTTAGTGAGGGGGTGATGTTGTGCTTAAGGCCTTTGTTTAACAGCTTTATCACTTTATCAAAAAACTTATGTTCGGCTTGAGAAGAGATAATGAGGGATTTCACAGCATACTTTGAAATTAGAGCATTTATCTTTTTCTCGTGTCTATGTGTGACGATAATACGTTCTTTGTTGACATATACATAGTGTATGTCCAGCATCTTCTCTTATAGCTCTGAATCGATTTCCAACAAGTATGAATCCCATAAAGCTTAGAAAACTGGTTAGAAAGTCCCAGCCCTCGTAGAAGTGGAAATAGAAAAACCGTTATTTGGCCATTGATGTATAGTTTCCTCTGCACAAAAGGCGTGTTGTGTGTTAGCAGTACTGGCCTGCCTTATCGAGATGCTTTGCAGAACATCTTATACGTCAGTGCCACGAAAGGATTTTAAAGCCCCTAGTGCATGTGATGATCTGAAAAATAGGCATATTGTGGCAGTAGTGTCAGCCTGCTTCATCGACCTATTTTCCAAATGCTACAATTGCGGATGAACACAGCTAAAGAAAAGTTGAAATAGACAGAGAAGATGAATGACAGTGAGAGGGGCCAGGATGGGATAGATAGGGAAAGGGAAGCAGGAAAGGACTGTGAAAGGGTGGTGTTAGGAGGGAATAGATTGGAAAAGAAAGGGGAAGGAGGGGAGACAGAGAGACGGGGTAGGAGGAGGAAGATTTGAAGGTGGGAGGAGGAGAGATAGATGGAGTTGTTGGGCAGGAATGAGATGAATAAGAGGGTGGGCTGAAAGACATGAATAAGGAGGGGTGAGGTTGTTTACAGAGACCGGATATGAGTAAGAGATGGACTGTGGGATTGAGGACTAGCAGTTAAAGAGAGCCTAGGGGACAGAAAAGAGAGTGGAGGAAGAGGAGGAGAAGACAGATAGAAGATGGAGGAGGATGCAGGAGGTATGATAGGGAGCTTTAGTCAACAGGAAAGAAAGGACGATGATGTGAGAATGTAGGTGGAACAGAGAGAGTGTGTTAGGTGGAAGATGGAGAGGACAGGCGGGAAGGCAGTTATTGAAGAAGTATCTGGAAAAGGAAATAAATAAATACCCATCAAACCGTGAGTATTCAGCTACTATATGATAATACTGATAACATTATGAAACGTATAAAATATTTGAGACTGCTGGCCCATTAAATAAGACATTCAGTCATTGTGTAACCCGTTTCAGTCTGTGATTTTACACAAAAACTAATGGTTTTATAGGAAGGGCTCATCAGTACTACATTAGATAAGATCTTTCTTCATTAGACAAGCATTTCTTTTACATCACATGCAAACATATATGAACCCTTGTCAATCAACATGAAAATTTAAACTGAGCACAAAGAAAATGAATCACTTTAAAGGGAACAAAAAAATAATGGTATCACAGAATGTCATCAGCTTGTTACTCAATAAGGGATTAGGGGAGGGGTTAGTATACAAGAAGAAAATGAGTGGCATGATTTACCAGTCCTAGCCATGAAAACAGATTTCTGCTACATGAATGCAGCGGATTATACTTGCAATGCGTTGCTTAAGCCAATATCAAATAGCGATGTCACCAACAGACTTACAGCTCCGTGATGCGAAATAGCAGCCTGCTATATTGTGGAAAACGCAACGGTAACGGGGGCCCACACCTGCCGAATTCAGAACGTATCCTGGTGGCAAGCTATCTGATTGGCTGCCACAACCAAAGAATCAGCCCAGCATATGACACGCGTTCGTCTATGCCAAAGAGCTGCGCAAGGCAGTACACTTTCAATTAAAGTGAGTCTACGGCAGGGTCTCTTTCGATAAAGACACGATAGTGTTATCTTAATATAACAGTGAAACCAGTAGAGCTGAAAGGTAGTTGCGTTTCAGCACTTTACCAAATAATGTAGTGTATTAATTTGTGGTTCTAGGCCAAAGTAAAGTGAGGATGTGCACGATGCATTTATGTACCGGAATAGTTGCCTGTGTGTTAGTGTGTGTGCGCGTGTGTGCGTTTGTGTGTGTGTGTGTGTGTGTGTGTGTGTGTGTGTGTGTGTGTGTGTGTGTCTAGATGGGTGCCTACGAGTGAATGTAGGTACACGGAGGGACGAGAGCAAAGCCCTTCCACTTTGAGGGATACGCCACAAGCAACAGGCATCTAGTGCTCACAGCATGCGACGCGGGTTGCAGAGCGCAAGGCGGCCGCGCATACGCGGCGTCCTTCGGCGCGGCGCAGATAATCCCCGCAGCAGCGGCAAACAAGTAGTGTAATTACCGGCCGAGATAATGGCGGCTGGAACAATGTGGCACAGTGGTGCAGGGCCGGCGTGGACTGCCCAGCTCGCAGCCGGGCCGCCTGGCCCCTCCGCGCCTCACCTCATCGCACCTCGCCTCACCGAAGCAATTCGGCAAATTCGCCATCCCCTGCTGCGCACAGCCACGCCGCCCTCTGCATGTGAAGTGGACTAAATGCAATTATGTTAACCGTGCATTCAACATCGTTAATTCGCCCCCGCAGCGGCGCAGGTTCTATTTGCCGAGCACTCGTTCCTTCCGCAGCCGGAAAGTGGCGAGGGGTAAAAAGAGAGAGACAGAAAGAGAGGTGGGGTGGGGAAGGAAAAAAAGGAAAAGGAAAGCATTGGACTCTGAGAGAACGTTGGTGGGCAGATACGTAGAACAGAAACAAAGGGATGGAAAGAGAGAGAGACAGAAAGACAGTGAGATGCTGAGACTGAGCTTTATTGACGGTGTCTGTGTATGGTGCCTCATACTGTTGGGAAGAGGCAGTTGTAGTGCAAAAAAAGGCAAAGAAACTGTTAAAAGAACAGACATTAGTACAGTCTGCTGATGTCGGGCGTCGGTAGCGATGAACACAGTGCCATAAGCTTCAGAGTCAATATATGATATGCTGAACGAGTAAACCGCCGATTCTTTAACTCTCGTGAATAAGAAAGCTTCAAACGTCTGATTACTTTACAAATGAGTTAACCCTAGCAGTACTAACGAATTTTGGATAACGAGCATTACCAAATGCTCATTCTAAAATATTTAGTAAAAAATTCGTCAGTTGTTGTTGAATTATTTTGACTAAATTTTTAAAGAAGCACCTATTTGCAAGTAGGATCCAGTGTCTGAAAACATCTATCAGTACACTCTTAGTAATATCAACACATCTCCAGTAACGTGTACAACTGAGGGCAGACCACCACAAAAAATAAATGCAAATTTCGTTCATTGTCGTTGATATTTCCTCTCAAGATACTTTTTAAGAGATATTGTAAGAGACAGTGCAAGTAAGGCCTTGAACCGGGAAATATTGAATATGGCGCTGATTAGAGAAAGTGTAATCAACTACTAAGAGTTACATTTTTGTGTCAAGTTTAACTGAAAAATTTAAAATATATCAACTAAGGTAGAACAATTCATTAATAAAATAAAACGATGTATAAGTGCAGACTGAAACGAGGAATGAAAATTTGTACCAAGTTTGAGATTCGAGCCTGGGTCCACCATCGAAGAACGCCTTTGTGCAACTGCATGGTCTACCCTAGCACGTTTCCATCCTTATTCCAAACTTCCAATCTCGTCTCTCTCCATTTGGTATTCCCCCTAAACTCAAACAGCATCGCAGATGCTCTCCAACTATATTGAAATTTCACCTCAGCATCAAATCCTGTATGAAATCCAGGCTTAGGTGCTTTAAGCAAATGAAATTATGTGGTTCTAGAGACTTTTTCGAGTCTCAGACACCTATGATGCGTATATACAGACTTGAAGGATCGATTGAAAATTTATACCAAGGTCAGGATCCAAAACATATAATTTCATTTCATTATAGCATCTATATATGCGTTTCACGAAGGATTGCCCGTTTCATTCGATAGTGATATGTTATTCCAATACATATGGAGAGACTCTGCTTTGCTGTTAGAGTTTAGGAGGGAAATAGACAGAGCTGAAGCGTGAGTAGAAATTTCGATTGAGGAAGGAAGTGTGCTAAGGTAGTCTGTGCAATTGTGCAAAGCCCCTATGCCATGCTGGCGTAGTGGTTAGCGCATCTGCCTCGTTAGCAGGATACATGTGTTCGAAACCTGGCTTTGATATAAATGTGTGTTCGTTCATTCAGTCTCCATAATGCATCATACAAGTTCAAGATACGAAAATGTCTCCGGGACGATAAAATTCCATTCAATAAAATTTGTTTTTCCATACTTAAAGTGTTGATTAACTATCTATACTACATTATTTCCGAAGATGGACATAAGTACTCCTTCCAATCCGACTAATATTGCTTGTGGTTAATGTGATAAATATTTGACATTAACGTTCCATCAGACACATCCAGAGAGGGACAAACTTCTGCCTCAGATTATTTTTTCATTTTACCTATTAAGTAATAGTAAAGACATTCATTAGATCAAAATAAAATTAAAAACGAAAATAAAATCTCATTGTAAAAGCCCAAGTGAACAAATACCAACCCAGTGAAAATGATTTCAGCGAACAAAACATGGTCAAACAATCAAATAACAGAGAATTTTACATTTATTATTTGTGACTAACTAATAAAATTGAAGATCGTACCTGTTTTTTATTATACAAATAAAAGAAAAATTATTTAATCATGCATAAGGGGGAAGGGGTCTGGAATCGTGGTGAACACTACAGGAATTCCTCTAACAAAAGTAAATGTCATATAATAAACCAAAAGAAAAAATTTCTTGAAGAGCCAATTGAAAATTAATGAAATTTGTTCATGTGTACTTATAAGTAACTAATAGAGACATGGACATACATCGTGGGTATGATCCTTACAGACAAAATTTCCTAAATTTTAAGCACCTTTTCGAGAAGACTTATTTTCTGCCCTGGGAAAATTTTCACCGCTTCTCGCAGAGCTTGAGGTTCTGTATGTGGAGATGTAGTAGGTATTTCAGATTCGGGAACTAGGAAAAGTTCCTTCTTATTAAGTCTCAGGCTTGGAGGAAGTAAAGGAATAAGTGCCCATCTTTCGATATCAGATTTGACCATCTCACAGCCTCTTCCTTCCAAAAGAACAATTCTTTTGAGTTTTTCTTTGCCCAAATTATTTGACTGAAAGATGTACATTGCGATAAAGGGGCATAAGTTAATTCACTGAAGGTCAGACCTACATTGCCTTAAACGTCACAAACCGGTAGGAAAATATTAGGTTCGATAGATTTCTGTGGCTGTCTAGAGTGGAAAGGCAGTCATTAGCGTTTGCACGGGCTGTAGTTGTAGCCCGTGCGAGTAATGTAGGGTTAAGTATGTAAGAGTGAAAAAGTTTAGATAACGTTCGAAATTATGCTTGAAATTTGTTCGAATTCGCTAAGTGCGCTCATTATGAAATATTTGATGAATATAATATGGTTAATATATTAAACTACTTCATTTTATGCAAAGGCAAGTTTTTCACCAATCTCGATGTCGTATCTCCTGCACTATCTGTCGTAGGACGGTTTAATTTTAATGGTACATGCAGTGGTGTATGCAGGTATTGTCTGCAAGCGGTTTTGCGAATAGAATGGCTAATAAAGAAGTAATAAATTAAAAAGTTGTACGAGAAAACTTTCATGAATACTTGAAATTATGTGTAAAGTTTGTTGGAAGTCACTTAGTGCTCCCATTTTTGAATGCGGAAAAAAATTCGGGTGTTTGTACGCTCCCAGTTACCTTGCCGCACGACGAGCACAGAGATTCTAACAGTAGTACTTGTCTGACTGCATTAAACTTTGAGCATAAGATTGTACCACTTAATTAGCAGAATTACATATTTTGAAACTCTGTCAATAGTTACGGGAAATATTGAAGATCAAATTATTTTGGCAACTGTAAGTTATTAGGTAGGCAAGCTAACTAGTATGAAATTGGAGGTCGCCTATCTAGCCTTCGCACTACTCACAGATAACGAAACTACAGCAATCAGACAGATAGAAGTACTCAAAGAGTGCGCAGAAAATTAGGGCTACAGATTTCCTTTCAGAAAATTGAGTGCTTCTGCAGGAAATTAAGCAAAGTATGGCCAGATCAACAGGTTCAGACACTTTAAGTACCTAGGTGAAGTGCTCGAACTGACAGAAAGGGAGAAAATTGCCCAGAACACTAGGTTAAGTCGTCCACGGTGGCCGAGCGGTTCTAGGCGCTTCAGTCCGGAACCGCGCTGCTGTTACGGTCGCAGGTCCGAATCCTGCCTCGGGAATGGATGTCTGTGCTGACCTTAGTTTAGTTAGGTTTAAGCAGTTATAAGTCTAGTGGACTGATGACTTCAGATGTTAAGTCCCATAGTGCTTAGAGCCATTTGAAACATTTGAACACTAGGTTATTGAAAATGAAGAGAGCCCTATATAAAACACAGGGTATTTACTACAAGAAATGTCTGTCCACCTGCACCAAAATTCGTCACTACAACACAGTAATCAAGCATGAGGAGCTATACGCCAGAGAGACACTGATGTCACACACAAAGACCGACCTTGAGAATATTCTCACACGGGAAAGAAAATTCATTAGGAAAATTGTTGGGGCAACACTCACGGACGGCTTCGCTCAAGTGACACTACAAAGAAGCCCTCCAACATCGCAGCGGACATTAGAAAGAGGCGACTAAAATTGTATGGACAGATAAGCAGACTTCTACAGGTCAGACTCACCAACAGAATCCTCAGGTACCTCCAGAGACTCAAGATCATTACATCCTGGATGACACAAGTCAAAATTGATGTGGAAAGAGCTCAGATAGATTCAGCGGACGTCATGGCCAAAGGCGTCTGTAGACATAAGGTGTACAAGTGGGAAGTGATGTCAGAGAAAACAGCACCTAAAGCGCAAAGGCCAAAGTGGATGGAAGAGAGTTTGCGCGGGCTGTAGTTGTAGTGAATGACTGAAGGAGTACTGGAAGAACAGGCAGAACAAGTAGCCATGAATGTTTCGCGTGGTCTGATAAAAGGCCTGTAACGTGTGTAATAATAATATATGAATATATGAGGTATGTCCCTTCTACTTATGAATCCCAGATATCTTTCAAACAATGTCACTTAAAACTGCTTCACGCACTCACTTTTCTTGGTATTACTTTTTTCTCTTACTTAATTTAACCCTCTACAGTCCTCACCTTTCTATCTCCTCCTACCCGCTATACCCAAAGCTAACTAATCACCTGTTTTATAGCACCATCATGTTCACGACGTCAATTGCTAAATAAAAGCCTCCTACGTAACATGGTCTTCAGGTATACTCATTCGCGTTACCCCTGCAAGTGGCCTACCAGCTGGACCTGGCTTATCATTTTAGCAACCAGTTTTTGCTAAGTCGCTTTCTTGTCTGTTGGTTAAGCACACTTTTTCAATTGATTTTAAACAAATTTTCGGTTGAGCTAGAGACCTTTAAGTTTCAAAAGAGCTCAGAACTCGAAGAGAAAAAAATATTAACCCATTTTCATATCTAGTGTGTGGTGGAGGGCACTTATATACCACTGCCATTTCTCCCTTTTCCTATTCCACTTGCAAAAGTTTCATGATAACAACGGTTGCTGATAAGTCACTGTGTTGGCTCTATTTTCTCTCATTTTTACCTTCGAGGAATTTTTAGTGAAATAATCATAGGAGGAAGCCATGTATCTGGTGAGTCAGCTGAAGTGAAGCTGAAATAATACTGAAATTTAACACATATGTTTGTTGTAATCTCATCAAAAGCCTTTGAATCCGATTGAAAAATTCTACACACACACAAGATTAAA
The DNA here is from genome assembly GCF_021461395.2 of Schistocerca americana. NCBI lineage: Eukaryota > Metazoa > Arthropoda > Insecta > Orthoptera > Acrididae > Schistocerca > Schistocerca americana. Next base: position 124,841,773 of record NC_060122.1, on the reverse strand, counting down.
CTGCAGAAAACAATTATTTAAATAAAATACTTTTTAATATAATACGATTTTAGAACGGACTAAAAAGTGTAAATTTATTTCTCCTACTTCCATACAAATTCCTAATCTCATACAAAATGCCATAAAAATCTGTGCTTGTGAATTCTTAAAAGCTATGAAAATACTTCAAAAATTTAAAAAGAAAAAGATATGGTGTATGCAGTACGTAACTGATACTTGAATAATTTTCCTTCTTATTGTTATCTATTTCATACGCCACAAATTTTTGTTGTAAGTTGTACAAGTATTTTCATTATTATTAAAAATTCACACACACGAATTTTCAGAATTGTCTTTATAGGGTTAGGAGTCTGCATGACGCTAGGAGAAATTATTTTGTACTTTTCGTCCTTTTCAGAAACGGTTTATATTAAACAGTTGTTTCATTTACATAATTATTCGTTTTCCTTTCTCTCCTTGTAATTTCTTCGCACCTTTAGTTTTTAGACCGTTTCCGTATGCCGCACAAATGATAGACATGGTTGTAATACATTCTTTCCTTACGTATCAGAAGTAATGTGTTTGAAGTCGTTCTCTTGTTTATTGAAATTTTCACCAGTCATTTTCCTTACTATTCTATTTATTTGTTTTTGATGTAATCATACAACATCGATTTTATGTGATCTGACCTTTATCTGCTACTGCAATATCTCACATCACTATTAGCTTCTATTAAAAACACAAGCACAATCTAGTTTTACGTCACTATTTCGTCTCTGCAGCTTTGCTTGGACTGGCAAAAGCTTCAGGCTTATTCCTTTTGAAATGCAGCTTATAACAAATTTTTACATGCAGGGATACTTTACCCTGTTGCTCGTAAATGAATACCTTGCTGTATGACAGGGTTATCGTTCTTCTCTGTTACTATGTAACTTCCTATTACGGTGTAAGTTTGCATAGCAAATTCACTTCCAATTTATTCAATTCACCATTTTAATTACAAACATTGTATTACTTTCCAAGTCATAGGCTATGAAATAAAATATACCGAAATGTAACCGCACTGTCTTTAGAATGTTAGACCGAATAATTAATTGAACTCCTGCCTGTGTTTCCATTGGACTACACCAGTAAGTGGCTTTTAGATACAAACTAGTAGTCCTTGTACGAACCACTGTTTGAGCTGGACTTATACTTTTCCTTCTGTCAGCTGAAGCGTCGAGGGAAGAGAAAGTAGGCATTGTTGTGGTGTAAAAGTAAGACGTCAGTCAACAGTGACGATGCTAACTGATGTCACTGTGTATAGTGTCGCGTTACGTGCAGTATACGGAAAACATGTTCAGGAATTCTCCGACTAGAACGTTTAGTTTTGTAGACGCTCGAGAAGAACAGAAAACCAAGAGATCGGTAACACGGGCAGGGATGATGTACTCTTAAAACAGTGCAGAAGAGGACCTCTCCAAGTTTCCTGCCGCCATGTGTTAAAACCACTCCTACCAGAATTAGATTTCGTGACTGCTGGTCTATTTTAGACAAAGTCTAATGTACGGGAAGGCAGTGTCACACAAAGGGAACTACGCACCAACAAATGTTCAAGAAACGAATTAAAAGCTAACACACTGCCTGACAAAAAAAATGTGAAGCACACAGAGAGCATGGACGGATGACAAAGTAACTCCACATAGGTACACAGAATTGGCGGGTATTTCAATTATTAGAGGTACAATCCTCTGTAACAGACAAACCGGGCACCACAGTGCATTAGAGTTGTTCGAGTTTAGTTTTGTTGCCAGACCTGCAAGACCATACACCGAGGTGAAAAAAGCCATGGGGTGCCTCCTAATATCGTGACGGACCTCCTTTTGCCAGGTGTAGTGAATCAGCTCGACGTAGCATAGCCTGACAAATCTTTAGAAATCCCCTGCAGAAATACTCAGCCGTGCTGCCTCACAGCTCTCCGTAACTGCGATGTTGTTACAGGTGCAGGATTTTGTACACAAAATGACTCTCGATAATGTCTCACAAACGTTCTATGGGATTTGTGTAGGGCAATATCAGTGGTCAAACCATTCACTCGAACTTCCAAAATCTTCTTCAAACCAATCGTGAACAATTGTTGCCTGATGACATGGCGCATTGCCATCAACAAAAAATCCATCGTTGTTTGGAAAAATGCAGTCCATGAGTGGCTGCACTGTGGTGTCACCGCCAGACACCACACTTGCTAGGTGGTAGCTCTTAAATCGGCCGCGGTCCGCTAGTATACCGAGCACCACCACACGGCAGGTCTAGAGAGACGTCCTGGCACTCGCCCCAGTTGTACAGCCGACTTTGCTAGGAAAGGTTCACTGACAATTACGCTCTCATTTGCCGAGACAATAGTTAGCATAGCCTTCAGCTAAGTCAATTGCTACGACATAGCAAGGCGCCATTTATCCTTTGCTATGTATCTAATGAAGCATGTACAGTAACAAGACCAATGTTCACCAACTGTGGATTAAAGTTAAGTATTCCAGCAGCTACGTACTTTTCTTTATAGCATTCATTACGTATCCTGTTTCAGACCTCACGCCATCCTGCGTGCGTTTAAGTGCGTGCCTTTCGGTTACCCGTCACTGTGGATTGGCTGTCTTGCCAGTCCACAACATGCACCATTACCAATCCACCACTAGCTGGCAAATTACCTTATTGACAACATGTGCCTATGGATTCGTGAGGCCTGGACCACAATCGAATCCTAAAATGGCTCTGAGCACTATGGGACTCAACATCTGAGGTCATCAGTCCCCGAGAACTTAGAACTACTTAAACCTAACTAACCTAAGCACATCACACACATCCATGCCCGAGGTAGGATTCGAACCTGCGACCGCAGCGGTCACGCGGTTCCAGACTGAAGCGCCTAGAACCGCTCGACCACTCCGGACACCTCTCGAATCCTACCATCAGCTACTAAAGTAAAACTAAACTAGGAAGGCCCAACGGTTCCGACCGGCTGCCGTGACATCCTCATCCCACAGACATCACTGGATGGAGATGCGGAGGGGCATGTGGTCAGCACACCGCTCTCCCGGCCGTATGTCGGTTTACGATACCAGAGCCGCTACTTCTCAGTCTAGTAGCTCCTCAGTTTGCCTCACAAGGGCTGAGTGCACCCCGCCTGCCAACAGCGCTGCGCAGCCCGGATGGATCCCCCTTCCCAGCGCTTAACTTCGGTGATCTGACGGGAACCGGTGTTACAACTACGGCAAGGCCCTCGGCCACCATCAGCTATTACGAACTGAAATCGGGACTCATCTGACAAGGCCACGGTTTTACAGCCGTTTAGGGTCCAACAGACAGGGTCACGAGGCCAGAAGTGGCGTTACAGTCGCGTCTGTCTTCTGGTGCCATAGCCCATTAACGCTGAATTCTGCCGCACTGTCCTAGTGCATACGGTTGTCGTACGTCCCACATTGCTTTCTGTGGTGCTGCCTGTCTGGTAGCACTGACAACCCCACATGAACGGCGCGCACTCGGCCGTTATGTGAAGGTAGACGGCCACTGCGTCGTCCATGGCGTGAGACAATGCCTGAAATTTGGTTTTCTTGGCACGTTCGTGGCACTTTGGATATCGGAATATGGAATTCCATAACTGTTTCCAAAATGGAGTGTCTAGCTCCGACTACCATTCCGCGTTCAAAGTCTGTCAGTTTCCGTCGTCCGCCCATAGTCACGACGGAAACCTTTTCACAAAAATCACCTGAGTACAAACGACAGCTCTGCCAATGTACTGACGTTTTACACCTATTGTATGCAATACTTCCGCCATCTGTGTAAGGGCTTGTCGGTATACCACGACTTTTTGTCATCGCAGTAGCCGCGCGGGATTAGCCGAGCGATCTAAGGCGCTGCGGCCATGTACTGTGCGGCTGGTCCCGGCGGAGGTTCGAGTCTTTCCCCGGACATGGGTAAGTGTGTGTTTGTCCTTAGGATAATTTAGGTTAAGTAGTGTGTAAGCAGTTAAGTCCCATAAGATTTTACGCACACATTTTGTCACCTCAGTATATAGGGGGCGTGAAGGGCGTCAGATGTTGAGCTTATCACTGTGAATGAGATGGAAATGACGTATATTTGTGTGGAACAGAGTGATCAGCACGTGACAGATCTGGAGAAGTCTCATTGTGAGCGTCAGTATGGCGTGCTGGTCGAATTGTGGAAAAGCCAGGTATGCGCGACATTCAGATCTAACATTATCTCAATGTTGGCTTGCATTGAATGTGAGTAAACCACCTCGTCAGCGTTTCCGTCGACCACTCTGACCTCCATCAGACAGGGCCACAGTATTGTACACGAAGCACATTGTAACCTCTTTACGTTTGTGCCTGTCATCCGAGAGATATACTCCTTGTTTCTGTATCGTAATGCACCACAGGTCGGAGATTAGCAGGAGCAGGATCAGAGAATTACCGTCCGATGCGTAGGCTGGCGTTAACACCACACGGAAACTGCTGTCTCTGTAGCGACGGCATGAACGGGAAACACTGACTGCTAATGAATGGCGTCGCATTGTGTTCTGCGACAGCCGGCCGCGGTGGTCGTGCGGTTCTACGCGCTCCAGTCCGGAGCCGCGCTGCTGCTACGGTCGCAGGTTCGAATCCTGCCTCGGGCATGGATGTGTGTGATGTCCTTCGGTTAGTTAGGTTTAATTAGTTCTAAGTTCTAGGGGACTGATGAGCACAGCAGTTGAGTCCCATAGTGCTCAGAGCCATTTGAACCATTTGAATTTGTTCTGCGACAAAATGCGTACGAATGGCTAATGTATATCGTCTGTGGTGGCGTCCTGAGGAAAGCTTCAATTCTTGAAGGATTTTGGAGAGAGACGGTTGTTTTAATCTTGTCATCACGGTGTATGATTTCAGGTCATGCTGTCAATTACTAAGAGAATTCTGACAGCACAATGTCACCTCACAGGTGTCCTGTATTATTATGTGTTACCTCTAATGCTACGTTATCTTAGTGCCCTCTATCCACATGAAAACGCTCGTCCACACGTCGCGCGTGTCTCTAGGAAATAGTCGCGTGATGCAGCTCTCCCAAGGCCGCAAGACCGGATAGACCCCCAAGAGGGTGCATGAGGGTTCAGCTCGGATTTCGACGCTATCCCACAGCCAGTATCGAGTATGTCAAGACGAAGCTATAACAGAGCTAGGTTAGCTTGATGTAGTAGAGTCACGCGGAGTGGCCGCGCGGTTTGAGGCGCCATGTCATTGATTGCGCGGCTCTTCCCAACCTCCTGCATGGGTGTGTGTGTGTGTGTTGCTCTTATCATAAGTTAATTCAAGTAGTGTGTAAGTATAGGGACCGATGACCTCAACAGTTTGCTCCCTTAGGAGTGCACACACATTTGCACGTTTGCTTTAGTAGAGGATACAACCACTTTACGGCCCCGTATGAATACTGTCAGCGAATGCAAACATGTGAGAGGGGTTGTAGCGCTGTACTGAAAAGTGGGTCAAAGCTGCCAACATCTTTGTAATTAGATGATGTTGTAATTAGTGAAATACCATTACAAACCCTCTCAACCAGTGACCTTTCATTTATGTTTTAACGTGTACCAATACACTGGTAGCCCACAGTTGGTAACGGCAATCAAGTTTCCGTCTGATGGCGGTAGCGGTCGTCCGGGATCCAGCGGACCCAAAGCAGCATGTTCACTGAGCCACACCTCCAGTCACTCTGTACCACGAGCGTCCTCTGCAGCCGTGATACAGGATATTCGGCGGCAACGAGACAGCCCATTCCCTTTTGCAACGAGGTGCAGCTCAGTCGCCACCGAGACACACCCCAGCCGTGGCCTTTCGCTATCGCTTGTGCAATACTCAAGAGAGCTTTTCTCTATGGTGCTCTTGTTGCTATTCTATTAGCTGAGCTGTACTGCTACATGTTCATCTGTAAAATGCCTTCGACTCTCGGACAAATCTACAAGTTAAATAAAGCTTCAGTATACTGTATTTGCTTGTTCCCTAACCATTTCTGCTCCTGTCCAGCTTTCCTCGAACGACAGTTGCTGCACCACTGTATCGACCACCTCTCCTTACCGTTGTGTAGGAAGTAGTACAAAGCAGATTAAAACTGTGTGCCGGAACGAGAACTCGGGACCTTTGCCTTTCGCGGGCAAGTGCTCTACCCAAGCATGACTCTCGCCCCGTCCTCACAGCTTTAATTCCGCCAGTACCTCGTCTCCTACCCTCCAGACTTCACAGAAGCTCTCCTGCGAACCTTGCAGAACTAGCACTCCTGGAAGAAAGGATATTGCGGAGACATGGCTTAGCCACAGCCTGGGAGATGTTTCTAGAATGAAATTTTCACCCTACAGCGGAGTGTACGCTGATATGAAACTTCCTGGCAGATCAAAATTGTGTGCCGGACCGAGACGCAAACTCGGGACCTTTCCCGTTCGCGGACAAGTTCTCTACCAACTGAGATAGCTTGGGTAGCTCAGTTGGTAGAGCACTCCTCTGTAGAGTGCAAATTTCATTCTAGAAACATCCCCCAGGCTGCGGCTAAGCCATGTCTCCGTAATATCCTTTCTTCCAGGAGTGCTAGTTCTGCAAGGTTCGCAGGAGAGCTTCTGTGAAGTTTCGAAGGTAGGAGACGAGGTACTGGCCGAATTAAAGCTATGAGGACGGGGCGAGATTCGTGCTTGGGTAGCTCAGTTGCTAGAGCACTTTCCCGCAAAAGGCAAAGGTCCCGAGTTCGAGTCTCGGTCCGGCACGCAATTTTAATGCGCCAGGAAGTTTCATATCAGCGGAAACTCCGCTGTAGAGTGGAAATTTCATTCTAGTACACAACACTTCTCTTCGTCCTCGTCAGTTTCTGTCAACAGTGCAATATACCCGATCCAGTCACACCGATGTGACCACTGCCCCTGTTCGACCTCAACGTGCTGCGATCACTCACAAATGACAGGTGGCAGCACTAGTAAAGGAAAATTTGCAAACTGTGTCCAGGGGACAGGGAAAAAAGTACAGAAACACAGCCATATATCTGATATTCACAAGTGGATGATGATTTGGGGCTAAGGGCGGAGGAAGTTTCGAAACAGCTATCTGTAAACTACATTAAATTTATCCGCAGTGGCGAATATGGAAAACCAACAGCTCCATTATTGATTGACGAGAATGTAAATTTGAGCCGGGCCGGAAATGGAAGCCGTATTTTCCGCTTGCAGCGAGCGGTAGCCTTACCATTTGGCTAGCCGAGCACAACTCACGTCCAGACCCAAAGTTCCATATATCGTCAACGATGTTTCTACAACCTGCGCTAGTTCATCCATTATTTAAACTGTCATACAGGGAAGACGTCTGCTTGAAATCGATTGCCTGGTGTGGGCAGACGGAAACGATATTGCAGTGCCTGTGTTATTCCGATCTACGACGCAAAGTTTCTTTGGAGATCGACGCATGTCCGAAAGCCGTGCTGGGTAGCCGCGCGGTCTCGGGCGCCTTGTCACGGTTCGCGTGGCTCCGTCTGCCGGAGGTTCCGAGTCCTCCTTCGTGCATCGGGTGTGTGTTGTCCTTAGCATAAGTTACATTAAATTAGATTAAGTAGTGGATAAACCTTGGGACCGATTACCTCAGCAGTTTGGTCCCTTAGGAGCTTCCACAAATTTCCAATTTCCATGTCCGAAAGAATGTTGCATCGCAATCCGGAATGACACAGGCACTACAATATCGTAAGTCTTTAAACAGCTCGAGTGCCTCTGTTGTTAAAGTGTAAATTAACGTACACAGTAAAATGCCGCTGTTCAAAACAACCGCTGAGGCAATTGTGGTGCACTACAGGCAACAGATCAAGTGGTGAATGGTAGGTGCGAAATTTTTTGTACGGGCGAATAGGCATGACACTGTTTAGCAACCGACGAACCAGATGAACCAACGGGCTGCCAACATTGTCTCCTCACAACGGTTCATGAAACATTGTTAACTACGGGCCCCTGCAGCAGCTGCAACGAAGGCTGAAATTTGCACACTCATACGCAACTGACGTCCACTGAGTGACGACAGGTGGCCTTTCCGGATGATTTTGTTCTCCATTGGACAGATCGCATTTGGCGTGTACAGTGTGAAAGAAAACACCCCACAACACTCGTTAAAAGGGTCTAGGCCGGAAGTGGGAGTGTTGCGGTCCGCGGAATGTTTTTATGTCATTTCCTGGGTGACTCCTCGTTCCTGAAGGCGCAATAGATCAACGCAACTTTGTATCCGTCTTGGGGGACCATGTCCACCCCTATTTGCAGTTCGGTTTTCCTCGCCGTGATGACACCTACCATCAGGACAATGCAACGTGACACTCAGCTTGCAGTGTACGTGTTTGTGATTCCAAGGACGACAGGATGAGCTTACTGTACTCTCCTGGACAATAGACTCCGCAGATATAAGCCCAGTCGAGAAACTGCGGGACGATCTCGATCGGGTTCTTCGCATCCTCAACCGAAAATCCTAGCCCAGTTGGCCACGGCACAACAGCGGGCATGTCTCACCGTTCCTGTCGATACCTTACAGAACCTCAATGGTTCTCTTCCCACAAATCTCGGAGCAGTCCAGCTGGAAAAAGCCTACGACAGGTGGTCGCGTTAACATGACTAGCAGTGCATAATCGTAAGTCGAACAAAAACAAAATTAATGACGGAATCCCACACAGACCTGCCGTGGTATTGTGTGAGCATCGGTCCCACACGACGCGTTGTATCCGAGACACGACCTGCTGTCGGCGAGAGACGCAGGAGCCAGCGGGCCGCTGTGTGGGGCGGCTCAGCCGCTGTGCCGCTCCAGCGGACGCCGGCTATCGATCTGGACGGAGGCCACGTGCGATGAAGCCTGTTTGTACAGCACCAGCGGCGGGCGCGTGCCCGCCTCTCTCCGGCCGCACTCGTTAAAACGGACATCAAAAACGCTCGCCGGACAAAGCGCTCGCCAAGTGGACAAAGGCCGCCGGCAAACAGCCGCCACCAAATTAGGAGTCCCTCTCTACTCGCACCCCCTACCCTGCCCTACTGTACTCTCCTCTCTTCTGCTCGCCTTAAAGGCTTCCAGCTAAACGGAATGAATTAGCACACCTGGAGCAGTGGAGCCGACCGGACAGCGCCGACAGACAGAAGCCATACGCCACTTGCTGTCAGCTGCTCGGCACACGTCGCTCAGTTTGCTGAGAAGAAGTGCCGCAAAATCCGTATTATTATTATTATTATTATCGTATGCATCAACTATAGTAATACACATTTAGCAAAACAAATAAATATGTATGAAAGTGAACATGTGAAATTATATACAGTATACAAGTTTTAAAACGGCTCAGACTACACTCGGATGTTGATGGACTCGATCCAGCGGAGTGCCTCGTGGGAGGCTTGATGGAGCTTCTCAATGCCTCCTGGGAAGATTCTGATTGGATATTCATTCACAATGTGGCTCATGGTTTGGGTGTCACCCTAGGCACACACACTTTCACTTGAAAAGCCCCACTTGTGCATGTTGTATTTGCACCTACCCTCTTCAGTCCGATATCTGTTTAACTGCACCCACACCGCCCTTGTTTGGTGGAAGCCTGGAACTGGAACTGTTGGATTGTCTACATGTTCGTGGTTTCGGGTTCTTGTAGCTTGCCACACACGTTTCTACTCTGCGTCCTGGTCGAATCCTGTGGATAGCATTTGGACTCCCATTTCATATGCTGGTTTTCTAGATTTGAGGCGTTTCCTGCGCAGTGATAGCAAATCGTCATGAAGAGGGAGCGACTTGTTTTCAGAAACTTGCTGACAGAGATTGTAAAGAGCAGCCTTTCGACGGAGGTCTGGTGGACAGATGTTTGAAAGCACTGGTAGCTAGCAAGTATGTGTAGACTGGGCTGTACCACTAATTACTCTCATAACTGAGTTCAGTTGGACGTCTACTTTCACTATGTGGGCGCTTCGGAGCCAAACTGGTGCACAGTATTCTGCTGCTGAGTATCCCAATGCAAGGGATACTCCTCGGAGGACTGATGTGGTTGCTCCCCATGTACTGCCTGCCAGCTTTCTCACAAGGTTCACTCGTGTTTGTGTCTTCTTGGCCAAGTTGGAAAGGTATTTTTTGTATGTTAAAGTTCTGTCCAGAGTGACTCCCAGGTATTTTTGGCTTTCGTTGTACCTCACTGTGTCAAGAGGGTCGAACTGTGGACCGATCTTTGCTTATGAAAGGCGATTAAAGAGGTGGAATAGGCTTACCTCGGTTTTAGAAACATTTGGTCTCAGTCACCATGTCTCAAAAACCGTTACCTGGAAGGATAATGAGACTTCGAAATAAAAGTTTTTGTTTTACTGTCTCATTCTTCGTCAGTGTTAGGGTACAGAACGGTTTATACGGCTTTACTTTCGAAATTTTGTTTCTTGAAAGCAGCATCGCGAATCTAATTTCTAACAACGATATCAGTACTGAAGCACTATTTTAGTTTCTGGAATGAATACTGTTGCAGCTACATTCCTGGTGACGGAGTTCAGACAGTCTGTTTGAAGGCTGTACAAAACAGAAGAAGATCAAACACGCCGAAATTTCGTTACTGTGTAAAATCAAAAAGCCAACTCTGTTAGCCAGAGACGAAATTTTAGCGGAGCACTACAGACACTATTTCATCCAACCAAGAATGAAGTAAGAACAATTCACGAATCTTAACCCTGATAGTCCTGAATTATTTGTTTTTCAAAATGGATTTATATCTTATCTACATTCATCCACACGGTTGTAAGGAAGAAAGTAAAAACAATTTTGAGCATTTATTTTTACTTAGTATTTCCAAAAATTGGCGTCCTTCTGGAAGGACGTCAGGACAATATGGGAACGAGTTTTTAAAGTGTACGATATTGCACAATTAAGTTGTTTTGGTTTTCATAATTTCTAATAAACATAAATAAATTTGGATTATGGGCTAAAGCAACTAATAAATATAAAAAACAAAGAAAATAACCTATACACATATGTTATGCACTAGTATGACAAGACAAAAAGCAACAAACATGAAGTGGTTCATCACATTTTACGCACATAGTAGTAGTTTTTCGTAGCAACTTCGACATTTCAGCTGCTTCTTCTTTTTTGTTATCTCATCCGTTGGTAACTCAGCAACCTAATGTTCTCTTCCATCAAATCTAGAATCTAGTTTTGCCCCCTTACTAGGACGTCCTCTGCTGGTAGTGACTCTTTTGTTACTTTCAAGAATTGCAGTGACAATTCGACGACGAAATATCAGATGATCTATGGGTTCTTCGTTGTGCGTGTAAAGTTCCCAGTCATTTTGCTCTGCAATGTCTATAAAATGTGCAATGATCGGGAAATACCACTTTTCCCCTCTTACAGAGAATCTATATAGGGATACATTTTGGTCAGCTCGATCTGTGCCTCCCATATGAGTATTGTAGGAGCGTAATAAGTTAGGTTGAGGCACGCTAGTCCTTTTCTTTTGTTCCCTGGAAAATCTTGCTACAGAGCGTAGTGGTTGCACTCTGTCAAACTTGGTGGATACAGTAACAACATTGTTGTCATTCCAACGTACAATGGAAATCCCAGATGCTGTCAGAACAAAGTTCATATGATCCTCTATTTTCTTTTATCATTTTATCTACAGATGATGGAGTACAATTCTTAGCTCTGTTTCCTCTTATTGTTCCTGTTGCTTCCACGCCCCTCTCTTTTAGGTCATGTAGTATTTCAACACTGGTAAAGAGGTTATCAAAGTATATTCGATATGGAACAACTGATCAACATAAGTCATTACCACACCGTACCCCATACCTCTCGTTTCATAATCCTTACTACACGTGATAGCATTAGGTATTTCCTAATCTTTTGATACTAACATGTCCAAAAGTTCCATCAGTGTACATCGTAAAAAACTTTCAATCGTAATATGAACCCGTAAATAATATAGGCTAATTTTTGAAGATATTATATGACAAGTTTCAGAATTATTGATGCAATATGAAAGAAAATATACATACACATCGATGACAAGGTCAGTCAGTTCGTCCATGGTAAAATCGGCCTATTTGCAAGACACAGTTTCTCACTCACTATGAACGACAGCGTCAAACTGACTGTCGCAGCACGCAACTGACGCTGCCTACTTCATATAAGAATGCATCACAGTCCGTTGCAACAATGCGTTATTCGCAAAATTAAATAATTTCAATAGTGAGTGACGCCGTCCTTCCAGAAGGACGTCAGGGTTATCTGGGATAGAGCTCAGTTTACAGTAAGGACGGAAGGTACACCAACGCGTGAAGCATTCTCGTTAGAACTGAACTACAGAACTTAGTGGGTGATTTTAATTAAATTACAGCTACTGGCAGAGGTTCATAGTGAGCAGTAATTTCAGTATGGCAGTGAAACTTGGTAGATATTCCAATTCATTAATGCATAACCGATTTACGTTCGAAGAAAGTTAGTTCCAATATTAGCCACCAGACGCTAATCTGGCTCTGTGTATCCAAGAAAGACGTACAGGAATGTTTCGATATATAATGGATTAGGAACAGGACATCGACAAAAAAACGTCAAACAAGTAAGAAGGCATAATGTTGATTTTACTGTTAACCGCCACCAACACAATTTTTTTGAATACATGCACTCGAGCTGTTGACGAGGTGGTGCATCCGTACAGCAACATGATCGACAGCTGCTCGCAACAGCTCCGGTGCAATCGGATCAACGTGTTCCTGTAAACCGGTCGTCAGATCAGGTAGAGACCGAACGAGTCCCAGGTAAGAGCGTTCTTTTGGATATCCCCAGAGCAGAAAAAAAAATGGTTCAAATGGCTCTGAGCACTATGGGACTTAACTTCTGAGGTCATCAGTCCCCTAGAACTTAGAACTACTTAAACCTAACCAACCTAAGGACATCACACACATCCATGCCCGAGGCAGGATTCGAACCTACGACCGTAGCGGTCGCGCGGTTCCAGACTGTAGCGCCTAGAACCGCTCGGCCACTCCGGCCGGCCCAGAGCAGAAAGTTACATGGACTTAGATCAGGTCATCTTGCGGGTCATGCATCTCGAATACGTCTAGAGATAACACTTTTGTGGAAGGTTGCAGTGATCACATCTTTCATTAGGTGGGCGACGCGGGATTTTGCTCCATCTTGTAATAACACAGTAGTTTCCACATTCTTGCGCTATCCCGAAGCAGGAATCACATGCTATACAAGGAGTCTCGATAACGTGTATAAGTCACGGTTCACCCGACAGGCTCCCTGGATATATTCTCTTCAAAAAAGGATAAACCGAGAATAAAGGTGCCTGTGAACCGACACCACATAGTCACATACGGCGAGTGCAAACGCTCTCTGTGCACAACATGCTGTATAACAGTACCTCAAATTCGGCAGTTCTGTGCGTATGCAGTGCGCTGTGTAGTGTGAAAGGTGCCTCGTTACTCCATACAATACTGCCCGGCCACATGTCAGCAATTTCGAACCGTGTCAGAAACTGAAGAGCAAATTCAGATCATTGCTAGGTTTCAGTGGCAGTGGTTGCATTAACCGTAAAATTTCCTATACTGTTTACCACCGGTTTCACAATTCTCGTGACACTGCACGAACAGTACCACTATCAGGCGCACGCGCTGCATGGTCAGTTACAGCAACAACAACCTCGCCAATAACTTCAGTTGGGATAAGACGCCTTTCTCTACCGGATGCCACAGCATACTCACCCGTGTTTTCGAATTTGATTATTATAGTCTTCAAACTATTTAATGGTATCGGGCCTCTCCTCAGACCTTTCAGTTGGCGATACTCCCTCAATGCAGCACTGTAGTTCAAAAATGGTTCAAATGGCTCTGAGCACTACGGGACTCAAATTCTGAGGTCATCAGTCCCCTAGAACTTAGAACTACTTAAACCTAACTAACCTAAGGACATCACACACATCCATGCTCGAGACAGGATTCGAACCTACGACCGTAGCGGTCTCGCGATTCCAGACTGTAGCGCCTAGAACCGCACGGCCACTCCGGCCGGCAATGATATCAACCCCTCCGCTTGAAGCATTGATTCCCACACATTTTTCCATGAAAATGACAGTTTGCGTTGTGATGACCGACAGAGTCACGTTCCTGAGAGCCTTAGACATAACTGAAATCCCCAGACTTTTCAACCTCTCTCTCAGGAAATTGTAGGGCTGCCTCCGAATTGAACATGATGGCAACCATTTGGAGAGCAGTACAACCACAAAGTATTCTCTGGTGTAGAATATGAAACCAGTAGGGACCGTAGAAAACCATGTGAAGACGATCAAAAGCGGCTAAGCATTGGCGGGTTGTTGGCGTCGCCTTCCGAATTCCTGGCGCCACTAACTGGATCTGTGGTGTGATGTCCCTCTGGTTTGAGGCCACTAAGATCTTTGCTCGAGGTTGTTGATCGGGATCGGGCGTGTTGTGGCGTGGCGAGTTGGGGAGTGGTAATGGAGCGACGAGGACGGTGTGAGAGGTCCGCCCAGCGAGTAAGGCGAACCAGGGCCAGGGTCACGGGCACGGAGTCCGGCGAGTGGTTGCAAGGCGTATTTGTGGGGCGAATTGAAAACCTGGCTTACTTCGGGCACCGTCTTCCCGTGTAGCCTGGCCAGTCAGCTCTGGTACGTGGCACACCGATGGCAGAGTTGAAGCCAGTTTTGCAGTTCTGAATTCTGGGCCCCTCTGAAACCGACCTCAGCTTCGATTCCTGAACTTAAGGTTTTGTATACCGCCTGGAAGGCGGCGCGTGGGTCTGCTACTGAAATCTGACAAAGAGGCCGAATGAAGGGAGCGAGTGGGAGCAGGTTAGGTGAAGCACGTCGGTACTGCAAGTAAAGTAAAAGAGGTTTTTACTATAGTAAAAACGTTATTGTTGTTGAGGCCTTCAATCCAGAGACTGGATTGATGCATCTCTCCATGCTACTGTATCCTTTGCAAGCTTCTTCATCTCACAGTACCTACTGCAACCTACATCCTTCTGAATCTGTTTAGTGTAATCATCTCTTGGTCTCCCTCTACGATTTTTACCCTCCACCCTGCCCTCAAATACTAAATCGGTGATCCCTTGATGCCTCAGAACATGTCCTACCAAGCGATCCCTTCTTCTAGTCAAGTTACGCCACAAATTTCTCTTCTCCCCAATTCTGTTCAAAACCTCCTCATTAGTTATGTGATCTACCTATCTAATCTTCAGAATCCTTCTGTAGCACCACATTTCGAAAGCTTCTATTCTCTTTTTGTCTAAACTATTTATCGTCCACGTTTCACATCCATACAAGGCTACACTCCATACAAATACTTTCAGAAATGACTTCCTGACACTTAAATCTATACTCGATGTTAAGAAATTTCTCTTTTTCGGAAACGCTTTCCTTGCCAATGCCAGTCTACATTTTACATCTTCTCTACACCGAACATCCTCAGTTATTTTGCTCCCCAAATAGCAAAACTCATTTACTACTTTAAGCGTCTCATTTTCGTATCTAATACCCTCAGCATCACACGATTTAATTCGACTACATTCAATTATCCTCGTTTTGTTTTTGTTGATTTTCATCTTATATCCACCTTTCAAGACACTGCCCATTCCGTTCAGCTGCTCTTCCAGGTCCTGTGCTGTCTCTGACAGAAGTACAATGTCATCTGCTGATTTCAAAGTTTTAATTTCTTCTCCATGGATTTAAATTTAATCTATTTTCTAAGATAAGTCGTAGGGTCAGTATTGCCTCACGTGATCCAACATTTCAACGGAATCCAAACTGATCTTCCCCGAGCTCGGCTTCTACTAGTTTTTCCATTCGACTGTAAAGAATTCGTGTCAGTATTTTGCAGCCATAGCTTATTAAACTGATAGTTCGGTTATTTTCTCATGTGTCAACACCTGCTTTCTTTGGGACTGGAATTATTATATTCTGCTTTATGTCTGAGGGTATTTCGCCTGTCTCATGCATCTTGCTCACCAGATGGTAGAGTTTTGACATGGCTGGCTCTCCCAAGGGTGTCAGTAGCTGTAACGGAATGTTGTCTATTCCCGGGGCCTTGTTTTGACGTAGATCTTTCAGTGCTCTGTCAAACTCTTCACGCAGTATCATATCTCCCATTTCATCTTCATCTACATCATTTTCCATCTCCATAGTATTATCCTCAAGAACATCAACCTTGTATAGTCCCTCTATATACTCCTTCCACTTTTCTGCTTTCCCTGATTTGCTTAGAACTGGGTTTCCATCTGAGCTCTTGATATTCATGCAAGTGGTTCTCTTTTCTCCAAAGGTCTCTTTAATTTTCCTGTAGGCAGTATCTATCTTACCCCTGGAGATATACGCCTCTACTTCCTTAAATTTGTCCTCTAGCCATCCCTGATTAGCCATTTTGTACTTCCTGTCGAGCTCATTTTTGAGACGTTTGCATTCCTTTTTGCCTGCTTCATCTGCTGCATTTTTGTATTTTCTCCTTTCATCAATTAAATTGAATAGTTCTTCTGCTACCCAAGGATTTCTATTAGCCCTCGTCTTTTTACCTTCTTGGTCCTCTGCTGCCTTCACTATTTCATCTCTCAAAGCTACCCATTCTGCTTCTACTGTATTTCTTGCCACCATTTTTGTCAATTGTCCCCGAGTGCTCTCCCTGGAACTCTCTACAACCTCCGGTTCTGTCTGTTTATCTAGTTCCCATCTCCTTAAATTCCCACGTATTTTAAGTTCCCTTAGTTTTAATCTACAGTTCATAAGCAATAGATTGTGGTCAGAGTCGACATCTGCCCCTGGAGATGTTTTGCAATTTAAAACCTGGCTCCTAAATCTCTGTTACATAATCTATCTGAAACCTGTCAGTATCTCCAGGCTTCTTCCATGTATACAATCTTCTTTTATGATTCTTGAACCAAGTTTTAGCTACGATTAAGTTATGCATATTACATAACTTTAGATGATGACCACGTAGGTGTGCAGCCAAAGTCCCGATAAGAAAGTCTCAATAGAAAGTTAAGCTAAAGCGATTGTTCTCGGCTGTCTGCTCTTCATGAATGGGGTGAAAGTGGAGCGGCGCTCGTAGAGCTGCACAGCGTCGGCTAGCGGGTTCTCTGTCGTCGGCGAAGATCTTCCTCTCTCGTAGTGTCAACCTACACTGTGGCATCGGAGCTATCGTTACCACATAAGGTCAATTTTTGATTTTGATGTCTTCACTCTTAAAGTAGTGCTTGTTGATATTTGATAAATTTCACTTAACTGAAGCTGTTATTATTGAAGTCGGCTGCGCGGAGTGGCCGCGCAGTTTGAGGCGACATGTCACGGATTGTGCGCCCCCTTCCACCGGAGGTTCGAGTCCTCCCTCAGGCATTGGTGTGTGTGTTGCTCTTAGCATAAGTTAGTTTAAGTTAGTTTAAGCAGTGTGTAAGTCTAGGGACCGATAACCTCAACAGATTGATCTCTTAGGAATTCACACACATTTGAACATTTTTGACGTCCTGCCTATTGGTGTTTGGTAAATGAAACTTAAATGAAAATATTATTATTGGACGCCTGACTGTATTCTATTTGGTAATTTTACGTAACTGAAGCTGTTATTATTGCAGGACTACCTGTTACCCTTTTGACTAAATGAAGAGCCATTTCATAATTTGGGTCAGCTGAAACTCTTATTAATGAAGGCCAGTCAGTTTTTATTGCCCTGTTATTCAGATTTGATATCTTACTCAATCTGTGTTGTAGTCAACTGAAATTGTGACTGCCAAAGTTCTACCTATTTCAGAAGTATTTACGTCAATAAGGTGGTAACAGAAAATGACAAATGATGGTAGCTGGGCCCCAACCTTTCGCCTTACATGCCTCATCCATAATTGTAGGTTTCAGCAGCAAACGCTGGTTACGCACTTTAAGACCTCCAGTTTCTCTCCGTATTGTAGTGTGATCGTGGAAGGATATGACACTGACAGAGGTGTGAATAAAATGACAAAATATTCCTCTGAGATCACCCAATCACTCTAGGTGCACTTGCCCACATTTATTGAACAACTTAAAAATGTGTCTTTTCAGAGAACACCTGCCAAGTTTCCCTAGACAGCTGGATGTAAACAACCATCTGACACCATTCTGATGCCAGTTGATAGCCTGCAGCATATTGGCCCGCTTCGCACATTTTCTCTAAGAAGGCAAAGTTTGAATATTCTTGATCAATATGAGCACGTGCCACAGAGGATGTTGACGGACTTGGGGATCTCAGAAGGAACCTTCGGCATTCTATTCACACTTGTTTCGCTGTCGCACCAATCCATGATCATACCACAGGGGGCCGCGAAAAAGGAGAGCTGAAAAAGCGTAAGCACATTCTGCTGCTTCAGGTACCGTTCAGATTCCTCCGAATTGACTTGAACGGTCCCTAGTGAATCCACACTATACACCAGAGCAAAAACTGCAGTCGCACTGTATTCAAAAGGAGTGTGATCACTCTCAATGGGGTTGCTGTATCACAATATCCTTAACGAACCGTTCAGGGGTCTGTGAGTTGTCAGCAATCTCAAAGATACTCGAAGACGTCGTTCTCTTGATCATCGCGCAGCGAACTGTCGTCTTTGGCTGCGAAATGCGGGGGAATCAACGCCTCAAAAGTAGAGGTACTTTCCTGAAAGCTCATTATGCCATATCCTGAGGCCTTTTCGAGTTCATTCTGAGCGCCGTGTGTCTGAAATGTTTTCCATAAGAAAGTCACGTAGTTTAAACGACGGGAGTCGCGGTTCAACACGCATTCGCAGAGCTGTCAAAAGAAGGGGAGAAATGTGCGGAAGGCTGGATGGGACAAACTTCCCATTGTGCGACATGTCCACCACGGCGTAGGGCAGAATTGTCGAACAATTTGGTGCAAATGTGACACCATTAATGCATATTACACGTCATACGAATTTCGGAACACTGGCCTTTCTTTTTTTCGTTTTCGAAGCAAGTATGACACAAGAAGACCTCTTCTACCATCAAATAAAAGTGACATCCTTGCAGTTTAGCGAACGATTTACGCGTCACCCTCAGTCTCGGACAAACATCTTGGTGGGCTCAACACAAAGGTACATCACACGACAGATCCAGCTAGTGGCGCCAGGAATTTGAAAGGCACCATGCTTTTGCACCGTTACAGAGCAATGTTGTAGGAAAATTTCAAAGTAACGTAGTGCTTGTTACTGTAGTATCCATATCGCATTCCAAAATCGACAACTGAAAAATTTGTTACAGATATTTATGATGATGCCATTTGTCTTTCAGACATATCTCAATTTTTTCACCCTCCGGAGAAGAAACAGTCGGGATCGCTATCATAAGAAAGTTGTATACTGCTTTCTGGTCGTTCATTCGTCTCCGTGTTTGCCAAGGAAGACGAAGTCACAGAGGTAAATTAGTCCTTTTTCCTTTTTGAAGCAAGTAAGACGCAAGAATATCTGTTCGGCCATTAAATAAAAGTGACACCATTGATTTTTGGCGAACCGTTTCGGCGACTGTCACGATCAAATATTATTAAATATTTACTCTTTACTTTGCTGCAAAAACAACTAAATAAATGAATGCTGGAAGACATCCTATATTTACGTGTTTTTCGTGTTATTAATCAAACAGACCTTTTTGTTACAGAGCAAAAATCTAAAATATTTGATATATACATTATATAAATTCTTCAGGAAGTGTTAGCATTCTTATCGTACTACCTCAAGATAAAGCAATGATGAAGCTGTAAAAGAAACGAAAAAATAATCAAATATAAGAAGAAACATCAAATTAAAATACGCAGTGGCCGTATTTCAGTCTCTTCAGACTGGCTCCGTGTTGACCTAACATCGTCTAGGGATATTTCCAAATGAATAATAGTATCTTCACTAATCTTACATGTCTTATTTCCTACAGAATGTATTCTCGTCGGTATCTGTGGCAACTTTCGATGCTCGTATCGCTCGCATCTCGTGGTCGTGCGGTAGCGTTCTCGCTTCCCACGCCCGGGTTCCCGGGTTCGATTCCCGGCGGGGTCAGGGATTTTCTCTGCCTCGTGATGGCTGGGTGTTGTGTGCTGTCCTTAGGTTAGTTAGGTTTCAGTAGTTCTAAGTTCTAGGGGACTGATGACCGCCGATGTTAAGTCCCATACTGCTCAGAGCCATTTGAACCATTTTTTTTCTCAGATTCCCACTACACGTCGCGTTTATTGAAGCGACGCCTAACCCAAAAGAACTGGCGCAACAATAATTTCGTGTCGGGGAAGTTGGAAAGCAACAGACCCAGTAGTTTCGCCAATGACTTTCACCACTACGGACCACGATTGTGCGGTGTCTATTACGACTAATTGGAAACTTAATTTCGCAACGTAATGTCTCCGATAAACTTCGGTTAACATATGTCACTCTATTACCCACACATTACAATACTCTGGCGGAAAAAGGAAACATGAACACTTTGAAGCAGTTATTCCACACGAACGTGGCTTTCTTCGGATAAAATCGATTCCAGCTAGAAGACACAGAACTGAAAATCAAAACACTTCTAAATTCATTTCAAATGGCGGAACTGACACACGCTTTCTACGAAGCGGAGCGGTTTTTCACGTAATCGAACCTCACCACCAAGAATTCTCAGGTAGTAAATCTTGACACTGACGTTGGTCGGGCTACAGCATACTAGACCTAGTATGCTGACAAAGGAACCTAGTCGACTCTCGCCAGTCTTACTCAGGTCGTAATGTTGAATTTTCGGTTTTAAGTGTTCTTAATCTGTATTTCGATCTTTACTTTGTTTCCGTACTGCATTGAGAACGATTCATGAGGATGAGGATATTTTTCAAATGATTATTCTTACACAAAAGAGGCCAAATAGCTGAAAGCTAAAAATGAGTTAAGTTATACCATACGTACACAAACAGAAAAGACCATACTCTGCATGAATAAGATTGTAAACAGATGAAACAACGCTCATTACAAAAACCCTTTTCAACAATGAAATTACCAGAAATATTGAAGCAGAAAATACTATTTTTTAATTATTTGGTACTTGGAAAGACAACAATATGAAGATTCAGTAGAAATAACCATGCAAGTAAATTTTTGTGAAACTTGAGAAAAGCGATTTTAGTGTTTGTACAGCGATTACACCAATATATAAGAACATACAACACTTTTTATTTCTTTAATTAAACATCGAATGTGGAAATAGCGTTAATGCCATCCGAAATATTAAACAGCATCAAATAATGTTCCAAAATATAATCAAACGTCAGTCAGGAAGTGGGAAAACAGGTAACTCAGCAAAACAGAGGCAATAATTCTACAATACTCACCACTAAACTCATTTCTGCTAGTTATAATATAGCGATAGTACTCATGTCACGTACATTTAGGTGTGGAGTCACTGACTGAAGAACTTCGGTGCACCAGAGCTGAAAAACTTAGTCAGGCTTTGTAGACTTCATGTTTCTAAATAAAGAACGGAATTGTTCGTGTTACATTACAGGCAACAGAAGATAACTGAAAAGCTATTTTCGCTAGATAAGTAATTAATTCGGAAGTTAAACAGTTCAAACACTCCATCAGTTGGTTGTCGTTGAAACAGTGTCCAAATGATGCTGGTTCACATTCCTCCGTGATAAGTCGTTTGATATTTAACTATAGGGCAATGGCTGGATTTCGACGATATAATCTTAATTGGCTGAAATTTTGAAGGACATTTCGCAGCAGACTGAGTTCAATAGTGATTTTCACTTCTTGATTAATACCAACCACAGTCAAATAAAATGGCTTACATCAGGATGCTTCGATCATGACCTGGAAACCGTCAGGTGTTTCCATCTGTACCTGTGCATAATTTTCTTCTTCAGGTCACTAATTAGACTGAGAGGAACATAATGAATGGAGGGGAATACAGTTAAGTTTTTATGTTGGCCACTTACAGGATCACAAAATATTCTTCATGTCCCAGGAGGAATTGTCAATAATCAGGGAAGTAGTGACGCAAAGAGAGAGCTGGGGGACATTTGATATCAGATTCGTATCCTAATTAATGAAATTGATCAATTAAACCACCTCTGCCCCTTCCCTACTCCTTAACCTAACGTTCTGCTAAGTGGTTTTCCATGTAACTCCCATCACTCCTCTCTCTAGAGGATCCTTAACCTTTTATTAATCTTGTTGTATCCTGCCTACTCATCAAATATGAGGTGTCTACGAAACTTGCTTCTCGGATCTCGAAACAGCAACTGAAGCAAATAGTATTAAAGAGTTTTATTACAGAAAATAAATGACAACACACTGAGAAATACAGATGTGTTGCAAGCAAAGGGCGAAATGGAGTGTAATCTGTGTCTTTCAGTATAACGGTTCCTGTATAAGTGAAGTAATACAGTGGATGCTTCTATCCAGGTCACTTGCCACGACGCTTCTGTAGGATTGGCCGCAGCCAGGTGGCACTGCGCTCATGTCCTCCTCGTGTAGAGAGCGCTGCCATTGCATTGACGTCCTGGAGACAATGTTGGTCAGTGTGAATTGGCTGACGTCTTCTTCACAGTCCTCTATGCTCTAACATTCCCTACTGAGCTGCGGGGGATAGCTGTGCGATCTGAAGCATCTTTCCATGGTTTGGGCAGCTCCACCTGTCAGAGATTCGAGTCTTCCCTCGGGCGTGTGTGTGTGTGTGTTGTCCTTAGTGTAACTTAGTTTAAGTTGGATTAAGTAGTGTGTAAGCCTAGGAATCGATGACCTCAGGCGTTTGGTCCCATAGTAATTTGCCACCTACCGTCTACCAAATTCCCTTCTGGCATGCTGCTGCTTGACTTTATACTGGAACACTTCTATGCGGTTTCCACCCAACCACTTGTCCCACTGTGACGGGCTATTGTTTTTCTCTACTCTTCCCTCAGCGAAACGTGACGCTTGTTCAGTTCTGGGTAACTTATCGCTCTTCTGGGAAATCCCCCAGCTCTCCTCTCCCATCCAGACTACCCCCATCCATTCCAACATCTGGAAACTGGCAGAAAAAAGATTCAATGTGCTGGGGAGGGAGGTCGTAAGGTAGAGCCCTTATTTATTTACTTATTTTTGAGGGTGTTGGATTGTCCTCCACACTCCACTGCCTTCCACCCTCTCTTTCCATCACACCCTCGCCCTCACCTTCCTTCACCTCCCCCCACCCCACCCCAACTGTTTCTGATTGTGTGTGTATATGTTCACCTTGATGTTTGAAGACTGACTACTCTAGTCCAAAATATCACCATCACAGGTTGCTCAAAAGTGTCCTACAGCTATCCAACTACCCCCACACTCTCCCAACCCCCTGCCCCCAGTTTCTACCACTCCCCATCCCACTTTTCCCGATCGCGTTTTTATGTGTTTACCTTGCTGTGTACCCTAATCCACAATACTGGCAGGACGTTGCTGAAACGACAGCTAAAATAATGCTGTAAAGTGGTCTACACGTGAAAAAATTTGTAGAAATTACAGAGTGCAAAAACAAGGACTGCAACGGAAGTTAAAATTAAACTATACATACAAAACCTCATAAGCTCACCACTCCTCTGTTGTCCACCGTAAGAAAAACCGCCGGAAACTTTTAACACTGAAATATGGTCTCCTATATGTACTCCCTGTCGTCATATTTAGTGATATACCTTGAACGAGCGTTACTTTGTGTTAAGTATTCCATAAAAATTTGTCTGAACCAAAACATCCCTTCATCTACTCTTTGGTGCTTTTCGCTGCTGGTAACCTTTGTAGTCTCTCGTTCATCGGATTTATAATCAAATGAGAGAATTTCACAATAACGCTTTCGGGAAGAAGAAGAACGACAGAATGCTAAATAGCTGTATACCATTGTCTAAATAATTTTGACGATGGGGGTCACTCAAAAATCCTTCCAGAACGTGGCTACAAAGCGTGCGGAAAGATTGCAGAGCAATATGTGTGAAGCTGCATGGCTCGAGTCCATGGCAGCGGCTGGTGATTGTTGCACGCAGCTAGCTAACCACACAGGTATGTGCGCTGTGCAAATGCGCAGTCAGGCAGCCCCAGATACCAGCTGTGAAGAACATCATCTTCGTATCGTAGTTCTAGTGATAAAAATTTCCGAAACTTTCGACCACACCTATTCCTTCAAAGACTCTTCAGCCTTGGTTCTCTAAACAACGCTCTCTGGCGACTTCATCATATTCCACTGTCCCAGAGAGCTGGCAGAGCGTTAGTTCAAAATACAGCCTTCATAAACATCGTCTACTAGGAAAAGCTTTAAAATTACAGGTCCTATAACTGAACTGCGTACAGCCTTGGTGCTCAAAACATACAAATCACGGTGCTACGACTAATGGAAAATGCATCAGCAAGATCTTCTAAGTCAACCACACCTCTAAACTGTCATGAAAAACCTTTTTCATCATTATACACAGCGCTAATACCCGAAATCCACCAAAACATTGTAAAAAATCACGAAAAATCACTTTAATAAGAAAACCTTCAGCTAGAAGAGTGGAGGCGGCTATGAGTGTTCACTTGGGCGTGTCAGAGTACCAACAAAATAAGTTTATAGTTAGACAGACAGAGGGCACTGGGAGCAACAACATCCCATTCTCCGCCGGCCGAAGTGGCCGTGCGGTTAAAGGCGCTGCAGTTTGGAACCGCAAGACCGCTACGGTCGCAGGTTCGAATCCTGCCTCGGGCATGGATGTTTGTGATGTCCTTAGGTTAGTTAGGTTTAACTAGTTCTAAGTTCTAGGGGACTAATGACCTCAGCAGTTGAGTCCCATAGTGCTCAGAGCCATTTTCCCCACTCTCTCACCTCTCCTAATCCTTGCACTGTTATCTCTGTTGATGCGGTACATTCTGCACGATGAGAACGCAAATATTCATTTAACCTCTTGTGTATAGATTGACGAAAGCAAGCAAAATCTGGAATTGCTCTGGAACAATAGCGTATTTCTACCTCTCCACGTAGTATACAGCCAGAGCAACCAAACAGCACAACATAAACAAAATTCCTACCTACAATATCGGAAGAAACATTATGCATTTCACCTAAAAGGGCATTTCTGAGTGTGGAGGGGGAATTCTTTCTGCAAACCGGGACATTCCTGCCTTGTGAACAATAAGAAAATACCTGTCTACTGACCACCCCTTCCCAAATGTATATCCCCACCCTTTATTCATAGAGACTGAGCAACACACATTTTCACGTCGTTAAAGTATTGCGAAAACTCTGTACAACATTATGCCATAGAATAGATATTCATAGACTAAGTATTCTCTCGTCTTGTAAAAAGAAGAAAACTGTATTTGTTATCAGCATGCATGAGAGCACTACAATATAAAACACATTTTTCGCTCATGATGGTCACCTATGTAATTAATCTATCAAAATAACAGACCAGTGGAGTTGTAAGTATCATCTTACTACAATGTGTCACTTTATAAACTTGATTAATAGGTGATTTTATTCGATTAAGTTCTCTCTCTCTGTCTGTATGTGGGAAATCAAAACCATGTGTACATGGTGCCAAACTTTTAACATTACTAGTGGTTATCTACCAAGTGTCATGAAACACCCCTCCTCAATTCGCACGTCCTTCCAAGCACTCTGATATTCACATCAGTATTTAGCGCAAGTATCCACTCATGGTGGAAATACAGTTTTTTTCTGAACATTACGATATGTCCCTCCACCGTTTGTAACAGAGCATGACAGAAAATGAAAATCTGGTTCCAAATTTTGTGTTATTTCGGTACATCCAGCGGTGTAAAAGGTTTGGAACGCCTCCAAAATTTCAACATTTTTGATGGAAAAAGGGATTTAGTTACCAAATCTTGTCAAATAGCATAGTATTCACGTACTCAAAACTCATGTTGTGTTTAGCATAAACACACACATAGACACACACACACACACACACACACACACACACACACACACACACACACACAGAGAGAGAGAGAGAGAGAGAGAGAGAGAGAGAGAGATCTTTATGCACACACAAAACGACACTGTTGTAAGGGACTGGTCTTGACGGAAATTGTAGATACAGATTCTCCTCATCACTGAGCAGTAAATACCACCTCGATAACTCGCCCATCTGTGTTGGTGGCAAGGCTGGCACGGACTTTATGGGTTTGAATGAAGTTCATTTAATGCGTTAACCTACATTCATCCACGTCAGGGTGCTTATGATCTAACACATGTAATGCTGTCTGATCATTCGACATTTGAATCCAATGGGGGGTTCAAGAGATGGATATTTGGTTATTGCACTTGAAGTCAAAATCACGAAATGAGCAGATACTTATATGTGCGTTACTGCCCCCTCGGCAACAATAGGATGTCGAACAGCACCAATCATTCCTATCATCTATTGTTACTCCTGGCAAGAAATGGTGTCTTTATGCTAACATTGTCGTAATAGTAGAAAAGATAGGCGATAAATAAAGTAGTAACTGTGGCCAAACAAAGCAGGAACTACTTGTAAGAAGACCTGTACAAATCCACAAAGATCAAGTTATTTAGCTGGTGAACAGTGACAGTGTAGTGTACTACAAATTGCTTCCATGAGGTGTAACCAACACTGCTGTTCTTTATAGTCCCACGGACGCAATCCAAGAACAACGACTAGGAAGAAGCAGTGTTACTCCAGTAAAACACTCATCCACTAACTTTACCACAGACAGCTGTTCATAACGACCCAGACGATATAACATGTATTTTGTATATGAATAATATACCAAGACACTCTTTTAAATGGAGTTGCAGGTAAAAACACCAGCAGTATCATGTTGGAGTCTCATTACATGAATGAATGTATTGAGATGTGTAGGTCAACACAATTTAGAGTTGAGCCCAGGGTATTACACATATCATAGTGATGTTGCAATATTAACAGGATAGAAGCAGACACTGCTTGCTGCATAAAAAACATATTTTGATCACTATGGTGTGGGGAGGCAACATTCATGCAGCCAAGGAATAACCACAAACTAATAAATTTCTATAACACTTTGACTTCTATGGATATGTTCTTTTAATGCCATGACTGCTTCGTATTAGAGACCGCAAAGGAGATGTGAATTTAGAAACAATCCAGAGTGCCTTTCATCTCAGTGACAAGCTGAGCATTGACAAAGATGTATTTCTGTTAAGAGGGTGATTATCCCTCATACAGAAGTATACTGAGACACACGTGTTACGTGATTTATCCACGGAATCGAAATTCCCCAATCTGGAGAAAGCTGATAGGGCTCATGAACCTCAGATACGGTGTGTACATTGCTAGATGATATTGAAGTACAGACTTCCCCCACCAGTTTAAAACCCTTCAGCTGGCACTCATAGCAAAAATAGTACAAGATGAATTGAAAGGAGAGAAGCTCTGTTTATATCTATCGATACAATGCTCTCTTTCTGGTGATGTGTTAGATATAAGGTCTTTTTCGATTTACAGGTAGTTGAGTTTCATTTTTATATGTGGGAGAAAATGTTGAAACCTATGTCTGAGGACGTAGGAAGGTGCTTTGAAGATGACAACCGACCCCAGATTACCCGTGGATATACACGAAGAGGCTTTGAAAATCCTTCATAGAGACAATTACATAACGTTATCCTATACATTCCTGAAACAGATTCATGCTTCTGCCCCCTGACAACGCATACTAAATACTGTGATGCACTCTGTCAGATGTAAAAATGATATTAATGCAGTAATTTCCTGGGAGAATGTTACAGGTTTATCGGGAGTCCAAACCTTTTATGCCACTTGATGATACAAACTAACACACATTTTCCAACCAAATTTTCAATTACTACTGTGCACTGTCATAAGTGATGAGAAACATATTGTAATGCTCAGAAAAGACTATATATTTACCATGTGTTGATATTTGTGCTAAATAGCAATGTGTATTTCAGAGCACTTGGAGGAATGGCATTGTTAAGAGTATGGCGCCATTAACCTATACAGGGAGAGGTGGTCACCCTAATAAAATCACCTATAAATCGGTGATACATCGTAGTAATCTGACATTTACAATTTCTCTGGGCTGCTATTTGGATACCTCAAGAGAATTTTAGATGGGCATCATGATCGGAAAATGAGGTTAATATTCTTGTCCTGTGATGCAAAATGTAATGGACGTCATTCTGTTAAGAACAAATATAGTTCCCCTTTTTTACAAGACGAGAGAATAGTTAGAGTAAATATCAAGTCAGTGACATACTGTTGTACACGATTTTCACAATATTTTAGCGACATGAAAACGGGTGTTTTTTCAGCTGCTATGAATATGAGGTGGGGATATACAATTGGGAAAGGTTGTTAGCACACAGGTGTTCTGTCGTACACAAGGCCAGCATGTTTCGATTTGCAGAAAGCTATGCCCTCAGCATTAAGGAATGTGTTTGAAGATGGAATGCTTAACATTTCTTGGGATATTCTAGGGAGGAACTTTGTTTATGATTAATTGTTTGATTGCACTGTCCACATACCAAATGCACAGGTAGAAATACGCTATTTATCCAGAGGAGCACAAACTTTTATTTGATTTCGTCCATC
This sequence comes from Schistocerca americana, assembly GCF_021461395.2. Classification (NCBI taxonomy): domain Eukaryota; kingdom Metazoa; phylum Arthropoda; class Insecta; order Orthoptera; family Acrididae; genus Schistocerca; species Schistocerca americana. The sequence continues at coordinate 124,813,233 of NC_060122.1, read as the reverse complement.
CATACATGAGGGGTTAAATGCATATTTGTGTTTGGATCCTCCAGAACAGATCAGGTCACCAAAGAAATCAGTGCAAGAATTCTGAGAGGGAAGAGAGGGAGGAGGATGGGAGGTTGTTTCTCTTTAGCGCCCTCTACCGTGCAGGATTTGAAATACAAATAAATGAATGATGTGTGGTGGCCTTCAACTACGTATCCTCAGACTCAGAGACGAAATATTAAAAGTTTTGGCTGGTTTCGTTGTCTGGGGGCTGGGATACGTAGCTGCCTCTTTACTGCTGAGTCTACAGTATACAATACGAATACACACATGAACCGAATGGTCGATGGTTCTTATCACTCGACAATTGCAAATTAATATAGAAATTTATAAACGAAAGACTGCAATGTCGATGGTCCACCAATTAAATAACATATAAGTTGAATAACTCGCAAACAATGGATTCCTACCTCACATAATTAGTTATGAACAACAACATAGTTCGCTAGATATTCACTTGTGAACGCATACTACATCTTCACTGCAGAAGCCACGGAAGTCACACAAGAGCACAGGTCGGCACTCCGAAATATTTCTATCCTCTGCGACCACGCACAAACTACTCCACTGTCGAAGTCTTTCCGCCGACCGTGCGTCCCAAACACTCCGTCCTGCATCTACCATGCAACATGTAATGTACATGTTTCGTTTTGAGGTATCGTGATTCATCTGGCTACTATTAATTTTTATACGAACTGTGAAGTGTCTGCCACTAAGGTTTCACAAAGTCCAACGTCTTTAGCTCTCCCATTGTGTCTTCTTCATCAACAAAGCGTCACAATGGAATTCCCAGCCATGCGGCTGGACCATGTGCTGGGGCTACCTCTCTCGTCTGGCTAACGTTCGGCACCACATGTCTGCTGGCCAATCGGCCTGTGTGGCCATGGCAGCTCCGAACTTGGAATATTTTCAGGGCGCCACAATTCGCCCGTTACCTCACAACCAGTCGAATTCTGAGCTTACTTTCTTGGTCCTCTGACGCCTAGATGAACACTCACAGCTGTCTCCTCTCTTCTGGGTGCGGGTTTTTTCATTATAGTAATTTTTCCGAAACCTTTTTTCGATCTTTTGTTGTTTTGGACCAGGGCAGTCTGTTTTCAAACAATGAGGGATACGTATACACACATAATGGAGAAAGTGGGATTGTGGGGTGAGAGAAAGTGGAGAAATGTGTGTGGTGGAAAGTAGGGGTGTGGGGTGGTGGAGACCGAAGGACAGTCCAACACCCTAAAAAGTAAACAAATAAAGACACTCTCTTATGACTTTCCACTCCAGCTGTTCAGTAGAGCTTGAGTATTTTTCCTGTCAATATTCAGATGGGAGTGTGGGAGATGGGAAGTGTGGGATGTGGGGGGAGGGCTACGGAATTACCCAGTAGGGGTACACGTGGCTCAGAACTGAATAGGTGCCTTTTTTGCCATTGGAGAACAGGAGAGCAGAAAAGTAGGGCAGTGGAGGGGGAGGAAGGAAACTACTTAGCATCACAATAGGTTAAGGTTCAAAATGGTTCAAATGAAGACTGTATCGCCTAGAACCGCTCGGCCACTACGGCCGACATTAGGTTAAGGGACCCCAGCGGCGAGGAAGGATGAGATTTACATGAGAAACTTTTTAGTAGGACAATAGCTTATTGGGAGGGGTAGGGGTTGAAGTGGTTTAATTGATTAATTTATTAATTTGCATATTAATTTGATATCAAAAGTACACCAGCTCACTGCTTGCCCCACTAACCAGGGATATGATAGCAATGATGATCCAGAGTAAGAATATCTGGTAAACACGGGCTCTAAGAAGCGTACATTAACATGTCTGGACACTTTTTCATCTTGAGTATTGGAAAAAAAAATTCTTCCTCTGCCAAGAAAAATTCTCTAATAACGTGGGCTATAATGTCCACATCTTCAGGGGTATGATAATTTTTTCATCTTCGCAACGTGAGGCACATCTTGTTCTGAAAGGGTTTCGTTCAGCTCTTAGGATTACATTTTAGAGTCGATGTTTTTCCTGACAGATTTATCACATCTTAAGGGGTATGATCATTTTTTCATCTTCGCAACATGAGGCACGTCTTCTGTTCTGAAAGAGTTTCCTTCAGCTTTTAAGTATATATTTTAGAGTCGAGCTTTTCCTGACAGATTTTTCTTGTTTTGCTGCACACCATTTCGTTCCAATATACAGAAAGCAAATAGTTGTCAGTAGAAGATATTGGTTTCACAGTATCGAAGATGATGTGCTCATAGCTCTTAAAGCATATATTTTGGAGCTCACGTTTACTGGACTTTCTTGTTTCTAATGATCGATCCTGATTTGTCCCTGACTATTGTCTATTCCTCTAGAGAAATCCTGCATAGTGCTCTGCACTGTCCTCATCCAAGGACTGAGTCATTAAATGTAAAGGAACAAAATTACTTCATTTGAGCCTTTTTCTTAACGCATTCAAGATAAACATAAAAAGGGATTCACCGGTTACAAATACAAGGATATTAAACGAATACATCCAAAGTCGCCGCTTAAAGTAAACGTCATTGGGTTGCTGTAGTTGACAGGAATGCATTCTTTTGAAAAGTCTATGCAGACAGCCACCTTGTTTTTGTTATTCCCATCCTCCAATTTCCTATGGTAGCGACTGCAGATGAATCACCACTAACTTGCCTGCTTCTTCCCCCCTACAGCTAACACCTCTGGACTCGCTTTTCTTCCAGTTCTAGCCTATTAACAGATGCGTATGATCACTCCATATCGAGCTGTAGCAATATCTCAGTTTAGAAAAGAATTTTACTTACCTGCGTTGTTTTTTTCCTTTGAACCTTGTGCTCGTACACAAAAGAGATACTAAAAGGCGCAATGCATTGCCTCTGAAATACAAATGTTGCTAGGGGTGTGTCTGTAAAGGATTTTACCGCATTTCGGTAAGGCTAATCTCTTTCCGTGTTCGGGAGAATTGCCCTTGTGTTACAGTCCGTGCCCTTACGCAGGTGTCGCTGGCGGGTCTTTGAATCTCGGAGCAGCCTTCCTGCAGCAGTCCGACAAAGACGCGGTCGATTGTTTACGCCGCTGGCAAGTCGCGCCCAACCCCCTCCCCCACCCACACCTCCCAACCCCTCCTGTGCCCAACACGACACAGAAGGCTGGCTCTCTCGTCTTGGTGCTTCAAAGGCTGTTTGCCCCGCTGCCCTGTAGGAAAACCCTTCCCTCGATTAACAAGATGCGATGGCACTCATATCTCGATTACCTCCTCAATGATGTAAGAGGGTCGTTCAAGAAGCAATGGCCTACATTTTTTTTTAAAAACCTGTTAATATACATTGAGAAACGTCCTTGATGGTGCTTAACATTTGATATTTGTTCTGTGTGCCGGTGAAGTTTCGAACAGTTCTAGCAGATGGCAGAGCCCTAGCACAGCGTTAAAAGGACTATAACACTATTTGTTTATAGCTCATCTAAATTTTATATAATTTTTTTGCTTTAAAATTTTCGAATATTTTTACTATGGTTTCTGTATAAGTAAAGTAAAGTGTGCTACAATGAAGGTTGAAGTTCTTTGCGTTGTACGCTTATGAAGTGCCAAGTTAATACAAAGAGGCACCATTTAAATTGTTTTTGTTTAATTAATGAGATGTATATGTGAGGGGCTAAATCCTACAGTAATGAAATTACGTCTCAGTAGTGAAAGAGTGTAAACTGAATAGAGCGAATTTAAACGTAATTTTGTATCATCAAGTTAAAGAGTTCATAAACATTTTTATCTTGAGCAATAGATAAAGAAAACTTGTCTTAGTTGTTTCACTGAAAGGCGAAATGAAAATTTTAGTTACAGTAATAACATGTCCATGCTTTAGTACATTACAGAGAAATTAAGTCAAACTATTTTGCCTTAAATTTTTCTTAATTATTGCAAACTGTTATAGTAAAAGTTTTCTTACCTAACATTCAGTCAGAGTGAAGCAAAGTTACTAGAATCTGTTTAAATGACTATACAAAGTTAGTTCAAAGACTAATAGCGTTTGAAAGTAAACTCCAGTAAGTAAGAGGTTTTCTTGAAGAGAAATGGTCAGTATAAAATGTGCTTTAGTATGTAAGTATTTAAGTTTGTTGGTTATGGAAAGTGCTTTTCTAAAGGTCCCCCCTAGCCAAATTTTTTTTTAGCTTCCTTGAAGTAATCTACTGGGTTTTTTCTCTTTTAGAAACGTAATGGATAAGGGTGTAGTAGCCTAATAATTCCACTGTCTGCACCAACATTGTTTGCGTGGAGTAATATGAATTTGAAGAAGCAGCTTAAACAGTAACAAGAAAGTGGGCCAAATTCATACCTCTGCTTTTCCAATACTTCACTGTTTCATTGTCTGAATAGGCTGGCGATCGTTAGCATGTATTTTAAACTACTAAGTGAACTTAGAACTGAGTTGTCCTAGCATCAATATAATAGTATTCAAACTGCGTTTCTTTCTAACCGTGGGTTAGATCTTAGGAAAGGAACTGAATAGTCTGATTTACTTATCCATTAGACACAACACATGGTCAAATCTCGTAAAAAAGTTAACTCTATTGATTAATTTTTCCTATTAACAGGACTATCCTCCCGTAGTGTACTTTATATGGAAACTAAAAGTAAACTAAATTTAGTCAGAGGATTATACGTGGCAACATAGAGACAGGGTTTTCTATTATTTATTTAAAAGCATACTAAATTAGAATAGTAGGTGTAGGGTTATACGGCGTTTACATACGACTCATGTTACAAGCAGTGCGCTGTTGTTGAATTCTTATGTGCAGTGTATGGCGATGTTACAGTTGCCAGGAGTACACCTGGGACATGGGTAAAGAAACTTACACACACCGGAAATGCAAACTAAGAGCTCCATGAGCAGCCACGCTCGGGACATCCTATCACAGCCTCTGCTCCAGACATGCCGAATCCTGCGGATGCCATTATTCATGCCGACCGGCGCATAACAACTCGACAATAGGCTCTAAAGTTGTCGGTCAGCATTGGAAGTGCGTCTGCAATGACAGAGACTCTCAGACATTCAAAGAGGTGCTCAAGATGGGTTCCACGAATGCTCACAGCGGACCACAAGGTTCAAAGAAAGACCATTTCATCTGAATTATTGGGGCGTTTTGAGACCGACCGAGAGGCTTTCTGTCACGGATCGTTACACACTCAAGAGCATGTCATGCAGCGAAAACATGGTTTCACTTATAGGAGAAGAGCTTTTACCAGCAGGGAATATATGCTCCTCCACAACGTTGGCGTACGCTCATAGGACTTGATGGAGACTACGTAGAAAAATTGGACGTGAACAAGACATGTTGTATATTTTCAGCACATTCTGATTCTTAACAGTTAATATGTTCTGAGAAAAAAAAAGTGGGGCATTACTTATTGAACAACCGTCGTAATTAGAGAAAACCATTAGCAGTCAGAGAAAGCATTAGTTGAGCAAACAACAGAAATCTTTTCGAAATCGCACATTTGTTTTTGCCCCAAATTGCGTCCGGCCAGCGAATACTTTATTTTGCTCTACATGTCTTACGTTGCATATAAGACAGCGCTGCGTTTGCCCGATGTGGAGCTGAAGTTCCTAATCTGGTGACGGAGTTGTAAATTAAAGGATTACCGCCACCAAATTATACTTGTAGGGCAAGTGGAATCAATTCTCCGCAGTTAAGAAAATCAAATTGCAGTAATATAAGATGCACGCGTGCGGTACTGTCGCTAATTAATAAGTAAATTGTTCTTAAAGTTAGCCATGTGCATATGGACGTTTCTGATACAGTGAAGTTAAGCAATTAGTTATATAACAAGTTAGTCACGTAACCAGTAAAAGCTGCAGTGCAGGTTAAAGGACTTTGTAATTCAAAACAAATCTGTCGGTAACATAATTTTATTTGTTTTACATGTTCCATGAAATTAACAACAAATTCATAGAGAGCAAAGTCATCTGGATATTTTGTTAAATTGACCAACAATGACGCTATCACTGTGGGAGGTACAAAAATGTAAAAAGAATTCTCACGCGGAATAGAGCACCAAGATTCATATCTGTGCAGCTCGCAAATTCAAAGTTAAACAATGCTAAAATAACAGTTTGCAGTACATCAAATCAGAAACACGAGCTGCTTATTAGAAACACATAAGTAGGCGAGCTCCTCAGGACATGGATCGCGTTAACATAGACTGCGAACTTACGTTCCCTCAAGAATGACAAAGTGAGTCTGAATGCACCAGACGGTCACTGTGAGGCGATCCCTTCTTTGCCTGCAGACATTTGCTAGTCAACGATTGATGCTAAGTTTTTTGCTCTTTCCTCGCTCCTCATTTCTAAAAACTCTACATTGAGGGCACGAATCTGTGATGTTGCCAATGTGACGGACGAGATTAGATTCTAAATTCATGGAAAAGCCTGGGAAAGAGTAGGGGACTTCCCGTCGTGGGAATACAATTCTCTAGTCTCTCTCATTGGCTTCTCCCTCATTACTGTTGACTTTGTCTCTTTATCCCCATTGCCTTCTCAGTGTCTTCAGTTCTGTAGACGTTGGGGTAAAACTGTTTTCTACGTAGCCCAACTCCTTAGGTAAACTGCTGGCGGCACATATGACCTTCGCTCTGTACACCAGCGTCATCAGATAGTTTCGTGTGGGTGAGCTTCCTGTATATTCCATGTGGCAGACGACTTCAGCTTTCTTCTGCACACTGACATGCAGGTGCGAGAGACAGCTCTTCTACATCTTCATAGTAAATTTAACGTCGTGATAAATCTTGTTCATGTGGTCGACGTTTTCGTCTCGAGGACCCCCTCATCGATCATGATTGGTACCTTGTCATATCACAGTATCAAGTACCTAAAAAAGCCAAATTAAGAGTCTTTTTATACATTTTCTATTTTTGGTACTTAGAAAAAACACTGACATTTTATTATTGAAAAAAATATTGAACTTAAAACTGATCATGCAGGAAGCGGCCAAAACAAAAATCTATTATAATACGAAATATATTTAATGTATTTTTTATTCTAATAGCATCTTGCGAACCCCTCTGGCATAGCTCGCACAGCCCTGGGGGTCCGCGGACCATGTATTGGGAACCACTGGTCTAGTGTTCCTTCCACACTGGTACACGACGAACATGTAGTTAAAGGATAAGTAGAACTGTGTATGTGTGCGAGGCGCTGTCCTTAGCACAATCTCTTCAAATTATTCCTTGTAAAAGGTGATTCAGGTCTGTCGTATTTTTCTTCATAGCCATGTGTGCACCAAGTTAGGTGGCAATTGCACCGAGCGTTCTGGATTTTCGCAGGTAGCACAAAGGAGAGGTGAAACTGCTGTTAGTATAAGGCTTCTCGTCACTGTTAAAACAATGGTACTGTTAAAACAAATTGGTCGAGTACCTCATTTACGCTGAGCGTTTAAAGAACTGGAAATTTTATGACATGGGTTTTTCTTAAATGATTCTTTTAGCATTATTCTCATGTGTTCTGCAGAAGATATGGGACACAGTTCTACATAGAAGAGCGCCGAATTATCTACGACTCAGGCACAACTGACTTCACGCAACGGGTAAAGACGATTTTATGCTTCTGGTTAAATCACACAAATACAGGGGGTGGGGGAGGTGGGGGGTGGGGGTGGACGAAAATGTGGAAATATCAGAAAAGTACACACCACGTTTCCTAGTACGGTGTGGAAAACACTCTGCATGCAGAGCAGCTTCCAGTCGTCTCAGAGTTGATGACTGCAGGTCCTGTATTATTATCGAAGAAACCTTATACCACAATTCTTCCTGCAAAATATTGGGAAGTGCAGATGACATTGATCGATGGGGATGATGATCACGCACCTTTTTCTCCAATACTATCCACAAAAAATTGAGATCTGGTGACTGCGGTGGCCGTGGGAGATACTACAATTCATCTTCGTGGGCACAAAACCTGTCATTGACTATGCAAGCTGTGTGAGCAGGGGTCCTGTCGTCATGGAACAAGCATAAACACCGGGGAATAAACTTTTTACCACGGGATGGACCTCACGAGCCAAAATTGATCTCTAACCCTCGGCAGTAACGCAGCCATTCATACTAACCATAGCGCTCATGGAATACCACGATATGGCTGCGCAAATCATCACCGAACCGCCGCCATGGTTCGCTCTTGGTACCTAAGCTCAACCAGAATTTGAAAATAGTGCTAAAATGACTCATCTGACCAAATGACTCTCTTTTATTGCACCACAGTGCAGATTTTCTCTCTTCGATTCCACTTTTTCCTGTTGTTGGTATTTCCATCACTGACAAGTTGTTTTGGAATCCCAGCTCACCCTGCAATTCCCTAGTTTTTCAGCTACCTTCGTATTTCTTTGGTGCTGACAGGGGTCAGGCGAGCGATATTCAGTTTCTTAGCGACTTTTTCAGCTGTAGTCCTCTTGATATCTTTCGCCACAATCCTCTTGAATGATCGTCTGTCACAATCACTCAACACACACTTTCGTCCGCGTTGTGACATAGCAGATGAGGTTTCTCCGTTTTCCCTGTGAACCGTGAAATTACTTTCAATTTTTTTTTCTTAAAGAATTTATTTTATTTAGTGGCGATTCATCAAGAACATTGACACATTTAATCACACTAGGTGAGCGTGGAAGTAGTTGATAGGAAGTAACTGATGGAAAATTCCTTTTAACAAATGTAAATTTTATTCCTAATCGTTTTTCAAAACAGATTTGAAATTATAAGCAGAAAAGCACTCTCGAAATATCAAGTCACAATTTGTCAAACGTGAATTTTATTCCTAAAAGTCTTTTCAAAACAGATTTAAAATTATAAGCAGAAAAGCACCCTCGAAGTATCAAGTTATAGTTTTATCTAGAGGCAAAGAACAATATTAACAGTAGGAGCCTTCGTGCTGAGGAGCTTGCCTGCTCCCTTTCAACACGGCCATAGTCATAACCGCTCACAACAACCTCTGAAAGAGTACGCTGGTGCAAATCTGCAACGCACCAGATTACTTTAAACAAAAATTTTTAACAACTCACACAAACATGTAAACAAAGCACCCGGTAAGAGGAATAGAAATGGTACAACCCTCAAATTATTTGCCACCGAAAGTGCAATTCTTCTTTTTTTTTAATTTTTTTAAGGACTCTTACGTTGGAAGGGTGGCAAGCTTATAACCTAAAATGACTATTTAAATTAAACCCGTATAATGCAGACTTACATAAAATGTACAACAAGCTCTACATTACACATATACCACCTCGTATGATGATAGGCAAGATAAAAACATATTTCAAGAATTCGGCCTTTAAGCAATAAATTCGTTAACACCGAATCCGACAAACATGACAGAGGCAGCTATTAACGTAAGGCTGACCGACAGACAAACTTTAACTGCCTAACAAATGCGGCGAGAGACAGAAGAGCAAGCTAGTGACGAGTGACTGACCAAGACAACAAGTAGAATTTAACAAAAGAAATGAAACAACATATCACGAATCACTTAACTTCTAATACACTGCGATGTCTGGCGAGGACCTGACGCAGCAACCCCAAAACGTTCTCCCGAACCGTCCGCTGCCAGTCGCTTCAACGGACGCAGGAAGACGCGCAGATCTCCCGTCTCACGGCGTCACAGCTCGCACTCGCCAGCCCGATGTCGTAGGGTTGGCTCCTGTTGCTCTCGTATCGGCCGCGAAGCCACTACCCCTCGCTATACGCGGCGGGCCACTGGACTGACGTCGCGACCTCACATGCGCCGACGCTCAAGACTGACAAATCATCTTGTGTCCCAGTGCGAGACCGACCAACCGATCGATCCAACTGCCAATAACCATTGCCCAGAACAGCTCGAGCAGACTGGCGGCCTAACACATACTAGCACTCCGGACAACAGACAGACACTGACTGTCCCACACTGATCCGGCTGACCAACTGACCAGACTCGCCGAGACTGCCCGACAGCCGAGCTCATAGCGCCCCTTAAATGCACGTGAACAGGCAACGTTTCCGCTCTCCCACCAGAGGGAGACATCAAGCAGCGTTTACCACAGCGGCGCCACCGCCAGGAACGGAGGGCGACTGCTTTACACTATGCACTGCGGCGCGCTCTTCAAAACAGCAAACTTTATTACGGCTCACCCTGCATGAAGTATAAATCTTGATACGGTGCGTCTTGAAACACGCAACACGTCGGCTACCTTGGTTACAGATGAAACGACCATAAAAGCACCAGCGATATGCGCCTGTTTGAATGCACTTAGCTCTGAAGTATACGAAACGCAATTCTGACTACGAGTGACCCCTGGAACATGTTGAGAAAACTATACAGGGGCCGTTCGTGTTCGAATGCAACAGGACATTCTCGGGGACGCTATCATCAATGTTCAAGCTTACATTTGTCGCAGTGTTCGCATATTTTTGTCCACGCGTTGTACACAGACATGTGATATAGAGTGGTTCCAGCAGCCGAAAATCTTATTAGTTTGATGAGACAGACGTGTTCTATCAACCACACAACAAAATATTCCACTAGAATCCTTGAAAACTTAGATATTACATCGCTCTTCAGGCGAAAGGAATTTGTACTTCTTGGTGAGGTCCGGTCGTTGTCACGGGCCATTTATCTTCTCCAATTAAGTAACACATTTGTTTACTGATAAAATTTTCTCGGGCTTTCAGCCGTGTCAAGTGATTTAAAATCCACAAGCTCTCGGCCCAGTTCTCCTCTGCCATTGCCAAGAGCTGAAAGTTGTATGATTGCTGCCGCCGTCCATACACACCTGCGCTGATTTCTGTGATGTCACTAGCGCTCAGTGTATCGCCAGATATGGTAATGTTTTCGCTGCGTACCAGCCGTCCCGGTTTCAACCTTCCGATGGCCGTGTTTCAGGCTGTGCTCAGATGCAGCCCACCGTCTTTATTGAGTGTGTTGGAAAAAAATTTGGAAATTTGTGGTAATGTCTTAGCGGACCAAACTACTGATGTCATCGGTCCCTAAGCTTACGCACTACGTAATCTAACTTAAACTAACTTCCGCTAAGGAAAACACGAACTCCCAAGCCCGAGGGAAGAGTCGAACCTCCGACGGGGGGAGCAGCGCGGACCGTAACAAGACGCCCTAGACAGCGCGGCTACCCCGCGTGACCGAGTATGTTGTAACAAATTATTATTTCTATCGCTTCTTTTATGGTGCTGTCCCAGAAACTATTATACCGTATTGTTATATATGGCTCGTCGAATGCAGTACCGTGTCCGCTTTTTCCAGTATATTCTTCTCCCGCTGATTTCTCAAGGTACCTTGGATGACTACATCACCAGTGTACTTTGCGGCGCTGTTAGATTGTGTGTGCCACAGCCAATCGGCATTTTACATACTCCTGACATTCTGAAGCGTGTATCGTCTTTCACAGTCCTCATGAGTAGTTGAATTTTTGCGGGAGCCTTGAAGACCGAATCTACACTACTGGCCATTATAATTGCAACACCAAGGGGAAATGCAGATGATAAACGGGTATTCATTGGACAAATATATTATACTAGAACTGATATGTGATTACAGTTTCACGGAATTTAAGTGCATAGATCCATGATACGCCTAGGCATTGAGTCAAACGGAGCTTGGATGGCGTGTACAGGTACAGCTGCCCATGCAGCTTCAACACGATACCACACTTCATCAAGAGTAGTGACTGGCGTATTGTGACGAGCCAGTTGCTCGGCCATCATTGACCAGACGTTTCCAATTGGTCAGAGATCTGGAGAATGTGCTGACCAGCGCAGCAGTCGAACATTTTCTGTATCCAGAAAGGCCCGTACAGCACCTTCAACATGCGGTCTTGCATTATCGTGCTGAAACGTTCGACTTCGCAGGGATCGAATGAAGGGTAGAGCCACGGGTCGTAACACATCTGAAATGTAACGTCCACTGTTCGAAGTGCCATCAATGCGAACAAGAGGTGACCGAGACGTGTCACCCCATACCATCGCACTGGGTGATACGCCAATATGGCGATGACGAATACACGCTTCCAATGTGTCGCCAAACACGGATGCGGCCATTATGATGATGTAAACAGAACCTGGATTCATCCGAAAAAATGACGTTTTGCCTTTCGTGCACCCAGGTTCGTCGTTGAGTACACCATCGCAGGAGTTGCTGTCTGTGATGCAGCGTCAAGTGTAACCGCAGCCATGGTCTCCGAGCTGATAGTCCATGTTGCTGCAAACTTCGTCGAACTGTATGTGCAGATGGTTGTTGTCTTGCAAACGTCCCCATCAGTTGACTCAGGGATCGAGACGTGGCTGCACGATGCGTTACAGCCATGCAGATAAGATGCCTGTCATCTCGACTGCTAGTGATAGGAGGCCGTTGGGATCCAGCAAGGCGTCCCGTAATACCCTCCTGAACCCATCGATTCCACATTCTGCTAACAGTCATTAGATCTCGTCCAACGCGAGCAGCAATGTCGCGATACGATAAACCGCAATCGCGATAGGTTACAATCCGACCTTTATCAAAGTCGGCATCGTGATGGTACGCATTTCTCCTCCCTACACGAGGCATCACAACAACGTTTCACCAGGCAACGCCCATCAACTGCTGTTTGTGTATGAGAAATTGATTGGAGACTTTCCTCATGTCAGCACGTTGTAGGTGTCGCCACCGCCTCCTACCTTGTTTGAATGCTCTGATAAGCTAATCATTTGCGTATCTCATCATCTTCTTCCTGTCGGTTAAATTTCGCATCTGTAGCACGTCGTCTTCGTGGTGTAGCAATTTTAATGGCCAGTAGTGTATTTATACCTATGTAGTAATTGGTTAATCTTTCCTGTCATTGAGCCAATACTTTCCTTACGTGAGTGACTTCGGTCGGTAGGTTTTCATCGTGTGAGACGTCTTAAGCTCAATGGACCAAAGTTCTCAGAACAGACATTTTCTGCGACGGGTGGTCGTAGCTTGCAGCGTGCATGTATCAGTCTTTATAGGTACGCTACCGGCAAATGTCGTGGGTGAAGAACACACTCACTTTTCCGGTGACGAGGACGTCAAGCAACGGAAAGTGACATCAGATTCTGAATCGGTCGGGAACATCTTCTTGTCATGGATGTTGTTCTTGTAGTCCAAGAATTCTCCCAGGTGTTCATGTCCATGAGACCTGACTACGAATGTGTCGTCGACGTAACGATACAAGCAACTGGGTTTTACAGAAGCTGTGGCTATGGCCGTGCTCCATAAACAAGCTGGCTATATCTATCTGGAGCTAACAGGCTCCCCAATGTGACGCCGACCATCTGGTTAAAATATTTTCCATCATACAAAAAATACGACGACGTCGGAGTACTCTTCAATAAATCCACACTGGTGTCATCAAATACGTAGGAAAGCAAATCTAGTGAATCCTTGATTGGAACGGGAGTGAATGATGACACCGTATTAGAGCTGCCCATCAGTTTCCTTCATTTAATTCGACTCCTAAGGTCGATATGGTGCGCACAGGTACCAACGGCTTGCCAGATGTTTCGTAAGTCCTTCACCTGGTGATCCAATGGTTCTCACGATGGGATGTAGGACTGTGTTCCTCTTGTAAACATCTGGAAGGGCTTACAATTTTAGTGGCCGAGGTGCCTCAGGAAGAAGATTTTTCATTGCATTCTCTTCCAGTGAAGACCACTTGAGAAGCTCCAACGTCTTCCTCACTCTGCTGGATGTTGGGACCCTTGATTCGCATATAACATTTGCTTAAGAGGTACTGCCACAGCTGCCGTGATAAACGTGTTTGGTAAAAGCATGTCAAATCACTTTTTTCTTTTTTTGTTAACTCAATATCACACTTATCCCTCAGACGACCCTAACGCCACAAGTAGGCAGAAGTATCTCAGCAACTGTTGTTATACAAATTTGTCTATCGTAAAAGAGAGCCCTAAAACATAATCCGCTCTTGCCACTGATCAGGCAGCATGTTCACAGTGTCTGGACGAACACTGCCAGCCAACTCTCTTTTGATGTACTATCCAGGTCATCGGACAGAGGCAGACGTGTAACGAAGTACCACCTTCAAACCGTCCGTTACGTACCTTACATGATGTATGGATCCCAGGGACGGGATTCCGTGTAACCCTTTGGCACGACAGCAACCACACACGGATAACCGCTGATGTGAGTGTCGCGGGGTCACAGGACGCCAGCTACCCACAATCCCCCGAGCGCTGACGGACCCTTTGTCGGCGCCTCGCCGCTGCCCCCCAATGCTATTGACTGCCAGCCACGGCTGGCGTACACTTGCGTAACTTCCGTGCGCCGAGCAGATAAATCTTCTGACGATGATAAATTACCGACGGTTTACGGAAATCCGTTCGTCCGAGGCTCGCCGCTCCAAGTTTTCCTCTGGCTTCCTAATTACGCCCAGAACTTGGTATCCAGTTCAGATACTGCGGGATAATGCTTCGAAAAATAATTAAGTCCCCCGTGATTACAAGGTGTTTTGTTCCTGTGAGGCCATATTCTGTTTACATCGCATCCATAACAATATCCCAACGCTCCTGATATCTTTATTTCATCACGAATATTGTGGTGTTCAGCACTTAGTGACCGTGTTGTTATTGTAAGGGTTTACATGGTATAAACAACACGTAACGGCCTTGCTCACGTACGGCATTGTCGAAAAAATAGATACAAGTCTCTATCGCTCAAGAGGGTGAATTACAGATTCAACGTTTTGTGCAACCTTCGTAACAAATGGTTAAAATGGCTCTGAGCACTATGGGACTTAACTGCTGTGGTCATCAGTCCCCTAGAACTTAGAACTACTGAAACCTAACTAACCTAAGGACATCACACACATCCATGCCCGAGGTAGGATTCGAACCTGCGACCGTAGCAGTCGCTCGGTTCCGGACTGAGCGCCTAGAACCGCTAGACCACCGCGGCCGGCCTTTCGTAACAACAAGAACGTAGCCAAAGGGGGAGCCCCTGTAACATCAGCTAGTTTACATGCAACATAATTGCCATGTAGTGAAACTGAAAGAGATTTTGATTTTCAAACATGCGACGAAACATGAATACGCACTATCAACAGTCAAAAAGGCCACAGATACATTCAAACTCTTGATATGTTGATAGCATTACTGGCTGTCGCTCAAACCTACATCAGCCTTTCACGAGTTCATTAGCGTTAATATCAGTACATACCCTCTTTCAATTACGGCAGATGGTATCTTAAACGTCATGACAAGAGAAGGAAAACGAAGACGTTTACTGTGGATATGATATATAATTCTGCGGTACTTGTATGTGAATATAAACGGATTTAATGTTATTTAAGAGAATTAGTGACCAACATCAGCCGGCCAGAGTGACTGAGCGGTTCTAGGCGCTTCAGTCCGGAACTGCGCGACCGCTACGGTAACAGGTTCGAATCCTGCCTCGGGCATGGATGTGTGTGAAGTCCTAAGGTTAGTTAGGTTTAAGTATTTCTAAGTTCTAGGGGACTGATGACCACAGCAGTTAAGTCACATAGTGCTCAGAGCCATTTGAACCATTTGACAAACATCAATACAGCAAACATACTTTTAAGTAATTAATTACGTATGAAGTCTATCTTTCAAGTAAAACAAATGGTTGATTAGTTGCTATATGTATTCAATACTATATACTTTTCTTAATATTTTTCAACTACGTCATCGTCAATCAATAGTCTGGTGTCACCTAACATGGATAGTGAGAGAAAGTAATACTTCAATGTCATTGTACTACATTAAAATATTTTAAGTTAAATTGGTTAACTCTGTTTCCGTTTCCCTATTGCTGTCATGTAAAGATAACTGATATACAAGACATTCACGTAACGATTTGTGTGACTGAACTACAGTTTAAATATTGCCTTAATCTATTTAAAATTATTCAAATTGGTTATTATTACTTGTATTCTTTTGTTTTGTAGTTTTTATTATTTTCAACTGTTCTGTTATTATCTTCAAACCGTAATGTTTATGAGTTGTGGGAACAATGACATAAAAATATTTTTGTTGCTTTTCTAAGAACATTTATCTCGATTTGAGGATTTTTAATTTATTTTTTTGGATGACAGCATTTAATTTTAAAGTTGGTTAGCGCAATTTTTGTCAATGTATGTAGATCAGCGATATTTACATTGAAAGGCAGCTAGCGATTGTAATTTTGTACTGTGTGGGATAGACATAAGTCATGTCTTCAAGTTTTAGTACAAGAACTGTATTCTACTGTGAAATATCTGATTCATAATAACCTTGGAACATTGAGTCCAACGACCAGAACGCTAACGTATTTCTAAAGAAATGTCATACAAACAAGAACATGTGTTGTAAGACATTAGTGGGAAACACTATAGAACCCTATCATCATGGACAAATACAAACTCATTTACGAGGCTGCAAATATCAGGTATCTAGCTGAAATCAGTGCATGGATGTACGTTAACATCCAAAAACTGTAGCTCGTAATATTCGTGTATTCTGTTGTATAAATAAACGTAGTTGCTATAGTTGAATAATAATTTTAAAAATATTCTTCATCTGTTAAGGAAACTGAAGAATTTCAGTTAAATGAGAAATTAATAAAATTTTGATCCTATATTGAATGACTTGGGATGCGTTGATTTACAGAAGAATTCTTACTTGGTTTCACTTAAGTTTGCTTTCAGATTTAAATTCGGTATTGCGGTAGGAGAAAGATTATTTGTGAAATAAGATTTGAGCATTTGTAAGTTATTCACTACAACATTAAGATTCTTCTACTCTGCAATGGTGAACCTGACATTAGAAGATGGAGCTGTGTTTTGTCAGCACAGGGGCAATACTTTTTATTAGATTCATAATTCCTTTGGCAGTAAAGCGAAATTACCATATTATCAACAAAGTAATGTTTCATTCTACATTCGGGTATTTCTCAGATATATTCAAGTAAATCAGTTTTCATAATAAAGTAAAAATATGAGCTACATTAGGGTCCTCTTTAACAAATCAGGCCCCGCCCTCCCCCTCTTTGACAAAATCAAGGCTGTGTCCTTGATAGCAGATGTTCTCCTCTACAGTAATAACTTGCTGCTTGTAACTTACTCCTCTATTTGACTGGCTATAAATAGAACTTTTATTACAGAAACCAAGTTGGATATGAAATTGTACACAATCGTTTTCGAAATAAAAACTTATCAATTTGGAAGGTGTACAACATCCTCTTGTTACACAAATTTTGAATGATCATTATAAAACAGTGAAAATCATGCACATGGAAGACAATGGAAAGCAGGAATAATTTTTGTGTTACACACAGGAAATCAGAGCAGATATTTCCTAATTCCGAGTCCACTGGACAAACTCAGTTAGTAACGAGTTAGTTATCAGAACTGAAAACAACAGATTACTTTTCTGAATAAACCTAAGCTGACGAAAAAGTCTGAATACGAAATCAACAGAAACGACTCACGAAATATCAAGGACATTTATTAACAATGACTGTAAATTACTGAAGAAAAACAAATATGATAAATGATTCAAATTATTGTTACAGACATGGTTAAATCGTTGGATCTCTGTTTTAAAATTGAAACTGCGTTACCTGACAATAACATTTTGGGTGCACAGGCAAAACTCGTAACATTTCCAAAAGGATATTACAGAATTTCATTGTTTGGATGTCTTTGCGTCAAATAATGACAACAAACATTCAATGTAGTTGCAACGCCGAAATGTGAAACACCAAACAAAGAAACAGAACACCCATAACATTAGTCACGAAGTGTAAAATTTAAAAAAGAGTACATTGAATTTTTTAGTGTTACTGCACCTAAAATATTTTAATATTACCTAATATCACGTTTTCATTGATATTTTAATATCTTTAATGTCGCTTTAGTATACTGACTGACTGATTGCAATGTTATTTGTGAAACATTTAGATAGTTCCACAGCAAAACAAAGCTAGTGTAATTTTGGTTTCTTGATTTAATTGGTAGATTAGGCAATTATTAATAACAATAATATCTGTTACAACAGGTAAGACGCAAAATACCAGTCCAACTGAGAATGAGTTGGCGTAATGGCGAGCCAGAGAGATTCTTCAAAGAGAAAATTTGACATATCTAGCATTATTATTTACGAAACAGTTCTCAATGAAGTTAAATGCTGTGCCTCACAAAAGCACGAAGTTGATCTATTGTGAACAGTCTTACAGACTATAGATGCTGCCTTGACGACGAAGTTGGCATATCAATGCACCACTAATACGAAATATTACAAGACTGATCTACTTAAATGCAGACAACTGAAATGTTTAGATTTATAGGTGCCCAAGTCTCAAAATCTTTTAGAAAATGAGGAGAAAGTAACTAAAAGGAAAATGTGAGACATTATTTTAGTATGTTTTATTTAGACAGTTCTGTAAAGTTACAAAATTGTCTGAAGATGATCAGTATAACACTTAGTGCAAAAAACTAATATTTGTCAGTTCTTACAACATTTTCAGAAAAGTGAATGGCTAAAGGGTCTTTTTGCCATATTATATGGCAGCCTGAAGTGGCCGTAAACAGATTAAAAGCTTTTAAAACAGCAAAAATGAACACTTAAATGTAATTAAGAATGGGACTCATAAAACTTTACATTCTTAGTTATCCTAAAGCTCTTAAGAAAAAAAATATAAGAAAAATGAAACAATCTTTGACGTCTTGTCTTATAGTGTATTTAAACATCAGTTTTATCAAGGACATACATTATAAATAATATCAAAAGAACAGCTTTTTGCTTGTTGGGGTCTTACAGTTTTTAGGAATTAAGTTTCCCGCCTCTCAGATTTTCAAGCATACAAATGTTGCTAAAATACGTAAATTTGATTTTTTTTTTTTAAAAGAAGGAACAAACTTCTTCCTGTGGTCTCAGCCATTGTGAGATTCCTTTACTTTTGTCATGTCATGCCTCAGAAGTCCATCCCCACCACAGGTCTGGGGTACATAAATGATTTTCAATTTTGTGATTCTGAGCGTTTGAGTTCACACAGAACGTATGTCCTTGAGATCAGTCACATTGATTCTTACAGCTCTGAATAGGTTATGGCGTCGATATTCCTCAGTCTTCTTCTTGACGTCTTCCTGTACTTACTTCCAAAAGAGACAAAAATCTTGATCTCAGGGAAGGTAAGAATGATCACTAACTAACAACTTTTGCTGAAGGTCCTGTGATTCGTGAGTTAGTATCAGAAATATATTTTTCATTGGTATCATGTGATTCTTATTTTGAGTGATGCAGTTGTTACACCAAAGCTTTAAATGAGACTGTTATCCAAGGTAGTGGTTCAGTAGTAATAACAGTACCGATTATATTTTATTTCATCCTCCATCGTCAGTATTCTCACTCCAAAGACACATGTAACTATTGTTTGTATTATATTCATGGAGGCAAAAATTATACATGGACTGCTGGTTAGAATGAAACATCTGAGAAAGCTTCAGTTTTGGAGGAATATCACTTGCTCTTTCCCGGTTTCTGGCATCACGAATATCGTTTCTCCCGCGTTTTCGTGTCTGTTCTGTTAGGCGGTGGTGAAGTTCCACTCGAGTTTCAAATATTTCTTTGCCAGAATTTGTAGCAGTTTTGATGTGAGAGTTTAACAGGTCACAACGTAGAAACGTATCAGTTCTTGGCCTCCCAAAACGTAGACGAGAATATACATTTTTGCATGTGTCATAGGACTCCCTGTAGATGATTTCAGTACTAGAGTTTTTCTCGTTACACGCCATCAAAACTCTCTAGGGTGTTTCAAAAGGGACTTCACAACTTTAAAATTTCACATTAATTTATTGAAAGAAGATATAGACCTGGGTTTAGTGTCATTTTGTAGGGATGCAAATTAAGTTTTTTTTTTTTTTTTTTTTTACCTTAGACTAAGGATGTGGTGTGTGCTTCTGTTGGTTATGCTGCACACATCCCAATGGAAGTCAACTTGTTCCCAAACTCGCTGTAACATTACAAGTGTAACTTGCTCATTGGAGGTTTGAATTCTTGCTCTAAGTTCAGGTAGAGAAGCCGACACAGGAGGTAGAAACACGATATCCTTGATGAATTTCCACTAAAAAAGCATGCAGTGGTATCAGGTCTGGGAGACGTGGGGGCCATGCAGTAGGCCCATCAGAGCCAATCAATTGACCTGGAAAGGGCCCACTGAGAAAATCCCGGATGTCAGACAGGTAGTGGGGTGGTGCAACATCTTGCATTTCGATCTTGGTCATCCTCATCGATCTGTGGTATCAAATATTGTTGTAACATATCCACGTATACTATCACATTGATGATTCGCTCATGGAAAGAAAAGGGCTGTACACTTTCTTCTTGCTCAATGCACAAAAAACGTTCAGTTTCGGGCTATCAGGAACATATTGCTATGTTTCATGTAGATTTTCGCTGTTCCAAATCCTACAGTTACATGTATTAACGTTACCAGTTCAGTGAAAAGTTGACTCATCAGAAGAGATGATTTTGTCCAATAAATGTTCATCCTCATGTAGTCTGTTTAACATATCCGCACAGAGTGGCCGAGTGGTTCCAGGTGCTTCAGTCCGGAAACACGCGACTGCTACAGTCACAGGTTCGAACCCTGTCACGGGCATGGCTGTGTGTGATGTCCTCTGGTTAGTTAGGTTTAAGTAGTTCTAAGTTCTAGGGGACTGATGACCTCCAATGTTAAGTCCCATAGTGTTCAGAGCCATTTGCACTATGTATCCACACAGAAGTTCTTGCAAGCAATTTTATCAGTGTCTTTTATTGCTTTTACCGTCGTCCGGCTGTACGGTTTCAAAGCAAACGGTTTCTAAACACACGCCAAACAGTCGTATATGGGATTTGCAGTTGGCCACATGCACGCCGGGTCGATTTCGTAGGTACGTTGACAAAACGTTATCTCACTCGTCCAACGACGTCGTCAGATGTCCTTGGTCGACATGATGATTTACCATGTCTTCCCAAGCACTGTGTTTCTACAATACATTTCTGTCACTCATAAATTGTAGACGTACTCCAAGGATCCAGTGATGGTGGCCATCTTTAACGCAATTGCCACTAGCGCTCCTTACGGTGCCATTCGGCACTAGCGAACTACGTGAGACAAAACTTGATGTATTTCCCTACAAACTGACACTACAATCGCCTCTGTAGGTACTATGAATTAATATATATGAATTTTCAAATTTGTAATCTCCTTTTTGAAACACCATGTATTTATGCTGAAGTCAATGCTCAAAAACTTCTTATTAGATTTGCTGCGGCTAATAATGATTTTCTTGCAGTGGGATGATTCGATATGCTGTTTAATAGATAACTTTAGTTCTGCACTCATTTTCAAGGGTTTCTTCCTTCCATGTGCCTCGAAGTGGGTAAGGTATTCTTTTTTTTTTTCTTTCGCTCAGTGAGAAGTTGATCTGCTTTGTGAGAATGTAGAAACTTTCTCCGAAAATTGTCCTACATACTTTCAGGTGTCAGGCAGAGAGTAGCGTATAATGTATTGATGCCTGCTTTACCCCACAGTTTCAAATGTACTATGTTGGCGGCGTTGAATAACGAAAATCTGAATTAGACCTGTCAAGTATGATCCTGGCTTTCTTTTATTATTGGGTCCGTAGTGGCTATCAAATAGTGTTCTGACCTGCTCAGCTGCTCTGATCTCGGCAGTTATTCGGGAAAAATATGTTATCTGCACAACAAAAACAAAGAAGCCGAGATTTAGTCACCATGTTAAAGCACTTTTATTGGTAAACAATGCAACATCACTTAGTTCTTTTATAACTTTGAAACAGAATTTATAATCTAGAAATTAATCGTAATTTGCAACCAATAACGTTATTAATCACTGTGATAGGCATTTTCTATACTCCTGAAGTTATCATTATCCTTTTCGACGCTCGAAATCTTCCTTCACCTTGTTTCCTTCGTTTCAAAGCATTTTCCTCCATTTTACAATGGTTTTCAGTCTTCGTAGAAACAATACTACGTCACAAACAACAAACGTGATGTACGCAACAATCCCAGTGTTGCAGTCTACGTTAAACGGTAAGAATTGTCATACTAGCAGGCACGTGCACATTTGCACGTGGGGCCACAGAAACATTTGCCTGCGATAAACTATCTTTTGGAATTAATCGCAACTGACTTGATATACAGGACACAAAATCCCGTTTGAAGCCTGCGATCATTTTTATGTTAATAAATGGCAACCAACGCTGTACAATCGCAATAAAGTCATGAGATGTTCAATTGACTCCTTTATTAGAACATGTTAAGCGTTTCGGGATTACACCCATCTTCAGACATCTGTTACAAAAAAGTGCAAAACGTAAGTGGACAGCACACTCAACATGTCTCAACGTTACAGAAAATTATATCGAGTCATATGAGTTACATACCACAAACTTCAACTCCTTCCTAACAAGCCAGGCGTACAGCCTTGACAACTCAAAGAAAGTGTTCAATAACATATGACTATAACTACGATACAACCAGTCTTGAATCATAGCGTATACTAACGCTAAACAAGTCAACTAGCAGAGAAGCGCCCTCGGTAGTGGGCGCTGTATGGCCATGTGCTCCACGCGTTCACGTGTAATTTAATAATACTATACTCATCATATAATATCTAACAGGGTGTAATTACGACTAGCAACCGGAATGGTACCTCCGTACACGTTAACACTAAAGGACATTTTTAATTTTTTTTAAACTCCAAAATTTGTACATTGCCATACTATATCTACAGCCAGTAGTGGCAATAAGCACAACTCAGACCATATGGCAATATAAAATAAATATTAGGGAGGTGGGGGACTGAGAGTTCCTTCATAAATAAACCTTTCAACCTACGACATCTCTAAAAGAAAACCACCAAATTAAATATAACCAACATTATCCATCATAAACTAAAACCCTCTGATCCGTTCGCGCACGCAAACCTCTTGTTGTTTGAAGGCTTTTATTTTGGCCGTCATGGCCCAAGAATATCACTTGGCTGTAATTCGATAGGGGGATGGCTGCCGCCGACGTGGCTTTAACAGATGGCGTCTAAGACGTTTGCGTTCGCGAGCTGATCACAAGGTTTTAGTTTATGATGGATAATGTTGGTTATATTCAATTTGGTGGTTTTCTTTTAGAGATTTGAGTTGTGCTGATTGCCACGACTGGATATAGGTATAGTATTGCAATATAAAAATTTTGGAGTTTTTCTTTAAAATAAAAAGTCCTTTAGTGTTAACGTGTACGGAAGTACTATTTCGATTGCTAGTCGTAATTACACCCTGTTAGATGTTATATGCTGAGTATATTATTATTAAATTACATGTGAACGCATGGAGCACATGACCATGCAGCGCCCCCTACCGAGGGCTCTTCGCTGCTAGTTGACTTGTTTAGCGTTTGTATACGCTCTGCTTCAAGACTGCTTGTGTCGTAGTTATAGTCAAATGTTATTGAACACTTTCTTTGAGTTGTCAAGGCTGTACACCTCATTGGTTAAGAAGGAGTTGATGTTTGTCGTATGTAACTCATATGACCCGATCTCATTTTCTGTAACGCTGAGATGTGTCGAGTGTGCTGCTCACTTATGTTTTGTACTTTTTTGTAACAGATGTCTGATGATGGGTGTAATCCCGAAACCCGTAACATGTTCTAATAAAAGAGTCAATTGAACATTTCATGACTTTATTACGATTGTACCGCACTGGTTGCCAATTATTCGCAACTGACTTGGCTTCCTCCGCATTAGAAGTCTTCTGAAATGTATTCGCTTGGGTATATAGACCTATTTGTCATTATCAACTGAAACGTCATTATTTTGGAACTCGGACTCTTATAAAACTAAGAGCTTCAGGTATACGGCAGGCTCTTATCGTTATTTGGAGATTAATTTTTATAAGATATGACTTACCCTCACACTGACAACCACGTGACTCTCCGTAGTGGCTGGTTTTAGGGTGCCCAGAGCACGTTGTTTGGTGTAACAAGTCAAAGCGTAGAGGCGTTTCTACATTCAGAATCTACTCTCCGATAAATGTGAAAACCCTAACTTTAAAATATTTCCCTACCGACATAACGCAGCGTAATACTGAATTACATAGCGTTCCTAAGGATGTTAAACATCTTTTACAAGGTGCATATTAACAAGCAGAAATCTAGTTAAGCTCAGAGGCGAAACTTCAAAGCTACAGAAAAAGTTAGTACAAAATTGGCTGACAGTTAAGAAAGATTGTGAAAGAATATGCTTCAGCAATTGTATAGTATTACAACTTACAAGATAGTAGACAAATATTAAGACATGGGGTAGTCGTAAAATTTCAGACGACAACGAACTAATCTGACGTTACGCGCGTAGTTGGGTATATGAATACAAATTTAAAGGTTGTAAAAAACATTCTTAGTTGATATGTTCATACGGTAGCATAAGACAGCTAGTTTTCAGAGTGAAACTTCAACTACATATGAAAGACATTGATTAATACACGACGTATGATCAAAAAGTAACGGGAAATTTTAAAGTCGCGGGCCTTATAAATCCTGTACACTTGTTCTTTACTTATGATTGCATTTTCAGCTGTTTTAAATATTTAGTTTGTACTTGACAGACGTGGCTACACGTGTTTTCGCGAGATCAAAAATTTTTACTTTCAGCAACGATGCATCTAGACACATACTTTAAATTTTGCTTTAAAAATGAAATAAAGCGCACCATCACATTCGGGGTATAAATGTTTCGATGAGGGTCAAAAAGACGTTGAAGACGACCGCCCTGGGCGCCCTAGCACATCAGTTACAGGCGCCAGTATGGAAGAAGTAGGGGAAGTGGTTCTGAAAAATCGCCGAAACATCATCAAGGAATTTTCTGATGACGTTCGTATAACCTTTGCCTCGACCAAAGCAGTTCTTCGGATGTTTTGGACGTGAACAGTGTAGCAGCAACGTTTATTCCAAAGTTGTTGGATTTCGGCCAGAAACGACACCGCGGCGCCATTGCTGAGGAATTGCTGAAAGGAGTCGACAACGATCCGTAACTTCTAAAGAAGGTTATAAGAGGTGACGAAACATACGGATACGGGTAAGATGTCGAAACTAAGGCGCAGTCGTACAGGTCGAAACTAACTAGAGGGCCAAGACCGAAAAAAAAAATTCGGCAAGTTCGATCATATGCGGAGGTTCCTCTCACTGATATCTGTGATTACAGTGGGATAGTGGACCAGCCGTATGGTCATATGGTCAATAAGGAATACTGCCTGGAAGTTACCTACGT
The DNA here is from genome assembly GCF_021461395.2 of Schistocerca americana. Taxonomy (NCBI): domain Eukaryota; kingdom Metazoa; phylum Arthropoda; class Insecta; order Orthoptera; family Acrididae; genus Schistocerca; species Schistocerca americana. The sequence continues at coordinate 124,787,917 of NC_060122.1, read as the reverse complement.
TTGCGTGAAGCTATCCGAAGAAACGACCAGAATTGTGGCAAAACCACTCGTGGAAATTGCATCACGATGATGCTGCCGCTAACACCTCAACGCTTGTTCGTGACTTTTGGCAAAAAACCAAACCTTTATGTTGCCTCAGACACCATATTCGCCGGACATTGCCTTCTGCGCCATCCACCTACTCCTGAGACTGAAGAGAACAATAAAAGGATGTTGTTTTGCTACTTTTGATGAAATAAAAACAAAACCGCAGAAGGGGCTGAACGCCATAGCGAAAAGTCAGTTCCAGAAGCGCTTCCCAGATCTGAAAAAGCGCCGACACAAATGTATTCTATCTAAGGAGATTAATTTTTTGGGGACAAAGTTCATGTTGATGTACGTCAGCTAAATGGCATCTGCGTCTTAGAGATATCTTCTTCCGTGAAACTCTCACCACATCACCACAGCCCAATGTTATGGTTACCATACAAGAGGAACTGTCAGTAGCCTGATGCTAGAACCTATTACTAAATAACCACTTTGAACTATCATAGTTCCTTCAGCACTTGGTAAGCACACTTTTATTCGTAAATCGGTCAAAAAATGTTTCTTATCAGTTCTTACTGTTAAGCTAGTGTTCACTTGGTGCCCCATTTTTTTCGTTCTTATGCTCGACTTCTGTTGATTACAAAAACTTTTTCGGCCTCTGTTTGTGCGTAAGTGATCAAGGTAAATTCTAATTTCATCCACCCAGCAGTGATGTATGTGAACTGCATTTTAGCACTACATTTAATAAGGAACCAACTTTTTAGATCATGAGTGTATTATAACACGGTTCTGATGAGTGTCATCTTTCACTAAAGGTTGCCTAGTGCCACTGGTTCTGCACCACACGTTTTAACTTGCAGTGATGCGCTCTCATTCCATAGGAGCCTAATTTTCCATTATGGTTGTTCCAGGTTTGTAAATTTCTGTGGTTTGCACTCATTCCCTGGATATTTTATTGAAGCAAGAGTTCTGACTCTTAAAACGTTCATCTTTCTATGTATAAATACCAAGTTTGGCCATTCTATGATCAGTCCTTTGAGAGGTCACGCAGTAAATCGGTTACAACTTGAACATTCTCTCTAGGGTATGAAGTGAGTAACTGTGAAGGGAAACCTCTAATTTTTTCTCGTTATTGTACACTACGTATTATGAGTATTTTATAAAAACACTTTTTATATTAGTACAGATTATCGTAATGAGATGTACCTATAATGCTTTCAAACTGGTTGTTTTGCCTAATAAACGAACATGTATACACATAATGTGGCCTTGAACAAATATAATTCATTTACGTAAAACTCAACTTTTTTAAAGATTATCTTCGAGTGTTTTTGAAGTCTCTTTATAGTAAGAATATTAACCTTCGTGATTCATATTATCCATTAATTTATTGGGGAGTATAATTGAACCAAACATGATATGATAAAAATGAGAGCGATTGATATTCAGATAATGAGCTTCTAGATAGAGCATATAATGGTGAATCCGTGGAAGCATCAACTTGATATATATGATCTGGTACATACTTTAAAAAGTAAAACTGTGTTTCAGAAATGTTCTCCAACAAATTGGTTAACGGAGATATTTACAGTTTCCAAAATGCAAAGAAAAAACTCAAGAAGTTAGATCTCAAAACACAGTGAAAGTCAAGAAATTACTGGGAGCTTTACACACAAGAGTTACAGAAACGCTCAGAACCAGACCTATGTGTAGTATATTATCTCATAAGATGTGGAGGAACAAAGCTCTAGTGAAATGGCTCGGTCTTCCATAGTTGCACAACAGTTGGGTGAACGCTCATTGTTTGGTGTACAGCAGAACAAGAAAACCTCAGACAGTGCAGTAGCTTAACATGGGTGCTACAAATTACGTCAGAGGTGCTACTGGTATTCTCGATAACTTACCAGTAGAATTGCATATCCCTGGATGCAACTGCTGTGAAGCTGAAAAGAAGCCGAATAAACGTCCAGCTTGGAGAAAAAGTGGTTTAGACGAGGCATGCAAGCAACGTGATTTCATACGTGTTGCAGCTCAAGGTTTTGCCGGATCTCTGACCGTCAATTGAATTTTAGCTAATAGAGGCAAAGAAAAGAGTCGAAAGGACATAGGTATAGGACAGTGTATTGTGGCAAAGCAAGTCAAACTTAAATTGCATGGTGGGATAAATTTCAAACAAATTATGAACACAGCTCAGTAGATCGGCTCGTGTGGGGATTTACAGCTGTGTATTAATACATACGTTATCGGATTCTTCTCTGCAGTGGGGCTAGGATATAAATTCGTTGAGGTGCTGAGCAGCCTTATACAGATCCCATTGACTACTCAGACATTAGACCATCTGCAGTTGAACTTTGTGGATCAGGAAAGAATCTATGCAATTTTCGAGGAAAGGACATCGTAGTACATCTTCACTTGAAGCAGCAGCGGCATGGTTTTAAAAAGTAAAAAGCTGATGCACACAGAAGGACAACATGACAACATGTGAGAATTACTGTTCATTAAATCCATAGTATTGAAATCTTACTATGACATCATTCGATATAGCTCCAGTTCAACATGACGAACAAATCACTGATCAGGAATATTTCTCCCACAAGCACTTGCCTTTTGAGATGTTTAATGATAAGAATTTTCATTCAACATCAAGATTCTTTAATAGCTCCGAGCGACAATGTTTGGAAGGTTCATTTATCAAATAGAATGGAAGCTCTTCAGCAGCATGGTCGCAACTAATACATAATACACTCACCTTACTGTCTCAAAAAATAAGCTACGAATTTAATGGTGTTGAGGCTGAGAACACAAGAAAAGGCTGGAATCAGATCGACACTCACAACCGTAGGTCTCCGCATCCACCTGGAATCTGAATGCTTTACAAAACAAAGCATGGCTCACACGCAGATATGAGTGTGATCACTTTAGTCAGTGTATCCCACTCAAAATGTTTGTGACGTTCTTTTAGCATAATACGACTCTCAATGCGTATGCTAAACAGGAACTGACTCTGGTTAGGGGCGCGACGGATGATATCTCGATCATTCAAGAACTGTAAGAAGAAGACAATAAAATTTCATTGGATAAAATGGAGTGGGAAGTGTTACTTGTGTCTGACGAAGACCGCGTGAAACTTCTACGTATACCAAATGGAGGTATCCAGCTGCCCATTAAGTTTCCATTCAAGAAATACAACCAGGCAGACGTGGGCGATTAAGGCAACAGGTTAGCTTGAAACGCCTTGATAGCAAATACACTGGAGGAGAAAGACAAAAAATATTTCACGGCATTCGACAAATGTAATAGAACGAATGTAAGAGAGCACAAGAACTCTGCATTTTACCTATATGGAAATCTACAGCTTGACTCAAACAAAAACAATTTTGGGCTACTGCACGATACGTATGCGAGGTTTCACCCTTCTTACTACAAGGATGATGAATTTCGGTGAATGCTCCATTCATACTAGTATAATGAATTAGTGCCTGTTGTCTTTATCGACTGCTCGAGAAGTATTAAATCGGAACCCACAGATATTGGCAGTGAATTTGAATCATCAAAGAATATCCCTCCAAGCACCACTGTATACGCGTTATTGTTGCATGATCTTGCAATAAATCGCTCACCTCTCACAAGCACTGTAGAGCAACTAATACAAATGTATAGAGTTTCTGATTCACATTCCATTATGATACGTCAAAGTACAAACACCATTGCGGATGTACAAGATTCCTACGACGAGATTGGACATTTTGTGCTGAAGGATGTTGCATTCGTTCCATTCACCAAAAATGGACGTATACTAACAATGTTTTCTACAGGAGTCGCTTCACGTAAACCATATAGAACAGTAATGTGCGCAAAGACTCGAAGAACTGAGGAATGAGTGACAAGATTCTAACATGGAAAAAGCTGGGATGATCAAATGCCGTTTGACGATGTGGTGACATCGCTCTGAAACTATGATTACACAGACAAAGGCCGTGAAAACATGTCGTAGTTGTGTGGAAACTTCAATTCTAAATCTCAATGAGCATAGCTGACCAGAAATTCGGACACGCAGCCAAATGTTTGGTGCAGACAAGTGTGATTAATGCGTGCTTCAGATAGTGTACAATTATTTCTAAATTGGGATACCGATAAACAATATTGTCTTTCAAAAACTTTGTGTTCATTTATTCAGGTCCTCCTATACCACTTACATCTTTTTTTTTTGTTGAGGATAGTAAGGGTTGGCGTTGTAATCTTAGATGTCTCTTCTACACAATGAAGAAAGCGACAGTGGTCGACAGCTACCTGTAGCTAGGACTGTATCTGGGAATCTCTATATACAGTAAATTCCCAATCATTTAATATGTGAAATGAAGCACATACATCATCTGGAAAGTGCACTTTCTTTTTCACGCCCTCCACCTTCGCTGCACTTACGTTTGACATGTATCTCACAAGCATTTTATACACACTGAGACGTGCTGTACACAGCACCCTCATGGTGGCACACTGTTCCCACACATCGCAGCAGTAGGCCCGCGCCAACCTGTGACAGGTATGTGGCAAACTATGTACCCCAGGAGCCGTGTAAGCGTTCCTACGACACGCTACAAGTGCAATGCGTTTGAAAAATATACTTTTGTTTGATCCATAGAAATGTAGTCTAATAAGCGTTTTCCGCCAACCATCTGTTACCAAACATAAAACTAAACTGAAGGAAAATAAAATCGCAACACCAAGGAGTTTCGCGACACAAACGAAAGACGGTAGGAGTGTTTCTGCATCTGAAAAATGATGTCTGTTTAAACTTCGCGCCAATAGCACAAGAGTGACGCTAGTACTGCCACTATGAGGATAAAAATTAGTTTCTTTTTTTTTCAAACACAAGCTGTAACGGCCGTCAGCGGTAGTTAACTTTGAGATAGTATTAGGTGAGTTGTTGTTAGTCAAGAGTGCCTTTAAGTCGACAGTAACCTCATTATCAGGACCTCACGGAGTTTGAACGAGGTCGTACAATAGAGCTACAAGAAGCTGGATGTTTTGTCTGATACTGCAGAATGACTTGGCAGGAGTGAAGGCACTGTACATGAGCGGAGGTCACGAGAATGTACGGTCGCGAGAAGACCTTTCCCCCGATTGTCACGTGGCATTGCCGAGAGGGAAGACCATCGTGTTTGGCGTATGGCTCTGGCGATCGTGCTACAGTTGGAGCATCAATCTGAGCAGCAGTTGGTTTTGTAAACCCTTGTCGGCAGTTTTACAAAGGCTTCGTCGCTAATGCTGTGAAGGTCTAGATGCCACTGTTGTTACGGTAGGCCGAGTATGTGAGTATGTGGAGCGGCTTCTGGTGTAGTATACTGCTAAGACAATTTCTCCCTGCCACAATTACAGAGCAATACTCCAGGGACTGGTAACAGGGTCCGAGAACTTAGATTCTACAACAGTCCAACCAATTAGTAACGAAGTCACACAAACGAATTAAAAAGGTTTATTTACCTTTGTGACTTGTCGAATAATAAAGTCTGAAACACTGTATGTAATGTAACACAAAACAGGCCCTCAACGGGTAAGTGCAAATAATCCTATTTAAACTTCACAGTACATAGCAAATGCAGTTTACAACTGTCTGTTCACTCCTAAGTGTTCACTAAACGACGTTCCCTGTCTAAGTCAGCCCTGGAAGATGATCTACAACCAAGTGGGCGAGAGCTTTTATCTTTCGAGTAGGCTTCTGTCCGTTGTCGTCCGGTCATTAGCGGATTGTACTCGGTCGGCAGTTGGCCGATATCTTCATCCTCAGAGCCTTCCGTGGTGCTAGTGGGAGGCACGCAAGTGGCGAGTCTCTATTGCACAGGCACCAGCTCGCATCTTTGCGCGCTTTTGCCCTGGCTGTGTCTTTTTCGGACGACATAGCAGTTGGTACCACAGTGTTACAACGAACGGTTACATATCGGTTACTTCATACTTTCGTTTGACAGTGGGAGCTTTCTCGAAGACATCCCACGCACCAGGGCTGCAAATCTTTACGCCAACCTGGTAATTCAACCTGTTGTGCTGCCATTCGTCAACAGCATTACAAATGGTTTTTTTCCAACAGGATAACGCTTGAACGCATACCGTTGTTGTAACATAACACGCTCTATAGAGTGCCAACATATTGTCTTGGATTGTTGGATCACTCTATATGTAGCCAATCATGCACATATGGGACATCATAGGACTACAACTCCAGCGTCATCCACAAACGGCGTAAGCCTCCCCTATATTGACCTAGCAAGTGCAACAAGCATGGAACACCATCACAAAAACAGATATCCGGGACCTGTAAAACACAGTGCATGCACTTTTGCGTGCTTGCATTCAGCATTGAGGCGGTTACACCGGTCATTAATATACCAGCAATTCACATTTCTAACAGCTTATCTCGCGCTCACTTTAAGCTGTGATCCTGCAGTGTTACTTGTATATGTTACTTAGATACATGTATTGTCGACTTTTCAATATTCTACATTAAGTCTTTTTTGATGCTGTGATTTTTTCCATCAGTGTATGTTCCAAGACCATCCACGGAGATAGGATGTAATTGCAACGACTGCACATTGCCGCGAATGTGCAGACTGACTCTCACAATGTAATCGAGGCTTATGCAATAACCCAACGCCCGCCTAATGGCGAAGCCACCGTTACTGTCTTGGAGATCCGTCGGCCAGGAGCCCAAGTAATACCTGTGACCCATCGTCAATGTGAGGGTGCAAGGGGTACAATAAACCGGCAATATTGCATCGGTTACAAGTTAGTGGACACTCAAGAGAAGTCCCATTCTATGAACGTAGCCGCATCAGCGCCATTGATGTACAGTGGCAGAATGACTCCCACAATGTCTTCGATCCTTATGCAGAAGCCCAGCACCCCCCTAATGGCGAAGCAAATTTTGAGGACCGATACACCGCATCCGATATTCTGGAACCATCGCGGCCTCGCTTTGAAGATGGGCCACAGAAATAGCTTCATCATTGCATACTACATGCTCTCGCGCAAACGACTGTCCAAGACACTAATGCCACCCTCAGGAATTGCCTCTCCATTGGGCTGGTGCTTGCATAAGCCTCAAGGACGTTGTCATTCTGCTAGTGTACATCTATGATAGATTCGCGGCTACAGTCACCACATGAAAGGTCTCCTGGGAGTCTACCAGCTTGTAGACCATGCACCGCTGTCGGCTTTCTGGAACCCTCGCCCCTTCACATTGACGATGGGACACAGAAATTACTTCACCATTGCATGATACAGGTTCTCTGCCGAAGTCGCTCAAAGCCACTAATGCCAACCTCAGGAATTGCCTCTCATTAGGCTGGCGCTGCACTATTGCATAAGATTCAAGGACATTCCAGAATGATATTTCCACTCTGCTGAGGAGTGTGCGCTGATATGACACTTCCTGGCAGATAAGAACTGTATTGCACACTATGCAATGGCTAAGTAAGTTCTGTGTCCCAGGGTCAATATCAGGGTGCGAGGGTTGCAGGAAACCGGGAGCGGTGCATCAGTTACGAGATACTTCGCTCCCAAAAGTTGCGCAAGATGGCTTGCGAGTCGTTTGCCGTGTGGTATGGCTCCGCATTCTGATGCAGTCTTTGTCGGTGAAAATTTAATTGTGGACATTGATATTTAATTCTCTGGTACCGGGGGTGTCATTTTACATACTCCGTTGTCGTTTACTCATTAGGTTTTTTTTTTTTTTTTGTCATCAGTCTACTGACTGGTTTGATGCGGCCCGCCACGAATTCCTTTCCTGTGCTAACCTCTTCATCTCAGAGTAGCACTTGCAACCTACGTCCTCAATTATTTGCTTGACGTATTCCAATCTCTGTCTTCCTCAACAGTTTTTGCCCTCTAAAGCACCCTCTAGTACCGTCGAAGTCATTCCCTCATGTCTTAGCAGATGTCCTATCACCCAGTCCCTTCTCTTTATCAGTGTTTTCCACATATTCCTTTCCTCTCCAATTCTGCGTAGAACCTCCTCATTCCTTACCTTATCAGTCCACCTAATTTTCAACATTCGTCTATAGCACCACATCTCAAATGCTTCGATTCTCTTCCGTTCCGGTTTTCCCACCGTCCATGTTTCACTACCATACAATGCTGTACTCCAGACGTACATCCTCAGAAATTTCTTCCTCAAATTAAGGCCGGTATTTGATATTAGTTGTAGTGTTGGCAGAAGAGGCAACACTGTATTTCTAGAGGAGGCCGAAATGCACGCGTTTAATTACACGCTGAATGGCGTGAGGTCTGGAACAGTTAAAGGAATTAATAGTAGCAAATAAAGTAAGTAGTTGATATAATACTTAACTTTAATCCACAATTGTAGAACATCTCTCTTGATGATACATGCTTCACAATATTAATTATCAACTGAATACTGCGCCTTGCTAGGTCGTAGCAAATGTAGCTGAAGGTTATGCTAACTATCGTCTCGGCAAATGAGAGCGTATCGGTCAGTGAACCATCGCTATGAACGTCGGCTGCACAACTGGGGCGAGTGCCAGTACGTCTCTCTAGACCTGCCGTATGGTGGCGCTCGGTCTGCTATCACTGACAGTGGCGACACGCGGGTCCGGCGTATACTAATGGACCGCGGCCGATTTAAAGGCTACCACCTAGCAAGTGTGGTGTCTGGCGGTGACACCACATTAGTAGACTTCTCTTGGCCAGAAATTCCTTTTTTGCCATAGCGAGTCTGCTTTTGATGTCCTCCTTGCTCCGTCCGTCATTGGTTATTTTACTGCCTAGGTAGCAGAATTCCTTAACTTCATTGACTTCGTGACCATCAATCCTGACGTTAAGTTTCTCGCTGTTCTCATTTCTACTACTTCTCATTACCTTCGTCTTTCTCCGATTTACTCTCAAACCATAATGTGTTCTCATTAGACTGTTCATTCCGTTCAGCAGATCATTTAATTCTTATTCACTTTCACTCAGGATAGCAATGTCATCAGGGAATCGTATCATTGATATCCTTTCACCTTCTATTTTTATTCCACTACCGAACCTTTCTTTTATTTCCATCATTGCTTCCTCGATGTACAGATTGAAGAGTCGGGGCGAAAGGCTACAGCCTTGTCTTACACCCTTCTTATTACAAGCACTTGGTTCTTGATCGTCCACTCTTATTATTCCCTCTTGGTTGTTGTACATATTGTATATGACCCGTCTCTCCCTATAGCTTACCCCTACTTTTTTCAGAATCTCGAACAGCTTGCACCATTTTATATTGTCGATCGCTTTTTCCACCTCGACAAATCCTATGAAAGTGTCTTGATTTTTCTTTAGCCTTGCTTCCATTATTAGCCGTAACGTCGGAATTGCCTCTCGTCCCTTTACTTTTCCTAAAGCCAAACTGATCGTCACCTAGCGCATGCTCAATTTTCTTTTCCATTCTTCTGCATATTATTCTTGTAAGCAGCTTCGATGTATGAGCTGTTAAGCTGATTGTGCGATAATTCTCGCACTTGTCAGCTCTTGCCGTCTTCGGAATTGTGTGGATGATGCTTTTCCGAAAGTCAGATGGTATGTCGCCAGGCTCATATATTCGACACACCAACGTGAATAGTAGTTTTGTTGCCACTTCCCCCAATGATTATAGAAATTCTGATGGAATGTTATCTATCCCTCCTGCCTTATTTGACCGTAAGGCCTCCAAAGCTCTTTTAAATTCCGTTTCTAATACTGGATCCCCTATCTCTTCTAAATCGACTCCTGTTTCTTCTTCTATCACATCAGACAAATCTTCACCGTCATAGAGGCTTTCAGTGTATTCTTTCCACCTATCTGCTCTTTCCTCGGCATTTAACAGTGGAATTCCCGATGCACTCTTAATGTTACCACCGTTGCTTTTAATGTCACCAAAGGTTGTTTTGACTTTCCTGTATGCTGAGTCTGTCCTTCCGATAATCATATCTTTTTCGATGTCTTCACATTTTTCCTGCAGCCATGTCGTCTTAGCTTCCCTGCACTTCCTATTTATTTCATTCCTTAGCGACTTGTATTTCTGTATTCCTGATTTTCCCGGAACATGTTGTACTTCCTCCTTTCTTCAATCAACTGAAGTATTTCTTCTGTTACCCATGGTTTCTTCGCAGCTACCTTCTTTGTACCTGTGTTTTCCTTCCCAACTTCTGTGATGGCCCTTTTTAGAGATGTCCATTCCGCTTCAACTGTACTGCCTACTGCGCTATTCCTTATTGCTGTATCTATAGCGTTAGAGAACTTCAAACGTATCTCTTTATTCCTTAGTACTTCCGTACCCCACTTCTTTCCGTATTGATTCTTCCTGACTAATGTTTTGAACTTCAGCCTACTCTTCATCACTACTATATTGTGATCTGAATCTATATCTGCTCCTGGGTACGCCTTACAATCCAGTATCTGATTTCGGAATCTCTGTCTGACCATGATGTAATCTAATTGAAATCTTCCGTATCTCCCGGCCCTTTCCAAGTATACCTCCTCCTCTTGTGATTCTTGAACAGGGTATTCGCTGTTACTATCTGAAACTTGTTACAGAACTCAATTAGTCTTTCTCCTCTTTCATTCCTCGTCCCAAGCACATATGCTCCTATAACCTTTTCGTCTACTCCTTCCCCTACAACTGCATTCCAGTCGCCCATGACTATTAGATTTTCGTCCCCCTTTACATACTGCATTACCCTTTCAATATCCTCATACACTTTCTCTATCTGTTCATCTTCAGCTTGCGACGTCGGCATGTATACCTGAACTATCGTTGTCGGTGTTGGTCTGCTGTCGAATCTGATTAGAACAACCCGGTCACTGAACTGTTCACAGTAACACACCCTCTGCCCTACCTTCCTATTCATGACGAATCCTACACCTGTTATACCATTTTCTGCTGCTGTTGATATTATCCGATACTCATCTGACCAGAAATCCTTCTCTTCCTTCCATTTCACTTCACTGACTCCTACTATATCTAGATTGAGCCTCTGCATTTCGCCGGCCGAAGTGGCCGTGCGGTTAAAGGCGCTGCAGTCTGGAACCGCAAGACCGCTACGGTCGCAGGTTCGAATCCTGCCTCGGGCATGGATGTTTGTGATGTCCTTAGGTTAGTTAGGTTTAACTAGTTCTAAGTTCTAGGGGACTAATGACCTCAGCAGTTGAGTCCCATAGTGCTCAGAGCCATTTGAACCATTTTTTTTTTTTTTATATTGTTCCGTGGGACCACATTTAGGAGAAGTCTCCATGGTCATGGAACGAGTCAATACATGAAATTATAACACGATTGTAGAATCAGATAAAATGAAATATAAGAAACATATTCAGGCGACAAGTCGTTAGTTTAAATAAAGAAAATCAAGAATGTAACACTGGAATTGCTTAATTTTTTAGCTCTTCCAGGAGCTCCTCGACAGAATAGAAGGAGTGAGCCATGAGGAAACTCTTCAGTTTAGACTTAAAAGTGTTTGGGCTACTGCTAAGATTTTTCAGTTCTTGTGGTAGCTTATTGCCCCTCAGTCTGCAAGATCCGGGCAGTTGCAGAGGGTGGGCTTAATGGTAGTTGGGAGCTCCAACGTCAGGCGCGTAATGGGGCCCCTTAGGGAAATGGCAGCAAGAGAGGGGAAGAAAACCAATGTGCACTCCGTGTGCATACCGGGGGGAGTCATTCCAGATGTGGAAAGGGTCCTTCCGGATGCCATGAAGGGTACAGGGTGCACCCATCTGCAGGTGGTCGCTCATGTCGGCACCAATGATGTGTGTCGCTATGGATCGGAGGAAATCCTCTCTGGCTTCCGGCGGCTGTCTGATTTGGTGAAGACTGCCAGTCTCGCTAGCGGGATGAATGCAGAGCTCACCATCTGCAGCATCGTCGACAGGACTGACTGCGGACCTTTGCTACAGAGCCGAGTGGAGGGTCTGAATCAGAGGCTGAGACGGCTCTGCGACCGTGTGGGCTGCAGATTCCTCGACTTGCGCCATAGGGTGGTGGGGTTTCGGGTTCCGCTGGATAGGTCAGGAGTCCACTACACGCAAAAAGCGGCTACACGGGTAGCAGGGGTTGTGTGGCGTGGGCTGGGCGGTTTTTTAGGTTAGATGGCCTTGGGCAAGTACAGAGAGGGCAACAGCCTCAACGGGTGCAGGGCAAAGTCAGGACATGCAGGGACCAAGCAGCAATCGGTATTGTATTTGTCAACTGTCGAAGCTGCGTTGGTACAGTCCCGGAACTTCAAGCGCTGATAGAAAGCACCGAAGCTGAAATCGTTATAGGTACAGAAAGCTGGCTTAAGCCAGAGATAAATTCTGCCGAAATTTTTACAAAGGTACAGACGGTGTTTAGAAAGGATAGATTGCATGCAACCGGTGGTGGAGTGTTCGTCGCTGTTAGTAGTAGTTTATCCTGTAGTGAAGTAGAAGTGGATAGTTCCTGTGAATTATTATGGGTGGAGGTTACACTAAACAACCGAACTAGCTTAATAATAGGCTCCTTTTACCGACCTCCCGACTCAGCAGCATTAGTGGCAGAACAACTGAGAGAAAATTTGGAATACATTTCACATAAATTTTCTCAGCATGTTATAGTCTTAGGTGGAGATTTCAATTTACTAGATATAGACTGGGACACTCAGATGTTTAGGACGGGTGGTAGGGACAGAGCATAGATTGACATTATACTGAGTGCACTATCCGAAAATTTCCTCGAGCAATTAAACAGAGAACTGACTCGTGGAGATAACATCTTGGACCTACTGATAACAAACAGGCCCGAACTTTTCGACTCTGTATGTACAGAACAGGGAATCAGTGATCATAAGGCCGTTGCAGCATCCCTGAATATGGAAGTTAATAGGAATATAAAAAAAGGGAGGAAGGTTTATCTGTTTAGCAAGAGTAATAGAAGGCAGATTTCAGACTACCTAACAGATCAAAACGAAAATTTCTGTTCCGACACTGACAATGTTGAGTGTTTATGGAAAAAGTTCAAGGCAATCGTAAAATGCGTTTTAGACAGGTACGTGCCGAGTAAAACTGTGGGGGACGGGAAAAACCCACCGTGGTACAACAACAAAGTTAGGAAACTACTGCGAAAGCAAAGAGAGCTCCACTCCAAGTTTAAACGCAGCCAAAACCTCTCCGACAAACAGAAGCTAAACGATGTCAAAGTTAGCGTAAGGAGGGCTATGCATGAAGCGTTCATTGAATTCGAAAGTGAAATTCTATGTACCGACTTGACAGAAAATCCTAGGAAGTTCTGGTCTGACGTTAAATCAGAAAGTGGCTCGAAACAGCATATCCAGACACTACGGGATGATGATGGCATTGAAACAGAGGATGACACGCGTAAAGCTGAAATACTAAACACCTTTTTCCAAAGCTGTTTCACAGAGGAAGACCGCACTGCAGTTCCTTCTCTAAATCCTCGCACAAACGAAAAAATGGCTGACATCGAAATAAGTGTCCAAGGAATAGAAAAGCAACTGGAATCACTCACCAGCGGAAAGTCCACTGGACCTGACGGGATACCAATTCGATTCTACACAGAGTACGCGAAAGAACTTGCCCCTCTTCTAACAGCCGTGTACCGCAAGTCTCTAGAGGAACGGAGGATTCCAAATGATTGGAAAAGAGCACAGATAGTCCCAGTCTTCAAGAAGGGTCGTCGAGCAGATGCGCAAAACTACAGATCTACACTCCTGGAAATTGAAATAAGAACACCGTGAATTCATTGTCCCAGGAAGGGGAAACTTTATTGACACATTCCTGGGGTCAGATACATCACATGATCACACTGACAGAACCACAGGCACATAGACACAGGCAAGAGAGCATGCACAATGTCGGCACTAGTACAGTGGATATCCACCTTTCGCAGCAATGCAGGCTGCTATTCTCCCATGGAGACGATCGTAGAGATGCTGGATGTAGTCCTGTGGAACGGCTTGCCATGCCATTTCCACCTGGCGCCTCAGTTGGACCAGCGTTCGTGCTGGACGTGCAGACCGCGTGAGACGACGCTTCATCCAGTCCCAAACATGCTCAATGGGGGACAGATCCGGAGATCTTGGTGGCCAGGGTAGTTGACTTACACCTTCTAGAGCACGTTGGGTGGCACGGGATACATGCGGACGTGCATTGTCCTGTTGGAACAGCAAGTTCCCTTGCCGGTCTAGGAATGGTAGAACGATGGGTTCGATGACGGTTTGGATGTACCGTGCACTATTCAGTGTCCCCTCGACGATCACCAGTGGTGTACGGCCAGTGTAGGAGATCGCTCTCCACACCATGATGCCGGGTGTTGGCCCTGTGTGCCACAGTCGTATGCAGTCCTGATTGTGGCGCTCACCTGCACGGCGCCAAACACGCATACGACCTTCACTGGCACCAAGGCAGAAGCGACTCTCATCGCTGAAGACGACACATCTCCATTCGTCCCTCCATTCACGCCTGTCGCGACACCACTGGAGGCGGGCTGCACGATGTTGGGGCGTGAGCGGAAGACGGCCTAACGGTGTGCGGGACCGTAGCCCAGCTTCATGGAGACGGTTGCGAATGGTCCTCGCCGATACCCCAGGAGCAACAGTGTCCCTAATTTGCTGGGAAGTGGCAGTGCGGTCCCCTACGGCACTGCGTAGGATCCTACGGTCTTGGCGTGCATCCGTGCGTCGCTGCGGTCCGGTCCCAGGTCGACGGGCACGTGCACCTTCCGCCGACCACTGGCGACAACATCGATGTACTGTGGAGACCTCACGCCCCACGTGTTGAGCAATTCGGCGGTACGTCCACCCGGCCTCCCGCATGCCCACTATATGCCCTCGCTCAAAGTCCGTCAACTGCGCATACGGTTCACGTCCACGCTGTCGCGGCATGCTACCAGTGTTAAAGACTGCGATGGAGCTCCGTATGCCACGGCAAACTGGCTGACACTGACGGCGGCGGTGCACAAATGCTGCGCAGCTAGCGCCATTCGACGGCCAACACCGCGGTTCCTGGTGTGTCCGCCGTGCCGTGCGTGTGATCATTGCTTGTACAGCCCTCTCGCAGTGTCCGGAGCAAGTATGGGGGGTCTGACACACCGGTGTCAATGTGTTCTTTTTTCCATTTCCAGGAGTGTATATCTCTTACGTCGATCTCTTGTAGAATTTTAGGACATGTTTTTTGCTTGAGTATCATGTCATTTCTGGAAACCCAGAATCTACTATGTGGGAATCAACATGGATTCCGGAAACAGCGATCGTGTGAGACCCAACTCGCCTTATTTGTTCATGAGACCCAGAAAATATTAGATACAGGCTCCCAGGTAGATGCTATTTTTCTTGACTTCCGGAAGGCATTCGATACAGTTCCGCACTGTCGCCTGATAAACAAAGTAAGAGCCTACGGAATATCAGACCAGCTGTGTGGCTGGATTGAAGAGTTTTTAGCAAACAGAACACAGCATGTTGTTATCAATGGAGAGACGTCTACAGACGTTAAAGTAACCTCTGGCGTGCCACAGGGGTGTGTTATGGGACCATTGCTTTTCACAATATATATAAATGACTTAGTAGATAGTGTCGGAAGTTCCATGCGGCTTTTCGCGGATGATGCTGTAGTATACAGAGAAGTTGCAGCATTAGAAAATTGTAGCGAAATGCAGGAAGATCTGCAGCGGATAGGCACTTGGTGCAGGGAGTGGCAACTGACCCTTAACATAGACAAATGTAATGTATTGCGAATACATAGAAAGAAGGATCCTTTATTGTATGATTATATGATAGCGGAACAAACACTGGTAGCAGTTACTTCTGTAAAATATCTGGGAGTATGCGTGCGGAACGATTTGAAGTGGAATGATCATATAAAATTAATTGTTGGTAAGGTGGGTATCAGGTTGAGATTCATTGGGAGAGTGCTTAGAAAATGTAGTCCAGCAACAAAGGAGGTGGCTTACAAAACACTCGTTCGACCTATACTTGAGTAATGCTCATCAGTGTGGGATCCGTACCAGATCGGTCTGACGGAGGAGATAGAGATCCACAGAAAAGTGACGCGTTTCGTCACAGGGTTATTTGGTAACCGTGATAGCGTTACGGAGATGTTTAATAAACTCAAGTGGCAGACTCTGCAAGAGAGGCGCTCTGCATCGCGGTGTAGCTTGCTCGCCAAGTTTCGAGAGGGTGTGTTTCTGGATGAGGTATCGAATATATTGCTTCCCCCTACTTATACCTCCCGAGGAGATCACGAATGTAAAATTAGAGAGATTGGAGCGCGCACGGAGGCTTTCAGACAGTCGTTCTTCCCGCGAACCATACGCGACTGGAACAGGAAAGGGAGGCAATGACAGTGGCACGTAAAGTGCCCTCCGCCACACACCGTTGGGTGGCTTGCGGAGTATCAATGTAGATGTAAAATGGATACAGCAGAATACTGCACTCCTTTCTGCACAAGAGTCAAGGAGGTGCATTCCACATGCAGATTTGATTTCTGCCTAGTATTAACTGAGTGAAAGCTGCTAACTCTTGGGAATAAGCTAATATTGCTAACAACAAACGACATTAAAGAAAATACATACTGTGAGGGCAATGTCAAAATTCCCAGACTATTGAATAGGGGTCGACAAGAGGTTTTCGAACTTACACCATACATAGCTCGAACAGCCCGTTTTTGAGCCAAAAGTACCCCTTTTGAATCAGAAGAATTACCCCAAAAAATAATACCATATGACATAAGCGTATGAAAATATGCGAAGTATACTACTTTTCGTGTTGAAATGTCACTTATTTCAGGTACTGTTCTAATGGTAAATAAAGCAGCATTTAGTTTCTGAACAAGATCCAGAACATGGGCTTTCCACAACAGCTTACTATCTATCCGTACACCTAGGAACTTGAACTGTTCCGTCTCGCTTACAACATGCCCATTCTGTCTGATTAAAATGTCAGTTCTTGTTGAATTGTGGGTTAGAAACTGCAAAAACTGAGTGTTACTGTGATTTAGCATCAAATTATTTTCCACAAGCCACAAACTTACATCATGAACTACATTATTTGATAATGTTTCAATATTACACACAAGATCCTTCACTACCAAGGTGTTGTCATAAGCAAACAGAAATATTTTTGAATCACCTGTAATACTAGAAGGCATATCATTTACATAAATAAGAAACAGCAGTGGCCCCAGCACCGACCCTTGGGGAACGCCCCATTTAACAGTGTCCCATTGGGACTGAACATCATTACCACTCTCAATATTGCGGAGGATTACGTTCTGCTTTCTGTTCTTAAAGTAGGAGGCGAACCAATTGTAAGCTACTCCCCTTACTCCATAATGTTCCAACTTCTGCAGTAATACGAGTATTTTGTGGTCAACACAGTCAAAAGCCTTCGTTAAATCAAAGAAAACACCTAACGTTCGCAACCTTTTATTTAATCCGTCCAAAACCTCACAGAGAAAAGAGACTATAGCATTTTCAGTTGTTAAGCCATTTCTAAAACCAAACTATACATTTGACAGCAAATTATGTGAATTTAAACGCTGCAGTAACCTTGTATATACAACCCTCTCGATAACTTTAGCAAACACCGATGGCATAGAAATAGGTCTATAATTGTCAACATTATCCCTGTCTCCCTTTTTATAAAGTGGCTTCACTACCGAGTACTTTAATCGGTCAGGAAACCGACCACTCCCAAAGGAAAAGTTACTGATATGTCTAACTACTGGGCTAACATACACAGAACAATACTTCAGTATTCTGCTAGATACCCCGTCATATCCATGAGTTCTTGGTCTTTAGTGATTTAATTATTAAGTCAATCTCCCTCCTGTAAGTATCATGGAGGAGCATTTCAGGTAACAATCTCGGAACACTTTTTTCTAAGAGCGCTATATGATTCCCTGTTGGGACTAGGTTTCTATTTAGTACACCTGCTACATTCAGAAAGTGATTATTAAATACTGTACATATATGCGACTTATCAGTAACACGGACATTCCCACTATGCACTGATTCTATATCCTCGACCTGTCTCTGCAGACCAGCCACTTCCTTTACGATTGACCATATGGTTTTAATTTTATCCTGACACTTAGCTATTCTATCTACATACTACTTACTTTTTGCCTTCCTAATAACATTTTAAAAACCTTACAATACTGTTTGTAATGGGCTGCTGCATTTAGATTTTGACTGTTTCTAATGTTTTGATATAATTGGCACTTTGTTCTACAAGATATTCTTATCCCTTTAGTCAGCCACCCAGGCTGCCTGTTTGTGCTAGTACCCTGTTTTGAACGTTCTAACGGAAAGCAACTTTCAAAGAGAACGAGAAAAGTCTTGAGGAAAGCATTATATTTATCGTCTACTGTATCAGCACTATAAACATCTTGCCACTCTTGTTCCTTGATAAGGTTTACAGAAGTCTGTACTGCAACTGGATCAGCTTTCCTAAAAAGTTGGTAACTATATTTAACATGTGTTGCAGCACAAAAATCTTTTAGAGTTAAAATTTGTGCCTCATGATCTGAAAGGCCATTCACCTTTTTGCTAACGGAATGCCCTTCTAATAATGGCGAATGAACAAAAATATTGTCTATGGTTGTTTTACTGTTCCCTTGCACTCTCGTTGGAAAGAATACGGTTTGCATAAGATTATATGAATTAAGGAGGTCTACCAGCATCCTTTTCCTTGCACAATCACTTATACAATTAATATTGAAGTCACCACATATAACTAACTTTTTGTATTTCCTATAAAGTGAACCAAGAACCTCCTCTAGCTTTAGCAAAAATGTTGTGAAATCGGAGTCTGGGGATCTATAAATAACAACAGTAAGAAGTTTAGCTCCACTAAATTTAACCACACCTGCACAACATACAAGCACCTTTTCAGTGCAGTACTTTGAAACATCAAGTGACTCAAATGGGATACCGTTTTTCACATACATGGCTACTCCCCCACACCGCAAAGAGCTCCTAGAAAAGCTGCCAGCCAACCTGTATCCTGGTAAAGGAAGCTTCTGAATTATCTCCTTATTTAAGAAGTGTTCAGATATACCAATAATTTCAGAGTCAACATCTATAAGCAGTTCACTAACTTTGTCTCTAATACCTTGTACATTTTGATGAAATATACTAATTCCCTCATTAATCGGATACCCAAGCTTTGTAGAAAGTGGTTTCTTTGTTAGAGAGACTTCCCTTAAGCAGGAATACCTATCAGCTGACTTCACTCTAAAAAAGGTACAGCTCTAACACCCACAACTACCGGAATTTTCCTATGAGAGATCCCACCACCCCCACCTATGCTGTCACCTATAAGTTTTGCCAACCTCCCCTTCCCATACCTGTTTAGGTGCAGGCCACGTCTAGTGAAACCCGTCCTGCTGATAGACTCCACCGACACCACTGAAATGTGACCCATGCTTTCTGTCATCAGCACACCCCCAAGTCTCATGTTATTACGCCTGACGGCTGTATTAAGATGAGGCCGATCGTGACGCTGAAACAGTTCCACGAAATGCACATTCGTGTTGCCAGTCTGAGTGGCTATCTTTTCCAGGTCACCATCTATGTCATACTCCCCATCCCTATCAATACTATTACCAGCCCCACCCACAATCACTACCTGATCCTCTTTAGTAAAATCCCTACATAACCCCCCTATGTTAAAAGTCACCTGAGCCAATCCTGCATTAGGCTTCACAATGCTGGTAACCTGGTACTCACTCCACAAAACTTCCTGCAACTGCTGGCCTACACCTCTACCATGAGAACTACCTAACAACAGAACCTTCTTCTTTCTCTAAGACTTTGCAACTGTCCTAGCCACCGTAACTGCTGAGGTCTGCTGCATACTTCCTACATCTATAGCTACTAGAGATTCCTCTCCACTAGACTCTGACAGTTGGTCATATCTATTACAAACACCAATAGTAAAACTATCTGAAAATCTCCTTTTCCTAGCAGATCTCTTGCCAACAGCCAGCTCCCATTCCCCAACCCCCTTCTCCCTCCTCATCCTATCTAGCTCCTCCTGTGCGTTTTTCAACTGCACCTGAAGGGCACAGATCTTACGCTCCTGCTCCTCTATCAACTTACTCTTGCTACATAACCTGCAGTTCCAGGAGAGGATCTCACCAGAATGCCCACTGGCTTCCCCACTGCATTCCCCCCAGTGAAAATACTTCGAACAAGTCTCACACCGCAATCCACTACTCACGAACCTACGGCAAAGCCCACACTTCTCACTCATGGTAAAATTTTACAATTATTGAAAACAAGAAAACAACTTTATCTAAGTTCCGCTACTACAATAAGAAGATGTTAAAAACTGACTAAAATTATGACAAACTTGCTCTACAAGGGAAGTAACTACTATTATTGACAGTATACGGCTGGGCAGGGTACCTACAGCATGGAAAACCTCAAAACCAGTCATTATATAGAAATCAGCGGACAGGGATCCTTCAGATCCAAAGTCTTAGGCCAATATACCTAATAAAAATCCTACCAAAGATTCAGGAGAAGCTACCGCGTAAGCGCTTGCAAACACACAGAGGTTTAATGAGTATGAACCAACACCAATTCGGCTTCAGAACTGGCACATCAATAGATGATGCCATCAACCAGGCCCTACACATGGTTAATACTACAAATAGAAATACGCCATGGCAATAATGCTGGAGCATTCGATAATCTCTGGTGGCTCGCACTGTTTCAAAGGTTAACGCATCTGGCAGTCACTATACAAAGGGTTCCTAGACTATTGTAGAGACCAGGTAGTCGAACTTCAGATGGACAGCCGTAAAGTAATTAAAAGATTACCAGAGGCTGTCCTCAAGGGTCGATCTGTGGCCCCATCTTCTGCGACATAACAAACGAACCCCCTCTAAGAATTCTGGATGGGGATGACAGGTCAGACGAAATTGTGGCCTACGCAGATGACCTACTAGTTGTAGTCACTGGAAACCACAGAGCCCAGTTAGAAGAGAAAGCCAGTGGTATGCTACAAACAATTACACAATGGTGACACAACAATAAACTCAGGATAGCCGAAAACAAAAAGAACAATCACATTACTTAAAGGATCACTCGAATGGAATCCTTCGGTTAAAATTGTGGACACAAACATCAAACGAGCACACGTAACGCACTGCCTTGGGGTACACACAGACGAAAAATTGAATTTCCACGAACACATAAGGCTAACAACAGTCAAAGCAGAAAAAATACTACAGAAACTGGTGAGGCTAAATTCAAAACAGTGCAGATTACCTCTACCAGTCATATGGACACACCAATGTGCGCTTTTCGAATCACTACTCAGCTTCGCAGCTAGCACATGGGGACATAGACTGAACGTGGTCACCAACAAAGCATCGGTCAGACGAGGGCAGAGAAGTGTCCTACTTAGGCTAACTGGAGCCTTCGGCACCACCTCAGCGGATGCATTCTTTGTGGTGCTCATAGATACCACGATCAAATACAGAGCTGAGAGGTACTTGTTAAAGACGGGGAGACTAGATTAGGTACACACAATAACTGGTGTGCCGATAGAGACGATACGTCACCTTAAACGTTGGCGTTTGGATACATAGCAAGGTGAGTGGGCTGTAAGTTATAAGGGACGTAGGCTGCACGACTTCCTCCCTGACATAAGGGAGTGGTTGAGAATTAAACATGTCGATCCCAGCCGCGGTATGGTACATTTCTTAATCGGACACGGACCTTATCCCACGCACTTAAACCGAGTGAGTCTGAGGCAGACACCTACATGCACATGCGGGGAAGAAAGTTCCCCCGAACACACTGTCTTTTCCTTCGCGCAATACACGAACAATAGACTTACACTACACTTAGACTACACAGATACGGACTTAGATATATACACAACAATAAGAGACTAAGAACAATGGGCACAATTAAACCTACGGACAAACAGTATTTCAAAAACAACACATGAAGAGTACATGCGGACACGCATAACAGACATGCCTATGTGCAACGTAACAACAATCTCCAAAGGGTGGACAGCGATACCCACAGAGACAGCGAAAACAGTGATAATGAGGAGGAACAGGAGGAGGAAGCCGAGATGTGACAGTAAATAAGCATAAGGCGTTCGCGGTCTAGCCAAGAAATCACCAAATGCTGTACACGGATGGGCACCTAAAGTTAACATTTAGCATTAGTAATAAATATTATAAGCAATACTATTTCCCTGCTAATAACAATTTCTGCGTGAGAGAGTGTGTGTGCACTCGTGCGCATGTGTTTCTGTGTGTGTGTGTGTGTGTGTGTGTGTGTGTGTGACTGGTGGTCAACGGCTCGAAGAAACCATTCCGAAGTGTTCACCGTCAACCACATTCGGTGAAGGCTAACAAATCTCTCCTCTGTCGAATCATCTTTTTATATTCTACTTAAAAATGAAACAAAATTTATTTATATTTCAACCCCCAATTATTTTTATTTTGGAAAGTATCATTCTTTGTAAGTGTTGTCGATAAAACAACAGAAAAGAAAACTGTAAAAAGATGAAAAATTGTGAGATGTACGGCCTGTTTTAAAACACCAGGTAACAGGTCTATAATTTGTCAATAAAAAAATAAATAAAACTCCCAAAAGTCGTTCCATGCAGTGATACTATCCGCGCCAGTTTCATACATTTACACTAGCAGAGTGGCTCCGACAATTCCCTCGCGGCTTATGCATTAGAGCAGCGCCAGCATAATGGCGAGGCAATTCCTGAGGGCGGCATTAGTGAATTGGAGAGACGTGGGCAGACAGCCCGTAGTATGCATAGGCGAAGCAATTTGACCGTCCCGCCTTCTATGGAGGCTGCAATAAAACAGCAATGGTGTATTGGTTAGAAGTGTCTGGAGACCCAGGACAGATTGAATGAGGTGACCATAGCCGCACTAGTACCATAGATGTACACTAGCAGAAGTATTTCCGACAATGTTCTCGAGGGTTATGCTGTAGCCCAGCTCCCACCCAATATCGAAGTAGTTCCCGAGGGCGGCATTAGTGCGTTATAGAGACACGGGCAGAGAGCCTATAGTGTGCAATGGCGAAACAATCTCCGTGTCCAATCGCCAATGTGGGTATGCGAGGATTCCAGAAAACCGGCAGCGGTGCATCGGTTACAATCTGCTGGACTCCCAGGGGTCGTTCGAAGCGGTGATCGTAGCCGCGCCAATATCGTTGGAGGATACTAGCAGAATGACCCCCACAAAATCGTCCAGGCTTATGCAATAGCCCAGCACTCGCCTAATGGTGACTCAATTACTGTAGGTGCCGTTAGTGTATAGGAGAGCTTTCAGCAGAGCCTATAGTATTCAATTGCGAACAATTTCTGTGTCGCACCGCTAATGTGTGGGTGCGAGGGTTACAGTAAACGTGCAGTGGTGCATCAGATACAAGCTGCTGGATTCTCAGGAGATGTTCCATGCGGTTACCACAGCCGCGCCTGGATGCTCGATGTACACTAGCAAAGTGACTCTAGTAATGTCCTCGAGGCTTATGCAATAGCCCAACACCCGCCTAATAGCGATGGAATTCATCAGGGCGCCATTAGTCTCTTGGCGAGCTGTCGGCAAAATGCCTTTAGTATGCAATCGCGAGGCAACATAAGTGTCCCTTCATCAATGTGAGGGCGTGAGCGGGAACAATAAATTTGCAATGGTACATCGTTAACAAGATCCTGGACACTAAGGAGGGGTTCTATGTGGTGACTGTGGCCTTGCCAGTATCATATATTTACACTAGCAGAATTACACCGACAGCGTCCTCGAGGCTTATGCAATACCACAGCGCCCATCCAATGGTGAGGCAGTTCCTAAGGGCGGCAGTACCGCTACGGAGAGACTTAGGCCGAGAGCCTGCATTATGCTATAGCGAAGCAGTTTCTATCTGCTGTCGTCATTGTGGGTGTGCAAGTGTTCAAGAAAACTGGCAGTGGTGCATCAGTTACAAGCTGCTGGGCTTCCAGGAAACGTTCCATGTGGTGACCGTAGCCGCAGAAGTATCACAGACGTACACTAGTAAAAAGACACCCGCAACCTCCTCCAGGCTTATGCAATAGCCCAGCACCAATCTAATGGCGAGGCAACTACTGTGGGAGGCATCAGTACCTCTGAAAGATATTGGCAGCGTGTAGTGTGCAATCGTGAAGCAACATCTGTGACCCATCGTCAATGGGAGGCTGCGAGGGCTACAATAATATTGCAATGGTGCTTGGGTTACAAGTTACTGGACACTCAGGGTAGATTACATGCGTAGCTACACCAGTATTATAAATGTACACTAGCAGAATGACTGCGACAATGTCCTTGAGCCTTATGCAATAGCCCTGCACCCGTATAATAACTAGGCAACTTTTGAGTGTGGCGTTAAACTCTTGGAGAGAGTCGGGGAGCATGAAGTATGCAATGGTGAAGCAATTTCTGTGTTTCATTGACAAGGTGAGGATGCGAGGGTTACAGAAAACCGGCGCGGTGGATCGGTTACAGGTTACTAGTTACCCAACAGGGGCTCCTTGCGGTGACCGTAGCTGCGCCAGTATCACAGATGTACACTGGCAGAATGATTCAGACATTGCCTTCGAGGCTTCTGCTATAACACAGCACCCGCATAATGGCGGGGTGACACCTTAGGGTGGCATTAGTCTCTTGGAAAGACGTCGAATGGCGCCTGTAGTATGCAATGGTGAAGCAATTTCTGTGTCCCATTGTCAGTTTGAGGTTGCGAAGGGTGCAATAAACCGGCAATCTTGCTTTGGTAACAAGTTACTGGACAAAGTTACTGGACACTCAGGAGAGGTACCATGTGGTGACAGTAGCCGAAGCCAGTATGATTACATGACTACGTTAATGTCCTCGAGGCTTATGCAATAGCGGAGCACCCCTCTAATGAAGTGGCAACTCTTGAGGGAGACATTAGTCTCATGGAGAGACGTCGGCATTAAGCCTATACGATGCAATAGTGATGCAAATTCTGTGTATCGTCCACAGTGTGAGGGTGCTAGTGTTTCCAAAGAACTACACCAGTTTAAATCTGCTAGAATCTGAGAGCGGTGACCGTAGCCGTGCCAGTGTCATAGATGTACACTAGCAGAATGACCCCGACAGTGTAGTCGTGGCTTATGCAATTACCAAGCATACGCCTAATGGCGATACAATTCCTGAGGCACTGTTAGCGGCTTAGAGAGGCATCGGCAGAGAGCTTGTAGTAGGCCACTACGACACAATTTCTGTGTCTCACGCAATCGCAAAGCAATTTCTGTAATGCATCGTCAATGTGAGGCTGTGAGAGTTCCAGTAAACAGGCAGCGGTGCATCGGTTACAAGTTGCTGGGCTCTCAGGAGGGGTTCCATCCGGCAGATTTATCCGCATCAGTCTCAAAGATATACACCAGCAGAATAACTCTGACAATGACCTCGAGGCTTATGTAAAAGCCAAGCACACGCCCAATGGCGAGTCAATTCCTGAACGTGGCATTAGTGCCTCTGACGGACGTCAGAAAGCCTATGATATCCAATACCGAAGCAATTTCTGTGACCCATCGTCAATGGAAGTGTGCATTGCTTACAGGTTGCTAGAATCCTAGGAGATGTTCCACACGGTAACCGTAGAAGTACAAGTATCATAGATGTACACTATCAGAACGGCTCCGACAATGACGTCGTGGCTTATGCAATAGCCCAGCACCTGCCTAATGGTGAGGTAATACCTGAGTTTCTAAGAGAGCTGTCGGCAGTAAGCCGGTAGTATTCAATCACGACGCAATTTCCGTGCCGCATCATCAGATTGAGGCTGCAAGGGTTGGAGTAAACGGGCAGTGGTGAATGGGATACTAGCTACTGTACTCGCAGGAGAGTTTGCATGTGGTGACCGTAGCCGCCGGAGTATCTTAGATGTACATTAGCAGAATGACACAGTCAATGTCCTCGAGGCTTATGCAGTAGCCCAGCAGCCGCCTCTTTTCGACACAACTCCTGAGGGCAGCATTAGTCTCTTGGAGAGAAGTCGACATTGAGCCAGTAATATTAGATCCCGATGCTATTTCTGTGTCGTATCGTCAATGAGAGGGTGTAAGGGTTACAGTAGCCTAGCAGTGGTGCATCGGATACAAGCTAGTGGACTTCCAGGAGTGGTTCCATGCAGCTCGAGTATCTTTTCTTTTTTTTTTTTTTTTTTTTTTTTTTTTTTTTAATAAGAGGTGGAGCCCCTCCACGCCCACACTGGCATGATGGCCAACACAAAAGGTCTACTGCCATCTCTGCATAAGGGTTAGTATTCACTAAAGTGAGGTGTCGCAGGATGTGGGTACTGCGATGTTTGCGTACGTCTGGTTAGGATTAACCATTAGTACGCGCTCATCTGGAGATAGATTGGTCGAAATCTGACGAAGGGTAGCGGTTTGAAGGGCAGAGGAAAAAAAGTGCCAAAGCAAGAGCCAAGGGAAAATAACCTCTGCGAAAGTTAGGTCGGGCGGCAAGAGCAGTAGCTGTTGTCTTGCTGCCTGCGATAGGTTGTGCAAGGATAGGCTTTGTTAGTAGTCGTTGTGCGTTTGTGCTGCTCGGCGGCTGGCGCTGGGTGCTGGTACAGACTCCTCGTTCAGCGTCCTGCAACCTGCAACAGTTAGGTTTGTTATCGGTCTTGTGTCCGATAGGTCATATACCGGAGGCACAGTGTGAGGGAGTGTTGGCAGATTGTTCGTGCGTCTGTGGGCGAGCTCGTCGGTGTCCCTGCTGTGGCCTGTTGGTCGGCTCTAATAGCAGCTGGTAGTTACCAGTCAGTGTTGCTGATATGCAGGGGCTTGCCGGCGTTTGTCGCTGTTTGCGTATGTTAGTTTACCATAGGTGGTTATGCCCTAGCTAGCAGTGTCTTTGGCCGCTTGTGTTTCCACCTGTGGTTGTGATCGTAGTTTCCCAGAGTGAGGATGAAAGGATTGTTCGAGTGTCTCGAGTTCCTGTATAGTCGTGTGGCGTGTTTCTTGAAAACTTCCTTGAGGGTATCAAGGCGGTATTCATGGTGAAGATCCACGGTGCGTGTGTAGCGTGGAGCATTGCTGATGATACGTAGCACCTTGTTCTGTATGATCTGCAGGCGGCGCAGTCGTGTGGGAGCTGCATATCCCCAGACGGGAGATGCGTACGTCATCAGAGGTCTAATCAGTGTCATGTATAAGGACCTCGACACCCTCCTATTCAGTGTGCTTTCCCTGTTGAGCATTGTGTAGAGCTGTTTGAGCCTCGCGTGCGCTCGGTTGGCAACGTATTCGATGTGGTCCCCCCATGTAAGTTTCCGGTCCAGCCAGACACCAAGGTATCTGACTTTCTCTCGGAAACGTATTGGGCGTGTATGTAGTGTTATCGGTCTACAGTGTTGGTGTTTGCGCAGTAGTTTCGGTCTGCGTGTGAACAGAACTGCTTCGCACTTGTCAATGTTTACTTTAATACGCCATCGCTCCAGCCAAGGCTCTGCTGTTCTGAGTGCTGTCTGTATTCGTGAGTTGATGTTCGACGGTTTCCAGTCTTGCGCGAGGATGGCTGTGTCATCCGCGTAGACGGCTAACGTCGTGTTTCTTGTCGCTGGGAAGTCATTAATGTACAGGTTAAACAAGATGGGCCCTAGGATGCTTCCTTGGGGTACTCCAGCTTGGATACCGTGTTGTGTTGATTGTTCATCCTGCACGTTAGTGTTGAAACATCTGTTCGTGAGATATGAGTGTATGAGACGCACGAGTCCGTCCGGGAAACCAGCTTCGCTTAGTTTGCGTATGAGTCCGTTGTGCCAGAGACGATCGAAAGCCTTTTCGATGTCTAGGAACACGGCCCCTGTGGCTTTGTTCATGTTGTAGCTGTGTGTTATATGTTCGACTACGCGGAGGAGTTGTTGTGTTGTCGAGTGGTGATTCCTAAAGCCGAATTGCTCCGGTCTTAGGGTGTCGTTGGCGATGCAATGCCTAGTGATACGTTTTAGTATTACCTTCTCAACAATCTTGCTGAGCGAGCACAGCAGACTGATAGTTCGGTGATTTTGTGGGAGGGAGTGGTCTTTCCCTGGCTTCCTGAACATCAGGACCTTGGCCGCCTTCCAAAAGTCAGGGAAGTGTTGGTGTGTCAGGATGGCATTCGTTAATTGTGTGAGGTATTCTACGGCTTTATCCGTGAACTCCTGGAGGAATGCCATCAGGCCCAGGGGCTTTTCTAGCGTTGGTGTGCTTGATAGCCCATGTGACTTCATTTGTGCTTGTACGTCTTATTTCGTTGCGCGAGGGCTGGGCTACAAGTCGTGTAACCTCCTGGTCCGTTTCAAGTGTGAATGCTGGGTCTGAAGGAACCAGATTCGGCATGAAAGACGCTGCAAGTGTTGTGGCCATAAGCTCTGCCTTCTCCGTCGCGGAATAGGCTGGGCCGTCTGGTCCTTGTAACGTGGGAATGTAATGTTTCTCCCTGGTGAAGTGTCTGGCCAGCTGCCACACGCCAGGACGTGTGGTATCCAGCCCAGCGAGTTTCTGTCCCCATTATTCGTTTCTGAATGTTTGAATTATATTCCGTATTATGCCCTGGAGTCTGTTGACGTGCAGTTTGTAGAACGGGCGCCTGGTACGCTGCCAGTATCTCCTGAGGCGGTTCCTCATTGAGATAAGGCCCAGGATTTCCTGGGGCAGGGCCGTCGAGTGTTGTCTTGGTGTTGTAAATGGAATGGCGTCAGTCATTGCGTCTTGGACGGCAGTTGTGAGAGCCTCCACAGCCTCATCGATTTGCTGTGTGTTGTTAATTTCGTGTGTGTCAGGAATGCGACTATCAAGCGTTTCCTTGAACAGTGTCCAATTCGCACGCTTGTAGTTGAGCATCCTGCGTGGTTGGATGTCCTGCAGTGTCTCTTCCATGTGCAGTATCACAGGCATGTGGTCTGAGTCCAGATCGTTTTCAACCGTTAGGTTGAGTGTACATGTGATGCCCTTTATGAGGGCTATGTCTAACACGTCTGGCCTATGTCGGTCCTGTGTAGGCACGAACGTGGGAACGTCCGGTCCAAGTATAATGTAGTTTCGGCCTAGCGCGTGTTCGTACAGTTTCTTGCCGTTGGAGGTTCGTATTCGTGAGTTCCAATCAGGGTGTTTTGCGTTGAGGTCTCCAGCGGCTATTACCCGCGGTGCTATGTTGAGTACTGTGCTGATATCGCGTGTTACTATGTGATTAGGAGGATTGTATAGCGATAGCAGTGTGGTGTTGGCTCCGTTGAACTTGACCCTGACGGCCGTAGCCTCTAGTCTTTCAAGTGCTGGGAGCTCGATGTTCGTGTGGTCTATGTCTCTGTGTATGATGATTGCCGTGCCGCCTCCCCTCCTGCCATCTGCTCGGTCGGTACGATAGACGCAATAACCTGGGAAGTTTAGTTGTTTGCGAGGCGTAAGCAGTGTTTCGTTCACAAGAGCGATTCGGATACCCTTTCGCTCCATGAACGCGGCCATCTCGGCTTTTTTGCTTGCGATCCCGTTGGTATTCCAAAACAGGATCTGTGTGATTGTGTTTAAGTCTGCGTTTCGGGGCTGGTGTGGTGTATTATCCATGTAGTAGTGTGAAAAGCGGTGTGATAGTGGCTTGGAAGCTAGTCCAGTTAAGCGTACCCGACATGAACTGCATGAAGAGTTGTGAGACACACCCCATAATCTTCGTGACTATTTCGGTGGTCGTGCGTCCGGGGAATAATGTTTCCATTATTCTCTGGAATGTTGTCGTAATGTTGGTCATGTCGGCCTGCGAGTTATTGGTCGTGTTAGCGGCCGCTTGTTCCAGTGTCGGCGTTTGGTGAGGGCTGGCCTGCGAGTCGGTTGTTCGTGTGGCAGTTGTGGTCGCCTGTGTATTCTCTGTGGTGAGTGGGTGTGTAATGTGGGTTGTTTAGTTGGTGTCCGGGATGTATTCGTGGGTGTTGGTGTTCTGTTGCCTGTGTGGTTGTTGTGGTGTGGTCTTGTTCCTCGTGCTGCGGCTGTTTCTCCTTCTCCTCCTCCTCTGGCGCTGTGGTTGTCCCTGTGTAGGTGCGTTTTCTGTAGCCTGTGGTGGTCTGTAGTTCGCGATCTCAGGGGGTAGGGTGGTGTTGTTGCCTGTTTCGTGTGGTGTGCCCGGTGCGGGTGTGGTGTCAGGTGTTGCGCTTGTCTGTTGTGTGTCTGTTGCTGGGGGTGTTTGCTGAGCGTGTTCTGAGCTCTGGGGCTCCTCTGACCGTCCCGCGCTGCTGGGGCTGCCAGCGACCACTCCAGCGAAGGATATTCCACTTCTTACTGGGCGCGGGGGCGGTTTTGGAACTGTGATGGTGGTAGGTTTCGCATGTTTCGCGATTTTGCGCCTCAGAGCTGCTTTGTAAGCAATGCACCCTCTGTAGTTTGCCGGATGGGCAGCACCACAGTTGGCGCACTTGCGAGGTGCTGTATGGGGGAGTTTGCAGCGTTGGGTTGTGTGACCGCCAGCGCAAATGCGGCAGCGGGGTGCGAGACCGCATCTGATACCCGCGTGCGCATAGCGCTGGCAGTTGTGGCATTGTTGGGGGGTGCGCGGCGTGTTGTAAATTTCTACATTTACGACCATGTGAAGAAATAGCTTTAACTTCAGCAGGTCGCGGGATTTGGCCGTGTCTGCCAACTCCGCCATGTAGTTATGAGACGGTCTCGCTGTGCCGAACTCTGACATTCGGTTTACCCGAATGCACTCCCACCCGAGAGCAGAGAGTTCATTGTGTACTGTGTCGGTCGGGGTTCGTGAGTCTATCCCCTTTATCACGTACTGCTGTGTTTTTTCCAGGACTGTCCAGGACGTGAAGTGTTCTACCTTCATTTCTTTAAGAAAGTCCAGTAGATTTGTGTAGTGTGCCTTGTTCGCCACGTACAGTGCGGCGTGTTCCCCGGTGAGCTTAGAGTAGTATGTTGTGGGGCTGTGCTGATTGTTAAATTCCTTGTTTAGGAGACTTAGGTCTCCGTAGTTGTGGATGATGACCGGTGGGAAGCCAGTCGCGGTGTTGTTTGTGTTCTGCGTAGCTACTTGTATATTTGTGGTTGCTGCAGTCGCAGGGTTGTTTGTGTTGGTCCCTGTGTTATTGTTGTTTGTTCGCGGCGTGGATGGTGTTGGCAGCAGCGCTCGGCCGTTGCCTCGTGCGTTTGTGGGCTCACTTGTTTGCGTATTTGGCTGCTGTTTGCGCCTTGGGCCGACCTGCTGCCACGGCCCGTCTTCATCTGTGTTTGTTGTGTCCTCTGTCGGCTCTGGATCCGGTTCCGTCGGTGCCTGGGCCGCCAGAGGTGAGATAGGGGCATGTCCTTCTGTTGTTCAGCAGGTGCCTGTGTGTGTGGTGTGGGTGTTTCTGTATGTGTGTTTTCGCTGCCCATCAGCTCTGCGATCAGCTCCAGCTGTTCCGCGATCTGTTTGTCCTTCAAGGCAACCTGCTCTTGGAAGGTGGACAGTGGGACGGAAATGATGGCGGGAGTAGCCGGCATTACCGCCTCTTGTGCTGCAGCTTTGCTGCGGGTGAGTGGTGGGGAAGCACAGGAAAGATCGGACATCTTTGCTGTTTCGGGAGTATTTATTTATTTGGATAGGGAAGGATGGATGCACGACAATTTTGCTCTTTTTCAAGAAGCGACAATATTTGCTTTTTAGCGAAAGCGCTGTGTATCGTGTTCCTACAGAAGAGGGGTGTCCCTACGACCTATCTGCGCGGAGTGCAATGCGCGGCGCAAGAGAGCGCGGGTTGAAGAGAGCGGCCTACAGTGCGCGGGGTTATCCGACGTGAACGGGCCCCTGACACTGAGATTACCCTACGAAAGAACGGGAGAGTCCCGCTGGGGAGATTTACAACCGAAGTTGCAGGAAGTTGAGCCGAAGCTCTTGCCACTTAGCGCCCGAAAGCGTTAAGCGGCTTGCGCGGGTTCGTGCCGCTCAGTAGAGCGTCACTGGCAGCTACGCCAGTTGCAGCTTGTTAGAGACCACTCCGAGGAGCTATCAGCGGGCAGCTACGCCAGGTGCAGAGAGCAGCGTTCCGCTCGGGTCGGCTGCTCGACTGCGAGTCGCTCGAGTATCATTGACGCACACTAAAAGAATGACTCCGAGAATGTCCTCGAGGCTTATGCAAGAGCTCAGCGCCCACTTAGTGGCTAGACAACTCCTGAGCGAGGCATTATTCTTTTGAAGAGAAGTTGGAGTGGAGCCTATAATATTCAACTGCGAAGCAATTTCTGAACCGCATCGTGAATGTAAGCGTGGGAGAGTTACAGTGCATGAGCAGAGGTGCATCGAATAGTTGGACTCTGGGGAGAGGTTCGATGCAGTGTCATAGATGCCAGTATCATAGATGTTTGCTAGCAGAATGGCTCCGACAAAGTCCTCGCGCCTTATGCAATAGGCAGGCACCCGCCGAATGGCGGAACAGTCCTTGAGGCCGATATTAGTCTATTGGAGAGAAGTCCACATGGAGCGTGATTGTCTAAACTGTGAAGAAACTTCTCTATGGCATTGTCAGTGTGAGGGTAGGAGGGTTACAGTAAAAAGTTAGTGCTGCATTGGATACAAGCTATTCGTCGCCCAGGAGAGGTTGTATGCAGTAACTGTAGCAGTGCCAGTATCATAGATGTACGCTAGCAGAATGCCACTGACAAAGTCCTCCCGGCTTATTCAGTAGCCAAGCACCAGACTAAGGGCCATACGGATCCTGTGGGCGGCATTAGTCTGTTGGAGAGATGTCGGCTTTCAGCCAGTAGTATTCAATCACGAATCATTTTCTGTGTCGTATCGTCAATACGAGGTTGCAAGGTGAAGTAAATGAGATGGGAAGTGGTGTTACGGATACAAGCTACTGGTGACCTTATCCGCGTTAGTAGCATAGATGTACATTAGCAGAATGACTACGACAGTGTCCTCGAGGCTTATGCAAATACAAGCACCCTAGAATACTCTTGAGAGCGGTAATAGTCTCTTAAAGAAAAGTCAGCATTGGGCCTGGAGTATTCAAAAATGATTCAGTCTCTGTGTCGCATCGTCAATGTGAGGGTGCGAAGGTTACAGGAAACAGGCAGAGGTGCATCGGATAAAAGCTGCTGGACTCCCAAGAGATGTTCCTCGTGTTGACCGCAGCCGTGGTAGTATCATAAAAGTACATCAGCAGAATAACTCGGTCAGTGTCCTCGAGGCTTATGCAAAAGCTCAGCAGCAGCGTAATTGCGACACCAAACCTCAGAGCAACATTTGTCTCTTCGAGAGACGTCGTCATAGAGCCTGTAGTCAGTCGCGATGCAATTTCTGTGTCGGTTCGACAGTGTGAGAGTGCGAGGGTTACAGTAAACGAGCAGTGGTGAATCTGTTACAAGCTACTACACTCCTACGAGGGCTTCCATGAGTTGACAGTAGCCGCGTAATATCATCGATGCACACTAGCAGGATGACTCCGACAATGTCCATGAGGCTTATGGAGTAGCTCAGCACCCGCTTTATGGCTACACAACTCCTGAGAGCGGCATTATTCTGTTCGATATAAGTTTGAATGGAGCCTGTAGTATTCAACTGCAAAGTAATTTTTGTATCGTATCTTCAGTGTGAGAGTGGGAGGGTAGCAATGAATGGGCAAAGGTGCATCGGATGCACTCTATTGGATTCCCAGGAGCGGTTCGATGCAGTACCGTAGCCATGCGAGTATCATATGTTGTGGACTGGCAAGACAGCCAATCCACAATGACGGGTAGCCGAAAGGCACGCGTTTAAGCTCACGCAGGATGGCGTGAGGTCTGGAACAGGTCAGGGATGTGAGACTAGCATAAATAGTACGTATCTGTTGGAATACTTAACTTTAATCCATAATTGGTGAACATCGGTCTGACGGTAGAGGCATCACAAGATAAATAGCAATTGATAATGGCGCCTTGCTAGGTCGTAGCAAATGACATAGCTGAAGGCTATGCTAACTATCGTCTCGGCAAATGAGAGCGTAACTTGTCAGTGAACCCTCGCTAGCAAAGTCGGCTGTAAAACTGGGGCGAGTGCTAGGACGTCTCTCTAGACCTGCCGTGTGGCGGCGCTCGGTCTGCAATCACTGACAATGGCGACACGCGGGTCCGACGTATACTAACGGACCGCGGCCGATTTAAAGGCTACCACCTAGCAAGTGTGGTGTCTGGCGGTGACACCACATCATAGATATTTGCTAGTAAAATGACTCTAACGAAGTCCTCGCGCTTTGTGCAATAACCCAGATTCCGCCGAATGGCGAAACAACTCTTTGGCGACATTAGTCTGTTGAAAGAAGTCGGCATTGAGCCTGTGGTATTCAGTCACGAAGCAATATCTGTGTCGCATCATCGATGGAGGATGGGAGGTTTACAGTTAACGGGTTGTGGGGCATCGGATACAAGCTATTTGACTTTCAGGAGAGGTTCCATGCAGTGACCGTAACCATGGCAGTATTATGGATGTACACTAGCAGAAAGACTTCGTCAATGTTCTAGAGGCTAGAATACCCCTGACGGAGACATTGGTCTCTTGGAATGAAGTCAGCATATGGCCTGTAGTACTCAATGGCGATGCAATATCTGTTGCATCTTCATTGTGAAGTTGCCAGGGTTACAGTAAACGGGCAGTGGTGCATCAGATACAAGCTACTGCACTCTCAAGAGATGTTCCATGTGCTAACAGGCCGCATCAGTATCATAGGCGTACACTAGGAGAATGACTCGTTCAAATTCCTCTAGGCTCATGTAATAGCCCATAATTCACCTAAAAGCGAGATAACTCCTGAGGGCAGCGTTAGGCACTTGGAGAGGAGTCGGTATGTAGCCTATAGTATTCAATCGAGGAGCCATTTCTGTGTCGCATCATCAGTGCGAGGTTACAGGAAACAAGCAATTGTGAATCGGATACAAGCTAATGCACTTCTAGGAGAGTTTCCATGCGGTGACTGAAGCCGCTCCAGTGTCATAGATGCACACTAGCAGAATGACTCCGACAGTGTCCTCGAGACTTATTCAGTAGCCAGCATCCGCCTAATGGTGAGACCATGATTGAGGGCAGCAATACGTGCTTGCTGAAGAGTCGGCACAGAGCCTGTAGTATTCAGTTGATGAGCCAGTTCTGTGTCGCATCGTCAATGTGAGGGTACGAGGGTTAATGTAAACGGGCAGTGGTGCATCGGATATAAGCTATTGGACTCCTGGAGAGGTTCAATACAGTGACTGTAGCCGCGCCAGTGTCATAGGTGTTTGCTAGCAGATTGACTCCAACAAAATCCTCGTGGCTTATGCAATGGCCCAGCATCTGCAAAAAGGCGAAACAGCTTCTTACGGGATCATTAGTCTGTTGGTGAGTCGGGATGCAATTTCTATGTCGCTTCGAAAAAGTGAAGGGCGAGGCTTAGAGTGAAAGGGTGGTGGTGCGTAGGATACACGCCGCAGGTCACCCAGGAGAGTTTCCATGCGGTTATCGTAGCAGCGCCAGGATCTTTGATGTACAGTAGCAGAATGACTCAGACAATGTCATTGATGCCTATTTAATAGTCCTGCACCCGTGTAATGGTGAGACAGTACCTTAGTGCGCCGATAGCCCTTTGGAGTGAAGTTGGCATGGAGCTTGTAGTAATCAAACGCGACGTAATTTGTGTGTCGAATCGTCAATGTGAAGGTGCGAGTGTTACAGTAAATGGGTAGTCGTGCGTCTGATACAAGCTACAACTCTCCCAGGAAAGGTTCCATGCCATGACTGTAGCAAAGCTAGTAGCATAGATGAACACTAGCACCATGAATCTGTCAATATCCTTGAGGGTTATGCAACAGCACAGCACCCGCCCAATGCAGAGACAACTCCTGAGGGCGGCATCAGTCTCTTGGAGAGATGTCATCATTGAGACATTAGTATTGAATCACGATGAAAATTCAATGCCATATAATCAATATGAGGTTGCGAGCGTATAGTCAACGGGCAGCAGTGCAGCAGATAGAAGCTACTGGACTCTCAGGAGAGGTCCCATGTGGTGACTGTAGCCGCGTCAGCATCATATTTGTATACTAGCAGAATGACTCCGACAATGTCCTCGACGCTTATGCAATAGTCAAGTACCCACCTGATGCAGAGACAATTCCAGAAGGCGGCGTTAGGCTCTTGGAGGGAAGTCGCCATGGAGCCTGTAGTATTCAATCGAGATGGAGTTTCTGTGTCGCATCGTCAGCGGGAGGGTGCGAGGGTTACAATAAACGGGCAGTGGTGTTACGGATACAGGCTACAGATCTCCCATAATACGGTCCTTGCTGTACCCTAGCTGTACGATAGATGTACTCTAGCAGAATGACACCAACAATGTCTTCGACGCATGTGCAATAGCTCATCACCCGACTAACAGCGAGAAAACACCTCAGGGCGGTATTAGTTCCTTGGGGGGAAGTTGGCATGGAGCCTGTAGTACTCAATCGCGATAAAATTTCTGTGTCGCTTCGAAAAAGTGAGGGGCGAGGGTTACAGTAAAAGGGCGATCCTGCCTAAGATACAAGCTACAGGTCTCCCAGGAGAGGTTCCATGCCGTGACTGTGTCATAGATGCATACCAGTAGAATGACACCTACAAAGTCATCGACGCTTATGCAATTGCCCAGCATCCACGTAATGGCGAGACAACACCTCAGAGTAGGACTAGACCCTTGGAGAGAAAGCGTTATGGAGCCTCTATTATTCAATCACGATCCAATTTCTATGTCGCGACTTCAATGTGAGCGTTGCGAGGATTACAGTAAATGGGCAGTGGTGCGTCGTATACGTACTACAGATCTCGCAGGAGAGGCTCCATGCCGTATCATACTGTAGATACCCACCTAATGGCGAGACAACACCTGAGGGCGGCATTAGGTCCTTGTAGGGAAGTCGGTATGGAAGATGCAACTTCTGTGTCGCAATGTCAATATGAGGGTGCGAGGGATTTAGTAAATGGGCAATAATGCGTCGGATACAATCTACAGGTCCATCAGGAGAGGTTAAATTCGCTCACTGCAGCAGCGTCAGTATCTTAGACGTACACTAGCTGAATGACCCTAACAATGTGACACACACTCATACAGTAGACCAGCATCCGTCTAATTAAGAGGCAACACCTGGAGGCTTCATTTGTGCCTTGGAGGGAAGTTGCCGTGTAGCCTCCAGTATTCAGTCGTTATGCAATTTTTGTGTCGCATCGTCAATGCGTGCGTGCAAGGGTTACAGTAAATGGACAGTATTGCGTCGGATACAAGCAACAGGCTTCCCTGGTGAAGTTCTACGTGGTGACGTAGCAGCGTCAGTAACATAGATGTACACTAGCAGAATGACTCAGTCAATGTCCTCGAGGCATATGCAATATCCCAGCTCCCGCCTAATAGCGAGACAACACCTGAGGGCAATATTAGTCCCTTAGAGAGAAGCCGGAATGGAGCCGGCAGTATTCAATCTCGATGCAATTTCTGCATTGCATTTTCAATGTGTGGTTTACAGTAAATCGGCAGTGGTGCGTCAGATACAAGCTGAAGTTCCCACAGGAGGATTTCCATACAGTGATTGTGGCAGCGCCAATATCATAGATTTATACTTGCAGAATGACTCAGACATTGTCCTCGTGCCTTATGCAGCAGCCCGCCCCCCAATTAATGGTGAGACAACTCCTGAGGGCGGCATTAGTCTTTGGAAAATAAGTCTTCCTGGAGCCTGTTGTATTCAATAGCAATGGAATTTCAGTGTCGCATCGCCAATGTGAGTCTGCCATGGTCAAGGTAAGCGGGCAGTGGTGCATTGGATACAAGCTACTAGACTCCATTGCCGCGCCAGGATCATAGATGTACACTATCCGAAAGACTCCGAAGTGTTTTAGAGGCTCATGCAACAACCCACCACCCAATTAATGGTGAGACAACTCCTGAGGGCGGCATTAGTCTTTTGGAGAGAACTCGGCATCGAGCCTGTAGTATTCAGTCGCAGTGCACTTTGGTGACGCATTGTCTATTTGAGTGAGCTAGGGTTACAGTAAACGAAATGTGGTGCGTCGGATTCAAGGCACTGGACTCCCAGGAGAGGTTGCATGCAATGACAGTAGCCTCAGCTGTATCAAAGATGTACTCCATCGCAATGACTCAATCAAATTCATCGAGGCTTATCAATAGCCCAGAACCCGCCTAATGGCCAGACTACTCCTTAGGGTGGCGTGAGTCTCTAGGAGACAAGTCGGTACGGACACTATAGTATTCAGGCACGATACACTTTATGTCGCATCGCCAATGTGAGGGTGCCAGCGTTTCAGTAAGCCGGCAGTGATGGATCGGATACAAGCTACTAGTCTCCTAGGAGAGGCTCCATGCAGTGACAGTAGCCGCGACGTTATGGCAGATATACACTAACAGAATGCCCTCGAGGCTTAAGCACTATCCCAGCTCCCTACTAATGGCGAGAAATCGGTTCGGCATTAGGCTCTTGGAGAGAAGCCATCATGTAAAATATTACATTCATTCACGAAGAATTTTCTGTGACGTATTATCAATGTGAGGTTGTAAGGGTTATGGTAAATGGGCAGTGGTGCTTTGGATACAAGGTGAAGTTCCATGCGGTGACCATAGCAGTGTGGGTATCATATATGTACAGTCGTGGACAAAACGAGCGAGACCCCTCGCCTTTTCGTTATGCTGATCCGCACGGCTTTAAAGTCTGTTACACAGCATAACAGGCAAGGCGACGAAGTGCTACCAACATTCTATGCACAGGCGTGAAATTGACAAACTGTCTGAACTTCTAAGTTCTAGGGGACTGATGACCGTAGATGTTAAGTCCCATAGTGCTCAGAGCCATTTGAACCATTTTTTTGGCCAAATGATCTGCAGTTTCTGTTGCACAGAGCTTTCTGGACTCAAAAACATGAATTTTCTACCTTTATGTCACCGCTAATGTGACA
Organism: Schistocerca americana; assembly: GCF_021461395.2. Classification (NCBI taxonomy): domain Eukaryota; kingdom Metazoa; phylum Arthropoda; class Insecta; order Orthoptera; family Acrididae; genus Schistocerca; species Schistocerca americana. The sequence goes on along the minus strand of NC_060122.1, from coordinate 124,748,974 downwards.
ATCTTTAGGGATGTTTATCGAAATAACAAAATACTGTTATTAGACAGTAAATTTAGTGGGATAATTCTGCACCATCCCAGGAAATAAACGGCTACATATCTGCCAAACGTATTCTACACTGTTTAGAATTCTCCACTAGACTCGCCACAGCCAGAAACCGTTCATTAGCCGAAGTGTTTCTTAAGCTAGCTAGTAATGGGAACGTTCGCACTTCTAAAACGCGGTGGCATTTATGCTGGGATGTGAATTACCACGTGTATAGGCAAATGGATTCTATTTGCATTCCTGTAAACGTGATTTGGATCGAAAGCGTAGCTACGATTAGCATGCTGATGTATCGACTGCAAGTAGCACATTTCGAATAAAGAGTAGGGAGTGTTATTTATGTGGCCCTTACCTTCAGTAACTGTCGTAGCTGTTTTCGTTGTTAGGATTTCGTCACCTAAATCGGTAAAAATGGAACCCTACTAGTCTCACTTTCTTGACCGTCTATCGGTCTACCCAACCCTTAAAACCCGTTTACTTCCAGAACGGGTGGACATAATAAGCAGAAATGTATCGCACTTCTTGCGGTAACCGGTCGCTTGGTGGTGTAAAAAAGTGAGCTTCTATGTCAAAGCAATCTAAAGATACGGCCGTTTATGTAAAGAAAATTTACGTGAAAGGTCAAAAAATGGCTTCAAGAACTATGCGAACAAACTGCTTAGGTCATCAGCCCCTAGTCCTAGAACTACTTAAACCTAGCTAGCCTAAGGACATCACAGACATCTATGCCCGAGGTATGATTCCAACCTGCGACTGAAGCAGCCGTGCGGTTCGTGACTGAAGCACCAGGAACCGCTCGGCCACCGCACCATGCGAAACCCTATTCACCTCATGTATAATGATAATATATACTGTCTAGTGAGGATAAACTGTATTCGCCAGCAACTCAGATCGTTTGATCACGTAACTTTTACGAAGCTACATTCAAACTTTGTTCGAAGTCGTCTGAAATATCCATTTATAACACCCTAGGAACGTCGTATGCGATATCCACTTCTGAAGACGCTGGCAGATAGTGCAGTACCATAACAAGTAGGTAAGAATTTATTGTTATTGGTCAATGCATGACACTTGATTTTTATATCAATTTAACGCGCCTAGGTGTTCGTATATGGCTGAAAATAAAGCGCAAAAAGTAAATAAACAGCAAACAACTTCGATGTTCAAATCAAATGAATGTCACATGTCGCAAATACAACATAATTTCGTTGTTACACCTACATGACTACATCAACAGGATTTCTTTGCAATCCAGACTTACGTGCCTGGCAGAAGGTTTGGACTATTTCTCTACCGTCCCACTCATTAACAGTGTGCGGGAAAAAGGACCACATAATCTTTTCTTGTGAGCCTTGAATTACATTATTACTGTTGTTTCTTCCTGTCTAAGTTCCCGAGGAAATAATGTTTTGGCATTCAGAACAGATGTTGGTGATTGAAATTTCGTGAAAAGATCTTGCGGCAACGAAAAACGCTTTTGTTTTCATGAATGTTACCCCAACTCGATTATCAAATCTGGGACCCTCTCTCCCCTATTTCGTTACATTGCAAATCGTGCTACCGTTCCTTGGACGTTTTTACATGCACAGTCAATCACGTCTGTCAAGGATATTATAGCAGTGGACGGACAAACGTAGTGTAGGCAGTGTTTTGAGTTGGCCTGTTGCGTATTCTTAGTGTGCGGCCAATAAAACGCAGTCATTCGTTTGCCTTTCCCACAAAAGTATGTTTTACTGGGTACTGAGATGAACTGACAGTGCTTCGACTTTTGTTTTGTTATGTAACCGAAAGTTAATTATTGTTACTGGACGCAGCTTTCGTGTTAAATGTATTCCTCATTCAACAGAGTACGCTCCTCGTACACCACACATAACTCTGTCAAAGTATTAAATTGTTACTGATGTTACCAAGTTGCAGTGGTCATCTTAACTTGCCGTTTATAAAAAAAGGAAAATATTACAGCAAAATGTAGCAACTAAGAAGCGGAGTATCCAAATAAAAAAACATTTACGGTTTAAGTAGTTGCAGTAGGTCTACTACACAGTAACGTAAATTAGGAGCAAAGTCCATTAGTAGATCGTTATCAGGAAATCCAGCCCTCATAATGCAAAGTGACACTACAAGAAAGAAAGTTTCCAAACACGTCAATGAGTAGTCGAGGAAAGTGGACGCATTCTGTCTATCTGTCTACTGAATCCCAACGCACGCCACTTACGAGGGGACACGCTAAGTGTCATACCCCGATCTTGCTGAAACTTCGCTCAGTGAAAGAGGGGACAAAATAAGCGAACACTTGTCTCGGCTTATCTGCTTACGCTCTACCGCTTCTGAGAAAACGGCGGTCAAAGTTTTCAATGCGCTGTTGCTATAGTGTAGATACCTCTGAAGTGGTGGCTCTGCGGCTACCATAGCCACTTCGGAACTTTGCGCTGCGAGTTCGAAACCCGGTTTATCCTTTTTTCTCCCCCTCACTCTCTGAATTATCTACGAATGTTTATTCCAATTTATGTTGAAACGCTGTTGTCGTTATTCGTCAATTAATTTACTGTGTAAAGAAATAAGTTAAAAAGGGAACACACAGGGCGTAGTGGGGTGATCACTCTGTTGAAGAAATAATTCAGAGGCCAAGATCGCTTAAATACTGTTTACTGGATAACCGGTTTCAACACACTAAAGGTGCCATCATCGGATCTGAATGTAGATTAACATTTATAAACCATTTGGATATAACGATACATGAGACAGACCAGATGATTTTAGATCAGCTTGTCTCATTCGTTTATTATTTTTTAAATTCATCAATTACACATAAAGTTAATCGGCGAATAATGACAACGTTATTTCAACACAAATTAGAAAAAAAAAACCATTCGTAGATAATTCTGGTAGAGAGGCAGGAAAAAATAATAATAAAAAGACCCAATATGGTCTCGAACACGGGAATCAAAGTTAAGAAGGAACGACGGTAGCCACTGAGACACCGCTTCAATTGCGTTCTCGGCTGCACTATAGCAACAGCGCGTTGATAACTTTGACCGTCGTTTTCTCGGAAACGGTCGAATGTCTGCAGATAAGTCGAAACACATGTTCGCTTATTTTGTCCTCTCCTTCACTGAGCAAAGTTTCCGAACAATCAGCCTATGACACCTGGCGAGTTCCCCTCGTTAGTCGAGTCGCTTCTTACGCCCGGCGAGAATTATGTATGCCTCAGAGTAAACTGCGCCACTTGCAAACACGGCGAGCGGGGATAAACATGTTTTCCTTCTTATAAGGCAGCCTTCTACAGCTAAAATTCACGAAGTGTTCTTCAGGTTGCCTCAGATATTTCAGAAATGTTTCTTGCGTTAGGCCTGCCGCATATGTAAAACGTAAGCATTTCATTTCATGTAACATTTATCAGGAAAAGACATGACAAGAGTGGACGAGTCCCTTCTGAGAAAAATTACAGGTTCTAAGTTTCTCCCCTATGTAATGACACGGGTACGGGCTTGCGATCTCTCGTTTCTGCCATCGATTTCCGTGTTACACATACTTGGCCACTGCGTTGTGGCTGCCATCGTGGAGGAGGCAGTCTGTTTCCTGCTAGCGCTGCTTCCGCAGCAGATATTAACCGCGACGAATCATTCAGTCAACGCTAAATGGCCCATCTGGCTGAGGAAGACAAGGGCGCTATAATAGCACTCCATGCAGAGGGATCTTCAAATGGCTATGTAGCAAGAACTATGGGTCTTCACAAGTCGACGGTAGCCAGGTGGATCAGACGACAGGAAGAGAGTGGTAACCTGAATGGGAGGCCTCATGGCCGTCGCTGCAAATCAACACCAGCTCAGGATCAGCAGATACGCCGTTTCAACCACCCATTTGCCAGACAAATTCAACAAACTTTGGGTCTCAATGTTAGCAGTAAGGCCGTCACTCGTCGTCTAAGGAAGGGAGACTGTGAGCAAGAAGCGCTGCTGTGAAAGGGACATTGACGGTTTCCCACATAGAAGCCCGCCTTGCTTTTGCTGCTGAAAATGTCGTCCAACCTCTCTAGTTTTGGAGGCGAGTGATTTTCACGGACGAAAAAGTTTTCTCTACGGCATCAACTGGAAAAGTACTTGTTTACCGGCCTAAAGGTGCTAGGTATAATCGAAAATATATTTACAGTTGCCGAAGGAGTGGCAGGGAGTCGGTAACGGTATGGGCATGGATATCGGCCGAAGGGTGTGGGCTCCTGTGGGAAGTGGAAGGAAGACTCGATGCGCCCAATTACATATCAGTTCTGGAGAACGTGATGTTGCCTTCTGTTACAGCAAGATTTGACGATGATCAGATCATATTCCAACAAGATCGCTCGCCTATTCATATGACACGTGTGGTTAAGAGATGGTTCGACGACCATAGTAATATTACTGTAATGAAATGGCCACCTAAAGGAGCTGACATGAATCCCATTGAGAATATTTGAGCAGAAATTGTCAGAGTAATACGAGAAGCCGACAGCTTTCTGATGTGATTCATGACGCTTGGAATGAGTTACTTGAACCTCCTAGTTATGTGGCTCGAGTTGTGGGCTCAATGCCCAACAGACTTCGAGCTGTTGTGGAAGCCGAAGGAGGCTATTCGCGATACAGTGCATCAGCAGAGGTGTTTTTTTTTTCAGCCCTTCACCAATCAGCTGCAACAGCTGTTTCCAGTTTTTATTTTTTATTTTTTTTTTACAGACGTATATTTTATATAATTTCAAGGAAACGCAGTAAGCGAAATGTGGACAAACAAATTAATTCACAGCAAGATATGTAATATTTAATTTGATAAGAGAAGAAATACCTTATATATTCATGCAGTATAAAAGATACATGACACACGTGTATATGCAAGATGGGTACAAAACAATTCACCACAAACGAAAAATATTGAGTAGAAGCTCGCCGATGAAGGCGTAATTGGCGAACAAAGGTTGGGCTAGAAGGAGAGGTAAGGAGGCCCGAAAAAGCAGAGAAAAATCAAATACCCAATAGACTTTGAGTCGTTGTCGCAGCAGAGGGCGGTTGGTATATGTGATTCGGAGCAACAGTGGAAGAATAGTTTTATTTATTGGTTTTTGAGGCTTTATTTTGTGACGGCTAAACAGTGCTGCATCATGAGACCCACTATTTGTCCACATGTGACTAAAAATCAGAGTTGTAAAAAAATTTGAGTGGTGCCAAAGTTCTCTGGAAGAGTAACGTGTTTTAGATAAGAAGATGATTTTTAGTTCATTTCATTTTAACCAGTCACACTATGCTTTGACATTCTAATCTTTGATTTCATTTTATTATTATGTATCTTTTCTTCAGTGAAAGTCAACGGTAGTAAGTTTCAAGATATGAAGAATAACTGGAAGTTTTTAATTTGTGGAATAGCGTATTTAACAGTTAATATTTTCAACAAATCTGTAGTTATAGGACATACTAAGAAGGAAGTCAAAAATGGCATTGTGGAAAGATCAGGTTGGTCTCTAAAGGGTATCGACGGTAAAATAACAAATACGAAACTATGGGTAACAACTATTGTTGATGGTGAGGAGCCATAATCGATATGCCACTATTCTGTAATTGTATTTCTGAAGTTTATCGTCAGTCCTAGCATTGAAACCGATACTCTGTTTTACGTAAAGAATATAATCTTCAAAATTTATTTAGCAGCGCAGAATATTAAATCATAGTTTATAGATCAGGAACCTAATCCAACTGCCTTTAATTTTATTCTCACGGATGACATTGAGACAGTAAATAAGAAGAGAAATAACAAAACTCTCAGAATCAATATAGAGAATTCAAGTCTCCAGTGGATTCAAAAGTTTGCTATAATAGCGAAGAATTGCTTTTACTGACTCCTTCATGCCTACGTTTTCTGTTCGAAACTAGGACTAGCTAGGTAAACAATTTTTCCACAAATTGTCAAATTGGAAGTCGGAGAGCCAGTTACATAAATTACGATGACAACTAACGTTCTTCGAATAAACTGATCACAGGAGGCATCCAAAGCATTTATTGTGAGTTACATGCATAGTATGTAAACTGGCAACGCCACCAACACACAATACCACTAACAAGGGAACATCCCCATCGCAACCCCCTCAGATTTAGTTATAAGTTAGCACAGTGAATAGGTCTTGAAAAACTGAACACAGGTCAATCGAGAAAACAGGAAGAAGTTGTATGGAACTATGAAAAAAATAAGCAAAATATACAAACTGGGTAGTCCATCTGCAAGATAGGCAACATCAAGGATAGGGGAAGTTCAGGAGCGCCGTGATCTCGTGGTTAGCGTGAGCATTTGCGGAGCGAGAGGTCCTTGGTTCAAGTCTTCCTTCGAGTGAAAAGTTTAATTTTTTATTTTCAGACAATTATTATCTGTCCGTCCGTCCGTCCGATGCGAGGTAACTGCGTCGTAGTATGATGACGCTACACCGAAACAAACATCGAAACACATGACGTCAGTCAACTACAGCGCGCGGAAGAGAGAGCATTCCTGCTAACGAGGCTCCCTGGCTGGCAGTAGACTGTTCGCTACTTTGGACGAGAGTGCATTAAATACGTGAGATGTATTCCGTGGGCAAATATAGCTCGCGACTTCAATAACAATGTCAATGAATATTTTCCGAACTGTAAGGCATCGAAAAGTTCCTTAAGGGATCGAACGATTGTCGAACATTTGTATGATTATTTCCTACATTTGTTGATAAACAATACGTGTGGTTATGATTGAAAATAAAAAATTAAACTACTCACTCGACGGAAGACTGGAACCAAGGACATCTCGTTCCGCAGCTGCTAACGCTAACCACGCGACCACGGCGCTCCCGAGCTCACACTCTCCTTGATGTTGCTTATCTTGCACATGGACTACTCAGTTTGCATATTTCGCTTATTTTTTTCATAGTTCCACACAACTTCTTCCTGTTTTCTCGATTGATCTGTGTTCAGTTTTTCAAGGCCTATCCACTACGCCAACTTATAAATAAATCTGAGGAGGGTGGGATGGGGAGGTTCCCTTGTTAGCTATGAAACAACTGTAGCAAAACGGAGCATCCTCAATATCCATGTGATGGATAAGACGACTAATTCGCTACATAAATGTCAATGTAAGCATCAATTTCTGTTGGAACGTGCTTCCTGGACCAAATAACATACATTTCCTACGTCTTCAATGCGAATTATGTAGCAAATGTAATTTAAAGGACATAAAAATATCGAGTGAATTTACTAACACAATTATGAACCACTCACGAACATAAATCGATGGTCACATAGTTGTCAAAGGTATTCTACAGTATTGCCATTGTCCTTTAGACTGGCAGCAGGAAGAAAATGTTCGCTCAGCTGCGCTGAGATATCTTGCACTGACGAAGCTCGTGCTTCGAAGACGCCACAGCATCGTCTGCCACCATTTCATGGGAAACGAAATATCTCAAGTGTACAGTATTAGACATAAAAACTGACCGCCGGCCGGCCGCCACAGAGACTAAGTCCGAGTCGTTTACTTAACGTGGCCAATAAAACTGACTGTCCCTGACAGCTCTAAGTCCGGCCATCTGCACAATCTGGCAACACTTTTAGATGCGGAAGTGTTAGGAGGAAGTGTTGTCTACTTCCGAGATGTTCTCGGATTGTGTGAGCCCGTGGTCTAGTGAAATCTTCGTGCATTCTAAGCTTACGGTCGCCTGTTCGCATCCAACTGTTTTTTTTTTTTTTTTTTTTTTTACCACTATTCGGTCTAAAGTTATGAGTCTGATGAAGCATCGAAGATAATTCGCTTATCATTCTACCCACCAGCAATAACAAGTATTCCAGAAACAACTCCGCAAGACAGCTCGTGGCTGCGTCGCGATCATGACAGCTTACGCTCGAGCGTTTCCTCGCGCTGCAGCGGCTACCGGCCACCGGCCAGACGCCACCCGCCGCCTGAAATCCGGCGCCGCCCATGTGAACACTGTCAGTTTATGTATCAACTGTCATTTTAGAATTTGAAGTTCTAGTTATCGTCTTGCAGTTAAGCATTGGATTTTGCATACTTGAAAATCATGAACTACATTTTAGCATTGTAAAATTGAGTCGCAAGTAAACACAACGTTTAGTTTTGGTATAACAGAGGGGTGAATGCAGAGGAGGCAGCTAGAAAGATTTGAACTGTGTTTGGAGTGAGTGCTTTTGGGAAAAATACGCCAGAAAAAGATATTCGTGTTTCAACAAATATCGTTCTGGCATGAATGATTTTCCACATTAAGGAAGTCTCGACTACTGATATATGTGATAGATTACCATTTTACCATCATGCGACATTTGCATTCAACAGGCAAAGTTGAGAAGTCTGGTGTAGGAGTACTGCATGCTCTAATTCGCAACAACAAAAATCAACGGAGTGACTATTATTGAACGTCATCAGGTCACTCATCGAGCATTCCTATGCAGCACTGTTACTGGTGACGTGTTATGATGCCTTTATCATTAACTTCCTAGGAAGAAATGAAAGGCTGAGCCCCCCCCCCCCCCCCCCCCAAAAGCCGTAAACCCGAGGAAAGACTAGTGTGAACATAATATTTTACATCTGATAAATCCAAAAGTGTGGTTTGGGCTACGAATTCTGCCCCCAGGGTGTGTGAAACATAGCTGGAATTTGTTGCCAACGACTGAGACACCTTTAGGTCGCAGTGTAAGAAAATCGAGCAACAAAACTACATCACCTGTGCTACTGCATGATAACGCACTATGTTGATTTGAGAAACAAAACTATCCAGGAGATTGATAGGAAAGTCGTCTCTCAGGAACTTGTATTGATAGGGAAGTCCTCTCTCGAGCACTTGTCCCTCTCGTCATATATTTGTAAAATTTTGCCTTTTCCGCTCTGGATCGATCAACCGTCAAGGCAATTCATATCCAGACGAAAATACTCTTAAAAATACTCTGGTTTAATGACATCGTTAGAACCAGTAGGTTTCATAGAATTTGTAAACAACTTTAGCATTGTCAGATCGTTTTAGATAGCGTGAAAGAAAATTCTGCTGCTGATTAATTTCTCTTTGATAATTACTGTTGCGTTTAGTAAACTAAATGCAATTACAATATTGCAATAATGCAATTACAATATTCACTGTACTAGTACAAATTAAATTCAGCTTACTACAGAAACATCACGACGGCAGTTTATCTTAATAAAGCATTAAGTGTCTGTGAGACGATTGAGCCTATTTTAACACGAATTAGTAGGATATTACCGACTTTTGACTTCGAAAAGATCTGTATTTATTTCATTTCCTGTACCATTCGTAAGTATTATGAAAATGTGACATTTCATAGATAAAATTATGTATTCACAACAACAAAAAATATGTCGGCAGAAAACAGAAGTGGCATTATGAATTTGGCAGTGCCGTAAGGTTTTCGCTCTGACACTAAGAGTTACTGAAAGTAGCAAGACGAATTTTGCTCGAGCATTGTCTTACGATTCCCTTATTGAGTTTTTATCTGCCTGCTTGTAGCTGTGCTACAACTTGCACTTAGTTGCTAAGCATGTTACCTGGGAAGACATCCTTTTGTGGTTGAACTGTTGGCAAATATCGGTCAGACGTGTGCCGTTGGTCTAAGCGTTTCGGCGTGTTGAATTTGTACCAAATAGAGAGTTGAAGTCTCCCATTAGTATTTTCACGTCATCTTGGTGAATTTTGCTCATAGTGTTTCGAGTGTGATGCAGAATTTTTCGACATTTTCGGTGTTTTTCTTATTTTCGATGTTGGTGGGGACAAGTACATTGATGAGTGTATGTTTTTTACTGGGGCTCTGAATGAGCATAGTCATAGGTCGCTTGTTGACGGGCCGGACGCGGTGGCCAAGCGATTCCAGGCGCTTCAGTACGGAGCCGCGCGACTGCTACGGTCGCAGGTGCGAATCCAGCCTCGGGCATGGATGTGTGTGATGTCCTTAGGTTAGTTACGTTTAAGTAGTTCGAAGTTCTAGGGGACTGATGACCTCCGCTGTTAAGTCCCATAGTGCTCAGAGCCATTTGAACCTTTTGATTGTTGATGGGTGTGATTTCTTTGACAGAGTTGATGATAGATCTGTGTTCGAGAAATGCAATGCCGAAGATTGGTACGCCTTTCGCTACGTTTTGTTGTATTTTGCTCTTGAAGATACATTGGTTTCCCTGTTGTTGTTGTTGTGGTCTTCAGTCCTGAGACTGGTTTGATGCAGCTCTCCGTGCTACTCTATCCTGTGCAAGCTCCTTCATCTCCCAGTACCTATTGCAGCCTACATCCTTCTGAATCTGCTTAGTGTATTCATCTCTTCGTCTCCCTCTACGATTTTTACCCTCCACGCTGCCCTCCAATGCTAAATTTGTGATCCCTTGATGCCTCAGAACGTGTCCTACCAACCGATCCCTTCTTCGAGTCAAGTTATGCCACAAACTCCTCATCTCCCCAATCCTATTCAATACCTCCTCATTAGTTACGTGATCTACCCATCTAATCTTCAACTCTCTTCTGTAGCACCACATTTCGAAAGCTTCTATTCTCTTCTTGTCCAAACTATTTATCGACCATGTTTCACTTCCATACATGGCTACCCCCCATGCAAATACTTTCAGAAACGACTTCCTGACACTTAAATCTATATTCGATGTTAACAAATTTCTCTTCTTCAGAAACGCTTTCCTTGCCGTTGCCAGTCTACATTTTATATCTTCTCTACTTCGACCATCATCAGTTATTTTGCTCCCCAAATAACAAAATTCCTTAACTACTTTAAGTGTCTCATTTCCTAATCTAATGCAAGGTTTCATTGTCAGTTAGTCGTGGTTCTTGAAGAGCAAGGATGAGAATCTTTTGTCGGTCGATTTGTTTTGTGAGGTTATTTAGTTTTCGTGTTTGGATCAATGTATCGATGTTTACTTTTAAATGCATGTTTTTTGCTTGTAGAAAAATTTACCAGAGATCTTCGATATTCTCTGCCGTGCTAACCTGGACTCCTCAGAATCCGAAAATCCAACTGCCGCCTGTGGACAGCCGGGTTGTGTACCACCTGGGGTAAAGCTGACTTTGCTTGCATAGGTCATGTTTGCATGAGTTTCATTGGTTTGGCTTGGGTGATACCAGCACCGGACAGGACCACACGGCGTTGAAGCCTTTGAAAGCAAATATTTTTAGCCAAGCTCATTGAGCTAACAGACGGTGACCAGAGTAGCGGTGATTTTCACTCAGACGTATCTGGATTTTGGGTTCAACGGATTGAGTAGAAGTTCAGGATGGTGTTAGCATTTGGTTCACCCATAGTATTTGATTTCCTCGGTACCACCCATATGGGGGAGGGTTGCCCCTATCCGCCACACGCGATTATTATTATTATTAATATTATTATTACTATTATGTCATGAGCAAATCCGATGTGGTGTATCTTCGCACCACTGAAATAGATGTGTATTGTTCGATTCATTATTTCCATCACATAAATGTGGGTTATAATTACGTTACATTGCTGCTAGTAGACATATTTGTAACTTTTTATTAGACAGTTACTACCTGTTACTCCATCATAGGAATTTATGTGCGCAGCATTGCTGCAATACAGAAGTTCAAATTATCCGATTTCTGTAATTTCATTTCGATACCAGGTCGTTCTAGTCGGATACAGCCAGGCAGTCTTAATGTGGATATCCGACTACGACTTTCATCATATGATAGACTGGGTCAACCACATTCTTAATCGGACTGTTGAATATAGATCGCTAATCTATGACAGGGCCTGAATTCTTAAACACTATGGAAAATAATAATCCAATGTGCTTATTACAAATACGTTATTTAAATATAAATATATGAACTAACGAGATAACAGGTTATTTACAGGAGCAGAGCCTCATCCATCATAGCATAGCAGAGCAGAGCGAGATTGGTTTATGGGCCAAGAGAGGATAAAGCTGTTGCCGTTTGTTCCACGATCAATAAACATCAACCAGATAGAGAATATGTGGGCAGAGGTAACAAGGCCATTACCACGTGGATCTACAAAAGCAAGCGACCTTTGGACAAATATAGAAAACATATGTTGGGATGTAAACCATCACGCTACACTGTCGACGACTTAATGAAATCAATTCCCCTACGCCTTCGAGAAATCTTACGTAATGATCGTGGGTGGGTTGGTTACTAAAAGTATAAAAAAATGTTCAAATGTGTGTGAAATCTTATGGGACTTAAATGCTAAGGTCGTCAGTACCTAAGCCTACACACTACTTAACCTAAATTATCCTAAGGACAAACACACATACCCATGCCCGAGGGAGGACTCGAACCTCCGCCGGGATCAGCCACGCAGCCCATGACTGCAGCGCCCAAGACCGCTCGGCTAATCCCGCGTGGCTACTAAAAGTATACTCGTCCACAAAACCCATGTGGACAATTATCTGATAATCGGTCAAGCTTTGCTCTGTCGCAGCTCTTTAGCATACAAGTCCATTTACTTTCAGGCTCCTCCTTACAATTCTTGCAATGCAAGGTAATTGTAAAAACTCTTCCACTCGTCGCCAACTGAGGAACTGACTGGTGCATGTGTAGTTCAAAATACAGTGGTTGTCACCCTCACTGGAATCAATGACTGTGTGTGTGTGTATGTACGTGTGTGTGTGTGTATGTGTGTGTGTGTGTGTGTGTGTGTGTGTGTGAGGGTGTGTGAGTGTGTGTGTTTTCATGTTCATGCACAATCTGTATCAATACTACTAACATTAGAGAGAGACAACCAACAATAAATATTGCATCAAATATGACTGTAAAGTATTTTAATGCGATGGGAAGTTACAAACTAAATTTTAACTCAACCCACATCCTGCACATTAATTTAAGCAAGATCTATTAACTCCATAGTATCGTTAGCAGAGACAGTGCGCTCTTGTTGTCGAGGCTCGCGACAAACGCAGCGATCAGCAGTGCCCAATGCCGCCGCGATTTGTTTATGCTGGCTGAGCGTGGACACTGCAGCAGACGCTTCGCCATAAACAGAAAGAAATCACCTTGGCTCTGACTGCACGTGAGCGGATATCACTGCCTGCGTGTTCTTATAGTAACCAACGTGAGACTCTACTCACAGGTGCCATCGAGCAATTGCAACGGGTATCATGTCATTAGTCATCAGAATATTAACCAGTGATGATAAGTCCACTCTATTTGAATCCCAAGAAAATAGGAACGTTCTCACAAAGGAATGTGAGGTGATATCAAAATTTATCCAACATACAAAATTTAACTGCAGGGCTTTTATGTAAGCAGTAGTAGCACACAAGGAAATATTATGTCTTGGAAGCGTATATTTCATTTCCTCTTCACATATTAACGCCCTTGTTTTAGTATGAAGTGGGAAAATAAACACGAAAAACTTAAGTTCCTGAGAAGTATATAAGTCATTTCCTCTTCTCATATCACAACATTTGTTTTAGTATGAGGTAAAAAGTAAACAGTTTAGGGTTCTGAAACATAATATGACACCAGATTCTTATCGTAGGCGCTATCAGAAACACAAAATGCAGGGAGCTATCCATTCTTTTGTCCAAAAGTCTGTTTCCTTTCACACATTACTCACGCCAGGAGATTTTTATTTAAGGACTTGTGGGCTTCAAGTTCTTCAGCAGAACAAGCCTTATGTTATTGTGCTAATTACGGTATGGAAAAATGCAACAAAGACGAGTTCCCCTGGAGCAGTGAGGATATTTGCACATGTCTGTATTCAGCAATGACTGCCAGCTGCCACAACACTTGACAGAATCCTTGCGGCAGGCAACACAACTGTGCGTGCACTTCAGACTTCATTAAGACGTCAGTAGATGGATGGAAACGTCAAATTAATGTAGCTTTCCGAGTCGTATTCAATCCAGAATGAGGTGTTGTTAAGGTAGTTGAGCGTTCTAGCAATTACACTTCTATAATTCCCATATGAGTATTCCGATAGCCAAATTAACCCGTTAGTGTGAAACCATCTGGAACTGCATTAACATCAAACTGCAAGAACTCGAGGCAATACGTGGACTCTTCTCTTCGCTAGGTGACCTATTACTGATATTTAGGATTCTCTCCGTCCTAGGCATAATGGAAATGGAACTTCAGAGGCGCTTTCCGCTATTCTTGACAAACATGAGAAACTTGTAATCACTGCGAGTTACACCTGCGTGATGATAATGGTTCAGGTTGTCAGTAGTTGTGGTGAAGTTATGCTGTCAATCTGCTTACAGTAACGTTAATGGTGGACCACATAATATAGCACTGACTACCCATTTAAGTAAAGAGAGTGTTGTGGCGTCGTCGCTTGTCTCTATTTGGCCTCAGCTTGAGAAATCCGATTTAACGAACATAGTATTACCTTCGCGGGCTGCTAATGATACAGTATGACTACAGAGGTCATCGTGCGGGTATTACATTAATTCTGCAATGAATTGCTTCAAAAATATTACCCTCTGCCATGCAGCTGGATTGACTCATTACACAGGTACTCTATGTTGCACTTGGTTAAGTGATCAGTTCGCTGCAATCCTGCTTCTACTGTTTGTAAATACTTGTATACTTCAAAAATGGTTCAAATGGCTCTGAGCGCTATGGGACTTAACGTCTGAGGTCATCAGTCCGGTAGAACTTAGAACTACTTAAACCTACTAACCTAAGGACATCAGACACATCCACGCCCGAGACTGGAGTCGAACCTGAGACCGTAGCTGTCGCGCGGTTCCCGACTGTAGCACCTAGAACCGCTCGGCCACCCTGGCCGGCATAATTGTATACTGACCATTCGTTATTTGACTAAATATGAACTACAATCTAATTCGCATGTATATGACATGGGTTAGCGCCGGCACAAAAGTATGACTAAGGATTGGATGCCGTTGGAGTCCCGTTATTTTGATGGCAAGACAAATGTTCGCAAATCACCTCTATTGCATCAAAAAAGAATCGCATCTTAAATATCGAAGGACCGACGTCCACACTGTCACAGCGAGTTAAAA
The DNA here is from genome assembly GCF_021461395.2 of Schistocerca americana. NCBI lineage: Eukaryota > Metazoa > Arthropoda > Insecta > Orthoptera > Acrididae > Schistocerca > Schistocerca americana. The sequence goes on along the minus strand of NC_060122.1, from coordinate 124,733,926 downwards.
TACAGTAACGACGGCAGATGAAAATTTGTGACCGACTGAGCTTCGACTCTAGACCTCCTGCTTACTAGACAGACGTGCTGAGCACTGCACTATTATTTTTTTTAAAGTTTGAGAAGACTTTCAGCACCAGGTAGGCGGAGGCAAAGAGGGCAGGGGTCAAAAATCCGAGGCCTGGCCACAATACCTCCCCCATACCGGTCACTGAGCAGCTGCATTATTCACATTTATTCCATGTTTGCACTCATATATTCCTTTAAATTGTAGATCAAAAATGAAGTAGTAATTAAGGTAAAATAAATTACAGATTGTCGCCTCCAATGGCGTGCGTTCCTTGTGGAACATAACTTAAAACAGTGAACAGGGTGACGGAAAAATAAATAACAAACATTCATTCAGAAATATATTTACAATTTAAGTTATTATGCACTGGATGCGTATGAGGTCTGTAAGGAAGCCATATATTTTTCAACAAGTGAAAGAAGTTTCGGAGCCTGAGGGGTTTTGCCAAATTAGAACAGTTCTGATTTTAGAACCAACGTATAAGAATATTCCAGGAATAAAAAAAGTGAAAGAATAGTATTCTGCTTCTAATCAATAATACTGTCCACCTCTTTGTAGCCCACATTAAGCTATAGATAAAAAAATTTAAACCATTCCTTATATTTGTTATTCTTCTTCAGCTTTAAATGTTCTTCTGCAATATAAAACATGCACTCTTCTAAGTTCTAAGTTTTGTTTCTTTCGACGTAAAACACAAACTGTCGCAGAAGCCACGAATAACTGTTATTCTTTGCGGACGGGTAACATTTCCAGTCGGGTTGTAAAGCTTTAGATATCGGTATAAGACTTTCTGCGGTTCTGTTGATAGTGCTAATTTCTTCCTAGTCCAATCCCAAATTCTGATTCTATTTTCACATAAGAAGGTGTGCGCTACAGTTTCTACAAGCCCACATTTGTCGCAGTATGGAGATGGTCTCAATTTGGTTTTTCATAATCGTTCCGCTGTGGGTATGGCTTCGTTTACAACGTCGCACCATACGGCACTGACCCTAGTTGGTATAATTTTATTGCTGATATTTTTCCAGACGTTCCTCCAGTTTTTTGTAGGTTAATTTACCGGAACTGGTTTGTGTTGACGATGTCTGGTAATATAATCATAAACGGTTCTAGTGTTGGTTTGTGCTGGTGGAAGTCTTATACAACTCCAATCGCCATCGTACCTTCGGACGCAATGTAGGCTGGCGTGCTACATTAACAGGAGCGTTCCTATCCCCAGGATCTAACGAGAGGCACAGAAGTTTCTTGATGCTTGTCGTAGTGGCGTGTATTAGTTTAAAAGCACGTCTTTATTTCCAAGTCCTCTGTTTTGCCTCTGCAAAGTGGCCGTGTGGAAGAATACTTTGAAGATATTTTGTTTCCAAACATACCAACAGGCTACAGCTAATATTTTATGTACAGTGACCTGCAGCATCGGTAAGACTGCTGCGACATGATAAATTTTGCTAAGTATGTATGTATTTATAAACTGAACTTTCTGCAGTCAGTCTAACGATCGCAAGTGATGGGCCTTCAACAAGGTTCCGATGACATTAAGTTTCCGCTCCCAATTGTTCGTGGCCATTCGCTTGGGATTCGCCCTTAATCACAATCCGAGTTGGAGCCTCTCTTCAGTTACATCTAACCAGTGCGCACCTATTGCACTATTGTAGGAACCGAGATGCAGTATTTAGGAGTTAAAATTTTGTAAATTTGTGGTAAGAACTTATGGGACCAAGTTGCTTGGGTTATTGGTCCCTAAGCTTACACACTACTTAATCTAACTTAAACTATGGACAACGCAAACACCCATGCCGGAAGTAGGACTCGATGCTCCGTCGGTGGGGACTGTCGGGTCACAGCAACCAACCTCTATGCAGCACCTCTCTACACACGCTCCTCATCAGACGCGAATTCCCATCTTTGCCGCATACCACATGCGCGGTACCCCCCCTTCAACCCCCCCCCCCCCCCCCTGGTCATTATTCCAATCGCTCGTGGAGATGGTAGTATAGACAAATTGCAGAACTAATGATATATAACATGTGTCCAATTTTTTTTGAACACACATGTAGCTGGGTTGTAGTGTATCTAGAGGTCGCCCTGGATTGAAAAATTTTATGAACACCACACATAAAGAATGTGTTCCACTGCGAAAGACAGTCTTATAAGCACTAGAAGCTGCCGTAGGGTAAACTGAGGTCTAAACCCAGTACTTACTTGATATACACCTCTGCAAGAAGACCATTGATAATTTATAGGCTTATAATATGAACAAAGTCGAACAGAAGGTGGCTGCTAGGGAATCTGGCAAAGTGCAGAGACTGGCCTGCTTTCACAAACAGATGGAGTTAGCAGGACATCCACTCTTGGGATTGATATTACGCTTGACATGCTCGCCTTACACCTGTGGCTTAAAATTGAGGCAGCGGCAGGGACATAAAGGCTAAAAATTGGAAATAGCTCGACATAGTTAGAATATACGGAATCCCAAATCCTTATGGCGATGGCTCGGGAAATGCCGACTAACTTTACAATAACTTCTAGCTGTTTCAATAAACCTTGCCATGTAACAGTTGGAAGCAGGGAGCAGTGGAAGAACGAACCACTACACCGTGCAGGAGACATAATATAGTGGTTTACTGACAGGTCGAAAACAGATGAAAGTACCGGGTCTGGTGTACTGCCTAAAATCTCTTTAGGGAAGATGGCCACAGTATTACATGAGATCTTCTATCGGCATGTGCACGGCGGAGAATTAGAATAGACCCTACAAAAATCGTAGCATCTACTTTTATTCAGACAGCCAAGCAGCTCTTAAATCTCTAGTAGCCCGTACAACTAGATCGAAGGTCGTTGCAGAATGCCATGAAGCATTTTCATTCGGACATGTCCGAAAGAACAGACAAAAGAAAATGGGTTCAAATGGGTCTGAGCACTATGGGACTTAACTTCTAAGGTCATCAGTCCCCTAGAACTTAGAACTACTTAAACCTAACTAACCTAAGGACATCAGACACATCCACGCCCGAGACTAAAGTCGAACCTGAGACCGTAGCGGTCGCGCGGTTCCAGACTGTAGCGCCTAGAACCATTCGGCCACCCTGGCCGGCAAAAATGGCTTTGAGCACTATGGGACTTAACATCTATGGTCATCAGTCCCCTAGAACTTAGAACTACTTATACCTAACTAACCTATGGACATCACTCAACATCCAGTCATCACGAGGCAGAGAAAATCCCTGACCGTGCCGGGAATCGAACCCGGGAAACCGGGCGCGGGGAACAGATACCACACATATATCCATATACAGGGTGTTTCAGGAGGAATAGTAGATATTTTAGCAGGTGGTAGTACAGACGAATTGCATAAAAAATTCCATATAAATGCGTCCACTTTTTATTGAGGACAGAGATACAGCTATTAGTACGTAACCCTAACAAACTCAAATCAAAGGCAAATGAGGACCTTCAAAGTTGATTTTCAAAAATTCCCACACCAACGTCAACGCACATTTGACTTCTCTTGAGAGCACCACGTGTAGTTCTGCAGAGGTCGTCTTTGCGTTCTTTTATGAGGGCTGCACTATTCATAATCCGAACTATCAAATCGGCTCTTGGGTTTACTTTTTCTTTGTAGACTTCGTCTTTAACCATCCCCGCAGGCAAAACTCCAAAGAGAGAACGTCCAGGGACCTTGAAAGCCAAGAAAAGTGCCCATATCTAATGATCCATCTTCCAGAAAATGTTGGGTTTGGATAATGTGTCACCTGACGACTAGAATTTGCAGGAGCCCCGTCATGCTGGAGGAACGTAGGTATTCCTGTAGCCAAATGAACCTCTTCCAATAACGCTGGTAGTCATTTTCAAGGAAGTGTAGACAACTGGGTCCTGTAAGGACCAACATACGAAACGGAAATGCATTGAACCCAGCTGTATGTGCGAAATAAAAATTGGACACATGTTATATGGCATTCCTTCTGCAATTTGTTTATGCTACCATCTCCTACAATATTAACTATTCCTCCTGAATTATCCTGTATAATTATTTGGGTCTCGGCGGGTCATCTAAAGTTTTCAGTGCTAGACGCACGACTTTGTCCGAACCCACGCAGGAAAACAGTGTGGGGGCGAGCGAGTGGAATAATGGCCGAGGGGCTTGGTCTCATAAGTTCTTAACACGAATTTACAAAATCTTAAATCCAAAATTCTGCATCTTGGTTCTTACAATAGTGCAATAGGTGGTAACTGAAGAGACGCTCCAACTCGGATTGTGATTAAGGGCGAATCACAAGCGAATGGCCACGAACAATTGGGAGAGGAAACTTAATGTCATCGGAACCTTGTTGAAGGCCCATCACTTGCGTTCGTTAGACTGACTGCAGAAAGTTCAGTTTATAAATACATACATACTTAGCAAAATTTATCATGTCGCAGTATCCTTACCGATACTGCAGGTCACTGCACATAAAATATTAGCTGTAGCCTCTTGGTATGTGTGGAAACAAAATATCTTTAATGTATCCTTCCACACCGCCACTTTGCAGAGGCAAAACAGAGGACTTGGAAATAAAGACGTGCTTTTAAACTAATACACGCCACTACGACAAGCATCAAGAAACTTCTGTGCCTCTCGTTAGATCCTGGGGATAGGAACGCTCCTGTTAATGTAGCACGCCTGCCTACATTACATCCGAAGGCACGATGGCGATTGGAGTTGTATAAGACTTCCACCAGCACAAACCAAAACTAGAACCGTCTATGATTATATTACCAGACATCGTCAACACAAACCAGTTCCGGTAAATTAACCTACAAAAAACTGGAGGAACGTCTGGAAAAATATCAACAATAAAATTATACCAACTAAAGTCAGTGCCGTATGGTGCGACGTTGTAAACGAAGCCATACCCACAGCGGAACGATTATGGAAAATCAAATTGAGACCATCTCCATACTGCGACAAATGTGGGCTTGTAGAAACTGTAGCGCACACCTTCTTATGTGAAAATAGAATCAGAATTTAGGATTGGACTAGGAAGAAATTTGCACTATCAACAGAACCGCAGAAAGTCATACACCGATAAATGAAGTTTTACAACCCAACTGGAAATGTTACCTGTCCGCAAAGAATAACAGTTATTCATGGCTTCTGGGACAGTTTGTGTTTTACGTCGTAAGAAACAAAACTTAGAACTTAGAAGAGTGCATGTTTTATATTGCAGAAGAACATTTTAAGCTGAGGAAGAATAACAAATACAAGGAATGGTTTAAAAATCCAGTGCATAATAACTTAAATTGTGAATATATTTCTGCATAAATGTTTGTTATTTATTTTTCCGTCACCCTGTTCACTGTTTTAAGTTATGTTCCACAAGGAACGCACGCCATTGGAGGCGACAATCTGTAATTTATTTTACCTTAATTACTACTTCAATTTTGATCTACAATTTAAAGGAATATATGAGTGCAAACATGGAATAAATGTGAATAACGCAGCTGCTCAGTGACCGGTATGGGGGAGACATTGTTGCCAGGCCTCGGATTTTCGACCCCTGCCCTCTTTGCCTCCGCCTACCTGGTGCTGAAAGTCTTCTCAAACTTTAAAAAAAAATAATAGTGCAGTGCTCAGCACGTCTGTCTAGTAAGCAGGAGGTCTAGGCTCGAAGCTCAGTCGGTCACAAATTTTCATCTGCCGTCGTTACTGTATTTTAAGTCGCTGTGACAGTGTGGACGTCGGTCCTTCGATATTTGAGATGCGATTCTTTTTTGAGGCAATAGAGGTGATTTGCGAACATTTGTCTTGCCATCAAAATAACGGGACTCCAACGGCATCCAATCCTTAGTCATACCTTTGTGCCGGCGCTAACCCATGTCATATACATGCGAATGAGATTGTAGTTCATATTTAGTCAAATAACGAATGGTCAGTATACAATTATGCCGGCCAGGGCGGCTGAGCGGTTCTAGGTGCTACAGTCGGGAACCGCGCGACAGCTACGGTCTTAGGTTCGACTCCAGTCTCGGGCGTGGATGCGTCTGATGTCCTTAGGTTAGTAGGTTTAAGTAGTTATAAGTTCTACCGGACTGTTGACCTCAGACGTCAAGTCCCATAGCGCTCAGAGCCATTTGAACCATTTTTGAAGTACACAAGTATTTACAAACAGTAGAAGCAGGATTGCAGCGAACTGATCACTTAACCAAGTGCAACATAGAGTACCTGTGTAATAAGTCAATCCAGCTGCATGGCAGAGGGTAATATTTTTGAAGCAATTCATTGCAGAATTAATGTAATACCCGTACAATGACCTCTGGAGTCATACTTTATCATTAGCAGCCCGCGAAGGTAATACTATGTTCGTTAAATCGGATTACTCAAGCTGAGGCCAAATAAAGACAAGAGACGACGCCACAACACTCTCTTTATTTAAGTAGGTATTCAGTGCTATATTATGTGGGCCACCATTAACGTTACTGTAAGCAGATTGACAGCACAACATCACCACAACTACTGACGACCTGAACCATTATCATCACGCAGGTGTAACTCGCAGTGATTACAAGTTTCTCATGCTTGTCAAGAATAGCGGAAAGCGCCTCTGAAGTTCCATTTCCATTACGCCTAGGACGGAGAGGATCCTAAATATCAGTAACAGGTCACCTAGCGAAGAGAAGAGTCCACGTATTGCCTCGAGTTCTTGCAGTTTGATGTTAATGCAGTTCCAGATGGTTTCACACTAACGGGTTATTTTGGCTATCGGAATACTCATATGGGAATTATAGAAGTGTAATTGCTAGAACGTTCAACTACCTTAATGACACCTCATTCTGGATTGAATACGACTCGGAAAGCTACGTTAATTTGGCGTTTCCATCCATCTACTGACATCTTAATGAAGTCTGAAGTGCACGCACAGTTGTGTTGCCTGCCGCAAGGATTCTGTCAAGTGTTGTGGCAGCTGGCAGTCATTGCTGAATACAGACATGTGCAAATATCCTCACTGCTCCAGGGGAACTCGTCTTTGTTGCATTTTTCCATACCGTAATTAGCACAGTATCATAAGGCTTGTTCTGCTGAAGAACTTGAAGCCCACAAGTCCTTAAATAAAAATCTCCTAGCGTGAGTAATGTGTGAAGGGAAACAGACTTTTGGACAAAAGAATGGATAGCTCCCTGCATTTTGTGTTTCCGACAGCGCCAACGATAAGAATCTGGTGTCATATTATGTTTCAGAACCCTAAACTGTTTATTTTTTTACCTCATACTAAAACAAAAGTTATGATATGAGAAGAGGAAATGACTTATATACTTCTCAGGAACTTAAGTTTTTCGTGCTTATTTTCCCACTTCATACTAAAACAAGGGCGTTAATTTTGATATCACCTCACATTCCTTTGTGAGAACGTTCCTATTTTCTTGGGATTCAAATAGAGTGGACATTTCATGACTGGTTAATATTCTGATGACTAATGACATGATACCCGTTGCAATTGCTCCATGGCACCTGTGAGTAGAGTCTCACGTTGGTTACTATAAGAACACGCAGGCAGTGATGTCCGCTCACGTGCAGTCAGAGTCAAGGTGATTTCTTTCTCTTTATGGCGAAGCGTCTGCTGCAGTGTCCACGCTCAGCCAGCATAAACAAATCGCGGCGGCATTGGGCACTGCTGATCGCTGCGTTTGTCGCGAGTCTCGACGACAAGAGCGCACTGTCTCTGCTAACGATACTATGGAATTAATACATCTCACTTAACGTAATATGCAGGATGCGGGTTGAGTTAAAATTTAGTTTGTAACTTCCCATCGCATTAAAATGCTTTACAGTCATATTTGATGCAATATTTATTGTTGGTTGTCTCTCTCTAATGTTGATAGTATTGATTCAGATTGTGCATGAACATGAAAACACACACACACACACCCTCACACAAACACACACACACACACACACACACACAGAGTCATCGATTCCAGTGAGGGTGACAACTACTGTATTTTGAACAACACATGCACCAGTCAGTTCCTGAGTTGGCGACGAGTGGAAGAGTTTTTACAATTACCTTGCATTGCAAGAATTGTAAGGAGGAGCCTGAAAGTAAATGGACTTGTATGCTAAAGAGCTGCGACAGAGCAAAGCTTGACCGATTATCAGATAATTGTCCACATGGGTTTTGTGGACGAGTATACTTTTAGTAGCCACGCGGGATTAGCCGAGCAGTCTTGGGCGCTGCAGTCATGGGCTGCGTGGCTGATCCCGGCGGAGGTTCGAGTCCTCTCTCGGGCATGGGTATGTGTGTTTGTCCTTACGATAATTTAAATGGTTCAAATGGCTCTGAGCACTATGCGACTTAACTTCTGAGGTCATCATTTGCCTAGAACTTAGAACTAATTAAACCTAACTAACCTAAGGACATCACACACATCCATGCCCGAGGCAGGATTCGAACCTGCGACCGTAGCGGTCACGCGGTTTCAGACTGAAGCGCCTTTAACCGCACGGCCACACCGGCCGGCCTAGGATAATTTAGGTTAAGTAGTGTGTAGGCTTAGGTGCAGATGACCTTAGCAGTTAAGTCCCATAAGATTTCACACATATTTGAACATTTTTTTTGTACTTTTAGTAACCAAACCACCCACGATCATTACGTAAGATTTCTCGAAGTCGTAGGGAAAAAGATTTCATTAAGTCGTCGACGGTGTAGCGTGATGGTTTACTTCCCAACATACGTTTTCTATATTTGTCCAAAGGTCGCTTGCTTTTGTAGATCCACGTGGCAATGGCCTTGTTACCTCTGCCCACATATTCTCTATCTGGTTGTTGTTTGGTGATCGTGGAACAAACGGCAACAGCTTTATCCTCTCTTGACCCTAAAACCAATCTCGCTCTGCTCTGCTCTGCTATGATGGATGAGGCTCTGCTCCTGTAAATAACCTGTTATCTCGTTAGTTCATATATTTATATTTAAATAACGTATTTGTAATAAGCACATTGGATTATTATTTTCCACAGTGTTTAGGAATTCAGGCCCTGTCATAGATTAGTGATCTATATTCAACAGTCCGATTAAGAATGTGGTTTACCAATCTACCATATGATGAAAGTCGTAGTCGGATATCCACATTAAGACTGCCTGGCTGTATCCGATTAGAACGACCTGGTATGGAAATGAAATTACAGAAATCGGATAATTTGATCGTCCGTATTGCAGCAATGTTGCGCACATATATTCCTATGATGGAATCGAACATCATAAAGAAAGGGAGGGAAATGTATTAGGCGTCCTTCGTTTTCCGTAATATCAAATATAATTTAGTTATTCTATCTTAAGGGAACTGCGCAGAAAATCATTCACTAGAAGTAAATAAATTGTTAGCAACATTAGATGATACTAACAGCTTGCCGGCGCGTGTTAGCCGTGTTTTCAACTGTGTCATATCGCGGATCGCACGGCTCCTTACGCCGTCAGTTCGAATCCTTCCCCTGGCATGGATGTGTTTTACGGTAGGTTGGTTTAAGTAGTTCTAGGTCTAGGGGCTGATGACATAAGCATTTTGGTCGCATAGTTCTTGGAGCCATTTTTCGACTTTTCACGTGAATTTTCTTTACATAAACGGCCATATCTTTAGATTGCTTTGACATAGAAGTGCACTTTTTTACACCACCAAGGACCGGTTACCGCAAGAAGTGCGATACATTTCCGCTTTTTATGTCTACCCGTTCTGGAGGTAAACGGGTTTTAAGGGTTGGGTGGGCCGATAGACAGTCAAGAAAGTGAGACTAGTAGGGTTCCGTTTATACTGGTTTAGGTAACGAAATCCTAACAACGAAAACAGCTACGACAGCTACTGAAGATGAGGACCGCATAAATAACACCCCCTGCTCTTTATTCGAAATGTGCTATTTGCAGTCGATACATCAGCTCATTAATCGTAGCTACGCTTTCGATCCAAATCACGTTTACAGGAATGCAAATAGAATCCATTTGCCAATACACGTGGTAATTCACATCCCAGTATTAATGCCACCGCGTTTTAGAAGTGCGAACATTCCCATTGTTAGCTAGCTTAAGAAACACTCCGGCTAATGAACGATTTCTGGCTGTGGCGAGTCTAGTGGAGAATTCGAAACAGTGTAGAATACGTTTGGCAGCTATGTAGCCGTTTATTTCCTGGGGTGGTGCAGAATTGTCCTATTAAATTTACTCTCTAATACAGTATTTTGTTATTTCGATAAACATCCGAATGGTTGTCACATAAGCGGTGACATAAAGGTAGAAAATTCATGTTTTTGAGTCCAGAAAGCTCTATTCAACAGAAACTGCAGATCATTTTGCCATTTTCATTGCGAAATTGCCGGCTTATTCATGTCTGGTGTAGTAATAGAGGGCTGTTTGCCTGGGTTCTCTGCTAGCGTAGTGAAAGGAAGGTCTGGTTTGTTTTCGGTTCTAATCTCGATGGAGGCAGGTGGAATATCAGTAAAGCAATTTTAAGAAATTCTTGCGCCCCCAATACGTTTCATCGCTACCTTTATTCTGTACTGGCGCCCTGTGGATGTCAATATGACATTCTTGTAGAATTTCATACATGTTACTGCGTACTCCGCTTCTGTCAATAATGGAATTGACTTAAGTGTGGCACTGAATGATTTTTAACTGAATTTCGTTATGAATCTTTACGCATTGCTAAATTTGCAGTTTAATGGCAGGTCAGCAACGGTAATCCAGTATGACTGGTCTGAACGTTGACACAGACCGTTTCGCGGCCGAATGCGGATAATATTTTGCCAATTCGTAAGCATCTCGGGTTATTTGTCTTACTAAAACAGTTATGTTATGTCGATAAGTTGAAATTAATTTTTTTTTTTTTGGTACAGTTCATACCAATTAGCGTTTCTTCTTTCAGTTCTGTCTTATATTTACGTGTTGTGTTTAACACACTAATCAGCATTAATATAGTCTTACAAATTATTGAAAACAGCCTAACAAAGTTCAGATAGTTTGTCAATTTCACGCCTGTGCATAGTATGTTGGTAGCACTTTGTCGCCTTGCCTGTTATGCTGTGTAGCAGACTTTAAAGCCGTGCGGATCAGCATAAAGAAAAGGCGAGGGGTCTCGCTCGTTTTGTCCACGACTGTACAACAGCAGAATGACTCCGACAATATCCTTGAGGCTTATGCATTTGTTTTGCACCCACCTAATGGAGATACAATTCCAGAGGGCGCCATCAGCCTCTTGGAGAGAAGTCAGCGTGGAGCCTGTGGTATTCAATTGGGATGCAATTTCTGTGACGCAATGTCAATGTGAAGGTGCGAGGGTTAAGGTCAGTGGGCAGTGGTGCATCGGATAGAAGCTGCTGGTATCCCAGGAGAGTTTCCATGTGGTGACCGTATCTGCACAAGTACCAGAGATGTACACTAACAAAATGACACCGACAGTGTACTCGAAGTACATGCAACAGCCTAGCAACCTCATAATGGCGAGACATCTGGGTTCGTAATTAGGCTCTTGGAGGGATGTCGGCATTAAGCTTGCAGTATTTCCGTGTTGCTTCGTCAGTGTGGGGGTGTCAGGGTTATAGTACACCACAATATGCTACAACAGCAGCAGTTCCAGCAACAGAATTTCGTCCTCGGCTCCGAGTTTTATCGTATGCACAGCACTGAAGTAAGAATGTTCATTGGTAGAAAGTACTAACGGTTAACCCAGCAGCACCACTGAATGTGATTTGATTGATAAGATTTATTTAAATAATAATCAGATAAACTCAGGGCGATTGTGTCCTCATTGCCCCAGACATTTTTACCAAGCAGGATCATTGTTCCTTTTTTTCCTAATATGCTAACTAAGTGTCATAAGAAACAAATTGAATAGTTACAGCCAGTTTATTCATGAATAATTTCTCTTTTAAGAATTTTAGCCTCAGTCTACTTTCAATTAACTGTTGTACAACAGAGGCTTCAGTATATGACTAAAATAAAGCAATTTCATTTTTCAAGTTTGAGAATCAGTCACTGGAAAAAATCCAAATGTAAATAGATGCACAAATTAAGAGTGCGGAAATTTTATTTATTTTACATGTAGCTTGGAGCACATGGCTGTTTGGTTTGGTACGTATTCTAGTATCTAAATCTGTTCAAGTCAGTAAAAAAAGGATCGGTAGTTCAGACAATAATATGAAATCCAATTTGCAAAATAAGTAACGGAAAAGTAAAAAGTGCTTCCGTTTTTTCTAAATTACTTTGATGACGTTATGCTGAGGTCACTGAAAGTTGTTGTTTACGTAACGAAGTTCAGTACTAAAATACAGTTTAATTGCATATCTTCATATCATTACTCGATTGCCTTTTTCAAAATTTAATGCTAAACATAACGTAAGAGTGACTTCTCAGTTTTCTTTATCATTACATACTCACTTAAAATTAGTGTAAAAAAAAAAAACTTGGGAACGTTTAGTTGCCACGTCAGTGTTTAATAATACATGTTTTTCTGTCCCATCATCTTGTACAGGATTTTGGACATAAATTGCCCTAGTGGGACGGCGACCGTTAATTACTCCTTTTTCGTTCATTAGTGTGACTAATGGATTCATGATCAGTGGTACCCCTTTCCGTCCAATGTTGTTCGTGAGTGAATGCACAGAATAACTTCCATTTTTCAAATTCTAGCCCTTATCGGTTTAATTACTTTATTTTTATTAGACTTCCCATCAGAAGGGTCAGTTGTAAACTTTCCTCCCACTTATCGGTATCACTTCTTCGGGAAACGTAGCCTTATACAATTAGAAAAAAAAAAAAAATCCATCAGGCATACATGCGATCTACGGTCACATTTTATATCGCAAGCAGGATAGGCCGATTAGTAAGAGGGAGGTTACAAACTCCATTCCGTCCTACTCTTACGTGTGTACGGACAGCCTTGCAGAATTCGTGGTTCCAGTTACCTCCAGCACTACCTCAAACATTAGTCGAATCCTTGCCACGTAATGTTGCAGCACTTCTTCATGCTCGCGGGGGCCTATACGACATTAGGCAGACGTACCATTTTCTTTGGCTCTTCAGTGTCCTTAGGTTAGTAAGGTTTAAGTAGTTCTAGGGGACTGATGACCTCAGAAGTTAAGTCCCATAGTGCTCAGAGCCATTTGAACCATTTTTTGGCACTGTTGCAAACTTTGGGAATTCTGGTTTTGGACCTCTCAAAATATATTTTTAATTGATTGGCCTTACACAATTTTGCAGTCGAAAAGGTAAGCTATTAGCTACATCAACTAGAACACTTCCAAGTACGGTACAAAAAAAAAAAAAAAAACAGGCAAACTAGCCCCACCCATAAGACCCTTTATGAAACTGAGGGCAATAACACGGTGGATAGCTCAGGAAGGAAGACTGTGGTTCAGATCCATGTCCGGTTGTATAAATCAGTTTTCTCTAAGATTTCCTTAACTCGCTTCAGGCAAATTCAGTGAAGACTGTTTTGTCATGGACGCAGCCGACTTCCACCGCCACGCTTTTCCCAGAGCATGTGGTCTGTTTGTAATGGCCCTCAGGCGACAGAACTTAGACCTGAAGTGTCTTTTCGAAAAGTTCCTACATTTTTATATGTAATTCCTTTAAGTGAATTGTATCCGCATGAACCATGGACCTTGCCGTTGGCGGGGAGGCTGGCGTCCTTAGCGATACAGATAGCCGTACAGTAGATGCAAACACAACGGGGGGGTATCTGCTGAGAGTCCAGGCAAACCTGTGGTTCCTGAAAAGGGGCAGCACCGTTTTCAGTAGGTGCGGGGGATACAGTCTGGATGATTGACTGAGCTGGCCCTCTGCGATCAACGAAAACAGCCATGCTGTGCTGGTATGGCGAACGGTTGAAAGCAAGGGGAAACTACAGCCGTAAATTTTACCGAGGGCATGCAGCTTTACTGTATGGTTAAATGACGATGCCATCCTCTTGGGTAAAATACTTCGGAGGTAAAATAGTCCCAAATTCGGATCTTAGGGCAGGGACTACAAGGAGAACGTCATTATTCAGAGAAACAAAACTGGCGTTCTACGGATCGGAGCGTGGAATGTCAGATTCCTTAATCGGGCAGGTAGGTTAGAAAATTTAAAAAGGGAAATGGATAGATTAAAATCAGATGTAGTGGGAATTAGTGAAGTTTGGTGGCAGGAGGAACAACACAGGGCTATAAATACAAAATCAAATAACGGTAATTCAGAAGCGGGTTTAGTAATGAGTAAAAAAATACGAACATAGATAAGCTACTACGAAAAACATAGTGACAGCATGAATGTAGCCAATACAGATACGAAGCCCACGCCTACCACAGCACTACAAGTTCAAATGCCCACTAGCTCCGCAGATGATGAAGAAGTAGAAGAAATCTATGATGAGATAAAGGAAATTATTCAGATAGTAAAGGGAGACGAAAATTTAGTAGCCATGGGGTACTGGAATGCTATTGCAGCGGGAAAGCAGCAGGTGAATATGAGCTGGGGGTAAGGAATGAAAGGGGAAGCCACCTGGAAGAATTTTGCACAGAGGTTAACTTAATCATAGCCAATACGTGGTTGCAGAATCATTAAAGAAGGTTGTATACTGTACATGGAAAATTCCTGGAGACACCAGAAGGTTTCAAATAGATTATATAATGGTAAGACAGAGATTTAGGAACGAGGTTTTAAATTTTAAGACATTTCCAGGGGCAGATGTGGACTCTGACGACAATTTATTAGTTATGAACTGTAGACTAAAACTGAATAAATAGCAAAAAGGTAAGAATTTAAGAAGATGGGACCGAAAGAACGAGAGGTTGTGGAGAGTTTCAGAGGGAACGATTGACAAGAACAGGGGAAAGAAAAACAGTAGAAGAATGGGTAGCTTTGAGAGATTAAATAGTGAAGGCAGCAGAGGATAAAGTAGGTAAAAACAGATGGACTAGTATAAATCCTTGCGTAACAGAAGAGAGGTTTAATTGATGAAAGGTGAAAATATAAAAATGCAGTAAATGAAGGATACGAAAAGGAACACAAACGTCTCAAAAATGAGGTCGACAAAAAGTGCAAAATGGGCAAGCAGGGATGACTAGAGGACAAATGTAAGGATGTAGAGTCATGTATCACTAGGGATAACACAGATACTGCTTACAGGAAAATTACAAAGACATTTGGAGAAAAGAGAATCACCTTTATGAAAATCAAGAGGTCAGACGGGAAGCCCATCCTAAGCAAAGAAGTGAAAAATAAAGGTGGAAGCATTATAGAGAGGGTCTACACAGGGGCGATGTACTTGCGGGCCATTTTATGGAAATGAAAGAGGACGTTGGTGAAGAATCTGACAGTGCGCCGAAAGACCTAAGTCGAAACAAGGCACCGGGAGTAGCAAGATTCCATTAGAACTACTGATAGCCTTGGGAGAGTCAGCCACGACAAAACTCTACCATTTGGTGAGCAAAATGTATGAGACAGGCGAAATATCCTCAGACTTCAAGAAGAATATAATAATTCCAGTGCCAAAGCAAGCAGGTGTTGACAGTCTGACAATTATCGAATTATCAGTTTAATAAGTCACGGATGCAAAACAGTTACACAAATTCTGTACAGACGAATGGAAAAACTGTTAGAGGCCGACCTCGGGGTGGATCAGCTAGGATTCCGTAGAAATACAGGAACACGCAAGGTAACGTTGTCCCTACTACTTACCCTAGAAGATAGGAAAAGAAAAGGCAAACCTATGTTTCTAATATTGGTAGACTTCGAGAAAGCTTTTGACAATGTTGACTCGAATACTCTGAAATTCTGAAGGTAGCAGGGGTGATGTACATGGAGCGGAAGGCTATTTACAATTTGTGCAGAAACTAGGTGGCAGTCGTAAGAGTCGAGGGGCATGAAAAGGAAGCAGTGGTTGAGAAGAGTGTGAGACAGGGTTGTAGCTTATCCCCGATATTATTCAATCTGTATATAAGCAGGCTGTAAAGGAAACAAAGGAAAAATTTGGAGTAGGTTTAAAATTCATGAAGAATAAATAAAAGCTTTGTCGATTGCCATCGACTTTGTAATTCTGTCAGAGACAGCAAAGGACCTGGAAGAGCAGTTGAACAGAATGGCCAGTGTCTTGAAAGGAGAATATAAGATGAATACCAACAAAAGCAAAACGAGGATAATGGTCAGTAAATGCCTCTGAGCAGTATGGGATTTAACATCTGAGGTCATCAGTCCCCTAGAACTTAGAACTACTTAAACCTAACTAACCTAAGGACATCACACAAATCCATGCCCGAGGCAGGATTCGAACCTGCGATCGTAGCAGTCGTGGTTCCGGACTGAAGCGCCTAGAACCGCTTGGCCACCGCGGCCGGCGAGGATAATGGAATGTAGTGCAGCTAAATCAGGTGACGCAGAGGGTATTAGATTAGGAAATGAGATACTTACAGTGGTTAATGAGTTTCAGTATTTGGGGAGGAAAATAACTGATGAGGATCGAAGCAGAAAGGATATAAAATGTAAACTTACAATGGCAAGAAAAGCGTTTCTGAAGAAGAGAAATTCTCTAACATCGAATATAGGTTTATGTGTCAGGAACTCATTTCTGAAAGTATTTGTATGGAGTGTAGCCATGTATGGAAGTGAAAAATGAACGATAAATAGTTTGGACAAGAAAAGAATGGAAGCTTTAGATATATGGTGCTACGGAGGAATGCTGAATATTAGATGATTGGATCACGTAACTAATGAGGAGGAAGTGAAAAGGATTGTGGAGAAGAGGAATTAGTGGCACAAATTGACTAGAAGAAGGAATCGGTTCCTAGGACACATTCTGAGCCATCAAAGGATCACCATTTTATTACTGGAGGGAAGCGTGGAGGGTAAAAATCATAGAGGGAGACCAAGAGATGATTACGCTAAGCAGATTCAGAAAGATGTAGGTGGCAGTAGTTACTCGGAGATGAGGCTTGCACAGGATAGAGTAGCATGGAGTCTTTGTCTGTGGAATGAAGACCACGACAACAGCATCCCCCTTAGGACTATTATTATCCAGAATATAAGCACAGAAAAGCTCGTGGAGGGGTGCTGACTTGTCCTTAGGGGACAGTGGTTAAGTAGGTTACCGGACGTTCTCGGTACACGTGTCTCAGGCTGACCTGTGGCTGCGCCCTGCGGTCGCCGCGCCGGGGCGTTAATATCCCTCCAGGCTCCGCCGTTCCTCTCGTCTCCCGGCCTCCCGCCCTCCGCCGCCCCCTCACTCTGCTCTTCTTCCTCCCCACCCCCTCTCGCCCACCCCCCTTGACCCCCCACGAGGCTGGCACTCGGAGACTCATCCCTACTTTTATGGGCGGCGGCGGCTGGCGCGTTAACTTGAATTTAAGTACTGGATGGCTTTAATGTTTAACAAGTAGCTGTCGCCTCCGCGGACACTTTCTTTAGCTCGTAATAGCCGGGGAAGCCGCTTCCCCGGCCAGTCTTCCATCGCAGCTCATCCCGGCCGACGGGCCGGCTCTGTCGTTAAACGCAGCCTCCGCCTACGGCCCGCGTCTCTGTAGCCGTTACACCCACTGCAGTAGTCGTATCGGGCTCTGTACTCCGCGCTTCCTCCACCAGACCAATTGCATCATTGATGTAACACGAGAATAATTACTGTGACTGTTTGAAATCGTATTTAGATCGTTTCGACACCTAGCTCTATGTCTTGTAGCTGTAATTTTTTCATGCGAGTGCTTCGTGTCTATTCTTTCCGACACCACGCATTGATATAATTGGTTCGCGTCGGTCGGCAACGAACCCACTTTCTTCAGTTCTGGTGCACGGTCACGTCCAACCTCCTGTGGGAATCTCGAAGAGTGAGCGTGGAGAACACGGACAGAGACTGCGAATAAGTGGCACTCTGTCGGAGCGCTAGTGGGCTGAGAGGCGTGCCGAGATAGCGAGGCAGTCCTTGCAGCTGCAAGAAACAGTGTCCGCAGGTGGCGTGATGGCCAGCTCAATTACATGGTAAGAAGGAGATCCTGGTGTCGAATCGCGGTATGGCACACATTCTCACTCGCCGCCGCTGATACCACGAAATGTCCCTTGCAGGTTATCTTCCCTTTCCCTTCTTCGCCCCCTCCCCCCCCCCCCTTTTCATCAACAATTAACTTTTTTTTTTCTTTCTTTAAGGGAATGTGGACGTCATGGTCTGCATTTTTTGTTAGTCTTACAGACTTCTGAAGTACGACGACACAACAACGTTCTCATCTATGAAACTTTAACCAAATAGTTAGTATATTGTGAACTCCACGTGACAAAAGAACGGTGCTGTGTAATTCACAATGGAGTGAAAACTATTTTTTATCTTACATATTAACTATCTGTAATTTTTATTTTATGTACACTGTACCTCCACAGCATTCAAAGTAAACGGTCACATCGAATTCTGGTTTTTAACTATTAACTTGTTGAAACAAGAAATATGAAATTGAGCCGTGTCAGACTCGTGTTCCTGCCACCATTTATTTTCACCCTGTTTTTAACATACTTCCATCTCATTACATTAATTTAATTTGCTACTGTCCCTTAGTTTCTGCTTTGTGCGACCGTGAGCGGCGTTAGCCCCAAGTATCGATATATCCCCTCTCGTAGTATCTTTGCTCGACTGGTATTACTTCTCGCTAGTTGTCTGTTGTAAATTAGTTGTTCGCAGTTCGGGTTGCGAGTTCGGGTCTGCCAGTCAGATGGAAGGCGTCTGAAGCGCAGTCCGGACCTGGCAGTCGGGGAGTTGCAATGCGGCACTAGTGCAGTCGGGTTGGAGCAGCGGTGAGGTCTGCGTCGACATGGCTCGCCCGACCTTTGCGCCACGCATCACTTGAGCCGGGCCGCGGTCTTGGTGGGTCGTCATTTATTGTAATTTAATAACCTTTACTGTAAAGGTTATTTAATTACAATAAATGGCAATTAGAAGGAGAAACTAACCTAAGCCTTTGGCCCCTTCCACAAACCTATTACCTGTTCTGTCCGCGGGTTTAGCAAGCGTATCACTGGTAGCAGAGCGTGGTTACGATCCACAGATCTCTGGTTTATGGGCCCAGTACAATTCCACTTCTTTTTGTATGTTCTATCTGCGTAGCTTTAAGGCTTTCCACGTAGCCATGATATGTTTTTTTTAAATTTCATTTGCCTCTTTAATTGCATTTTAATCTTGTTGATTTTTAACATTTCTTGTTGTTAAACATTCTGGCCTTCCGTCTTTAAAAGTTTATGGTAATATATTCTAGAATTCTGAAATTTAATTTTGGCCCTCAGCCATTTGTATTGCACTTTACATATGTTGCTGGTTTTTTTAAATTAATTTATTGCTATCTTAATTTGTTTTTTCTTGTCGATGGTAAAGATTTCTTGTTTGGAGGCCTTCAGCCGTGAAAGAGTTGCATTCGGTAAAGCTCCGACTACGTGACGCTTTGGCTTTAAAGGTTATTAAATTACAATAAATGATAATTAGAAGGAGAAACTGACCTCTGACTTAGGCCCTTTCCACAATCCTATTACCTGTTCTTCCCACCTGGTTTAGTGGGCGTATCAGAAATATTTTTACAAACTTCTTCTTTTGTTTACTTAAAAAAAATTATTTTTAGTACTCAGTTTCTTGCTAATAATTTAAGAACATGCTATATGCACCAGCTTAAAATATTAGATACAATGTTAGATAATCAGGTTCACTGTGTAGGACAGCACCGATACCGAAGCAGTTCAGAGATGGGCTGCTGGATACGATGCCGGTAGGTTCGAACAGCACTCGCGAATTACGGAGATGCTTCGGGAACTCAGATGGGAATTCCTGGAAGGCAGGAGACGTCCTTTTCGAGCAACACTATTGAGAAAATTTAGAGAACCGGCATTTGGAGCTGACTGACAAACGATTCTCCTGCCGCCAACATACATTGCGCTTAAGGACCACGAATACAAGATACGAGAAATTAGGGCTCATACGGAGGCATATGGACAGTCGTTTTCCCCTCGCTCTGTTTGCAAGTGGAACAGGGAAATGTGGTACACGACACCACGCATCATACGGTGGCTTCCGAAGCATGTATAGAGATGTACTGTTTTTCATGCAAGATGTTGTTTTTGTATCCTTAATGTTGGGTGAAATAAAGAAGTCTACGTATGCGAAAACGTTTATTACAGGAAAGTAAAACGAAAGATTGGCAAGCCTATTTCTTCTTAATGGTACCATGTCAAAACATTCCAGCTCTATAATCTGCGAGTACTTTCATCTTCGTTAGCTTCCTTTCTTTTCTTTATTACTTTGGCTTCTTTTGTCACGCTGTCAGCAGTATTTTCAGCTACAGCGATACTTTGTCAGCCCACTCGTAGAAGCCCATTTTTCATGTTGTCCCTAGTTTTGACGCCTAGTCTACTCACGGTTTTAATCTAGTTGTCATTCTATTGTTAAGACGTATTATGACATCCAAAACACCAATCTGAAAAGCAGAGATGACAGCAAACTCAGCTTTCGGCAAGCGCTCCTTGATGCGACGATTGAAAACTTCATTTGGATTCTGATTTTTGCCACGTAAACGTTTTTCCATGAGATTAGAATCTCAAAGATCTCTACATATTGGCCTTAATTCTACCATTACAGTTTCTAGCGTGGGGTGTGCATTTTAACGCTTTTGTAGATTTGATTCACACCTAAGGTACTTTCACCATGCTGCAGCGCAACGATTTCATCACTTTGTATACGATTTCCAGTAGCACGCTTGTGTTCGTTACAGTAATATCTACGACTGCTATTAATCTCCGACGTTTTTGGCATTTTTCGCAGCAAAATCGTTCAACTAGCCTAAAGCAGTCACGACAGCAAATTTACAATACAAACGCGCCCGATAACAGTAATTAACTAAAGTAAACCACTTGAATGGAAAAACAACGGGAATGAAAGAAATCTGTGCTCGCAGTACAGTCGATATGTTTTCAACGATTTACACAAATGAGTGGCTATGGAAATTTGGGTGTCACAATTAAGTAACGAAAAGTTTTAGGGCAAAGTTTAGTGTTTGAATCTCGTATGACTACTACGCTTTATTAAAAACATGTGACGCAGTAACTTTAAAATAGGTATTTAAACACGAAATGATGACGTAATATGGGTAAAGAAAATGTTTTAGATTTACGAAGAATCACAGAAAACTTCCATTTTTTGTTATATGAGCTATCTTCTGGACACGAGCATACACATTTCGATCAGCACAAATTAAAAGGATTTACAAATATGTCAAAGCTACATCTGGCCATCTTCATACATATATTTTCGGGTAAATTTGTGTTCGAATTGAAATTATTATTTACACCACTGGCCATTAAAATTGATACATCATGAAGATGACGTTCTACAGACGCGAAATTTAACCAACAGGAAGAAGATGCTGTGATATGCAAATGCTTAGCTTTTCAGAGCATTCACGCAACGTTGGCGCCAGTGGCGACACCTACAACATACTGACATGAGGAAAGTTTCCAACCAAGTTCTCATACACAAACAGCAGTTGACCGGCGTTGCCTGGTGAAGCGTTGTTGTGATGCCTCGTGTAAGGAGGAGAAATGCGTACCATCACGTTTCCGACTTTGATAAAAGTCCGATTGTAGCCTATCGCGATTGCGATTTTTTGTGTTGCGAAATTGCTGCTCGCGTTGGTCGAGATCCAATGACTGTTAGCAGAATGTGGAATCGGTGGGTTCAGGATGGTAATACGGAACACCGTTCTGGATCCCAACGGCCTCGTATCACTAGCCGTCGAGATGACAGGCATCTTATCCGCATGTCTGTACCGGATCGTGCAGCCACGTCACGATCCCTGAGTGAACAGATGGGAACGTTTGCAAGACAACAACCACCTGCACGAACAGATCGACGACGTTTGCAGCAGCATGGACTATCATCTCGGAGACCATGGCTGCAGTTACCCTTGAAGTTGCATCACAGACAGGAGCCCCTGCGATGGTGTACTCAACGACAAACCTGGGTGCACGTATGGCAAAACGTCATTTTTTTCGGATGAATCCAGGTTCTGTTAACAGCATCATGATGGTCGCATCCGTGTTTGGCGACATCGCCGTGAACGCACATTGGAAGCGTGTATTCGTTATCGCCATACTGGCGCATCACCCGACATGATGGTATGGGGTGCCATTGGTTACACGTCTCGGTCACCTCTTGTTCGCATTGACAGCACTTTGAACAGTGGACGTTACATTTCAGGTGTGTTACGACCCGTGGCTCTACCCTTCATTCGATCCGTGTGAAACTCTACATTTCAGCAGGATAATGAAAGACCGTGGGGTGATGTCAAGGGAATTAGATTAGGAAATGAGACACTTAAAGTAGTAAAGGAGTTTTGGTATTTGGGGAGCAAAATAACTGATGTTGGTCGAAGTAGAGAGGATACCAAATGTAGACTGGCAATGGCAAGGAAAGCGTTTCTGAAGAAGAGAAATTTGTTAACATCGAGTATAGATTTAAGTGTCAGGAAGACATTTCTGAAAGTATTTGTATGGAGTGTAGCCATGTATGGAAGTGAAACATGGACGATAAATAGTTTGGACAAGAAGAGAATAGAAGCTTTTGAAATGTGGTGCTACAGAAGAATGCTGAAATTAGATGAGTAGATCACATAACTCATGAGGAAGTATTGAATAGGATTTGGGAGAAGAGAAGTTTGTGGCACAACTTGTCTAGAAGAAGGGATCGGTTGGTAGGACATGTGTTGAGGCATCAAGGGATCTCCAATTTAGTATTGTGGGCAGTGTGGAGGGTACAAATCGTAGAGGGAGATCAAGAGATGAATACACTAAGAAGATACAGAAGAATGAAGGTTGCAGTAGTTACTGGGAGATGAAAAAGCTTGCACAGGATAGAGTAGCATGGAGAGCTGCATCAAACCAGTCTCAGGACTGAAGACCACAACAACAACAATGCAAGACCGCATGTTCTGTACGGGCCTTTCTGGTACTGCCCTGGCCACCACATTCTCCAGATCTCTCAATTGAAAACATCAGGTCAATGGTGGCCGAGCAACTGGCTCGTCATAATACGCCAGTCACCACTCTTGATGAACTGTGGTATCGTGTTGAAGCTGCATGGGCAGCTGTACCTGTGCACGCCATTCAAGCTCTATTTGACTCAATGCCCAGGCGTATCAAGGCCGTTATTACGGCAAGAGGTAGTTGTTCTGGGTACTGATTTCTCAGCATCTATGCACCCAAATTGCGGGAAAATGTAGTCATATGTCAGTTCTAGTATATTATATCTGTCCAATGAATACCCGTTTTCCTACGATCGCAGGTCCTCGGGCATGGATGTGTGTGATTTCCTTAGGTTAGTTAGGTTTAAGTAGTTCTAAGTTCTAGGGGACTGATGATCACAGATGTTAAGTCCCATAGTGCTCAGAGCCATTTTTTTTGAATACCTGTTTATCATCTGCATTTCTTCTTGGTGTAGTAATTGTAATAGCCAGTAGTGTATATTCAATTATATTGCTAATAGTAATTGACTGCTAAGCACTTGTTATAATAAAACATATAATTCCGTTGTTTAATTTCAGCGTCCATCATGCTATTTACAAGGCACTCACACAAGACGTTGGATATTTTATATAACTGTGTCGGGCCTCCTTTTTCCCGATGTAATGCAGCAGCTCGTCGTGGTGGCATAGACTTAACAAGTTGCTGGAAGTCCCCCGTAGAAATATTGAACCATTCTACCCTTCCAGTCATCCATAAATGCGAAAATGCTGCTAGTGAAAGATTTTGTGCACTCTCGATTATGTCTCGTAAATGTTGGATAGGATTTTTACCAGACGATCCAAGATCATTCGCTCGACTGTCCAGGATGTTCTTAAAATCAATCGCGAACGGTTGTGGCCTGGCGACATGCCCCAATTTCGTTTGAGAAGAGGAGGCTGAAAATGGTCTCCAAGTAGACAACCACATGCATTCCCAGTCAGTAATCGGTTCAGTTGGACCATAGGACTGAGTACATTCCATGTAAACACAGCCCACATCATTATGCAATCAACAGCTGCTAGCACGATGCCTTGTTGATAACTTGGCTACATTGCTTGGTGGGGTCTGTGCCACACTCTAACACTACTATTAGCTCTCAACAACTGCAATTCGAACTCATCTGACCAAGCTATCGTTCTTGCACTCGTCTAAGGTCCAACCGATATGGTCACGAACTCAGAAGAGGCGGTACAATCGATGTTGTGGTGCTCACAAAGCCACTCGCGTCGGTCGTCTGCTGCCGTAGCCCATTGAACACTGACAAATCCACACAAACGGAATGTTTGTCTTCTCAGTCAACTATAATACCTGGAAAGTAGTGCGAGAGGGAGGCTCACAGGTAGGTCTATATGGAAGAGAATTGCTACTTCTGGTATTCCTCTGATATCTAAGGGGGATACCTAGAGAATACCTTCGACATTCTACAAGGAACTGAGGGAAAAAATTGTCTAATTTCTACATATTCTATAAATTATGTTTAATCACTGTTCGGGCGACTATTTTCACTCAATTCTCTTTTCGTCAACGACAGCACACATTCTCAAACTGCGTGCTGTTCCTTGTCATTCTGCTGCAAAGATGTGCAGATCGCAATTCTACCTTACCTAACATTGACTAGGTTTCCACGGCTACGATTACCTCTGATTTGTCTAAGATCGCGTCGCACGCTTCCCTATTATACGTGGATAAGGGCGAAGTGGCCACATTGGGGAACGTGACCATTGGGGTCCCGGGAGCTATGAGATCCCGCTGAAAATACAACGTTTGCTCAATGGTGGAAACTGAAAAGTCATCTGTGCTGCTCGTCGGAGATTTTAAACGTCCTGTAGTGCTCAGTTTTGTATTTATTTTGGAGAGGGAATGTCACGTATGTCTTTTTAATGAAACCGTTCTGAACGTTTTGTATCTTGACTAAATAACCTTACTTCTGCCATAGAAAGTTCGGTCATGCTATTAGAGGGTATACAGCATTTTCGTAAGGGCATCAGTGTTGGCAAGGTGGCATCTCGGCGACACTCGTAATAATGGCCTAGAAGGGACTAATATAGAACTAGAAAAATGTTGTGGACTGGCAAGACAGCCAATCCACTAGGAGGAAGCCGAAAGGCACGCGTTTAAACTCACGCAGGCTGGCGTGAGGTCTGGAACGGGTCAAGTAAAGGAGATTAGCAAGTAAAGTACGTAGGTTCTTGAATACTTAACTTTAACCCATAATTGGTGAACATCGGTCTGACGGTACATGCATCACAAGATAAATAGCAAATGATAATGGCGCCTTGCTAGGTCGTAGCAAATGACGTAGCTGAAGGCTATGCTAACTATCGTCTCGGCAAATGAGAGCGTAATTTGTCAGTGAACCATCGCTAGCAAAGTCGGCTGTACAACTGGGGCGAGTGCTAGGAAGTCTCTCTAGACCTGCCGTGTGGCGGCGCTCGGTCTGCAATCACTGATAGTGGCGACACGCGGGTCCGACGTATACAAAAAGACCGCGGCCGATTTAAAGGCTACCACCTAGCAAGTGTGGTGTCTGGCGGTGACACCACAAAAAAAATGTAAACAGAAGGAGAAACGGAAAGCAGCCGAAGAGAAAAAGGCAGCAAATAGAAAACTGCGAAGGGCAGAAAACTCAACCCTAGAAGAATTTTTTTCGACGACGATGATGAGGACATAGAGTGCATGTATCGCGAAGAAAAATTTTTAAATGGGAACTCTGAAGAGCAGTAGGTTGAGTAGCACCTCTGTTCCCTCTGGGCTCACGAATTCTCTACAGCAGTTGCGGAACAAAATTTGACTTTTACTTGTGAAAAGTGTTATTCAAACCATGTTTGACAGTAAAATACACACATCAAAAAAGGTGTTGCATCACCCCGGTTCCCAGAACTCCTGAAGATAGACATTGTCTGTGGATACTGTATCACAGACATTGTCCCTTTGACTGTTCAGAGATGTTACTAAACCCGCGCAAAAATGTAAACAACCATGCATGAGCAGCGCCTATTTGACGGAGAGGGTCCGACAGCCGATCAGATACAGCAATTCCACCTGGAAGGAGGTACACGGCTCGTGTTGTCTGTCGTTCAACCATGCCTAGACGGTCAATCCCGTGGTTCGACCGCGTCCGCGTTGTTACTTTGTGCCAGGAAGGGCTCTCAACAAGGTTAGTGTCCAGGCGCCTCGGATTGAACCAAAGGGATGTTGTTCGGACATGGTAGAGATACAGAGAGGCAGGAACTGCCGATGACATGCCTCGCTCAGGCCGCCAGTGGATAAACGCTGCTTACGGTTTATGGCTCGGAGGAACTCTGACAGCAACGCCACCTTGTTGAATAATACTTTTCGTGCAGCCACAGAACGTCGTGTTACGACTCAAACTGTGCGCAGTAGGGTTCATGATGCGCAACTTCACTCTCGACGCCCATGGCGTGGTCCATCTTTGCAACCACGACACCATGCAGCGCAGTACCGATGGGCCCAACAACATGGTGATTGGACCGCACAGGATTGGCATCACGTTGTCGTCACCGATGAGTGTCGCACATGCCTTCAACCAGACAATGGTCGGAGATGTGTTTGGAGGCAACACGGTGAGACTGAACGCCTTAGACACACTGTCCAGCTGGTGCAGCAAGGTGGAGGCTCCCTGCTTTTTTGGGGTAGCATTAAGTGGGGCCGGCGTACGCAGCTGGTGGTCATGGAAGGCACCGTAACGGCTATACGATACGTGAATGCCACCCGTCGACCGACAGTGTAATCATACCGGCAGCATATTGGTGAGGGATTCGTCTTCACTGGCGCCAATCGCGTCCCCATCGTGCACATCTTGTGAATGACTTTCTTCAGGATTACGACATCGCTCATCGACTAGCCAGAAAGTTTTCGGATATGAACCCTATCGACCATGCCTGGGATAGATTGAAAAGTGTTGTTTATAGGTGACGTGACCCACCAGCCGATGTGACAGATCTACGGCGAATCGCCGTTGAGGAGCGGGACAATCTGGACCAACAGTGCCTTGATGAACTTGTGGATAGTATGCCACGATGAGTACAAGCGTACATCAATGCAAGTGGCCGTGCTACTGGCTATCCGAGGTGCCGGTGTGTACAGCAACCTGGACTACCATCTCTGAAGGTCTCACTGTATGGTGGTAAAACATGCAATGTGTGGTTTTCATGAGCAACAAAAAGGGCGGAAACGATGTACATGTTGATCTGTATTCCAATTTCCTGTACTGGTTCTGGAACTCTCTGAAGGGTGGTGATGCAAATTATTTTTTGATGAGTGTATATTTCTTTCTTTGTTAAACCAGTTTTTCGTACCTTAACTTTGTGAACATTGTTTAAAGTACTTAATTTGATTCTAAGATGATTAAACTATTGTGTATTACACTTCAATAGTTCTATATTATGATCACAGATTTTTGTGCATCTCGGTTTATTGTTACTCAACTTAAAAGGTAGAAATACCTTAGCCTAGTCACTTTGCCGGGCTCTTCCCTAGTCATGAACATTATTATTATTAGTTTGAATCATATTTTCTTTCTGTAACGAACAAATAAATTCTGAACAGTATACATAAATATGCACTCCGAATTAAAATTCCATTTTACTCACAATCGTTGACTGTTTTTAAATAGCGTTTGATCGTATTGTTATAGGAGTTCCATCATTTATTAAACTGAAAGGCACAAGTGAATCAGACACTGATACACCGGAACATTATAAGTACTTACCTAATAGCAAATATGTCCTTCTCTGGCAGCGACGTGTCGTGGCATGGAAGCAATGAGAGCATGGCAGTTTGTTGAAAAATGCCACTGCCACTGCCGTCGGGAAACATGATCGTCATGAATGGATGTACGTGGTCTGCAAACAAGTGTATGATACTGCTTGGACATCATGGTGTCTTGCACGAGCTCTACTGCACCCGTGGATGATCAAGTGAATGTCCAACAGACCATAATGTAGACGCCGCCAGCCTGTATCCGTCCCACAGTACAGGCGGCAAGAAGATGTTCCCCTGGAAGACGACGAATTCGCGTCCTTCCATCGCCATGATGAAACAGGTATCGGGAGTCATCAGACTATGCTATGCTGTGCCACAGCGCCAACGTCCAGTGCCGATCGTCACGTGCCCATTTCAGTCGTAGTGTTAACATAAGCATACGCATGAGTCGTCGACTGCGGAGGCCCATCGTTATGAATATTCGGTACACCGTGTGTTTAGACACATCTGTACTATCCTCAGCGTTAAATTCTGATGCTAGTTCCGCCATAGTTCGCCGCCTGTTTTACCAGTCTGCCTTGCCTACGACGTTCGATATCTGCAACGAGGGGTGGCCGTTCAACCCCACGACATTTGGACGTGGTTTCACCTCGGTTTCGCCACGTGTTGAAGACACTCACCGCAGCCCTCCTTGAACACCGGAGAAGTCGTGCAGTTTGCGAAATGCTCGTGAAGAGCCGCTTGCCCATCACAATCTACCCTGGACCAAACTAGGATAGAGAGCACGCATTACCCATTCTACGCACGTACAGCACAATCACTGATGCTGCGTGCACCGTACACGTGTCTGACTAGCAGTCAGTCCTTGCCAGGTGACGCAGCTATCATCTCGACGGTGTTATATCGATAGTTGGTCTGTTGTCATCATGTTCTCGCTGATCAGTGTACGTACTGACCCGTGAGAAATCTATTCAATTTTTGTCTCCTCAACATTTTTCCACGAAAAGTGCCGCCACAAAGCCACTTTCTTCGTACATTCACGTGCTGCAAGCAGAGTTGCGCATCTATGCCAAGAATTCAGAATTAGAATTTCTAAAGCTTTAGTAACTTGACATCAGATGGGCCATACTCGATGTTACGCACCCATCTGTTAGAACTTGCGCCGTATTGACGCACATTTTTATATATTTCATGTAAAAAAGGTGGAAGATAATGTCGCGCCAACCCTTCGTCCTTCCTCCTTTCTTTATTCTGTTCCAATAAACGCTCTCTTCCATAAATTTTACATTAAAGGGGTTCATTTCCCAAGAGGGGTGTAAACTATCTCGCGTCCGTGGAAGTAGTCCACACGTGCACCGTGGGCAATGCCAAATGAGCTAGAACGATAGCTGGCGCCAGACTTATCTTCTCTAGAGGATCTCCTGGCCTTGCGCACATGGAAGCAAGGCTGTCAGATAATGGCTCCTGCAGGAGCTGCATGACAAGAATTATCGGACCTAGCCTCCGAATTTTCCAACTAAATATTGAAGGACTAAGCAGATCCAAATGCGAAACTCTGTCTCGAATTCTCCGTGAGAGGAACATTGATGTTGTTGGTATACAAGAGACATGTAACTAGTGTAGCCGATCTTAAGGCAAGAGGCAGAATACCATGATATTAGATACTAGATGCGACATACCATCAGTCACACGGCTGTGCTACTTATATCCGCAGCAACATAGAAAATGCCCAAGTATTGCACTCTGGCATTGACAGTGGAATCCACACTGTCACTATAAAAGTGGAAGAAGTTTCAATAACTAATGTTTACAAACCTCCACTCGTCCAGTGGCCTCCAGAGGTACTACCCCCACTCCCCCATCCAGCTCTGTACTTGGGAGATTCAGTAGTCACCATACAATGTGGAAATACAACATCAGTGACCAGAATGGCGCTGCACTCACAGACTGGATGTAAGTAAACATCTTAAGTCTCATATTCGATGCAAAGGAAAAGGGAACTTTCAGATCAGCAGCATGGGGTAGAGACTCAAATCCAGATCTATGCTTCTCCACCGAGAATCACAGTGGGCAACCAATTAGCATAACCAGAACTATCCTACCAGATTTCCCACTCGTCAAGATCGTCCAGTCATACATGAAATAGGCATACAAATCCCGGTGATCCGATCTATACCAAGACCTAGATGGAATTTCCAAAAGGCAAACTGGGAACAGTTCTCCCAAGAACTTGACAAGGTCGTAAGATCGATCAGGGCAACACCTAAAAATTACAACAGTTTTATAGGTGCAGTGATTGCCACAGCAAAAATGTGTATCCCACGTGGGCACCACAAGGAATACATTCCGGGCTGGAACAAAGATTGTGAGAAACTTTTTGGAACATACGTAAAACATGGTGATGCAGACGTAGCCGATGAACTGCTACAGACACTGGATGAGGCTCGAAGAAATAGATGGATTAAGACAACTGCTGAAATGGATTTTAAGAAGTCAAGCAGAAAAGCTTGGAGTTTTAAAAACGTTGGGGAGAAGTAAACCACCAATCAAGGTAGCTCGTGCACTGCTACCAGACCAGATAGCAAGTCGAATTGTATCACTATCTAGAGCACCACGAGACAAACAGAACCCACAAAAAGTAAAAAGGAAATACAGAAACATACAGCGAGCAACACCTCAAGAAACTGAGTACTCTCCGAGCTTCACAACTGAAGAACTATAAGCTGCACTCACTGATGTTAGATCGAGTAAGGCGCCTCGTTATGATGGAATGCACCCTGAATTCCTGACTCGATGTGGGAAGGAAACCAAGAAATGGCTGACCACGTTTTACTCATGCATACTAACATCGAGCTGCCTGCCAAAAGCTTTTAAAATTACTAAAATAAATGCTGTCCTGAAACCAAACAAACCATCACATAAAACCGAAAGCTACCGCCCTATCGCTCTTCTCAGCTGCTGCTACAAACTTCTGGAACGGCTACTCCTCAACAGGCTGGGCCCACGAATCCTAGAAGTCATCCCACCAGAGCAGGCAGGTTTCAGACCCAATAGGAGCTGCACAGACCAGGTTCTAAGTCTAACGACATATATTGAAGCAGGTTTTCAAAAACAAAGACTGCGGTAGCTTTCATAGACCTAACAGCTGCCTATGACACTGTATGGAAGGAAGGAATTCAACACAAACTGATAAAAGTAATCCCCTGCCGTATGACACTGAACCTTATCAACAACATGCTTTCCGATAGATACTTCCAGGTGATACAGGGTAATGTGATACAGGGTAATGACATAAGCAAACAGAGGAAACTGAACAATGGACTGCCTCAAGGATCAGTTTTAGCACCAATGCTCTTGAATCTTTACATCTCTGACCTGCCTGAAACCATCTCAAGGACGTTCAGCTATGCTGATGATATGGGCCTAGCTATCCAAAGCAAGCAGTTTGAAGACACCGAAAACATCCTCACAACTTACCTAAACAAAGTGCATGAGTATTTCACCAAATGATGGGTAATACCAAATCCCACCAAGACTGAAGCCAGCTGTTTTCATTTGAACAACAGAATGGTGGGATATGAGCTGAAGGTTCGTATGAATAACAGACAACTGCGATATCAGCCATATCCAAAGTACCTGGTGGTCACTTTGAATAACCCCCTACTTCCTATCCACGAAGATTTCCCAACTTTGGAAAGAACACGACTCCGCTCCAGAAATCCCCCTTCAAGACTGGCCCAACAATTGTCAGCTGACAACTTCAGCATGGATACTAAATGGCACGAGAGCTGGAGTGATAGTGCCTCCCCTGACAACCGTGAACTTATCGGTCCATCAGAGAAACCTGAGGGCTTTGAATTTCCACGACAGCTATGGAAAAGCATTAACAGAATCCGAACAGGACATGGACTATGTGCACACAATCTACACAAGTGGGGAAAGCTTCCCAGCCCTAGCTGTGACTGTGGGGCACCTAATCAAACAATACAGCACATCGCCCAGAACTGTGAATTAAGAGCCTACCAGGGTAGTCGGGCTGACTTCTTCAACGCCACATCGCCGTGCCTCGAATAGATCGCAGATTTGGAAGTCAGAATTTGAAGACTTGTGTAGCGCAAAATATCTGCTGTGATGTTACTTTTTATTGTGTTTATGTATTATATTTTATCTGAATCTGTATCCTTCACTTATGTATTCTATAGTGTATTTTATCATTTAATTTCATAATGTAATAAGTGTAAACCATGTGTGTAGCGCCATACGCTAATTAAATAATAAATAATTTCCCTGGAAAAAGCATCAAACAAAAAATATTACTTGCAATATTCGTTATAGCCAGTCACGTATGTATTAGTATAGCAAGATTTTGTGCTACATTTACTTACATCAACACATGAAATAAAGACATCGTTTATGCGAATGAAAATTCCACAGCGTACCAGCTGCCCCATAGGTAAACCTGTGAATTAGGGTGTCCACGTGGCCGCTTATCGTACAGGCGGGTGTGGGGCTCTGGTGGATGTTGTGGTGTTTCTCATTGGTTGGAAATTTGTCGTTGACGGTTATATGCCATGTAGACCGGACGCGTGACGTCAATGCAGAACTGCGGATGTTTCGCTAGATGGTTTTCCACTTAGCATGCGGGTATTTTTGAATGACTGTGTTTTTCATACCGTCTGTTGTGAGAAAACTATCGATTTTCAGGTTGGTACAAGGTCAGCATGTCGTATGTAGCTGAACTCGTGGTAGTAGAATCTAATATGGCGAAAGTTTACTGGTATCATACCTTCATTAATTGGTGGCATTATACTGCACGGCTTCCAAACTAGCGTTAAGTTCTTAACTGAGCTCGGTGTGTCATTGGCGATAGTTTTATGTACACGGTTCATTAGTAAGGTTCAAAAAATGGTTCAAATGGCTCTGAGCACTATGGGACTCAACTGCTGTGGTCATAAGTCCCCTAGAACTTAGAACTACTTAAACCTAACTAACCTAAGGACAGCACACAACACCCAGCCATCACGAGGCAGAGAAAACCCCTGACCCCGCCGGGAATCGAACCCGGGAACCCGGGCGTGGGAAGCGAGAACGCTACCGCACGACCACGGGATGCGGGCTCATTAGTAAGGTCCGACACGAGTGTCTGGCACTGACGAGACCAAAACTTCCTCGTGAGTTTGGTAAGATCAACCTTCGAGGGCTTGCTTTGAAAATGTGGCCTCCGAGGACATACCGACAGAACGCCTTCTGTATTTTGTCTGCTAGGTAATTTGAGACTGGTAGGATATGGCACAGGTAGTATATTCTGCTCGCTGTAGATATTCTAGGCGGCCGCGGTGGCCGAGCAGCTCTAGGCGCTTCAGTCCGGAACCGCGTGACTGCTACGGTCGCAGGTTCGAATCCTGACTCGGGCATGCATGTGTGTGGTGACATTAGGTTTATATAGTTCTCAGTTCTAGGGGACTGATGACCTCAGATGGTAACTCCCATAGTGCTCAGAGCCATTTGTAGATATTCTGACGGTGTGTACTCTCTGCAGATCTAATTTCCTGCCCGAATAAATGCATGTTGTGCCTCCGATCTCATGCACCATATCTGTCCAGTTTTTTGTCGCCATCGCGTCTGGTACTGCACCCCGGTAGATTCCGAGACATTTGTGTTTTGCCCTCGTTCAAACCAATCGAGATGGGTAGCATCGTCAATGCCTCCTCCTACATGGAGCATCGTCATGTTTCTCTTGTTTAGTTTTACACCGGCGACTGTGTTAAAGTCGTTGACGCGTTTTTCCACTTCCGTCTGATATGCTGTGGATCGCGCTGCCAAGCAGACGTCGTCAGCATGAGCAATGCAAGCCACTTTCTCCGATCCGATGTTGACTCCAAGTGAGCGATGGGTTATGTTCATGTAAGGGTTCTATCGCGATGGCATACAACGCCATTGAAAGAGGGCAGCCTTTCCTGATCGATCACCTAATTACAATTTTGTGGGACAAAAATGGCTCTGAGCACTACGCGACTTAATTTCTGAGGTCATCAGTCGCCTAGAACTAAGAACTACTTAAACCTAAGTAACCTAAGGACATCACACACATTCATGCCCGTGGCAGGATTCGAACCTGGAACCGTAGCGGTCGCTCGATTCCAGACTGTAGCGCCTAGAACCGCACGGCCACTCCGGCCGGCTTTGTGGGACAGGTGGCCATTAATCAAAATATGTGATGTAGAAATGAAGTGCTGCAGTACTTTGACGAAACGTTGCCCGATACCCATATTCAGCAATACCTTAATCAGATATCCATGGTTTATGTAGTCATAAGCGTTTTCAAAGTCTAAAAAAAAAAAAAAATAGTAGCACTATGTTTTCGAAACAGGAACAACGGAGTTGGATCAAGATTGAATACGCCAGAGGTCGTACAGCACGACAGCTTTGCGAAAGAAGCGGCGACACTTTCTGCGCAAACCACCCATCATTCCCATGCTAACCTGTTCATAGGCCGTCTAGAGGAACTCTTCCTAAAAACCCAGATTCCTAAACCCCTCACCTGGTTCAGATTCACTGACGACATCTTTGCTATCTGGATTGAAGGCGAGGACACCTTATTCACATTTCTCCAGAACCTTAACAACTTCTCCCCCATTTGCTACACCTGTTCCTACTCAACCCAGCAAGACACCTTTCTAGATGTTGACCTTCACCTCAGAGATGGCTACATCAGTACTTCCGTCCATATCAAATCTACTAACCACCAGCAATATCTCCACTTCACAGCTGCCACCCATTCCATACCAAGAAGACCCTTCTGTACAGCGTAGCCACCCATGGTCGTCGCATCTGCAGTGATGAGCAGACCCTCTCAAAATATACCGAGGGTCTCACTGAAGCCTTCACTGACCATAATTATCCTCCCATCCTTGTACAAAAACAAATCTCCCATGCCTTATCTTCCCAGTCTCCCACCACCTCACAAAGTCCACAGTCCGGCCACAAAGGAGCATTACCCTCGTAACTCAGTACAATCCGGGACTGGAGCAAATGAAGTACATTCACCGCCAGGGTTTCGATTACCTCTCGTCGTGCCCTGAAATGAGAAATGTCCTGCCCACTATCTTTCCAACCCATCCTACCGTGGCATTCTGCCGTCCACCGAACCTACACAATATACTCGTCCATCCTTACATAACCCCTGCTCCCAATCCCTTACAGTCATGGCTCAAACCCCTGTAGTAGACCTAGATGCAAGACCTGTCCCATACGTCCTCCTACCACCACCTACTCCAGTCCGGTCACTAACATAACCTATCCGATCAAAGGCAGGGTTACCTGTGAAACCAGTCATGTGATTTACAAGCTAAGCTGCAACCTTTGTGCTGCATTCTATGTAGACATGACAACCAACAAGCTGTCTGTCCGCGTGAATGGCCACCAACAAACTGCGGCAAAAAAGCAAGAAGACCACCCTGTTGCTGAAGATGCTGCCATACATGATATCCCTCATCTCAATGACTGCTTCATAGCCTGCGCCATATGGATCCTTCCCAACAACACCAGCTTTTCTGAATTGCGCAGATGGGAACTTTCCCTGCAATACATCCCACGTTCCCATAACCCTCCTGGCCTCAACCTTCGTTAGTCACTGTCCTCACCCATCCAGTGTCGTCCCTTTTCCAGCACTACACAGCCATTATTTCACTGGGGTCTTTTAATTTCTTTTTATTTCTTTTATTTCTCTCCTTTCCGCTACTTACCCCTCCCCCCTCCGCACCTTCTCTCCTGCCCTCTGTCTAAACTGCAACACTTTACTGTCCGCCACTCCCACCATACTATCCCTCCCCCTCCCCACCACAGCCTACTCCTTACCCCCACCTAGTCGCCACTCCCATAATGCACTGGCGCTGCTGTTCGCAGTGTGGTGTCAGCTCTCTAAGACTGCAGATGGGTGTGCAAGTTGCGTTTACGTGTGTGTGTGTGTATGTGTGTGTGTGTGTATACTGCTGACAAAGACCTTAAGGGTCGAAAGCTTTAATTGTGTGAATCTTTTTGTTGTGTCTATCGCGACTCAGCATCTACGCTATATGGTGAGTAGCACCTTTCCTTCTCTGGTATTGTTACATTCCACCCATCATTTTGCACAACAATGCGCGGGCGAATACAGCGCAAGCTGCGGCTGCTCTGTTCGATCGATGGTATTGGGACGTACTGTACCATTCACCATACTCCCCGGGCTTAAGTCCTTGTGACTTTGATCTGATTCCAGAATGAAGGAACCATTTCGTGGCAATCGCTTCTGAACTGTTCCAGAGATTCGACAGGCAATAAACTGCTCCACTCGCACCATCAACAGAACAGGCTCTGCTAACGGTATACTACGCCTTCCACATCGCTGGCAACGGGTTCTAAACAACTCTGGTCACTACTCTGAAGGACAGTAACAGGTGCAAACATGTAACACATTTTTATCGGTTGTGAATAAATAGGTACCACTATTTAATTTCCAACTCTCGTAAATCCTGGTAGGCCGCATTTCATGTATCCTCTTGCTGTTTCGTTTCTTTGGTAAAGGCACAATGAAGCCTTTTTTTAGTTCCTTTGATAGAGATTCAAGCTGCCACAATTCATTACCAAGTTGAGTTAAAGTTGGAGCCAAGATACTCCAGTAGTGTTGATGAAATTCCGCCCCGAGACTGTTGGGTCCGGGAGATTTACGTTTCGTGGAGCTGAACACGGCCTGTTTGGCATCGTCTTCAGTGAATGGGGCCTCAAGCTTATCATTTGGAAACTATTTCAGCCGGCCGGAGCGGCCGTGCGGTTCTAGGCGCTACAGTCTGGAGCTGAGCGACCGCTACGGTCGCAGGTTCGAATCCAGCCTCGGGCATGGATGTGTGTGATGTCCTTAGGTTAGTTAGGTTTAATTAGTTCTAAGTTCTAGGTGACTGATGACCTCAGTAGTTCAGTCGCATAGTGCTCAGAACCATTTGAACCATCTGAACCAAAGCATTTCATCGAGTACACCGATATAAAGCAAGTCACTGATCTCCTGTCTGTCGTGAAGTTCTCTGTAGTTGTTATACACTTGTGATGAGATATCGCGTTGTCTTGTAACTACAGACCCGTTCCATCAACAACGTCTTCAATTATCTTCGCTTTCAGCCGCCGTAATGCTCATAAAATGTGGTACAGTGAGGCTGTTTCTTCTGACCGTACGTTGTTTGGTTGGGATAGCGTTATGGTGCCTTCAATTTTCTTGCGATACAGGTTCGTAATTTTCACCTTGTCCTTCTTTATACGACGATAAGCTTCAAAGGCTGTGATGTCGGTGGCGTGGTGTAGTTCATGGAGACATGAGAAAGAAAATTCTATTGTTTGTTTAACCGAATAGGACAACTGGTAACTTTTTACTGCCAATCTAAGTTGCGGTTTGGCTCTAAGCAGTCACCATTCTATAGTCGATCTCTATTGTTTGGAGCGCTTTACTTGCTGCCATGCACCCTGGATGTCTGCATCCAGCTGTTTGTCCTGCAACAGTCTGATGTTCGTTCTCCAGTAGCCTCTCCCACGAAACGATTCTGGGCACTGGAGGTTTATGTAGCACTGATGGGCACCGTGGTCAGAAAAGCCGATTGGAGCAATATCGCTGTTCACTATATTATGGCCGAGAGCGGCAGAGACTTATATGCGGCCCATCCGGCTGGCGGAATCGCAGGTTATGCGTTTGTATGCGACGCAGGTTTAAAGTAGTTTCAGTCCAGAGACGAGATGAAGGTGTTCTGTGCATTTATTGTTCGTTGTTTGGACTTCTGCTAAGATAACACAGTTAAAATCGCGCCCTACGATAAAATTAGCATGTTCATTAGTTAAAAAAGGCCTATTATTTTTATAAAAATAAAAACTTTCCTCTCGACGGTTACTGCCGGATGGTGCGTATAAGTTGACAATCTGAATGCCATTGATTCGACATTTACCATTTGCCAGGCGTATTATGTTCGAGTGATGGACACCATCTCGTAGTTGGATTCCAGTTCCTGTGTGGTCCTCCTTACTGATGTTCCTTTTGGTTACCAAACCTACTATGATCGGCTCTACGCAAACTTCTTGTAAGAGCCCGACGTCTATATTTCTGATGCAGAGGAAGTCCGTGAGCGATCTGACTTTTACATCTCTCTGAATTCTGTGAATGTTAATCGTTGTTTATTTTGTACGTGAAAGGGGGAGATATACCCGAACCACAAAATGCCGCTCTGTTCACACACACATTTCTTTATTAAACTAGAGTTGGCCCTCGTTTCTGTCAGTTAATTGTCCATCCACCAAGGATTACCCGGTGGTGTGTTTCGATTGTCGTCGGAGTCTATGGGTTCTAAGGTGGCACTTGCGGATGTTGACCTTATTTCAGGTTGGCAGTTTTTCAGTTTTGCAGCTACTGGTTGGGTTACTAGCCTCAACTGTTGTGCTTCCTCAGTAGACTCTCCGCGAGCAATGCGAAGTTTCCTTTTGTCAGGCGAGAATCGGTCTTGGAAATCGTTCTGGGACTCGGATACGGACTTTTTAAATTTTTTGAAGTAGGAACTGCTTGTTCGGTGGCACCCGAATGGTCGTTACCCACCTCTGTGTGATCTGTGAAGTTGTATGTAAGCAGTGGTGTCACTTGTCGGTCGTTGTTGCTGGTGGTGTTACGTTTATCCAAAGAGCCGGTTGAAGGAACTTATGATGTGATAGTAGTGTTTTCCGACTGTGCAGAAGATGGCCTCCTTCCCCTGAAGCAGATTCTTTCAAAACTGAATCGTCTACGAAGCTGCGTAAGAGCGAATTAAATTCAGGAACAACATTTAATTGCGCGGTTATTGCAACGTGAGCTTGAACGTCAGACATTTCCATTTCAGCGCTCGCTGGATACGCAGAAGCTTGCCACACTTCAGTTATCGCCGGCGCGGCAGCGAGTATTACGTCATCGGGAGGTCGCACGGTGGTGTCGCTGCGCGTAAACAAAAGGCTGGAGACTGCGACATACTGTGCAGAAGATGGTAACTGTGCAGAAGAATCCTCCAAAGCCCATAAGAGGCTGAAAAACGATGGGACCGAATCATCACGTTTGAAGAAGGTAGCAGTTCTAAACGTTCTGAATACTCCAAGCAGGCAAAGGAAAGCATATGAAGTTACAGTAGAAGGTGTAAAATTTTTTCGCGTGTACTGTATGTTTAAAAGTTTTATCTTTTATCTTATTTAGATATTTGTTTTTAGAAACTGGAATCATTTATAGCCTTGATTTCTTCATAAGTAATTTATTAAAAAAGCAAATCATGGTTCCACAAGACATATTCTATCTCAGTGTTCATTTTATGAATTATGGTTCCATTTCCAGCAAATCTACACATACAACAAATTGATAAGTGTCCGATGACTGAATATAGAAGACGGTTAAGAAAACTTAATATGAATGGTCTCTAGAAGCCAGTGTTGTAGCTACTGGTTGGCCAGAGGGTCGGCACTTGGCAACCGCAGCACTTGGCAACCAAATATGTACGACAGAAACCTTCCAATTTCATTTTTTGCGTATTAATCACGTGCGAGCCCCAATGTTTGTATTTTTCGCCATCAGCTCTGTGTTAAATGAAATTTGCATCCTTGAACGCGAATATCAGGCCAGACCTCACTTCCAGCTTTCATTATTCTCTCTTCAAAATCAGAAAACACTGTTGATGGCGAAAAGTTCAAACCTATATCGCTACATTTATCAACAACGCTTTGAAATACATACTGATATGACGAAGTTATCTTGTGGCTCAATAAAGAGAATGGAATGGAATGATCATTAACTAACCCAAGTATTGTAAACAGCTGACAAAAGAACAGTGGACAGCACTTGAAGGTATACCATCAACATATATAGATTCACACAGCTCATTTTTTAAGGTTTCCAGAGTCACAAAATATAATCAACATCTGCAGCATTCGTGTGCAGTTTTGGCAGAATTTTGGGCCTAAGTTTGTAACTAGATTTGCGAAAATTCTTGACATCTCTAATAGTTATATCTTGCGAATCTTCTCCTTTTAACTTCTTATAAATTTTTTTGACGGTCTCTCACAAATGTCTTTTATGAATTTTCTCTTTAGGTCAGAAATGATTTCTTGCCTTAGAATTTTGTTATGAGGCATTTCGTCATCTTTGTTCTTGATACTCCACGACATCCAGCTCCTCAACAGAAATAATTTTAACGAAATTTCTGCAGCCATTAATGTTGCACGCCCATCGCGCTATATCACCTTTCAGCAGTTTTTTAAAACGGCAATGCCCTGTCGCCGCAAACTGCGAAGTGGCCGCAGGCAGCTTTGGTCATTGGCGCACACAATGCTTTGTCGCGCTGTGTCAGTTTGGGAGGATTCGGTCCTGTTACCTGCTTACCTACCTGGTTTCGGGAGGATTCGGGGTTGCACCCACTGTGCGTAATTAACTCGGCACGGAGCTGTACCTGTCGTCTAAGTGGACACCCCGCCCTAAGGTGACCGGGTATGTTAAAGGCAGAACAAGTAAGTGGTTGCCTGTCGTTAACTACGAGAGTTTTGAAGCCACACACGTTCATAAAGGAGATTGTAAATCGATTTTAATAGTTCTCACGCCATTATTATCCACATTGTAGTATTGATTTTTGCTTTTATTTCATTCATTATTGCATGTCTGTTAGCACTGACAGCTCTGTGCAAACGCCGCTGCTCTCGGTGACGAGAGGAAATACCTGAAATTTGGCCTTCGCGGCACACTCATGACATTGTGGATATAGAAAAATTGATTTCCCTAAGGATTTGCGAAATGTAGTGTCCCATTCGTTTAGCTTCAACTCTGTTAATTCCCGTCGTGCGGCTATAATCGTGTCAGAGATCTTTTCAGATGAATCACTAGAGTGCAAATGACAGCTCCGCCAATGCACTGCGCTTTTATGTACTGGGTATACCACACTACCGCCATATGTGTGTGCATATCGCTATCAAAATGGCTCTGAGCACTATGGGACTCAACTGCTGAGGTCATTAGTCCCCTAGAACTTAGAACTAGTTAAACCTAACTAACCTAAGGACATCACAAACATCCATGCCCGAGGCAGGATTCGAACCTGCGACCGTAGCGGTCTTGCGGTTCCAGACTGCAGCGCCTTTAACCGCACGGCCACTTCGGCCGGCATATCGCTATCACAAG
This sequence comes from Schistocerca americana, assembly GCF_021461395.2. Lineage (NCBI taxonomy): Eukaryota > Metazoa > Arthropoda > Insecta > Orthoptera > Acrididae > Schistocerca > Schistocerca americana. The sequence goes on along the minus strand of NC_060122.1, from coordinate 124,692,952 downwards.
ACTTTTGCCACCTCAGTCTATTGCACAATTAACCACAATGTTTGGCGACTACAGTGCCACAGTTCCTGTATTTTGTACACTTTCCTATGAGAGTTACTGCTCTGATGAACAGCAGAGAAATGTTAAGTTCAGGCTGCAATGAACATCACAATCACAGTCTGGACACCAATGACCCGCCAGGGTAGCCGAGAGCGCTAACACGCTGCTACCTGGACTCGGGTAGGCGCGCCGGCCCCGGATCGAATGCGCCCGGCGGATTAAAGACGAGGGCCGGTGTGCCGGCCAGCCTGGATGCTGTTTTTAGGCGGTTGTCCACATCCCACTAGGTGAATACTGGGCTGGTCCCCACATTCTGCCTCAGTTACACGACTCGCAGACATGTGAACACATTCACACTATTACAGGAATTACACTAGACGCAGGCAGCAGGGGTACACTAATTCCGTCCCGGGGGGTACGGGGTGGCGACAGGAAGGGCATCCGGCCACCCTTTTCCACTAACCTTGCCAAATCCGTTCCTAACAATGCCGACCCTGCGTCACCGCGGGACATGGCACCACTGAAAGAAAGAAAGAAGTCTGGACACCAATGCTGAAATTTGTGAAACACCATTGTTGTGAAGAAAATAATCTGTATCACAATCAACAGTGAGACAGATACATGCATTAGTTCTTTCGTACAGCCTCATCGTCAATCTTGTGGTTTCTAAGAAACCTGCATACTTGGCTCGCTAGACAAACAATAAAACAGCTTTTAGTAATGAGTTTTATTACAAAATGAAGATTACAAAAATTCTGACAATTACACAGATGTGTCGCAAGGAAAGGGCAACATACGAAATAATGAGTATTCGCAGTAATGGAAATGAGCCTTTGGCGTCATTGGCCAGGAGGCCCCTTATAGGGCAGGTCCGGCCGCAGTGGTGCAGGCCGTATTACATTCGACGTCACATTGGGCGACATGCGCGCCGGATGGAGATGAAGTGATGATGAAGGCAACACAACACCCAGTGCCTGAGCGGAGAAAATCCCCTTAGGACGGCAGCCCGTCACGCTGACCATTCAGCTATCGGGGCAAACAGTCTTCGTACTGACTGCTGATCAGTATCTAACAAAAGTCTATCCTGAGCTGCTGTGGAAGTGCCTAACATTGACGCTGCTACGCAAGTCGCTAATGTTGAAGCTGCTATTGAACTGGTCGCAGTGCTTGTGTCCTCTTCACATAAGGGCCACTGGTGTTGTGTTGTCGCCCTGGAGGGAGGTCTGGTCAGCGTGCGACTGGCTGACTTCTTCTCACAGCCTTCTCTTCCCCGTCGTTCCCGACTGGCGTGTCGGCGCTAGACTTTACGACAATGGTGGTGTGGCTTGAAAGAGAAACTGAAGTAAACCAACCAACTATGACTTTACTCTCAAACACGTTAAGGCTAAGCCTAAATCAGTGTTAAATTCTCATGTTCCTTTCGTCCTAATATGCTGGTGTTACGAGGGTAAGTCAAATGAAAACCTTAAATTTGCAATAACAAATCGAAATTTCGCCCCGTTATCCTGTAAATTGGTAAGCGTGCTACAAACAGCGTGCAGAATGGCCTGTAGGTGGCAGCACAGTGCAGATGCACACATACCGTCGCAGTATCAGTATAAAGATGGCCGCCCCACTTGCGACTTGCACCAGGGAAGAAGAGTGTTCTGTTATTCGGTTTTTGCGTAGTGAAGATGTGAAACCTATGGGAATTCGTCGACGAATGAAGGTCCAGTACGGTGATACATGTTTGTCACAGCAGCAAAGCTAGGAGTGGAGTAGGAAGTTCGCAAATGGTGTGACTTCAGTGGTGGAAGATGCTCCTCGTCCAGGTCAGGCACAGCGAGTTGTAACACCACAGAGCATTGCAGCAGTTGAAGCCATAGTGAAGGAATACCGCCGAGTGACACTGAATGACACTGCAGCATGTTTACAGATTAGTCATAGGTCAAATTCAAATGGGTCAAATGGCTTTGAGCGCTATGGGACTTAACATCTGTGGTCATCAGTCCCCTAGAACTTAAAACTACTTAAACCTAACTAACCTAAGGACATCACACACATCCATGCCCGAGGCAGGATTCGAACCTGCGATCGTAGCAGTCGAGCCGTTCCAGACTGAAGCGCCTAGAGCCGCAGGGCCACACCGGCTGGCAATCGTGGTTCAGCATACCGCACTGTGCATGATGTGCTCCAGTTTCACAAAGTGTCTGCAAGATGGCTGCCACGGCAGCTGACTCCTGAACTGAGAGAACGACGTGTTTATGCTTGTGAAGAACTTCTTAGGCGCTTCGAACGAAAAGGTGACGGCTTCCTTGCAAGAATCGTTAGTGGGGACGAAACCTGGGATCACTTCCACCAACCGGAAACGAAGAGTCTTCCTCTTCCACCATACGCACCAGACCTTGCCCCAAGTGATTTCTATACGTTTGGACCACTCAAAGACGCAGTGGGAGGAAAGAATTTCCGTTATGATGAAGAGGTACGTCACGCGGTGCATGAGTGGTTGCGCGGACTACCAAAAGATTTTTTTCTAAAGGACTTTTTGTAAGCGCTGGAGGACTTGCATTGAGCTTGGGGGAGATTATGTTGAAACGTGAAACAGCTTTCTACCACTTCAGCATAATAAATAATATTTAAAAAAATATTTAAGAATTTCATTTGACTCATCCTCGTATCTGACAAGCTACAATTTTCAATTTTGGAATCTGTTTCCATGTATTTTAGGGCAGATAAGAGATATCTACCTTGCTGAAAGTTCCTTCGATACATTCCTGCTTCGCGGAATTGCTTGCTGCAGAACTAATTTTTTTTTCTAACAGGGCTGCACCTCGCTTGCTTTAAACCATCTTCCGGCTTAGTTGATGATGTTTCAGAATAGCTGGCACTGCCACTGCGTCTGGTTCTACGCTTTCTGCGGACGATGCATCCGACCCCAACCGCTTGTACCTGTGTCGGCCACCTTTCACTCCTCAGAATAACTCTTCCTTATCTGCAGATGTTCCGTTTCGCTTGTGTCTCCTCTGAATGTCCTGTCCCACAAACAGCAGCACGCCGTAGTTTGAAAAGTCACTCAGAGAAATAATTATAACAGCATGTGCGTAATATCACCTCCATTAATCACTGTTTCAGCTAAGTCCAACGAAAAACTGTTTGCACCACATGCATAAATTTAATGACGCCAAATCGAATAACCTTCACGTTAAAATGAATGAAAAGTGACCAGCCGTAAAGGCTTGACCCTTTTCAATGTAATTATCGCTAAAAACTCCTAAATAAATCTAGTGAGAATGTTCGACTCCCAAATTTTAAATTGCACTGTCAATCACCATAACCGGATACTTTTATAAAATAAAAAAAATGGCTCTGAGCACTATGGGACTTAACTTCTGAGGTCATTAGTCCCCTAAAACTTAGAGCTACTCAAACCTAACCTAACCTAAGGACATCACACACACTCATGCCCGAGGCAGGATTCGAACCTGCGACCGTAGCGGTCTTGCGGTTCCAGACTGCAGCGCCTAGAAACGCTCGGCCAAAACGGCCGCCGGCCGAATTGGCCGTGCGGTTAAAGGCGCTGCAGTCTAGAACCGCAAGACCGCTACGGTCGCAGGTTCGAATCCTGCCTCGGGCATGGATGTTTGTGATGTCCTTAGGTTAGTTAGGTTTAACTAGTTCTAAGTTCTAGGGGACTAATGATCTCAGCAGTTGAGTCCCATAGTGCTCAGAGCCATTTGAACCAACCAACCCGGCCGGCTTTATAAAATCATCTGCCTCAGTAATCGTTATTGAGAATGCGTTAGAAAAATCTTATAGAACATCGATGGTAATCACGAGGGCATATTTCACCTTGACAGCTGTAGAGTGGGAGACTGGCGTGATTAAAACAGGCGACAGGGACAGAAATTTGTGTTTTTTTTATGAATGTAGTTTCCGAATAAGACTTCAGACAATTCAGATTACAACCAACTCATTACGGCAACGTCTTAAATCCCCTAACCATTAACAAATGCACACTTTTTGCTACTGATTATCGTAGATGACGGAATCAATGTTACATGTCAGAACGTTCTGGTACTAAAGGGTATTTTAATAGATGTAGGAAAATATCTTTCGTTTAGGAACCACAAAGGTTGCAGATTACATGAAGCATTCATATGTTGAGAATCAATCGACAAAATTTCTAGGTATTGTACCACACATAGTACAATTGATTGTACCTAGCTGTATTGTGAGGTTTGGGGAAGACCCGCTGTGGTACAGGGACAGCGTCAGAAAAGTTGCCACGAAAACGCAGAGCGTCATTACTGATTTACACGAAGCAAAAGCATTCTTCACACTTAAAATTTGAACGAAGCTAAAATGATGCCAAGGCGAAAAATCTGTGAAGCTTCCAGTCAGAAAGCTATATTTGGCCAATCGATTTGCCGAAATGTCATAAAAAATTCTAGTATTATGTGAAGTAAGTAAAGAAGTGAAAATTATTCATTTAGTAACTCAGTGATCACACTGGCACCGAAATGGGAAATGAAAGAAGGCTAATTTAATGACTACCTCCTTCCGAAGTTAACTCATTTTCGATGTGTTCATTTTCGTTCGACATGGGGGCAAGAGCATGTAGCCACAGGATGTTGGCAAATATGAAACTGCCGCTGCTCTGATAAACTTCTCCCACTCGTTTGCCGACGTACTATATGAGATTACTTTGAAACCAGTTTCTCTGATGGTAAGTAAATCCACGACGGTGGCGCGTACGTTGAAGTGAGGAATATCAGAAGTATGAATGTGTCAGGGGACGAAGAGAGTCGGAAAGGGGGAAATGGAGTGACTGGTCCTAATCAAGTTCGTTTTAAACGACGTAAAGAAATCTGGTAAGACGATTACGGCTTAACATCAATAACATCAAAAAATGGTATAATAGGAGTGCGTACTGAAAAGAGTGAATTACTGCTAACAGAACATCGGTATGACTATTCTCATGTTATAGAAACTATGCCAACGCTGTTTTTCAGGTATACTTGCCAATGCCACAAGGAAAGAATGAAAATAATGAGAGAGTACAGGGAATAGACCGGGCAACTCAGTACGTAAAGAGAGCTGAACGTCAAGTAATCGTAGGGAATCGGATATTACTTGTAGTAGTGGAGTACCACAAGGCAGAATACGAACGCAACAGTAGGAATAAGACAAACAAAAGGCGCCTTGGATGCGTCAGTAAACGTCAGCGATTACACTGTTACACAATTCTTGGAAAACTCCTGAAGCTATAGGATAAAACCAGCTGAATTACATCATGCTGAGACAGAGATACAGAAACCAGATATTCGATTGTAAGGCACGTCCAGGCTCAGGAATAAACTCACTTTAAAAATTAGTAATATTGGAGAATGGGCTGTAGTTTTGACAATTATAAGGAACAACTAACTCCCATGGGAGTAGGATACGGAAGTATTCACGAATGATAAAGTTGTTTCGAAGTTCTCTTAGGTTGCTGGTATTGATTTAAGTACCATAGTTGAGTAGGAGTGTACATCACTAAAAACTGTTAACAACGAATGGCGGGCAGAAAGGTATAAATATAAGAAAAGTGACTGTGCAAAAATGGTATTTAACAGAAGGAACACAGCAATTGACGAACGATGGAAAGAAGTACAAAAATGTTGGGGAAAAGAGATAAGAATTGTAATATCAGTGACTTCAAAATAACTCGATCGTAAATGCAAGAAAACTCAATCAAATTGGCTGCACGAAACATACTAGAACAATGTATAATGCTTGTCGAAAGGACAGATTTAACTTATACTAAAGTCAAAGTAACTTTCTTAGAATTTAAAAAGAAAGGCATGCCCTGCTGCTCTCTGGACGACTCAAGATGCACCAAAATACTCTACGGAAACTGCTGCGAAGTTGCAGAGAGTGCTGGGAACTGTCACGAAATGGAAGAAATGAGAGGGAGCAGGAGTTCTCTTGTAGTACATCATCCACTGCAAGATCGAATCTCTTCACGCAGCATAAAGACACGTAGGCGTGGCCACAAAGCGGTGGTCGGACAGTGGGAGGACATGCAAATTTGGCCGCTGCCAATGACAACGCCGTTAGGACGTTGCGGCTAAAGGTGGGAGAGAGATGAAGAAGAGAGACGATTGATCAGAAAGCGAGAGAGAGCAAGAAGATGTCCAGGCGGTCAGGGACCGCTATGAGACGGCCGTGAGGCGATGAGTTTGCCTTCATCTACATCTACATCCACATCGATACTCTACAAATCTCATTTTAGTGCCTGGCAGAGGGTTCATCGAACCATCTTCACAATTCTCTATTATTCCAATCTCGTATAGCGCGCGCAAAGAACGAACACCTGTGTCTTTCCGTACGAGCTCTGATTTCCCTTATTTTGTCATGCTGACCGTTCCTCCCCATATAGCTCAGGGTCAAAAAAATATTTGGGTATTCTGTAGAGAAAGTTGGTGATTGGAATTTCGTGAGAAGATTCCTCCGAAACGAAAAATGCCTTTGTTTTAATGATGTCCATCGCAAATCCTGTATCATTTCAGTGACACTCTCTCCCCTATTTCGCGATAATACCAAAAGTAGTGCCCTTCTTTTAACTTTTTCAATGTACTCCGTCACTCCTATCTGGTAAGGATCCCACACCGCACAGCAGTGTTCTAAAAGGGGACGCACAAGCGTTGTGTAGGCAGTCTCCTTAGTAGTTCTGTTATATTTTCTAAGTGTCCTGCCAATAAAACGCAGTCCTTGATTAGCCTTCTCCACAACATTTTCAATGTGTTCCTTCCAATGTAAGTTGTTCGTAATGGTAATTCCTAGGTATTTAGTTGAATTTACGGCCTTTAGATCTGACCGATTTATCGTTTAACGGATTCCTTTTAGCACTGATGTGGATGACCTCAAACTTTTCTTTATTTAGAGTTAATTGCCAGTTTTCACATCATACATATATCCTTTCTAAACCGTTTTACAATGTCTTTCGATCTTCTGATGACTTTTCTAGTCGGTAAATGAAAGCGCCATCTGCAAGCAACCTACGACGGCTGCTCAGATTGTCTCCCAAATAGTTTATATAGATAAGAACCAGCAAAGGTCCTATAACACTACCTTGGGGAACGCCAGATATACTTCTGTTTCACACAATGACTTTCCGTCAATTACTATGAGTTGTGACCTCTCTGACAGGAACTCACGAACCCAGTCATATAACTGACTCGGTATTCCAGAAGCACGCAATTTCACTACAAGCCGCTTGTATGGTACAGTGTCAAAAACCTTCCGGAAATAAAGAAATACGGAAGCAATTTGAGATCCCTTATCAGTATCACTCAGAGGCGAATCACCCTAATCAACCTGCAGCCTTGAAGTCAGATCGCAACTTCCATACTAAACTTCATCATCACTTCGTGACCTACTCCTTTGTGTTGCATGTTGACTGGACTAATCTTTGCGGGTTAGTGCTTGTATATCAAGCTTTCGAATGTACGTTCCATTTTTATTGTCTGACATCAGCTTCCAAACACTGCGATAACAATGCTTCAGCGAGACAATCAACGCATAGCACTATCATCCAACAGTGCAGATACCAGAATGCCCCCACATAATCCGATGTGGCTTGCCTGGAACGAATTAAGACCTGCAGTATTTTAAATAGTATCTGCTGTGCGACCGGGAGTACAATACTGGCAATGAAAATATATACTGGTATCCCCTAAATCAGCTCAGCTCGTTGCACGTTTAATTAAATATTTAGGTTCGCCACTCAAACAAATTGGGAAAATTTAATTATAAAATGGGGAATTAACTACTGATTTGATCCGCATTAATTCTATATCCGTAATTGCTTATCCATAAATAACCTTTTTATGCAAAGTTAAAACTGACAACGACCCGTTAAATTTTTGTTGGCTTATTTACTGACGGTTCTAGGCCATTAAAGACGTTTCCTATATAGGTGATTCTGGAGTATTACACTGTAATACACAAAATACTATAGAAGAAAGCCTGTAAGATTAATCTGAAAATAAATATACATGATTGTTACCGAGAAAGTGAATAAGCGTCGTTCATAAAGGTGCCATTGTCTCGAAAGATTGGTGACACTACTGACAGTTTCCAAGTTGAATGTTTAACCTTCAGGTTGGATTAAAATATTAGCTGAAGGGCTACATTCTTTTGACAACAGCGACCAAAAAACGAAATTGCCCTCAGGCTGCACGTAATAATTAATGAATCGCGAACAAGTGTGCTGTCGTCTTCCTGAAGAGTTCTTGGTGACTGATACATTCCACACTATGATAAAAAGTGAGTATGAATAGATAAAATTTAACTAATAAACTGGTGCCACAGTTTATCATAATATTATCCTGCTGTGAGCTACGTAAAATAGTCAACACTGTAGTCCTCAGTTCTGGGTCATGGGACATAGGTCACTAGACTCCCAACATTCAAAATAAATCGCGTTTTTGTGTTAAGCCACAGTCAGCTTACTTAGGATGATGTGGAATAAGTGTGTAAATAGCTGTGTAAGCACAATGTTATCATGGACGTAGTGGAGTGCCATGATATATTTTACATCATGATACATAGATGATAAATGTTACATGCATCTCTGGTCATTCCCTTGTGTGTATTAAGGTAAAAACCTTTACCGTTCGCTAATTATGTGGCTTTTGTTGCCGTCAGTTACTGCACGAGGACTTACTTTGAAATTTTCGAGTATACAATATTGGCGTTACAACACAGACTTGTTTAACTAATCTTGGCTTTGAAAGGAACCCAAAACATGCGTTTACTGTTCAAAAAGTGTTTTATGTTGTGTTTGATAGGTTTCAAGACAATGTGAGTTAGGGTCTTATATATGATGGCGGATTGCCGTGAACCAGGAACCTTCCTGAGGTGGGGAGGTGAAGTGCTTCGAGGTCACAGACAGCTGTACCGTAGGTGCAGAGACAACACAGGAGTATTTGCGGAGACACCAGACTAACGCGTGGATTCAGAAAAGGGGTAGCAGCCTTTTACATTGTCATCAGCGGCAACTGTACTGATGACTGACTGGTCTGACCTTGTAACTTCAACGAAATTAGCCTGCCTATACTCGTACTGCGAATGGCTGAAACTTAGGTGAAACTACAGCCGTAACTTTTTTCCCAGCGGCATGCAGTTCCACTGTATGCCTTAATAATGATGACACTCTCTTGGATAACATATTCCGGGAAGTAAATTAGTCCTCCACTCGGATCTCCTGATGGGGCTACTCAAGAGGATGTCGACATTAAGAAAAACAAAACTGCTATTCTACGGCACGGAGTGTAGACAGTTACATTTCGTAATTCGGCATCCACCCATCGGTACAAGTTTGTATGCCAGTAAATTCCACTGACGGAGAGACTAAAGGAATGCATGCTGAGATAAAATTAATTATTCAGACACTTTAGTACGACATTATGATGGACGTAGAGAGCGCCATGATAGATGTGCTGTAGCCTACGGCAACAAAAGCCACATACTTACCGAATACTAAAGGTCCCAGCCTTAATACACACAAGGGAACGACCAGAGATGCATGTAACATGTATCATCTATGTAGTGATGGGGGACTGGAATTCGGTAGTAGGAAAGGAGGGGAAGGAAAAATAATAGGGCAAAAATGACTGAAGGAATGGAAAGAGAGAGGAAGCTGCCCGGAAAAATTTTATACAGGCATAATTAAATCTTCGGGAACACTCGATTTAAGAATGATGAAGTAATACTGTACACGTGGAAGGAACCTGGAGATACCATAAGATTTCGCGTTGATTATATAATGCCAAGAGAGAGACTTAGGAACATATTTTCAAAAGTAAAACATTTGCAGGAGCAAATGTTGACTCTAACAGTGACATTTAGCAGTGAATTCTTTAACAAAACAGAAAATATTGCAACAAGGTAGCGAATTAAGCAGATGGGGTCTGGATAAGTGGAAAGAACGAAAGTTTCTCGAGAGTTTCAGCGGGTTCATTAGACGAAGATTGCCTGAAAAGAGGGAAAGGAATAGAGTAGAAGACGCAAGTGCAGCTTTGAGAATGAAACAGTGAAGGCAGACATGCAAATATTAACTAAAAGGACAAGGCCCAGTAGACATCGAGTATCCGAATGATACTGAATTTAATTGAGGAAAAAATAAAATGTAAAAATACAGCAAATGAAGCAGGCGAAAGGGAATACAGGCGTCCAAAAAATGAGACTGACAGTGAGTTCAAAATGGGTAAGCGAGAATGGCTTCATTACGAATGCAAGTCTATAGAAGCATGCATGACCACAGATAGATAGATATCACGTAAAGGAGAATTAGTGTGATCTTTGGAGGATGAGAATCAGCTGCATGAACATCAAAAATCAGATGGGAAGCCGGTGCTAATGCAAGAAGGGAAAGCTGAGAGATGAAAGGAGTATGCATATATTGGAACTATACAAGAACATTATCTTGAAGGTGATATTACCGAAAGGAAATACACGAAGTTGAGATCGGAGGTATAGGTGTGTTAACAGCATTTGTAGACTTGGAGGAAGCTTTTAAGAACATTGGCTAGAATATACTCCTTGAAATTATGAACAAACAATGGGAAAAATACAGGGAGCGAAATGTGGTATACAACTTGTACAGAAATCAAACGACAGTTTAAAGAGTATAATGGCAGGATAAGGGAAACACTCGGCGAGGAGTGAGTGAGACAGGGTTGTAGCCTGTTTCAGATGTTATTGAATCTGTGAAACAAGCAAGCAGTAAAGGGCAATAAACAAAAATTCTTAGAAGGAACGGAAGTCCAGTCATAAGAAAAAAGGACTTTGAGTATCGACGATGACATTGTAATTCTGTCAGAAACAGCAAAGAATGTGGAAGAACAATTGATCGGAGTGGACGCTGTCTTGGAAGGATGATGTAAGATGAACTGCAATTACAGGAAAACGAGGGAAACGCAATGTAGTGGAAGTAAATCAGGGGTTGACGAGGGAATCTGATTAGGAAAACGAGTAGTGGAAGAGTTTTCCTGTTTGGGCAGCAGCTGATGGGCGAATTAGGAAGGATATAAAATGTAGACTGCAAATTTCAAGGAAAGCGCTGTTAAGGAAGAGAAATCATAATCTAAGTGTTATGAAATCTTTTTGACGGTCTTTTCCTGAAGTGTAGCCTTGACTGGCAAGAAAACGCGAAGATAAGCAACTGAGATAAGAAAAGAAGCTTTTGAAACGTTGTGCTACAGAAGAATATTAAATATGAGGTGGGTAGATCGTGTAACTAATGAAGAAGTACTCAATATAGTTTAGATGAGAAATAACTTGTGATATAACGTGAGTAAAAGAGGAGACCAACAGATAAGGTACTTTTTGAGACATCAAGGAAACATCGGATTGGTATTGGAGGGAAGTTTAGAACTTAAAAATTAAAGACGGAGACGGAGTGTGGAATACAGTAAGCAGGTTTAAACCAGTATAGGTTCGTGTAGTTACTCGGACTGGAAGAGGCTTGGACACGACAGGTAAGCGTGGAGAGCTGCATCAAAGCAGTCTTCTTACTGAAGACCACCACAACAAAAGCAACAACAACAACGCCACCATAAAGATATCACGAAGGAATGATTCATGTAGTTTTCTAGCGAGTCGGATTTGTATTCAGTCTCAATCTTTCGACGACTTTCTCCGGGGTCATCGTTAGGAGATACCTTTAGGCCATAGGATACTTTACTTAGATTCGCCGAGATATGCCATGAAAACATCACCAATTGGCAGATCTTCCACACGCTGACAAAGACGGAAGACCAGTGGTAACAATGTTAGTTTCATTAGAAGGTGGATGAGCCAGCTTATTTCCCACTTCTAGCCCTTCCATGATAGTATTAACGCACCTACTACAACGGCATTATTGAAGCCATGTGGCTACCAAACGAGGCAAATGGGTTAGATAACAATTCACTGTAATTTGTGAAATCACTGTCGGAAGTGGCAAAACAACGATTATTCAGGCTGGCGTGTAGAATGAATGAGACTGGCGGTTTCTCCTACCGTCGGACTTTCTGAAAAACATCATCCACACAGTTCCCAAGACTGCATGAGCCGAGACAAGAATGATATGCAGAAGACTGGAAATTAAAATTGAGAATCTGTTAGTTGACGATCAGTTTGGCTTTAGAAAAGGTAAAGGCACCAGAGAGGCAGTTATGACGTTTCCGTTGATATTGGAGGCAAAATTGAAGAAAAATCAATGCACGTCACATGATATTTTGCCTAGGAAAAACGTTTGACATTGCAAAATCGTGCCAGATGTTCCAAGAGCTGAGAAAAGTACTGTTAAGTTACACACATCAGAAAAAGTTTTGCATCACCTCGTTCCGAGAGTTCCGGAACCCGTACATAAATTTGAAATATAGAGCAACGCCCTTTTTATTGCTTATGGAACCCACAAACTACATGTTATACCACCAGAGGTGGTGGTCCAGATTTCAGTACACACAGGTACCTCTAATACCCAGCAGCACGTCCTCTTTCAATGATGCATGCCTATATTCGTCGTGGCATATTATCCACGAGTTCATCAAGGCACTGTTTGTCCAGATTTTCTGACTCCTCAATGGCGATTCAGCTTAGATCCCTCTGAGTGATTTGTGGGTCACGTCGTGTATAAACAGCACTTTTGAATCTATTCCAGGCATGTTCGATAGGTTTCATGTCTGGAGAACAAGCTGGCCACTCTAGTCGAACGACGTCGTTATCCTGAATGAAGTCACTCACAAGATGTGCACGATAGGGGCGCGAATTGTCGTCCATGAAAACGAATGCCTCGCCAATATACTAACGATATGGTTGCATTATCAGTCGGAAGATAGCATTCACGTATCGTACAACCGTTATGGCGGTTTCCATGAGCACCAGCGGCGTTCGTCGGACCTACATAATGCCACCCCAAACAGCAGGGAGCCTCCACCTTGCTGCACTAGCTGGACAGTGTGTTTAAGGCGTTCAGCCTGACCGGATTACCTGCAGCCACGTCTCCGACGATTGTCTGGTTGAAGGCATATGCGACACTCATCTGTGAAGAGAACATGATGCGAATCCTAAGCGCTCCATTTGGCATGTTGGTTGGCCCATCTGTACCATGCTGCATAGTGTCGTGGTTGCAAAGATGGACCTTGCCATCGACGTCGGGTGCAGTTGGGCATCAGGCAGCCAGGCGTAACACGACGTCCTGTGGCTGCACGAAAAGCATTATTCAAGATGGTGGCGATGCTGTCAGAGTACCTCTGAGCCATAATCCGTAGGTGGCGGTCATCCTCTGCAGTAGTAGCCCTTGTGCGGCCTGAGCGAGGTATGACATTGACAGTTCCTCACTCTCTGTATCTTCTCCATGCCCAAACAACGTCGTTTTGGTTCACTCTGAGACGCCTGGAAACTTCCCTTGTTGAGAGCCCTTGGTGGCACAAATTAACAATGCGGACGCGATCGAAACGCGGTATTGACCGTCTATGCATGATTGAACTACAGACAACACAAGCCGTGTACCTCCTTCCTGATGGAATGACTGGAACTGATCGGCTGTCTAAAAATGGTTAAAATGTCTTTAAGCACTATGGGACTTAACATCTGAGGGCATCAGTCCCATAGACTTAGAACTACTTAAACCTAACTAACCTAAGGACATCACACACATCCTTGCCCGAGGCAGGATTTCAACCTACGACCGTAGCGCCTAGAACCGCTCGGCCACAGCAGGCGGGATCGGCTGTCTAATAGGTGCTGATGCATCGTTGTTTACATCTTTGGGCGGGTTTAGCGACATCTCTGAACAGTCAAAGGGACTGTATATGTGATACAGTATCCACAGTCAACGTCTGTCTTCAGGAGTTCTTTGAACCGGGGTGATGCAAATGTTTTTTGATGTGTGTATAAGGAAAGACTGATAATACACAATAGTTACATAAACCAACAGGGAAGAATTAGAGTGGGAGGCCATGAACGAAGTGCACCTATTGAAAAGGGTGTAAGACAGGGATGTAGTCGTTGGTTCCCACTGGTCAATCCGTATGTCGAAGGAACAATGACGGAAATAAAAGAAAGGTTCGAGAGAGGGATTGAAATTCAAGGTGAATGGATATCGATATTGGGATGGCTGATGACATTGTTATCCTCAGTGGGTGTGAAGAAGGATAAGAGGATCTGCTGAATGGAACTAACGGTCTAATGAGTATAGTATATGGATTCAGAGTAAATCGAAGAAAGACGAAAGTAACGAGAAGTAACGGAAATGAAAACAGCGAGAAACTTAACATAAGAATTGGAGATCATGAGGTATATGATGACGCGCGGACCAAGGAGGACAGAAAAAGGGGACTAGCACTGTCATAAAGGGCATTCCTGGACAAGAGAAGTCTCCTAGTATCAAACATAGGTATCAATTGGGGGAATCTGATTCTGAGAGTGTACATTTGGAGCACAGCATTGTATGACCGCGAGACATGGACTGCGAGAAAACCTGAACAGAATAGAAGCATCTGAGAAGTGGTGCTGCAAAAAGAACGTTGAAAATTAGGTGGACTGATAAGTTAGGGAATGAGGAGGCTCTCGACAAAATCGACAAGGAAAGGAATACATCGAAAACACTGACGAGAAGCAGGGACAGGATGACAGGACATCTGCTGAGGTACCAGGGAATGACTTCCATTGCAGTAGAGGGAGCTGTAGAGTGTTAAGGCTGTAGAGGAAGATGGTGACTGGCATACATCTAGAAAATAATTGAGGACGTAGGTTGCATATGGTACTCCAAGATGAGATGTTTGGCAAAGGAGAGGAATTCGTGAAGGAACGAATAAAACCAGTCAAAGGAATGATAAATAAAATAAAATGTGTATTTTTTTACGCAAGACCTTTCGAGGTCTTCTTGATCTTCACTGGTCCAAATGCCCTTTCAGAACTACTAGATGACAGAATGTGGGCTTCATTTACGACGTAAGGCCAGCGGTCTATCGAAGTACAGTCTGCGACCATTTTCGGCACAGGTGCTCTGAGGGCAAACGTTTCGAGTCTTAAATCGGCGCCGATCCTCGGGGTGCACACGAGCGAAAGTTTGCCCATCTCGGGCGGGGAACCGAAATTCGGCGCGCTAATGGCTTAAGTTGGCAGAGCGGCCGCACAGAGGGGCCTCAAAGCCGTGCCCTGCTCGCCGGCCGGCCACTAAATTTCTAATACGCCGCCCGCGCCGCGGCGCGCAGTTTATTACGAACCGCCGTATTTCGTGGCTGGTCAGAGCGCGCCGGCTTAGCCGGGCAAATGGGCTGCCTGACTACCAGGGCAGGTCAGGACAGGACCGCGAATAGTTGGTTCCGTCAAGCACTGGAGATCGCCTGCAGGGCGAAAGGCCACGAGACCATACACAGCAAGTGCAGGAAGTCAGCAGCAGATCGACCTTAATTCATTCTGCGCTGGACACTTAAAGGGCATCAATGTTCTCGCGCTGTAGTCCGCCACCTGTAATGGCCCAAACTTATTTTTACTGCTAGTGTGAGTCCAATAAGATTAATCAATCCCTGCAAATAGCAGTTGCTCAGACGTCAGAATGCCATCGTTGGATACAAGTCTTCTTTTCTCTTGTTTAAGACCAGCTGAATGCGGCGACGCTCAGTCTCCTTAAATGGAAAAGAAAGAAAAGAGAAGGCACACGGTTCTAATATGTGTGGGAATTGGATATACTACGTGTGATCAATGAGTTGTTGTTGTGGTGTTTAATCCGAAGAGGGAATAACATCGGGGATAGGCTAGAACCTGTCTCACTCCCTTTTTAATCACTTCTTCCCTTTCGTGCCCCTCGACTCTTATAACTGCCCTTATAAATAGCCGTTTGCTCCATGTATTTTACCCCTGTCACCTTCAGAACATGAAAGAGAGTATTTCCATCAACATTGTCAAAAGCTTTCTATAACTCTACAAATGCTAGAAACGTTGGTTTGCCTTTCCTTAACCTATGTTCTATGAGAAGTCCGACAGTCAGTATTGCCTCGCGTAATCCTACATTTGTCCGGAATCCAAACTGATCTTCCCCGATGTCCGCTTTTACGAGTTTTGCTATTCTTTCGTAAATGATTCGTGTTATATGTGGTATTTTAACCGGGGACCTAGAAACGACGGAGAGGCTCCGTCCTCGCCGCAGCCGCAGTGGTCCACACCCCCATGACGACTACCGCAGTCCACCCCTCCGCCGCCCCTTCGGCCACAGATGGACACGCCCCCCCCCCCCCCCCCCCCAGGGAACGTCTCACACCACACGAGTGTAACCCCTATGTTTGCGTGGTAGAGTAATGGTGGTGTACGCGTACGTGGAGAACTTGTTTGTGCAGCATTCGCCGACAAAGTGTAACTGAGGCGGAATAAGGGAAACCAGCCTGCATTCGCCGAGGCAGATGGAAAACCGCCTAAAAACCATCCACAGACTGGCTGGTTCACTGGATCTCGACACAAATCCGCCGGGCGGATTCGTGCCGGGGACCAGGCGCTCCTTCCCGCCCGGAAAGCCGTGCGTTTTTCCGCACGGCCAACCGGGCGGGCTATGATTCGTGTTAGTATTTAACAACCGTGACCTTTTAAACTGATAGTTCTATAATTTTCACACTGGTCAGTACCAGATTTCGTTGAAACTGGTATTACTATATTCTTCTTGCAGTCTGAGGGTATTTCGCATGCCTCGTACATCGTGCTTACCAGATGGAAGAATTTTGTCATTGTTGGCTCTCAAAAGGCTATCAGTTGCTCTAACGGAATGTTGTCTACTCCCGGGGTTCGACTTAGGTCTTTCACTGCTTTGTCAGATTCTTCACGCAGTATCGTATCTCCTTTCTCATCCTCCTCTACATACTCTTCCATTTCCATAACGTTGCCCTCAAGTGCAGCTCCCTTTTATAGACCCTCTATGTATTCCTTCCACCTTTCGGCTTTCCCTTCTTTCTTCGGACTGGCAATCTATCTGAGCTCTTGATTTTCATACAGATGGTTCTCTTTTTTCCAAATGTCTCTTTAATTTTCCTTAGGCAGTACCTATCTTAGACCTAGTTATATATGCTTCTGCATCCATACATTTGCCCTCCAGCCATCCGTGCTTAGCAATTTTGAACTTCCTGTCAATCTCATTTTTTTAGATGATTCTATTCGCTTTCACCTGCTTCATTTACTGCATTTTTGTATTTTCTCCTTTTATCGTTTAAATTCAGTAACTCTTGTGTTACTCAGGGATTTCTACTAGCCCTCGTCATTTCTACTTGATCCTCTGCTGCCTTCACTATGTCATCTCATAAAGGTACCTACTCTTCTTCTATATTCCTTTCCCCTGTTATTGTCAATCGTTCCCTAATGCTCCCCCGTGAAACCCTCTACAACGTTTGGTTCTTTAAATTTATCCAGGTCCCATCTCCTTAAAATCCTGTCTTTTTGCAGTTTCTTCAGTTTAAATCTGCTGTTAATAACCAATAACTCGTGGTCAGAGTCCACATTTGCCCCTGGAAAAATCTTAAAATTTAAAATCTGGTTGCTAACCCTCTGTGTAACCATTATATAATCAATGTGAAATCATTCAGAGTCTCCAGATGTCTTCCACGTATACAAAACCTTCTCTAATGATTCTTAAAGCGTCAGCTATGATTAAATTATGTTCTGTGCAAAATTCTACCAAGCGGCTTCCTGTTTCTTTCCTTTCCCCCTAGTCCTTATTCAGCTACTACTTTTCCTTCTCTTCTTCTTCCTTACATCGAATTCGAGTCCCCAATGACTATTAAATTTTCAGTAAGTACTACAATTGAATTCCTGTAGCGCAAACGGAGTGGTGGAGGGGGGTCGGAACACCTGGCCGTGATAGCCTTCCGGAGAAACCGACATTTTTTTTCCAATCGCCTGCTGCAAAGGAGAGAGTGAGCACGTCGATTTTTGTGGTCCTGCGTCCAGTTGTGCGGACGCGTTTCACGATGGAGAAATCTCGAGCAGCGCTACGCCATCAAATTCTGCGTGAAACTCGGGAAACTTGTGACGGAGACCATCGGAATGATTAGAGACGCCTACGAGGTTGCTGCGCTGAACCGCTCAACAGTGTTAAAGTGGCACAAGCTGTTCCTGGAGGGTCGTGAGCTCGTCGAAGGCGACCAGCGTGCCGGTCGCCCATCAATTTCAAGGACTGATGAAAATGTGGCCAAGGTGAAGGCGCTCCTGGTCTCCGACCGGAGCTTAAACATTTGTCTGATGGCTGATGAGTTGGGGATTTCGTATGGTACCATCAAAAATATTGTTACCGAGGATTTGGCCCTGTGTAACGTGTGGGCCAAGTTTGTATCAAACATCGTGAGTGATGAACAAAAACTGAATCGTGTGCAAATTTCCCAGGAAATTCTGAACAGTGTCCAAGAAAACACAAATTTCTTCACAATGTGATTACTGGTGACGAATAGTGGTGTTCTGAGTATTCATCAGAGATCAAACACCAGAGCGCTGAGTGGCACACCGCCAGTCCCCATATGCGAAGAAAGCCAGAATGAGCAAGTGAAGGGTCAAAATCCTGCTCATCTGCTTTTTTGACCGTCGTGGTGTAGTTCGCCAGTAGTTAGTGCTTTACATGAAAGTGCTTGAATGCTTGCGCAATCGCGTCCACCAAGTGCGGCCAGACATCGCCATCGCCGCTTGTTGGAAGCTGCACCATGACAACGCGCAGTTCAACTGCGAGCTGCGGGTGTTGGAACACTTGGCCAAGCGCAGGGTTGCCACATTTCGTCACCCTCCATACAGTCCAGATCTGTAACTGGCGGACTTCTTCCTCTTTCCCCCGGCCCACGTGGGATCTCATGAGACACTGATTCGGCTCCATGGAAGACGTTCAAAACGCCATGACGGCTTCTCTAAAGAGGATAATGGAAAGCCAGTTCCAGAAGGCGTACATGCAGTGGAAATTGCATTATATGCGTTGCGTCGAAGGGCAAGGGTGCTACCTGGAGGAATACTATGGATTTGTGCCAGTTTGCTCAATAAAGAATTTAAATTAATTCAGTGCTACCACTTACTGATCACACCCTGAACGTCCTAATCTCCTTGTTCCTCCTGTCTCTGTCCGTCTTCCCTCCCTTTTCTTCATCCATCTTCTCCTGCTTCCTTGTCTCTCTGTCAATCACCTGCTCCCCCTCTGTCTGTCCACATCCTCCTCCACGCTTTCTGTGCCAGTTTCCTCTCTCCGCTCTGTCCATCTCCTCTTCGTTCTCTCTGACCTTGAACCTTGTCTGTTGTTATTGCAATTTCAGATTCTGCATTTGTACTGTAATTATAAACCAGTAAGCCATAAATGCAACTTTCCTGTTTGCTAACGACATTTTCCTATTGTATATATTACAATGCTCCCCTGTTATTAAATTTAGTTACGTTTATGTCCAACACATAAAGAAGATCAGCATCAGTCGTTATGCCATCTGTCGATTTATTGCATTGCGGATGTGTATTTCAACTGGCAGTGCAGGTATCATCAGTGCGTTATAAGTGATCAGGTAGAGACATATCCCAATTTAACTCAGGCTCAGGGTACATGGCAGAGTTAGACTTGGATATGTGTCGTTCTAGCTACGTTCACTCGACATGAATACTTACAATGCACTTACAATAACTGCACTGTCTTTTGAAATCTAGATCTGCAACGCAACAACGCAATGAAGAAAACGGATGATATTACGACCCATGCTGACCTTCTTTCCATCATGGATTACATCATGGTCGTGGGGCTAGCAACTATGACCCGGAGATATGGCGCATTGTCATCCACAAAAATTTGCTGCAAATGGTCTCCAGGTAGTCGAACATAACCATTTCCAGTCAGTGATCGATTCAGTCGGACCAGAGGATCCAGCCCATTTCACGTAAACACGACCCACAGCATTATGGGCCCACAGCCAGCTTCCATAGTGTCGTGTTGCCTGGGTCCCTGATTTCGTGGGGTCTGAGCCACACTCGAAACATACCATCAGGTCTTACCAACAGAATTCGGGACTCATACGACCAGGCCGTGGTTTTCCAGTCGTCTAGAGTCCAGCTGATACGGTCACGAGACCAATAGAGCGCCGCAGGTACTCGCTTTGGTCGTCTGCTCCCAAAGCCAATTAACGCCAGCCTTCGTTGCACTATCGCAACCGATACGTTCCTCGTACCTCTTACATTGATGCTCGTCTTTTAACACTGACAAATGTGCGCAGACGCCGCTGCTCTCGGTCGTGAAATGAACGCCGTCAGTCACTGCGTTGCCAGCGATGAGAGGTAATGCCTGAAATTTGGTATTCTCGTCACAGGCTTAACTGCTCCTACCTCGGAGAAGTGAATTCGTCAACGATTTACTAAGTATAATGTCTTGAGCGTCTAGCTGCAACTACCATTCCGCGTTTAAAGTCTCTTAGTTCCCATCTTGCGGCCATAAGCACGTCGGAAACCGTTTCATGTCAAACACCTGAGTGCAAATTGCAGGTCCGATACTGCACCGCTTTTTCATACCTTGTGTGCTCCATACGAGTGGCATCTGTATATGTGAATATTGCTATCCCGCGACTTTTCCTATCAGCGTATTACACATAGAACAAATTTTTCAGTACTGAAAGGCAATATGAAACTTGGACATCAACATTCATCCACTGAATGATGTTGCGAGTGATTATTTCCTTTAAATTTTTATTTTTTGTTGTTTGGTTCAAATGGTTCAAATGGTTCTGAGCACTATGCGACTTAACTTCTGAGGTCATCAGTCGCCTAGAACTTAGAACTAATTAAACCTAACTAACCTAAGGACATCACACACATCCATGCCCGAGGCAGGATTCCAACCTGCGACCGTAGCGGTCACGCGGTTC
The DNA here is from genome assembly GCF_021461395.2 of Schistocerca americana. Taxonomy (NCBI): domain Eukaryota; kingdom Metazoa; phylum Arthropoda; class Insecta; order Orthoptera; family Acrididae; genus Schistocerca; species Schistocerca americana. Next base: position 124,672,049 of record NC_060122.1, on the reverse strand, counting down.
CAGACTAAAGCGCCTTTAACCGCACGGCCACACGGGCCGGCTTTTTGTTGTTTATTTTACGTTACGGAGAAAGTTAAATTTAAGAATTTTTATTTGTATTATTGTACCTTCAGACTACATACCTCAATGGCTGCTGCTCTATATTAAAGCGAAGTTCAACTGCTTATTTTGTTGGTGTCTGAAAAAAAAAAGTTCAAATGTGTGTGAAATCTTATGGGACTTAACTGCTAAGGTCATCAGTCCCTAAGCTTACACACTACTTAACGTAGATTATCCTAAGGACGAACACACACACCCATGCCCGAGGGAGGACTCGGACCTTCGCCGGGACTAGCCGTTGGTGTCTGACTTATCTAACGATAAAGCGAGTGAGTTGCAAGCTAAGGGTTCCTTTCCTCACTGATCGTCATGAACATCTGAATAGGAAAAAAATCTGTTACAAACAGCCATAGCCGTTGTGACTTCGTAGACTTTCCCGGCGTAATAAGTCTTGAGAGTCTCTTCGGATTGCCGCCCTTGTTCTACTAAGGGCGGCGCAACCGGCCCAGTCTTGGTGGTCGGTAACCGTCATGGGCGGCACATGCGCCGTGTACTTTACGGGGGCCTATGTACGACGTCGATTTGCAGCCTGACGTCAGTTCTCAGAGGGACTCATCAGCAGAACCAGCATTCTCCTGAAGATGGCGAACAGTTGGATGGCCGAAATATCGAATCGAATTGATTTTAGGAGCCGGCAGCAGACCGGAAGGGGGTTTCAAGCCATAGTTGTTGTTACATCACTCCTGTCTGAAATACTTACGATCCTCTCTAAATTTCACTAATATTAATGTTAAAACTACATACATTATATAGTCATGAAACCATATTTTTTAAAACTGTCTATGAACAGTTATCCACTTCCGCCTCGTTGTTAGGTCTTTCATCGTCGTGTGTTAATATATCCTGTTTCTGTTTGTTTCATGTTAACAAACTGTTGAATGGTATAGTTACGAGCAACAACAGAGTACTGTACCAAGAGGCATGAAAACAGACAATTTTGGAGAAACGCAGATGACGACGACTACTTCTGTCGTTGGAACAGAATTAAAGTCGTAATATTTTCCTTTTTGTTAAAAGTTACAAACCTGCACAGTAATTTCATTCTGCGGAGGAATTTTCAGAGTTGTGAATTCAGTTATACCATTTTTGCAGCTACTTTTTGCCTTACGAGTAATGGCAGAATACAGTGAGAAACGCTCCTAGCCTGACGTTGACACTACGATGATTTTGCAACCATTACTTGGCGCCTGGGCAGGCAGAACTTTGGTTCTGAATTACTCGCTTTTGTTAATTTAGTAATACTTTAAGTCTAATTTTTCGGGTGACATTGATTCAACTAAGGATTTCTGGGTGGAATGTTAGCAATGATAATATTCGTTTCGGACATAGCTACTCTCAGTGAAAGTGATAAAGAATTACAGGATCTGTTGAATGGCATGAACTTTCTAACGAGTAACGAATATGGGTTTAAACTGAAAAAAGCCAAAAGAAATGGGGAGTAGCGAAACTAGCTCAACCTTAGCAAAACTGATGATCACAGATAATTTGTAGTTAAGATATAGTGCTACATTGGAAGCAAAATAACCCGTGAAGGAGGAAGCAAGGAGGAGACAGAAAGCAGACTAGGACAGAAAATGAGGGCATTCCTGGCTCAGCGATATCTAATGATATCAAAGAGACTTTAATTTCAGAAAGAAATTTCTGAGATTTTCTGTTTGGGCCACGGCACTGTATTGTACTAAATCACGTACGGTGGGAAAACCGGAACAGAAGCAGAATCGAAGCGTTTGATATGTAGTGCTACAAAAGAATGTTGAAAAACAGGTTGCCTGATAAGATGAAGAATGAAGAGGTTGTCTGCAAAATCGTCAAAGACAGGAAACTACGAAAAAACGAACAAGGAAAAGGGACAGGATGAAGGTACATGCGTAAAGGCCTTAGGTATTAACCTCAACGGTAGTGGAGATAGCTTTAGAGAATAACAACTGTAGAGGAAGGCTGAGACTTGAATACATCCAATAAATAACTGAGAGCGTAGGGTGTAAGTGCTACTCTTAGATAAAGAGGTTAGGAGAGAAATTCGTTTTGAGCCATATCAAACCAATCAGAATACGGTACATGTACCTTTACCTGTTCTTCATTATTTGTATGCTCTGCCAGCGTGGAGAAACGCAACATTTCAGGACCTCAGTTCCTATCGGTAGCAATTCATGGTCTTGCCAGGTTTGCAGCCGAATCATTCCATCATCTGTACAAAATATTTCCGCAGGTTATCTGACCGCCATCTACCCTCATAAGGCAAGAGATACGAATACAGAATGAACCCAGCAAAACTGTCGAACATGATCGTGTTGGTGGTCCAGGTGTTACGGTGTTGGGAGGGATAACGTTGCACAGGGGTACTGATCTCCAAATCTTTCCATACCGTGCAATCACGACTCAAGGTTGCTTTCAGGGGTGCGTTCGACCCGTTAATTTATTTTTATGAATGACAATGTGCGACAGCCTCCAACTGTGGAAATGGAGGAGCTCTTGGAACGATAGGTTATTCGGCGAATGGACTGACCCACCCGTTCCCACGACTAAAATACCATTGAGCACATGGCTGATGGGTTTGAGACACGTACTGCTGCACGCCCACATGCACCAGCAACCGCCAGCAGTTGTCAGCGGGACTGGCGTAGGAATGGTACGTCCCATCACAAGAACTCGTTACCAATCTTGTCTGTGATGATCACGTATCATTCTAAGAACCATGTCTCGCCTTTCGTAATGTCCTGGGTCCATCACGAATCGCGTTGAATTGGGTGTAATTACTGTCTTTGAACTAATCCGTCGTTTCTTATCGTCTCATACGGTGTTTCTTTTAGGTACCGTCTTTACTGTACTGTAACTGTTTTTCCTATGTATTGTTCAAGTTTCGTCAACTTACTTTTGTCTGTAACTTCAGAACGCTAGTGAAGTTAAAAACCAAAATCAAAGTGGAATCGACTTTCATTCGTCGCAAAGCTATGAAACTATAGAAGCCAGTGAGGTTTTGGAATGTGTTGCTCCTGATCAGCAGCAAGAGAGTGCTTTGAGGCGCTAATCAGGTCAGGCTAAATAAGCAATAAATAAACAAATGGTTAAATGGCTCTGAGCACTATGGGACTTAACTTCTGTGGTCATCAGTCCCCTAGAACTCAGAACTACTCAAACCTAACTAACCTAAGGACATCACACACATCCATGCCTGAGGCAGGATTCGAACCTGCAACCTGCAACCGTAGCGGCTAGAACCGCTAGGCACACTCCGGCCGGCAATAAACAAATATATATATATATATATATATATATATATATATATATATATATATGACACACCGAGTGGTTACAGTAACTACAAGCCACACCACAAGTTGTGAAACGGGGTCAAATTTCTAGTAGTTTACTGTCGAGTTGAGATTTTCACAAATGTTTCATTCATATCTTAAAGAAACTAGCATTACGGCTATAAACAGCCTTTTAAACACGCCGCTAACGCCAGTCAAGTAATTTATAGCAATACAACAATTTAAAAAAAGACTTTTTTTTAAAAAAACACAGAAGCTACCAGTACGGCAATAAACTACCTTTTGAAACACGTCATCAACGCCAATCAAAGTAATTCATAGCGATACAACAATTTTAAAAAATTTAAAGAGCATTAGTAAACAGGCTACTAAAGTAAGTACAGAACTTTGTTAATAAGGTACAGTGAGGTAGTGAAGCTACCAACACCGCCATTAAAAATAATTAAACAGGTCTCAGCAACCACACGATTAATGGCAATAAAAGGAATTTACAAACTTGGAGGAATTAAAAAAATTTTAAACAAAAGTGTCCTGGAATATCATTAGAGCATAACAGATATGGCGAACCCATGTAAGGTGGCCACAAATCACCCACTCAGGGTTGCTCAGGCTAGACAGAATACTGACCAATTTAAATACGCCCATAAACACAATAGCCACTCTCAAGCTGGTCACTGCACCGACTTTTAGCCAGCGAAAACTTGTTATAAGATAGCTTGCTGACAGAATTAGAGCTAATCTCGTGCCAGGAAACGTTACACCACACAGTCCTGAATGAGCGACCACATGATCAACCAACAAGAAACATGAATTTACTCATAACCCACGACAGAATAGCGAAACAATGAAACTGACAAAACTACACCTCCCATCGGACAGTAACGAGAGGAGGAGGAAAGATCACTGACTTCAATTACACCGGTGCCAGGGACAGGAAACCCAGTCGCCGGAGGCCACAAGGCAGAAGAGACGCTGGTTACATAAAATTATTACTTAATGATTAAACCTTCCACAAACTTAACTTGCTGTTGTGTACGTAGTTCCGCGTAGTCAGCGCGTACACAACTTTCCCACTAGAGCGCGCCCCACTAAGCAGAACAGCGCAGGCGCAGCGCTCGTCTATCTCTGCACTACGAGATGGCGCTGCCTTAGAGATGGACCAAATTCTGCTTCCGGCGATCCGCGTATTAAATGAAATCGCTGCTAACGTAGAACCTTCTCTCCTCGCAGATCACACTCTCGCAGTCACACATGAATGCACGATGTATTATAACGAATGTACAGACCACCTTCACCCGCCCATGTTACGTAAAAATTTTTTGTGCCTGACTCATGAAGTACTATCACCGTCAGAGGGTGGTACGGGACTAGAAGTCCCACCGCCACACCTCCAAAGTGAATTGCAGTGACGCAGTCACTGCCCTGTGGAAATTTACTGCCTCACCAACACAGTTAGACCGCAATAGACCGGTGATGCTGTATTGTAACATATCACGCCGGACTACAAGTAGTCCGATTGACCAGTCTGCATTTGTCTGCACCAGTCTATAGTCAAGTTTCAGTCTGCGCCTAATAAGATTATCATATTCCTGTACATAGCCATTAAGAGAAATGTATAGACACTTTGTCAAGTATCAGAGATATGTGAGAATAAGATTAACGTACCAAGACCAATGGAACGTCAGATTGTCAATTGTAAATAGCATCCAGAATAAAGTTACGTAAGGTTTATGCTTGTTACTATTTTAATAAATGTGTGTGAAAATTAATCACGTTCTGTTTAAAGTTGGTCACCGTCAATCCGCTGCTCTAAGCTTGCAAGTGGCATTTCTATTGTCTGACCTAACGGCAGAAGATAAACACGCCACGATAAGACCACGAGACATACTGCTGACACTCGCCTACTTCGTTAGAGCGACAAGTCAAATAATCGGATGGTGTGTGTACCGAAGGTCTTACAGTACGCACACCACACTTGAACAGGCAGTACACGACCTCCGATGGCAAGGATCCACACATCCGACCGCCACGCGTCGCCAGCGCACACAACACGCCACGGTCACGCGACAACACGCTCTGTCACGAGAGTTCACGTCTTCTCTGCAACGTTGATGGGTAGTGACTGCTCCTTCATGTTAGTTGTCTCCTTATAAACTCCAGTGTTGAGACGGAGGATTTTAAGAATCTGCTTAACGTCCCACCAAGGCGAAATGAACAGCAACTACTCGTGGGGCGATTCTGTATACAATCAATACGCAAGGAGCTTTTCCGTCAACTCGACCCGCTCTTTACACACAACCGACATATATCACGTGGCGACTGGGTACAACCGACCACGCCTGCTTCGCGCTGGAGAGCCACACTGCCCTCCCGTGTTCACCACACTCCCTGCGCGTAACGCCCCTACTTCCACGCCACCACACGAGGTTACAGCCGGTCAAAGATCTCACTTCCTCCATAGCACTTTCCTGGAAGCAAAAACGCAGATATCGATAGTAGAGGGAAATGACAACCAAGCAGCCACTTAATGAAAGACAACATATTAAACAAACATGTCTGGGGAAGAAAAGGAAAACCAGTGCAATCTAAACACAAGGTGTAGCACGAGTCGATACACGGCTCAAAATATTTTAATATGATATTCTACAAGTAAAAATAAAGAAAAAGTTCGTAAAATATAGGTCCGCAAATGTTTAAATATGGTCTTACGACTTGTGGTGTCACCGCCAGACACCACACTTGCTAGGTGGTAGCCTTTAAATCGGCCGCGGTCCGTTAGTATACGTCGGACCCGCGTGTCGCCACTATCAGTGATTGCAGACCGAGCGCCGCCACACCTCAGGTCTAGAGAGACTTCCTAGCACTCGCCCTAGTTGTACAGCCGACTTTGCTAGCGATGGTTCACTGACAAATTACGCTCTCATTTTCCGAGACGATAGTTAGCATAGCCTTCAGCTACGTCATTTGCTACGACCTAGCGAGGCGCCATTACCAGTTACTGTTGATGCTGCAAAACATGTACCGTCAAGAGCGATGTTCACCAATTATGGATTAAAGTTAAGTATTCCAGCAGCTACGTACGTTTTTTGTTAGTCTCATTTCCTTGCCTGTTCCAGACCTCACCGCAGCCTGCGTGAGCTAAAACGCGTGCCTTTCGGCTTCCTCTCATAGTGGTTTGGCTGTCTTGGCAATCCACAACAGGTCTACCAGTGTTTGTCCTTCGACAGTGAAAGAAAGAACAGCACGTTGACCTGTTTAGACCCATTTGGTAATTATGTCGCCATAGTGCACGTTTCCGCATTTACCGAATGCACGTTGGAAACAAATGATTGTCTCAACCGTCCCTGGCCTAGTCGTCGGTGCTTGATAAAGGGTGATTCAGCTACCCCTAGCGTTAGTGTCAACTATTAGTTCCACAGAAAAATGAACAGAACTTTTTGTAGACAGTTTAATGTAATGTTATATTCGGATGTGCGTTTGCTATAACCAGTAGATTTATTCAACTAAAACGTACAAAAGTGACCTCCAAATCCGTTTTTCTATAATAGCTACGGCTGCTAGTAAAAGCGTATCCCAGTACAAATTTTAACTACTTTAAATTTAAGCCGGCCGATGTGGCCGAGCGGTTCTAGGCGCTTCAGCCTGGAACCACAAGACCGCTACGGTCGCAGGTTCGAATCCTGCCTTGGACATGGATGTGTGTGATGTCCTTAGGTTGGTTGCGTTAAGGTAGTTCAATGTTCTAGGCGACTGATGACCTTAGATGTTGAGTCCCATAGTACTCAGAGCCATTTTTCCATTAAATTTCCTTCAATAAGGTCCTGCTCAATTTTACTGTAGGGTTAATACACAGGTGCCCAAAATTAAAGAAACAAACCCATACTTCCCCCGATCTGTGTGTGATTCACGATGTAATCATACAAACTGTCAACCAGATGTCCTTAGGAACCGATTCCTTCACGGAAGATGGCATTCAGGTCAACGGATAACCTTGTCAACAATGACATCAGAATACCTATGAAACGAGGCAGTGTTTTGCAGGTTGTCCCACATCCCCAATCGCTGTGTACACAGTCACAGACAGTGCAGTATGGCACAGAGAAGGCACCTACAGACTCTCTGCGGTGGAGGGCCATAGAAAGAAAGGAAGCAGGACAGTAGCAACTGATTTGGCTTAATGTGAATCGTTCAGTTGTTTCTCGGATGGGGCGACCGATGTGGAATCCCAAAGACCAGGACAGGGACGACCACGTGTGACGTCAGAAGAGAGGACCGTTATTTGGCAGTGAGAGCACGACGTTACTGCCTTAGTACTGCACGGCAACTGGCATGTGAGCTTGCATCATCCACTGGACGTGTTCAATCGAGGCAAACGGTCTGCAGAAGGCTTCGGCAGAGTGACCTCTACTATCGGAGACACGCTGTGTGTCTACGTCTGACGCGTCTTCACAGAAGGGAACGTGGAGATACCAAAATGCCACGTGGACGGTCGAAAAGTGGGCCAACGTTGTTTTCAGAGATGAGTCCCTATTTAGTCTGCAGACTGATTCTCGGTGGATTCGTACCTGACACATGATTTTGGGGACCAAACATTGTGGAAGGAGACCGGGATCGAGGAGGATCGCTAACGGCAGGGATTATGTTTACCACTCGAACCCCTCTTCATGAAACTGTACAGGTGAATCGGCAAGGTTTAACTGCTGTCAGGTATCGTGGCGAGATCTTGGTAACTCATGTGCGGTTGTTGAGAGGTACTGTAGGCCCAGATGTAGTAGTGATGGACGATAATGCTCAACCTCATAGAGCACAGGTGGTTGATGTTTTCTTGGATACAGAAGATACTACACGCATGGCATGGCCTGCTCGCTCTCCCAATTTGAATACCGTAGAGCAGGTCTGGGATGCACTAGGGAGAAGGCTCGCATCACGCCAGCATCCACCAACCGCTCTCCAAGACTGGAGCAGCTCTGCAGGAAGAATGGGCGCTACTGCCTCAACATGAGACTGATAACATCATTCACAGCACGCCCTCTCGTTGTCTGGCAAGTATTGCTGCCAGAGGTGGACATACACCATGCTGAGCTCATTAACCAGTTGTCGGAATGTGTGTGAAAATTTGTTAAGTTGGGGAAAACGAAAAACATTTTTTTCTACCGTTATGCATATTGCAGTTGTTTGCGTTCTGTATTCTTTACATTGTTTCTGGTTTCCTGTGAGCTGTTTATGCTGTTTTTTGGCAAAATAAACGCAACGTAGGAAAATTTTCTTTGGTTGCTTTAATTTTTGGACATCAGTGTAGTTTGGGCACGGTGCGTGTTTCTCCTAGGTTTTGCGGGCTGCATAAACACCAGCGTTAGGGCACCTCAAACACCGTGTATACCCGTATCGACGTGGCGCTACGTTGCATAATCGCTGCACCAACGACATCAAACGAAAACGTTTTGACCAGCCCTTACATTTTCGCTATCAACCAGCCATATTAATGCTATCCATTGTTTTATTGACACTTTTAACGCATGAAAACGGTGTGAACTGATACACTAGAAACTTTTGTGAAAGTTTTTATGGCTGTGGCTGTAGCTATATGGCGTTTCCTTTTCGTTTCCAGAAGCGTGACTACTGATGCATTAGCGGCACCATTCTGAGAAAGGGGCAGGTGATCACGCAATTAAGCAATGAACAATTTTCAATCCATCCGTCCATCCATCCAGCACACAAAGGCGTTCTCTCGCAATGACTTTGGACAGTGGTGCCGATAAAGCGAGGAAACAAAATGTTACAGTTTTATCATGTATCCCAAGGCGCACATCGTAACGTTACGGCATTGTCTTAACGAAGTCTCGTAAATTTTTTTGAAACGAATTACCGACATTTGACTGTTAATTATTCATTTATTTTACAAAATCATGATACCGACTTTGGAACCATTGTCAAGTGAATCTTTAATTGCGTGTCTGTGACATGCCATTGTCGAAACATATTTCTGGTCTTACAGACCAGCAGCTGTATCACTGGATGCGAGCACTTATCGAAGATACATTATAAGGCTAACATTTGTCCTAAGGGAAAACATTGACTTAAGTTAGAGCGTATTTAACAACTAATACGTTTCCAGAATGACATCTTCACTCTGCAAAGGAGTGTGCGCTGATATGGAACTTCTTGGCAGATTAAAACTACGTGCCGGATAGAGACACAGACTCCCGACCTTTGCTTTCTCAGACAAGTGCTCTACCATTAATGAATAAATAAGTACAAATATCAGTGACAGGTAAATATAAACTTTACAAGTGTCTCAAAGTACGTTAAGAATAATTTTGCTATTCTGATATCAGAGCGATTCATTACAAATACGTCCTCATGCCGTTATGAAGTGGATAGGCCGCGTTGCGGGGTACTGTTTATTTATCAGCGTTCTTGCATCACAGTGTTTTCTTTCATCAGCGCTCGATAGAACTGCAGTTGTTAACAATAAAAGCCCTCAATCCCGTTCTGCCCCTAAATACGTGATAACTGTACACTATGATGTTTCGGTAAGACGCAGCTACCGTCGATAATGGATAGATCGTTGATCGCGGGACAGAATATCAGTGTATGTCATTCCTATTAGCCAGACAAAGCAGAAGTTAATCTCAGTCCGGCAAATCCATTAATGCGGAAACCGCAGTCAAAACTGCCGGATATTGGACCATTAATGGAGTTGTTATCCTCAGACAGAAACCTGCGTCGCGCAATAAAACGGTCTCCCGATGTCGAATGTCAAAACAGACTGTGATGAATTCCGCAGCATCCAGCTTGTGTATCAGCGGCTTCTGACTCACGTGGCAGTAGTACTGCATGTGGCTACCTCGCTAGTCAGTTGCCGACAACCTGTCAATACCGAGGCCTGATAAAAAAAATTTCATCTCCTTTTTATTGTAATACGAGCGGCTTTTCCCTCTTAATGTGTGACGTAGCACTGCCGAGTTATAGATTTCGTACTTATTTATAATATTTATCGATTGCATTCTTTACTAAGTCGAACTTCCTTTCATTCAAAGACTCCGTATAAAAGTACAGTAAGTCAGCTCGTTTAGAAAGACCTATCATTTACGGTAATGATTCACAAAGGTGTGTCTAAATTACAAAAAAGAAAACATTTATCAATAATATGTAACGAAAGTGTAGTAACGGAAGTAATAATGACGCATTTCAGTCTGCATGCTACATTTCTCTTTGAAATGTCTGGGACAGGGGTATGTAACTGGACCATTCTATTAATCATGAGAATTTAATTGTAATTTTGATGTAGTATTTGTCATGGGAAATTTGGCGAAACCAGTTGCACAGACGCCTGACAACATTGCTATGCTTCGATATAATCAGTCAATATTTTCTTCTTCCAGCCCATTCCTGTCATGTAGCCAACGTGGTCTCTTTGTGAGGATACTGAGATGCTTGGCAGTTAGTTCTTCCCTTCTTTTGTTACTTGGAGTGCGATCTGTAGTTGTATGTATCTGATCGCAGAAATTTCATGTCAGCTTCCAGAAATCTGTTCTCGCCAGCTTTGTTCCGTGACTCAGAATCATACAGGAACTATGTAACAATTCTGTCAGTGGCGAAGGCACTCAGCGGACTTTGAGGCTTAGTGTACCCAAAAATTTGAATTACAGTTAGAATACAACAAAGCGTCGCAAATGGTGTAAGTTTACTTTGTAGGTTACTACAGCTTCGTTCAATCCACGCATGAGAGCTCACAGCGTCATAAATGCAATCCACTTATTGGAGACTTCCAGAAGTAGCCTCTCGTTTCCACGTAGCAGCTGGCAGGTCGGCAGACCGCCAAGTGTGTCATAGGAGGCGGGCAGAGAGGCTTCCCTCAGCCGTGAAGAGTTGTCTGTTATTTCGCGCACTGTTCAGTCCTGGTTTAAGAAAACTTGTTTTAGTAAGATAACTCGTGAGGGCATGTGATTAACTTACTATGTTATGGGTTGTGCGGTGGGAATGTTTAGGTCTTTATTTTGCGAATCAGATGACAAACCTTTCGAGTTGAACTTAAAAAAACGAAATGCGTTTATAAAGATAAGCGATTCGTACCACACTTAGACATTAAAATAGCTGATGGGAAACAAATCAAGAAATTTCTATTTTCTTGGTATAAAAAGTATCGTTGGCTAACAAGTTGTTCTGTAACAAAGAAATTCTATTGGTGGGACTGCAATTAAAAACAAATTAACATCAGCTTCTTTCAGAGTATGTGTGACAGAACAAAAATTGACAGAAGAGACGACAGACTCTAGAAGTCAAGAAGGCACATTAAGAACCAAGAGAGTTTCAATTGTTGGGTCATGGACGAATTGAACATTTTCAGTTCTGAAGGAACAAGACTTCGAGACATAAGATAGTAAAGCTATCGTGAAGAAATGAGATCCACAGAAAGTGCAAAATGGCTAAGCAGGGATGGCTAGAGGACAAATGTAAGGATGTAGAGGCCTATCTCACTAGGGGTAAAATAGATACTACCTATAGGAAAATTAAAGAGACCTTTGAAGAACAGAGAACCACTTGTATCAATATCAAGAGCTCAGATGGAAACCCAGTTCTAAGCAAAGAAGGGAAAGCAGAAAGGTGGAGGGAGTATATAGAGGACCTATACAAGGGCAATGTACTTGAGGACTATATTATGGAAATGGAAGAGAATGTAGATGTAGATGAAATGGGAGATATGATACTGCGTGAAGAGTTTGACAGAACAGTGAAAGACCTGAGTCAAAACAAGGCCCCGAGAGCAGACAACATTCCATTTCAACTACTGATAGCCTTGGGAGAACCAGTGGTGACAAAACTCTACCATCTGGTGAGCAAGATGTATGACACAAGCGAAATACCATCAGACTTCAAGAAGAATATAATAATTCCAATCCCAAAGAAGCAGGTGTTGACAGATGTGAAAATTACTGAACTATCAATTCAATAAGTCACAGCTGCAAAATGTTGTTGTTGTTGTGGCCTTCAGTCCTGAGACTGGTTTGATGCAGCTCTCCACGCAACTCTATCCTGTACAGGCTTCTTCATCTCCCAGTACCTACTGCAACCAACATCCTTCTGAATCTGTTTAGTGTATTAATCTCTTCGTCTCCCTCTACGATTTTTACCCTCCACGCTGCCCTCCAATGCTATATTGGTGATCCCTTGATGCCTCAGAACATGTCCTACCAACCGATCCCTTCTTCTAGTCACGTTGTGCCACAAACTTCTCTTCTCCCCAATCCTATTCAATACCTCCTCATTAGTTATGTGATCTACCCATCTAATCTCCAGCATTCTTCTGTAGCACCACATTTCGAAAGCTTCTATTCTCTTCTTGTCCAAACTAGTTATCGTCCACGTTTCACTTCCATATATGGCTACGCTCCATACAAATACGTTCAGAAACGGCTTCCTGACACTTAAATCACTACTCGATGTTAACAAATTTCTCCTTTTCAGAAACGCTTTCCAAGCCATTGCCAGTCTACATTTGATATCCTCTCTGCTTCGATCATCATCAGTTATTTTGCTCCCCAAATAGCAAAACCCCTTCACTACTTTAAAAGTGTCTCATTTCCTAATCTAATTCCCTCAGCATCACCCGACTTAATCCGACTACATTCCATTATCCTTGTTTTGCTTTTGTTGATGTTCATCTTATACCCTCCTTTCATGACACTGTCCATTCCGTTCAACTGCTCTTCCAAGTCCTATGCTGTCTCTGACAGAATTACAATATCATCGGCGAACCTCAAAGTTTTTATTTCTTCTCCATGGATTTTAATACCTACTCCGAATTTTTCTTTTGTTTCCTTCACTGCTTGCTCAATATACAGATTTAATAACATCGGGGATAGGCTACAACCCTGTCTCACTCCCTTCCCAACCACTGCTTCCCTTTCGTGCCCCTCAACTCTTATAACTGACATCTGGTTTCTGTACAAATTGTAAATAGCCTATCGCTCCGTGTATTTTACCCCTGCCACCTTCAGAATTTGAAAGAGAGTATTCCAGTCAACAATGTCAAAAGCTTTCTCTAAGTCTACAAATGCTAGAAACATAGGTTTGCCATTCCTTAATCGAGCTTCTAAGATACGTCGTAGGGTCAGTATTGCCTCACGTGTTCCAACATTTCTACGGAATCCAAGCTGATCTTCCCCGAGGTCGGTTTCTACCAGTTTCTCCATTCGACTGTAGACGAATTAGTTAGTATTTTGCATCCGTGACTTATTAAACTGATTTTTCGGTAATTTTCACATCGGTCAGCACCTGCTTTCTTTGGCATCGGAAGTATTATATTCTTCTTGAAGTCTGAGGGTATTTCGCCTGTCTCATACATCTTGCTCACCAGATGGTAGAGTTTTGTCAGGACTGGCTCTCCCAAGGTCGTCAGTAGCTCTAATGGAATGTTGTCTACTCCCGGGGCCTTGATTCGACTCTGGTCTTTCAGTGCTCTGTCAAACTCTTCACGCAGTATCGTATCTCCCATTTCATCTTCATCTACATTCTCTTCCATTTCCATAATATAGTCCTCAAGTACATTGCCCTTGTATAGGTCCTCTATATACTCCCTCCACCTTTCTGCTTTCCCTTCTTTGCTTAGAACTGGGATTCCATCTGAGCTCTTGATATTGATACAAGTGGTTCTCTGTTCTCCAGAGGTCTCTTTAATTTTCCTGTAGGCAGTATCTATCTTACCCCTAGTGAGATAATCCTCTACATCCTTACATTTGTCCTCTAGTTATCACTGCTTAGCCATTTTGCACTTCCTGTCGATCTTGTTTTTGAGACGTTTGTATTCCTTTTTGCTGCTTCATTTACTGCATTTTTATATTTTCTCCTTTCATCAATTAAATTCAGTATTTCTTCTGTTACCCAAGGATTTTTACTAGCCCTCGTCTTTTTACCTACTAGGTCCTCTGCTGCCTTCACTACTTCATCTCTCAAAGCTACCCATTCTTCTTCTACTGTATTTTTCCCCCCATTCCTGTCAATGGTTCCCTTATGCTCTCCCTGAAACTCTGTACAACCTCTGGTTCTTTCAGTTTATCCAGGTCACACCTCCTTAAATTCCCACCTTTTTGCAGTTTCTTCAGTTTTAATCTACAGTTCATAACCAATAGATTGTGATCAGAGCCCACATCTGCCCCTGGAAATGTCTTACAATTTAAAACTTGGTTCCTAAATCTCTGTCTTACCATTATGTAATCTGTCTGAAACCTGTCAGTATCTCCAGGCTTTTTCCATGTATACAACCTTCTCTCCCTTTTCCTACTCTCGAACTCCAGTCACCCATGACTATTAAATTTTCGTCTCCCTTCACTATCTGAATAATTTCTTTTATTTCATCATATATTTCTTCAATTACTTCGTCATCTGCAGAGCTAGTTGGCATATAAACTTGTGCTACTGCAGTAGGCGTGGGCTTCGTGTCTACCTTGGCCACAACAATGCGTTCACTATGCTGTTTGTAGTAGCTTACCCGCACTCCTATTTTTTTATTCCAGAACGAGATTTTCACTCTGCAGCGGAGTGTGCGCTGATATGAAACTTCCTGACAGATTAAAACTGTGTGCCCGACCGAGACTCGAACTCGGCATCTTTGCCTTTCGCGGGAATGTTCTCTACCATCTGAGCTACCGAAGCACGACTCACGCCCGGTACTCACAGCTTTACTTCTGCCAGTATCTCGTCTCCTACCTTCCAAACTTTACAGAAGCTCTTCTGCGAACCTTGCAGAACTAGCACTCCTGAAAGAAAGGATACTGCGGAGACATAGCTTAGCCACAGCCTGGGGGATGTTACCAGAATGAGATTTTCACTCTGCAGCGGAGTGTGCGCTGATATGAAACTTCCTGGCAGATTAAAACTGTGTGCCCGACCGAGACTCGAACTCGGGACCTTTGCCTTTCGCGGGCAAGTGTAAAGATTGGAAGGTAGGAGACGAGACACTGGTAGAAGTACAGCTGTGAGTACCGGGCGTGAGTCGTGCTTCGGTAGCTCAGACGGTAGAGCACTTGCCCGCGAAAGGCAAAGGTTCCGAGTTCGAGGCTCGGTCGGGCACACAGTTTTAATCTGTCAGGAAGTTTCTTATTTTTTATGCATTATTAAACCGACTCCTGCATAAACCATATTTGATTTTGTATTTATAACCCTGTATTCACCTGACCAGAAGTCTTGTTCCTGCTGCCACCGAACTTCACTTATTCCCACTATATCTAACTTTTACCTACCCATTTCCCTTTTTAAATTATCTAACCTACCTGCCCGATTAAGGGATCTGACATTCCACGCTCCGATCCGTAGAACGCCAGTTTTCTTTCTCCTGATAACGACGTCCTCTTGAGTGGTCCCCGCGCGGAGATCCGAATGGGGGACTATTTTACTTCCGGAATATTTTACTCAAGAGGACGCCATCATCATTTAATCATACAGTAAAGCTGCATGCCCTCGGGAAAAATTACGGCTGTAGTTTCCTCTTGATTTCAGCCGTTCGCAGTACCAGCACAGCAAGGCTGTTTTGGTTGGTGTTACACGGCCAGATCAGTCAATCATCCAGACTGTTGCCCCTGCAACTACTAAAAAGGCTGCTGCCCCTCTTCAGGAACCACACGTTTGTCTGGCCTCTCAACAGATACCCCTCCGTTGTGGTTGCACCTACGGTATGGCTATCTGTATCGCTGAGGCACGCAAGCCACCCCACCAACGGCAAGGTCCATGGTTCTTAGGGGGGAGGGGGGGAGCTGCAAAATACTAACGCGAATTCTTTACAAACGAATGGAAAAACTGGTAGAATCGGACCTCGGAGAAGATCAGTTTGGATTCCGTACAAATATTGGAACACGTGAGGCCATACTGACCTTACCTTAGAAGAAAGGTTAAGGAAAGGCAAACCTACGTTCCTAGCATTTGTAGACTTAGAGAAAGCTTTTGACAATGTCGACTGGAATACTCCCTTTCAAATTCTAAAGGTGGAAGGGGTAAAATACAGGAAGCGAAAGGCTATTTACAATCTGTACAGAAACCAGATGGCAGTTATAAGAGTCGAGGGGCATGAAAGGAAACCAGTGGTTGGGAAGGAAGTGAGACAGGGTTTTAGCCTCTCCCCAATGTTATTCAATTTGTATACTGAGCAAGCAGTAAAGGAAACAAAACAAAAATTCGGAGTAGATATTAAAATCCATGTAGGAGAAATAAAAACTTTGAGGTTCGCCGATGACATTGTATTTCTGTCACAGACAGTGTAGGACATGGAAGAGCAGTTGAACGGAATGGACAGTGTCTTGAAAGGAGGATATAAGATGAACATTGACAAAATCAAATCGAGGATAATGGAATGTAGTCGAATTAAGTCTGGTGATGCTGAGGGAACTAGATTTGAAAATGAGACACTTTTAAAGTAGTAAAGGAGTTTTGCTATTTGGGGAGCAAAAAACTGTTGATGGTCGAAGTAGAGAGGATATAAAATATAGACTGGTAATGTCAAGAAAAGCGTTTCTGAAGAAGAGGAATTTTGTTAACATCGAGTATAGATTGAAGCGTCAGGAAGTCGTTTCTGAAAGTATTTGTATGGAGTGTAGCCATGTACGGGAGTGAAACGTGGACGATAAATAGTTTTGACAAGAAGAGAATAGAAGCTTTCGAAATGTGGTGCTACAGAAGAATGCTGAAGATTAGATGGGTAGATCACATAACTAATGAGGAGGTATTGAATAGGATTGGGGAGAAGAGGAGTTTGTGGCACAACTTGACTATAAGAAGGGATCGGCTGGTAGGACATGTTATGAGGCATCAAGGGATCACCAATTTAGTATTGGAGGGCAACGTGGAGGGTAAAAATCGTAGAGGGAAACCAAGAGATGAATACACTAAGCAGATTCAGAAGGATGTATGTTGCAGTAGGTACTGGGAGATGAAGAAGCTTGCACACGATAGAGTAGCATGGAGAGCTGCATCAAACCACAACAACAACAACGTCGTGAATCAAAATGCATTCCTAATCGAGAGACTTATTGATGTTTTATTTCCTGGGGAAACGAGAACGTTCATTTAGAGGATACTCTGAGGATGAAAGTTCCGACTACAACAAAGGGTATTATAGGAACTTTTGACCATACAGGAGCAGTTTATTAGTGATCATTTGCAGAACACCTCTGGTTTCAAAGAAATATTAAGCACGACTGAAAGAGAATTAATTGGATCAATTACAAATGTCATTAACGATCGCATTAAAAAAGCACTATTTTTTAGTGTAGGAATTTAAATTTTTGGGGCGTCTTCTTAACAGTGGGCTCCTTAATTAAGTTGTTATGTTTGGCCATTACTATTAAATGATTAACTGGTTAATCACACGGAGCTTAGCGCTGAGGTGCTTAGAGGTGGTCAAGATATACAAATATTTCTCGGCGAAGGCAACGTAGGGAAATTAAGCAAACCTGAATCACTACTGAACGACTATGCATCCCAGTTTTCATCATCTGTGGCGATATTTTGGAAAATGTCTTTCAGTTCATGATATTTCAGATATATTGTCTGAACAGCACGTGAACTTAAAATTAACGTTTGTACTGGTTTGAGGCAATCTGAATCCTCTATTTTCTAAGGTGACTCTTTGAGGTAGCTAAAATATGGATGGAGTGCTACAAGGGTGTAAATGAAAACAATAACTGCTTAGATATTTTTACAACAATGCAACAGCACTAGGAGCTTATCAGTGCAAAAATATTACTCGTGGAAATTTTTGTTTGTTAAAATTTTGGACACTTCCATATTTATCTACCATTATTGAGGCTGTATCATTATACTTTTGGCTCACTGTTTTCTCAGTAACTCCGGAGACATTAGGTGCGTTGAGTATACTCCCCGTAAATCGCGAGCATTGTTGTCACCATAAACACTGCGAAAACAAATAAACCGTCCTATGGGACAGGCTTATGTATAAAACCAGAGAATAATACTCATTTGTAACTTACGATAAACCTCCAGGGTTACGTTCGGTACAATGCGTCTGTGGTGATATTTTTGAAAATTTCTTTCAGCTCATGATATTTGTGATATATTTACCGAACAGCATGTGAACTGAAATTTTAGCGTTTTGTACATGTTTGGGGCAATCTGATCCTCTGTTTTATTACCGCTCTTTGAGGACTTGCTGAAACATGGATGGAGTGCTACAAGGTTGTGATTGAAGAAGCAATCTGCTTTGATATTTTTACAACAGTTTAACACCACTAGATTAAATTTATGAGCGATGAGCGAAACAGTGCAAAAATATTGCTCATGGACATTTCTCTCTTCCCAGTATCTTTCTGATATAGAATGCAGACAGTACATTAATTCTACATTACTGACAGGTGCTAGGTCGCAGCCATGAACTTAGCTGAAGGCTATTCTAACTATCTCTCGGCAAATGAGAGAAAGGCTTCGTCAGTGTAGTCGCTAGTAAAGTCGTCGTACAACTGGGGCGAGTGCTAGTCCGTATCTCGAGACCTGCCTTGTGGTGGCGCTCGGTCTGCGATCACACAGTGGCGACACGCGGGTCCGACATGTACTAAATGGACCGCGGCCGATTTAAGCTACCACCTAGCAAGTGTGGTGTCTGGCGGTGACACCACATTCCTCCCCCACAAATCGGCGAACGGTCGTGTTATAAGGCTTCCGCCCGCCGTGGGGAGGACCCCATGTTGACGTAAGCGATGAGGTGGGGAGCCTAACAACAGGCGAGGCTGTTCCACCCGCACCCGGCCATTCGGTCCGAGGGGAGCTAGGAAACGCCTGAAAACCTAGTCCAGGGTGCACGTCAACATGCGGTGTATGCGCCCGTACAGAGACAGGAGGGGCCGAAGGGTCGACGTCCATTGCGTCGGGGTATCCGACGCGCGATGACGTCATGTGGTCCGGAGCGGGCAAGAGTTCCATGGCGGAGGACAGCTGGTCACGGGAAGCGATCGGCGGCGCGGGACCCAGGGAGGCGCTTGGCGGCTGCAGCGAAGCGTCCACTGGGGGCGGCGGCGGCGGAGGCGGCAGCGGCGCGTCGCCATGGAGCAAAATGGAAGGCATCATCGGTAACACCTGGGGATGAGGCGAGCCAGTAGATGGGTCCCCAGGGCGCTGACCGGACGGCCCCGTCGCTGAAAGCAGACGGGGAGCGGCAGAACCCGTGCGACGACAGAGGCGCAGCTGATTGAGATGCCGACGCACCTCACCAGAGGCCCCCAAAACCAAATACATCGCGCGGTCGAGGCAGCGAAGAATGCGCCCTGCGAGCCAACGCCGTGAACCTCGATAGTTGCGATAGAATACAACGTCGCCTGGAGCAAAAGCAGAAGTCTGCCGCTGCAAAGGAACCTGATGTGGCGGGTGCAGCAAAGACATCAAGGTTCGATGAGGACGACCGTGGAGCAACTCAGCCGGCGAGCGACCATCTCGGGGCTGAGAGCGATACGATGACAAAAAGAGCAACAACGCGTCCTCCCGAGAATGCGACTCTTTCAACTTCAACATATGTGACTTGAAAGTCTGGACCAATCGTTCAGCGGCACCGTTTGACTGAGGCGAAAACGGCGCGTATGTCAGATGTTGAATACCATTGGCCTGGCAGAATGACTGAAATTCTTCGGACATGAATTGTGGGCCATTGTTGGAAACAATAGTCTGCGGAAGACCTTCAATGCAAAAGATAGCAGACAACGCTTGGATGGTGGCAGAGGACGTCGTGGAAGACATCCAGACAACAAAAGGAAAATTACTGAAGGCATCTACCAGAACCAACCATCGAGCATTCCAGAATGGACCAGCAAAATCGATGTGCAAGCGCTGCCAAGGGGAAGTGGCTTTTGGCCATGCAAAGACTTTCCGCGGCGGTGCGGATTGTTGTTCGGCACACGTCATGCAAGAAGAACACATATTCGTAATCGCAGCATCGATTCCGAACCAAGTACAGTGCTGACGAGCAAGTTGTTTCGTTCGCACTATACCCCAACGTCTTTGGTGAAGAAGCCGTAAGACAGAGGACTGTAACGAACGTGGGACCACGACTCTGGACTGATCATTATCAGAACGCAACAACAAAACACCACGTCGTACAAAAAGTCTCTCCCTATGAGCAAAAAATCTGCGAACCAACGGATCCTCGATCCGAGACTTTGACAAAGGCCATTGCGTAGTAACAAAACGCAAAACGGTAGCAAGGACCGGGTCAGCAGCTGTGGCTGTAGCTACACGACTAAAATCAATCGGAAACGATTCGACCACTTCATCGGTTTCCGAATCAATGAACATGCAAGCAAGTTTGGAAGAATCGAATGCTTTATCCGCAGCAACAGGCAAACGGGACAACGCATCGGCGTTTCCGTGCATAGCAGTCGACCGATACAAGATATCATAGCGGTACTGCGAGAGGAAAATAGACCAGCGAATGAATTTCTGCGCTGTACGCGGAGGTACAGGCTTGTTCGGATGAAAAAGCGACGTCAAAGGTTTGTGGTCTGTGATGATGGTAAAGTGACGACCATACAAGAAATCATGGAACTTAGTAACACCAAACACGAGAGCCAAAGCTTCTTTCTCTATCTGTGAGTAATTTCTTTGCGCAGACGAGAGCAATTTTGACGCAAAGGCAATAGGGCGATCATGCGAGCCAACTTTGTGCGCAAGCACAGCACCGATCCCGAAATCCGATGCATCTACCATCAACAAAAGGGGTTTCTGGGGATCGAATGGCGTAAGGCAAGTATTAGAAAGCATCGCCGATTTCAACTGGCGAAAGGCGCGTTCGCATTCCGTCGTCCAGACGAACGGAACACCCTTACGGTGTAAGCTATGAAGCGGAGCTGAAATGGAAGAGGCATTGCGCAGAAAGCGATGATATTAGTTAACTTTACGCAACACACTCTGTAGCTGCTTCACATTCCGTGGCGAAGGCAAATCTTGTATGGCACGGAGGTGCTCTGGACTGGGATGTATGCCTTGTGCATTTATGACATGTCCCAGATACGGTAAGTCACGAGCAAAAAACACACATTTGTCCTTGCACAAGCGAAGACCATTTTGTCGCAATACCTGAAATAATGTTCGTAGGTGTGCTAAATGCTCGTCGGCTATCTTTCCGGAGATCACAATATCGTCCAGATAGTTCGCAGCAGTAGGGACCGACGCACAAACAGTTTGTAAATATTGCTGAAACAATGCAGGGCCGGATGCACACCCGAATGGCAGTCTTTTGAAGCGGTACAAACCCAGATGCGTGTTAACCACCAAGACGCGCTGGGATTCGGCGTCCACTGGGATTTGCAAGTACGCATCTGCTAGGTCCAACTTCGAAAAGTATTTACCCGGGCACAGTTTATCAAAAAGATCTTCCGGGTGGGGTAAGGGAAAAGTTGCAATCATGAGTTGTGGATTCACTGTTGCCCTCAAGTCCACACAAAGTCTGAGTTTTCCGGAAGGTTTTGGCAAAACTACTAAGGGTGAGGCCCAGACAGAAGCTTGCACACGTTCAACTACACCTTGTGATTCTAAATCGTGTAATGTTCTTGCGACCTCATCACGCAATGCGTGAGGAACATTGCGCGCTCTGAAAAATTTCGGTTGCGCGTTGACTTTCAGTTCCAAATGTGCTTCATAGTTTTTAGCGCAACCAAGGCCTGGTGCAAAAATGTCTGCAAATTCTCACATAGCCGAGAAACACTGTCTGAAGGCACAGTCTGATTCACTGATAGGACCTGATTTACTATAGACATGTTAAACAATTGAAATAAATCTAAACCAAACAAGTTCACTGCAATAGAAGAATGAAGAACGTAAAATGACACAAGTTTTGTTTGTCCCTTGTATGTTGCAAGAAGGCTGCACTGTCCTAACACAGGAATTTTCTGTCCTGAATATGTAGTTAGCTTAATATTTGCGGAACGCAACGGAGGTTTGCCCAGTTGTTTGTACGTGTCGTGATTGAGCAATGAAACTGCAGCTCCGGTATGGTATGACCGTGCCATTAAAGTCCAAATCTACAAAAAGTTTATTGTTCTGCTGACGACAAGAGCGACCGTCTCGTGCAATTTGAACTGATACAGGTACAGCATCACTTGCTAATTGACGTGATTTCCGGCGACGTCGACGCACACGTTTTGTGGGATGAACACAGTCACTGTTAGAGACAGTGGCACTGGACGAAGTGGAATTAACTACATGAATGTCCACTGGCGAAGGTCCATGAGCATGAGTGTCCTTGGTTCGATTCCGGCGCGAAGCAAAGGGCCTGGAGTGATTGTGATTGTCTGATCTGAGCTTTTTCTGGCAAACACTTTGAACATGTCCTTTCCTATTAAAGAAAAAGCAAATAGCTTGGCGTGACGGGCAATGTTCACGTGAATGTCTAGTAGCACACCGCGGGCATGATTTCACTGTATTTGTATGCTGGTGCGGCACACCTGGTTTAGAGCGTGGCGGCAGCTGCGTG
Source organism: Schistocerca americana (assembly GCF_021461395.2). Taxonomy (NCBI): domain Eukaryota; kingdom Metazoa; phylum Arthropoda; class Insecta; order Orthoptera; family Acrididae; genus Schistocerca; species Schistocerca americana. The sequence continues at coordinate 124,649,213 of NC_060122.1, read as the reverse complement.
GACGTGCGCGAGGGCAGGTTACCGGGCCGCGCAGCGCGCCCGGCGGGCCGGTTAACATTACACACGGCTGGCGAAGTTGCAAATGATTCCTGAGCAAAGTCAAGCGTGTCTTGTCTATCTAATATGTCTATCACTTGCTGAAGGGAGGGATTAACTAGTTTCAAAATCTGTTCCCGTATGCGAACATCAGAAACGTTCTGTGCTATTGCATCACGTACCATTGTATCTGAATAAGGGAGTCCACATTCACACTCAAAAGCACAATCCCATGTAAGGCCTTGCAAAGTTGCAACCCACTCCCTATTAGTTTGACCGGCCGTACGTTTTGTACGAAGAAAGTGTACCTTTTTGCAACTACATTAACTCTTTCCTTGAAATAGGCATCCAATGCCGACAAAATTTCTTCGTAGGACAGAGTTGCTACGTCGCGTCAGGGAAATAATTTCACTATCACACGGTACGTTTGCACCCCTACACACGCCAATAAATGAGGCTGCCGCTCGTTAGCTTGAATTCCGTAGGCGGCGAGATGAAATCCAAACTGGCATGACCATTCACTCCATGTCTCTTGGGTTGGGTCAAACTTACGAAGCGGCGGTGCAACTGCATGTTGTGGCTGCGGTAGCGGTGAAGCGGCGGCTGCCGCATCGGTTTCAATTACACGTTGACCCTGGACGAGCTGTCCAAGGGCATCCAATAACGCCTGCGTCTGCTGATTCTGCAAGCGATAAAATTCAGACAGTACATCTGGAGATTGTGGCGAAGCCATGACATAAGTAAATGTAAGCAATTAGAAAGAACAAGACCCTTGCCGTTGGCTCGTCGCCAACTGTTGTGGCGTAACAAATTGAAACCTGTTAATGTTGTTTTAGCGCCTGGCACAGACCTCAGATTCATGGTAGAAAAGCAAAATACGAGTATATGGATGTGTGCAAAGCAGTAGTCATACACTGCTTGTGTGTGTTATACGGAAAGCAATTTGTCAAACTGTTTATGAAATAACAACAAAAGAGCTGTGTATTGTGACTGATTGTTTGTGGGATATGGTCTTCCTCCATTACAGGCGACAAAAGGTTCCACAGATTTATGGAGCAACTTCGATCACTGGCCACATGCTCCGGTGGATCAGTACACATATATTTAATGGAAACACTATGTATAGTCGATGTCAATGAGCAGATGGTATCAGTTTAACCCTTTCGCAGCTTCGGGTGTACATGTATGCCTGGCAGGTAGAAAGTCCACACAGCTACGGGTGTAGATGTACACCCAGTGGGTGCGAAGTCCAGGTAGGTATAGGCATTCGTGTATGCCTAGCAGGTGGAAAGTCCAGACAGCTAATGGCATTCATATACACCTGAGCTCAGGAGCAGGTAAACGTGCGCAATGGAACGGCTGCTCGCTGTGGTTTGCGTTTCTGACAACTGTGACATTATCTGGTCTTCTTTGTAACGCAGGAAAGCGCTTTAATTTTCAGCTCCCCTGGGCCCTTTTCTGCTTACAAGTCTAACGTTCGGCCAGTCCACTTTTCGCTTCTGGTGAGACGACGGAGTTCGCGTGTGTAGCCTTTGTCATGTCGGGACACAAATTATTGGACAAGGAAATCATGAATATCCTTGTGAATAGTACCAACAAAGATTGCAGTGACACTTTGGAGCCTTCTTGCGACGAAGAGTTCGGTGCGTCTGGACGTATTGTTGAATCCTCGGCATCACGTATAGAAGATTCTTCCTCTGAACATGTAAAAGAAAATGTAGTAACTGAAACTTTGCCAGGGAAAAGGAAGTATGACTGGACGGAGAATCATCCAGTGATGAAACAACACAGTTTTATGAACACATTTAGTGGGTGGAAAGCAGACTTTGAAGAGCCAGCAAGTGATTGAGATTGTTTTTTGTACTTGATATCTATGAAATTCGATTCTGCCATCTGTTCACAGATCATTTATTATTATAAATTTAAGACTGAAAAAAACTATGACAGTTCACAGGAGATTAGCGCTCTGGCAGCATATAGAGCCAGCAGAATTTTATTGCTTCCTAACGTGTTCTCTGTTTATTCGTAGGAGTAAGAAGTTGGAAGTGAATGAATACTGGTCGACAGATTCTTTGCTTAAAACATCAATATTTTCTAACATAATGGCCAGGTACCGGTACAAGTTGATACTGCGTTTATTGCACTTCAGTGACAATTCCAGCGCACCTCAAGATATTCTTGTAAAAATATATCTCATTGTAGGCCACACAAAAAATAAATTCCGTGAAGCAGTAATACCCTTTGAAAACCTGGTGATCGACTAAAGGCTGCTACTTTTAGGGAAGGCTCCGACTTAAGCTACACATACCAAATAAATGTAACCATTTTGGCATTAAAATATTCGTCTTTTTGACGTACAAACCAGTCAAATTTTGGATTGTATTGTCTCCATTGGTGCCGCCATGGAAATAGAATCCGGAAATACTGATTGGGGAAAATCATGAAATGCTGTTGTGAGTTTGTTATTGCCATACCTCAACAAAGGTCATACTATTTATTGAGACTATTGGTATTCAAGCCCCGAATTATTCCTGTGGCTTAATGATAGATGAACAAACGCTATCGGATCAGTACACAAAAGTAGGAAACATTTACCACCGTTGGCAGACAAGCTGAAAAATGGGGAAATAAATTTCAAGTCCTGTGGAACGTTAATGGCAATAAAATGGAAGGGCAGAAAGAAGTTTGGATGCTTTCCACTGTAAATGGACAAGAGTTTGTGGAGACAGAGAAAAGAACATAGAACGGGCCAAAACAAATTGGAACCTACCTGTGTTGTCAGCTATAATAACTCAATGGGCGCAATTGAGAAGACGGACATGGTGTTATCATCTGTGCAGTGCTCTGAACGACAATGAAGTGGTACAAGAAACTATTTCCTTATTTGACTGACTTGTGTGTGCTTAACGCAAGAACTATTTTTAAAATGCAAAAGTGACAGAAGATACCACTAGCGAAGTAACAATTGGAAATGATCTGTCAGTTACTTGATAAATTTCATAGTCAAACGTGTAAAAGTGCCATGGACAACCAAAGAAGAAAGCCCTTTCCGACTGCAGAGTAAAGAGCAAGATTATCCAGGGTTCCTCGTAACAACGTAGGAAAAGGAGATTCACGGAGCCGCTGTGTAGTATTCAGGGTGAGTCATCTAACGTTTCCGCTGGATATATTTCGTAAATCACATCAAATACTGACGAACCGATTCCACAGACCGGACGTGAGGAGAGGGGCTAGTGTAATTGTTTAATACAAACCATAAAAAAATGCACGGAAGTATGTTTTTTAACACAAACCTACGTTTTTTTAATGGAACCACGTTAGTTTTGCTAGCACATCTGAACATATAAACAAATACGTAATCAGTGCCATTTGTTGTATTGTAAAATGCTAATTACCTCCGGAGATATTGTAACCTAAAGTTCCCTTTGGATCCCTACGTAATTCGGTGCTCTCTGATACACACGATCGAAAAGCGGAGGAGTGGTACTCAAGCGTCAACTTTAGGTTACAATATCACCGGATGTAATTCACATTTTACAATGCAACAAACGGCACTGATTACGTATTTGTTTATACGTTCAGATGTGCTAACTAAACTAACGGGGTTCCATTTAAAAAAACGTAGGTTTGTGTTAAAAAAATACTTCCGTGTTTTTTTTATGGTTTGTATTAACCAATTACACTAGCCCCTCTCCTCACATTCGGTCTGTGGAATCGATTCGTCAGTATTTGATGTGGTTTACGAAATATATCCAGCGGTAATGTTAGGTGACTCACCATGTAATTGCTCGTTCACATCGAAAAATGACACGCGTAAGATGCAAAAAGTGTGATGTGGCACTCTACATGGTGCCATGTTTCGAAAAATATCAGACACTAAAAAAATGTTAGTAACTGTGTACGTTTCAAGTAAAGGAAAGTAAAAAGTAAAAATAAAAACTAAACTAAATGGTTCTCTAACCCAGCCAGCAGTCCAAAGCCTGCGTCAGAAATGAGGATGGGAAACCGCTGAAGAAATACTGTACTGAATGTGACGAGCTGGAAAAGAAATCACGGAGCAAGAAGAAGGCAGACGTTTACTATCCGATTTCTTACTGTGGAGAATTGACCTTAGGCTTCAATTACAAGCGAAGCCATGGGCCTATCGCAAAATGAGTTATCCATACATATTCTTTGTTTAACTCTGAGTCCGGATACATGACACAATTTGGTTTTAAATTTCTGTAATTATTTTTTATTTTAAGATAGTAGCAAGGATTGTCCGAGATTTGGGCGTTTCCGCTACGAACTACTCACTCTAAAACTATATATTGAAACATTCGTTTGATGTCAATGATATTTTAATATGTTGTAGACCCTTACATCGACGGTGTATGTTTGAAATTGCAGTAATTACTAAGGAAAAAGTTCCCATCATTTTTCTAAACCAACTTTTTGTCAGCCCATAATAAACATACGACTGAAAGTGTTGGCTAGTTACGAAGCTCTCTTTCGCGTTTATCAGAAACTATAACCAATGTGACCATACATGGTATACTGATTCCAGGAATAACATTACCAATATCGGTTCTGTGCGCGCCGGAGCGTGCGGGAGGCCTGCAGGGGGCGTAGCCTACGGTGACTACAGGGCTGAGTCCGCCGCGTTTCCTCCCGCCTGCCGGCGGGGCAACCAGGACGTTCGGCCCTTGTAGCTGAGGAAGTGTTAAAGATAAATCAAAAGATAGAGATGTGGTAAAAACTTATTGAGTTGTCTACCACGTAACGTTAGCGAAGTTTTTGTAGTTCGTAGTTTTTATCCTCTGGCTGTTAAAAAAATAACGAGTCGACGGAGAGAGAGAGAGACAGAGAAAAAAAGACATCGTTCCATGAACGAAGACTCTGACACCACTACACTGCCGTTTCTACCTTGGCAATCATATGAACATTATAGAGCAGAACATCAAATCTACAAGGGGATATTTAAATACTGTTCAAATGGTTCAAATGGCCCAGAGAACTATGGGACTTAACATCTGTGGTCATCAGTCCCCTAGAACTTAGAACTACTTAAACCTAACTAACCTAAGGACATGACACACATCCATGCTCGAGGCAGGATTCGAACCTGCGACCGTAGCGGTCACGCGGTTCCAGACTGAAGCGCCTAGAACCGCACGGCCAAACCGGCCGGCTTTTAAATACTGTCATTCGGTTTCGATGAATTGTAGGTTTTAAGCTTCCATATTTCTGTGTGCAGGCCATGTACATTCCCCATGGTTCTCAATTTCCTCTTATAAGTTAGTGTGCTATTTTTCTAATTATGATAGCTCTCTACCTAGTCAGTGATTGATGGAGGACTGTACAGCCTTTTAACTATGGAACAGAGCTGTTGGAACGTGAAGAGATTACGAGAGAATTAGCAGGGGTCTGTAACTTGGCTGGGATAGTATTCCTTGCGGCTCTGGCAAACACTATGTGATAATGACGATGAGGTGGGAGGGTTTTTCTACGTGGAAGCTAGGGCAGAGCATGCAAACGACAGCCAAGTGGTGTGAGTGTGAACGTAATATAATTTTGCAGACACTATACACCTACAAATCTCCTTTTCAGGAATTTTATCCTGCTTGAGTGTAAAGTTACAGTGTTCTCACATGAGTAAAGAAAATGGCTATGCCCAGTCGCATGTCAGATATAGATTTGAATTGGAAAATTGCGATTTCATTGCATCGATAGCTATAAGGTGAATGTTAGATTTTACATGGAACATTATGTCCAGCCTTAAGACACATATAAATTGACAAGGTGAATGAAAGATTTAACATGGAACGTTATGTCCAGTCATAAGACACATACAAATTTACGTCAGAGATTAATACTTCCGGAGCCACAGGTGGTGGTGGTTTCGGGGAAGGAGACCAGACAGCGAGGTCATCGGTCTCATCGGGTTAGAGAAGGACGGGGAAGGAAGTCGAACGTGCCCTTTGATAGGAACCATCCCGGCATTTGCCGGGAGCGATTTAGGGAAATCACTGAAAACCTAAATCAGGATGGCCGGACGCGGGACTGAACCGTCGTCCTCCCGAATGCGAGTCCAGTGTCTAACCACTGCGCCACCTCGCCGGAGCCACAGTAGTCATACTTAAGTATTTCACATACTTTGTTCAGTGTTGAATGTGACCAGATTGGCGCTATGATCGTAATATTTAATTGTTATCACACTGATAAACGCGTGGCTGGTTTCCTAGGACGACTCTGCATTGGCATCCGGGCATGTGATGGTGGCACGAATCAATGGACGTTTTCCTGCTTGAAGCGTGAGCCGCCGCTGAGACTCAAAAGTATCCACATACAGGCCTGTAAAAGTATTTCTTGCACATTGTGAATATTTATGTACTGATTTCTTATTGAATATTCCACACATCGACAAGCTAGCAGCCTATTTATCCCTGATAGAGCAAGAACTGAAAGGAAAATGAACAGTTACGCTTCGTGATAACCACTTTGCTAACAATGGTAATTACATGTAAGTGCCACATTACAACATGTCCAGTTGATCTGTTGTTCGGTTCCGTCACATATCAGTTTTGTCCGGAAGACGTCACGTAGAATTCCCTGGGTTTTTTTTTTTTTCATTTCTGCAAACGCCAGTGAGCTATTAGTTGTAGTGTCAAAGGTGCATGTTGAAGTTAAACGTTGGAGCTTGTGCTGGTAGCGACGAGCGACAATTACATCAGCATTTCGCCTCATACGCCTCCGCCCACGCCAAAGACCAATCTTGTCATTTAGATTTTTGTTCATCACTTTCAGCAAATCTGTTTGAAGAATGCTTACGTGAAGAAATAGCACACTAGTTGCCTTAACAACTGTTTTTTATCGCAACTGGTGTACTGTTTCTTCACAGCGGGAGTGTCGTTATTCCATTCACATTGCCAGCTCCCAGTGCAGTCAGATTTTTTTCTTTGTGCCACCTAATCTTGCTTCATACAGTCCAAGGGAAAGTTTGAACGTGAATTCCTTCACACGGTGGCAGTGAGATTATGTTCCACTATAATTTAAAAAAAAATCAAATATTTACCGAAAAATTGAGAAAAAATATAATATAAAATTAAAATATCGGCACTCGATATTGCCACTTTGATGTCGATATTTCGACTTATCAGGGGAAGTAATATCGTAGACACAAATCAATTTTTATGGAGAATATACCGATAACTTATGTTGTGCACTGCTGCATAGTGAACTAATCCTGAATGTGTATTGTGCAGCATTCGATATTGCGTGTGTTGTAAATATTCTATGATTTTTACCCGGATAATTGAGAAGACTCAATAGAGATCATAGACAAGAGTTGGCGTTGAATATATTGATAACATCCAAATTCCCACCACTCCGGTCATCCTGGACACCCTCCACGGCCGGGTGGTCCTCTCTGGCACGCCGTGATCTGCTGCAGACCTGGCACAATCGCGAGGAGTACTGCGAGTAAGTGTGCAGACGTTTTCAGACGTGCTAATGGTGACTGTGTGTTGAAAATGGCTCAAAGAACACATACTGATGACGTTATGAGGGGTAGAATACTACGGCGACTGGGGGCTGGTCAAACACAGCAGGTCTGGCCCTCCGTGTGTCACAAAGTGTGATCTCAACATTATGGCAACGATTCCAGCAGACAGGAAACGTATCCAGGCGCTACACTACGGGACGTCCACAGTGTACAACACCACAAGAAGACCGATATCTCACCATCAGTGCCCTCAGACGGCCACGGAGTACTGCAGGTAGTCTTGCTCGGGACCTTACCTCAGCCATTGGAACAGTTGTCTCCAGACACACACTCTACAGATGACTGAACAGACATGGTTTATTCGCCTGGAGACTTGCAAGGTGCATTCCACTGACCACTGGTCACAAGAGAGCACGTAAAGCATGGTGTCAAGAACACAGTACATGGTCATTGGAACAGTGGTTCCAGATTATGTTCACAGACAAGTCCAGGTATAGTCTGAACAGTTATTCTCGCAGGTTTTTCAGCTGGCGTGAACCAGAAACCAGATACCAACCTCTTAATATCCCTGAAAGATACCTGTGTGGAGGTCGTGGTTTGATGGTGTGGTGTGGTATTATGGTTGGTGCACGTACCCCTGCATGTCTTTGACAGAGGAACTGTAACAGGTCAGGTGTATCGGGAGGTCCTTATGCACCAATATGTCCGCCTTTTCAGGGGTGTAGTGGGTCTCACCTTCTTCATGATGGGCCGAAGTGGCCGAGCGGTTCTGGCGCTACAGTCTGGAACCGCGCGACCGCGACGGTCACAGGTTTGAATCCTGCCTCGAGCATGGATGTGTGTGTTGTCTTTAGGTTAGTTAGATTTAAGTAGTTCTAAGTTCTAGGGGACTGATGACCTCCGATGTTAAGTCCCATAGTGCTCAGAGCCATTTCTTCCTGATGGATGATAAATCACGGCCCCACCGAACTGCCATCGTGGAGGAGTACCTTGAAACAGAAGATATCAGGTGAATGGAGTGGCATGCCTGTTCTCCAGACCTAAACACCATCGAGCTTGTCTGGGATGCTCTCGGTCGACGTATCGCTGCACGTCTTCAAACCCCTACGACACTTCAGGAGCTCCGACAAGCACTGGTGGAAGAATGGGAGGCTATACCGCAGCAGCTACTCGACCACCTGATCCAGAGTATGCCAAACAGTTGTGCGGCCTGTGTACGTGTTCATGGTGATCTTATCCCATATTGATGTCGGGGTACATGCGCAGGAAACAGTGGCGTTTCGTAGCACATGTGTTTCGGGACGGTTTTCTAAACTTATCACCAATACCGTGGACTTACTGATCTGTGGTGTGTGTGTTCTCTATGTGCCTATGCTCTTAGCGCCAGTTTTGTATAGTGCCACATTGTGCGGCACCACATTCTCCAATTATCCTTAATTTATGAGCATGAGTGTAGTTCAGCGTGACCTTAGGCCAGAGACACTTCGCTTGGACGTCTTCGAGGCAAGAGGGTTTCAGCGATCTCTGACATCTAAAAGTGACAACTGCTACTACGGAATAGAAAGTATGCGCCGTATGTTCTGCTTCTCAGTACTGTCCAGTGGACTCGGTCTTGCCGCAGAAAGGTGGGAGTGGTATTCGTGTTGTCGCTGCCCTTCGACTAGGTAAATCCTTCTTCCTCCTCCCCCTCGTCTTCCTCCTCTTCCTCCTCCTTCTCCTCCTCCTCCATTTCATCATTCATCGTCGTGGTGTAGCTGAGAGAACCAACTGAGGATGTGTACAGTGCTTTAAAATCCAGTATCAACGTCAAATTCTCGACTGATCAAATTATTACTTCCAATAGTGGTATTCCTAGCACACTACAGTCAAACCTCTGCCTCATCTCCTCAAAATGTTTAAGGATATTCCTCAACTGAGCTGAAATTTGAAATTTGCTTCTACCTCCAATGTAATGGTCTTCCTGCCAAACGGCCTACCTGTGCCAGTATCCACCAACACGAAGCCAGAAAAAGATCCAGAGGGGGGGGAATAGAGGGGTCTGATAACTATATAGCAGCTGTGGGAATGAATCCCAGAATTTCCCACCAAGTATTGCAGTCCTAGTATTCACTAATATTAAGCAAGGAAAAACTGTCCCACACAGAGATATCGATTTAATTAATGTTCAAATGTGTGTGAAATCTTATGGGACTTAACTGCTAAGGTCATCAGTCCTAAGCTTACACACTGCTTAACCTAAATTATCCTAAGGACAAAGACACACACCCATGCCCGAGGGAGGACTCGATTTAATTAAATAGTCAATAATTTGGTTGTGTGGTTGTGCTAACATACTATTTCCGAGATATCCACACAGCAACATTTTGGGAGGGCAGTAACCACTACATTTTTCAGGACAAAATAAGGGTCTGTGTGGTTTCTGGTGGCACATGACATTGCTGACTGGCTAGGAAGTACCCACTTGAAGGAGAAAGAGAGAGAGAGAGAGAGAGAGAGAGAGAGAGAGAGGAGAGAGAGAGAGAGAGAGAGACAGAGCTTGAGAATCGACAGAAATTTCTCACTTATCAATATCAAAGTGTTGCTGCACCCTGATGTTTTGTCCAACAGAAAGTAACCGGATAAATGAGAGGGTGAGGATAAGGCGCTTGGAGGGAGGAGGGGTGGGGAAATTCCTACTCCGGCGTCCTCTGCCAGTGGTACTGTGGACTAACTCAGTCAGTATCTACACAACAGTACGATCACATAGAGCACCTGCTTCCAGTGACCTGGCTTTCCGGTGTGTATTTTGGAGCTAAACAAGAAGTGAATCTGTTATCAAATGGATGGCAGCACCTGATGCTCTGTTCAGAGACTGAGTAGCAGCCGACCCGTGGCTACTACCAACAGCGTCGCAGCAGTCTCACAGTTGGTGCCCACTGTTCACAGAGCATGCGGCCGCGATCATTGCATCGTAGTTTGCGGATAGCATCTACATTTACATCTACATCTACATCCATACTCCGCAAGCCACCTGACGGTGTGTGGCGGAGGGTAACCTGAGTACCTCTATCGGTTATCCCCTCTATTCCAGTCTCATATTGTTCGTGGAAAGAAGGATTGTCTGTATGCTTCTGTGTGGGCTCTAATCTCTCTGATTTTATCCTCATGGTCTCTTCGCGAGATATACCTAGGAGGGTGCAATATACTGCTTGACTCTTCGGTGAAGGTATGTTCGCGAAACTTTAATAAAAGCCCGTACCGAGTTACTGAGCGTCTCTCCTGCAGAGTCTTCCACTGGAGTTACTCTATATTCTCCGTAACGCTTTCGCGATTACTAAATGATCCTGTAACGAAGCGCGCTGCTCTCCGTTGGATCTTCTTTATCTCTTCTATCAACCCTATCTGGTACGGATCTCACACCGCTGAGCAGTATTCAAGCAGTGGGCGAACAAGCGTACTGTAACCTACTTCCTTTGTTTTCGGATTGCATCTCCTTAGGATTCTTCCAATGAATCTCATTCTGGCATCTGCTTTACCGACGATCAACTTTATATGATCATTCCATTTTAAATCACTCCTAATGCGTAACCCCCAGATAATTTATGGAATTAACTGCTTCCAGTTGTTGACCTGTTATTTTGTAGCTAAATGATAAGGGATCTATCTTTCTATGTATTCGCAGCACATTACACTTGTCTACATTGAGATTCAATTGCCATTCCCTGCACCATGCGTCAATTCGCTGCAGATCCTCCTGCATTTCAGTACAATTTTCCATTGTTACAACCTCTCGATACACCACAACATCATCCGCAAAAAGCCTCAGTGAACTTCCGATGTCGTCCACCAGGTCATTTATGTATATTATGAACAGCAACGGTCCCATAACACTCCCCTGCGGCACACCTGAAATCACTCTTACTTCGGAAGACTTCTCTCCATTGAGAATGACATGCTGCGTTCTGTTATCTAGGAACTCCTCAATCCAATCACACAATTGGTCTGATAGTCCATATGCTCTTCCTTTGTTCATTAAACGACTGTGGGGAACTGTATCGAACGCCTTGCGGAAGTCAAGAAACACGGCATCTACCTGTGAACCCCTGTCTGTGGCCCTCTGAGTCTTGTGGACGAATAGCGCGACCTGCGTTTCACACGACCGTCTTTTTCGAAACCCATGCTGATTCCTACAGAGTAGATTTCTAGTCTCCAGGAAAGTCATTATACTCGAACACAATACGTGTTCCAAAATTCTACAACTGATCGACGTTAGAGATATAGGTCTATAGATCTGCACATCTGTTCGATGTCCCTTGTAAAAACGGGGATGACCTGTGCCCTTTTCCAATCCTCTGGAACGCTACGCTCTTCTAGAGACCTACGGTACACTGCTGCAAGAAGGGGGGCAAGTTCCTTCGCGTACTCTGTGTAAAACAGAACTGGTATCCCATCAGGTCCAGCGGCCTTTCCTCTTCTGAGCGATTTTAATTGTTTCTCTATCCCTCTGTCGTCTATTTCGATATCTACCATTTTGTCATCTGTGCGACAATCTAGAGAAGGAACTACAGTGCAGTCTTCCTCTGTGAAACAGCTTTGGAAAAAGACATTTAGTATTTCGGCCTTTATTCTGTCATGCTCTGCTTCAGTACCATTTTGGTCACAGAATGTCTGGACATTTTGTTTTGATCCACCTACCGCTTTGACATAAGACCAGAATTTCTTAGGATTTTCCGCCAAGTTAATACATAGAACTTTACTTTCGAATTCTTTGAACGCCTCTCGCATAGCCCTCCTCACACTACATTTCGCTCCGCGTAATTTTTGTTTGTCTTCAATACTTTGGCTATGTTTCTGTTTGCTGTGAAGTTCCCTTTGCTTCCGCAGCAGTTTTCTAACTCGGTTGTTGTACCACGGTGCCTCTTTTCCATCTCTTACGATCTTACTTTGCACATACTCATCTAACGCATGTTGTACGATGGTTCTGAACTTTGTCTACTGATGTCTTCAACTTTCGACTACTGATCCTCGACACTATCTGTACTTGAGACAAAACTTTTGTGTTGAGCCATCAGGTACTCTGTAATCTGCTTTTTGTCACTTTTGCTAAACAGAAAAATCTTCCTACCTTTTTTAATATTTCTATTTACGGCTGAAATCATCGATGCTGTAACCGCTTAATGATCGCTGATTCCCTGTTCTGCGTTAACTGTTTCAAATAGTTCGGGTGTGTTTGTCACTAGAAGGTCTAATATGTTATCGCCACGAGTCGGTTCTCTGTTTAACTGGTCAAGGTAGTTTTCAGAGAAAGCACTTTAAAAAATTTCACTGGATTCTTTGTCCCTGCCACCCGTTATGAACGTTTGAGTCTCCCAGTCGATATCCGGCAAATTAAAATCTCCATCCAGAACTATAACATGGTGGGGAAATCTACTCGAATTTTTTTCCAAATTATCCTTCAGGTGCTCAGTCACAACAGCTGCTGAGCCAGGGGCCTATAAAGACATCCAATTACCATGTCTGAGCCTGCTTTAACCATGACCTTCACCCAAATCATTTCACATTTCGGATCTCCGTCAATTTCCTTCAATACTATTGCACTTCTTATCGCTATAAACACGCCTCCCCCTTCAGTGTCCAGCCTGTCTCTGCGGTATACATTCCAATACGAGTTTAGGATTTCATTACTGTTTACGTCTGGTTTCAGCCAACTTTCTGTCCCTAGTACTATATGGTCGTTTTGAAGAAGGAAGTCTGTGCAGTTGGAAAGTCGTTTTTCACAAGATATCTTTAGCGAAATCTGTAGTTATGTGGGATGAAATATGTTGATGTCACTTTCATCGCAGTATTCCTTGCGTGATTGGAATAAAGCGATCCATTTACGTATTTGATTACATTCTTTCCGATGTATTTAACAAATGCATCTTCCAAAATTACATAAACAGCAGAGAATGAGGGGCTTTTCTCGATAGATAAAACAGAAATCGAAGCACTGGAAACTGAATTGTATGAATAAACATCATATTATTATTATTTATTATAATGTCACCTTCAATGTTATCGAATTTCCTGTTGTGGGATCCTTCCAGTCCACCAGCTCAGCGATTTTTCCCGCCAATTTTCTTGGGAATCAGGGGTGAGGGGTGGGATGGGGACGTCCTTTGGTGGTGGCATTGTGCATTAGCTCAGTCAATACCTGGATGTCAAGCACGCCCATGAAAATTTTCCAGCAAGATACCTCCAATCTGTATCTGTGTAATTATATAATTAGGGCACATAGCTGCTGGAAACGATAATATTTGTGCCTTCCAGCCCAACATCTCAGTGCAGAATGAACTATTCCTGCCATTTCTGCAGGTGGGGAGGGGAGAGGAGGGAGGTGGTGAGATTTTCCCCACATTTCTCCAGCAGGCAGGGGACAGGCTGAACTTTTCCCTGCAATTTCCAAAAGGGGAGCACGCAAAATAAAGGAAATAAGCTACCGTATATTCGTCCTCTCCAGCAGCTCAGCACAGACTACATCTTTTTCCTGCCAATTTACAGATGCAGGAGGGGAGAAGGAGTGGGGTAATGGGAGGGCTGGATGATTTTATACATGTAGATATGATAATTAATTAATCAATTTTAATAATTTCTCATTTAATTGGGTGTCAAAAGTGGGTTTGTGTCAGTGGAGAGGTCATAAATCAACCCCAGGTGGTCATAAATCAATTAACAGAACAATGGGTTAAGGGGTGAGGGAGAGATGGCGGGAAGCTCCGCCATCTTTAATAAATTTGTCAACGACGCAGACTGGAGTAGAAACAGCTTTACCATACTACTCACATGTTCACAAATTTCTTCGAAAAAATTTTGTTGAAATAGTTTTCAGACAACACTCTAGACATGGTTTGAAACACCAGATGTGTAGATGACATTCTGATTATTTACATATGGCCTAATAACGGCATTGGGAACCTCTTCAAAATCTTTAATGAACTTCGCAAAAAAATTACTTTCACATGTGAGCCTGAAAACGAACTCCATTGTTAAATTATTTGGATCAGACATTAGCAACAAATGTTAACAGATTTTTTTTCAATATTTCCTGTAAAGGAACCTGCATTGACCAAATAGTACCATCCTCACTCTCACAAAAAAGCTTTCTTCATCCATCTATCCACATCAATAATAACCTACAGTGGTAGTTAGTCAAGAACCACAGAGCTCACGCAACCCCCGAACCAGAGAGTTGCCGCTTTATTATGTGTAACCAAACCAACAACCGTCAACACCGTTGCTAACGCCGTTCGTAGTAGCAAACCATGAGGGCTTACCCACAGGGGAGTCTCTCAACAGTAACGGCCATCACGATGTTCTGCTTACAGAGTTCTTAACAAATTTCACCCACGCATTCAACCAATACACACTTCAATGTTCGAAAACGAATACAATAGGTGCCTGATCTCGATGCTGCTGTAGAAGTGTGCCGCAACGAGTTGGCGCTACGTTTATGTCCTCTTCGCGTTTAGGCCGCTGCCGTCGCGTTTTCCTCCTGGACAGGGGATTACGTCCTCTTCTTCAGCAGGCTTGGAATACACTGCATGATTAGGGGCGCCTTGTGACTAAACTTTTGTGAGTGGGCGGAATTCTTGTTTATTCCACTGCAAACATACGGATTGTATGTGATCTTTCTAGCCACAAACACAACACTGTGCTTGGCTGGATGGGCAGTCTTGGCGTTTTTGCTGTGAATAGCACTGAGGGCATGACTTAATTCTGCTTGCTTGTGCAGCCACCTGGTTAGCGAACAGTTAACGTGGCGTGGCATGAGCCTGCTGTTGCTGCCTAATGGGCCTGTTGTGAGCAAGGGGTGACGACCTGACAAATTGGTGGCTGCTCAAATTATCGGCCGACACGGCACCTGACTCTTACTGATCTACTATTTGCACTACGTCCTGTAATGGTGGATCGGACTGTTTCAAAATCTGTTCTGTAAGTCTGACATCAGTTACATTGTACATCATTGCATCACGCAACATTACATCTGAATATAGACCACCAACCACATTAGAATTTGCATTTCATTATGATACCCTGAAAATCAGTTATCCACTCAAGATAAGTTTGTTCTGACCATTTCTTACAACAAAAGAATTGGTACCTAGCTGCGACCACATTCACTTATTGTTCATAATATTTTTGCTAACGAATCTACATCCTGATCATAGAAAAGTTCACTCAGAGTATCGTTAGAGAATAATTTCTGAATGAGGCGAAACACTGCACTTCCTAATGTTGACAATAAATTATGAACATTAACACACTGCAAAAGCTATATACCTCTGTACTTAAGGACGCTATAATGTTAAAGCAGTGTGGTATCCAATATATTAGTCATGTGCAATGAAATGCTGTTAATACACCAGTAGATGAAATATATTTCCAACACGTGACATACATTCACCCTGAAAGTTTTCTATCCTACTCACTATGTTAAGAAACTATAAGGTGATAAAACTACTACCTTCCACACCAAAGGGAAGAAAATCGTAACTTTTTAGTGATCCATGCACTATATTGCTTTTTGGAGGAATACACTGCCTATTTTTCACGACCAATTATAGTTCAGAAATAATGCTGTGCTTGCATTAGTCCTATAAAATGACTGTCAGCAGTGGAAAACGCATGAAAATACGGCATCCTCTGAGGAAGTAGATAAACGCATAGCAGCGTTATCTGACACGTGAAATTACACATGACTCTGCTCTAACCCCACTGACAGAACACATTCTCTACCACACATGTCATCTGTGAAGAAAATTGTATACATATAGATTACAGTACCTGACAGACGCCTGTCACTAACTTACAAACACCACATTTACAAAACTGAAAACTATTTATGTACAAGATGTGGCAGGGAATTGGGGTACTGCACATACATCTTTGTTTGGAGAAGGTCGATGAAATACGTTTTCCATCACGATTCATCACACTTGTGTTAGAAGTCCCCTGCTGACTGTAATATGGAGAGATTTGCTGTTAATGATTGCAGGTAGAAAGCGTTCTGAGTTATACACACGACATGTAACTTTATATGAGTCGAATGTAGGTTATATCTCACAACTGATACATCCCCAAAGAACATGGGAAAGAAATGGTTAAATGCGTGTTAAATACCTGCCACAACTTCTCCCTATCTCTAGAATGCATCATCAGCCTACCATTAAATCACTCGTTGTTATAACCTCTCTCAGCTGATTATTCTATCTACATTCTACCACCCCTTAACGCAGATCTATATTAATTTAGAGACAGGTGATTCTCTTTTCCAGTAAAGCATCAAAGACAGCAGTCAACTTGTAAGATCGCTCTTAGCTCAATCGACATACAGAAGAATGCTGTTAAAAACAATGCACCAACTGTTCTGTAGGGTATTTGTTAGCTGACACTGCATGCTTGTGATTGAAAGTGCAGAGAAGCACATTGTAAATACTGTTTGTTAGAGTTTAAAACATGTAAACAGTCTTTCACAGGGTCAGACATGTAATCAATTCGGTAGTTGTATATTCAGCCCCAAGCTGGTATTAATGTACTCTTAGGTTAAGGACACGTCATAAAAATCCTTTACATTGTTACTGTCACACTTTATAAAAATCCTTAACATTGTTACCACGGCTGAAAGCAAGGGGTAACTACAGCCGTAATTTTTCCCGAGGGCATGCAGCTTCACTGTATGATTAAATGATGATGGCGTCCTCTTGGGTAAAATATTCCGTAGGTAAAATAGTCCCCCATTCGGATCTCTGGGCGGGGACTACTCAAGAGGACGTTGTTATCAGGAGAAAGAATACTGGCGTTCTACGGATCGGAGCGTGGAATGTCAGATCCCTTAATCGGGCAGGTAGGTTAGAAAATTTAAAAAGGGAAATGGATAGGTTAAAGTTAGATATAGTGGGAATTAGTGAAGTTCGGTGGCAGAAGGAACACGACTTTTGGTCAGGTGAATACAGGGTTATAAATACAAAATCGAATAGGGGTAATGCAGGAGTAGGTTTAATAATGAATAAAAAAAATAGGAGTACGGGTAAGCTACTACAAACACCATGGTGAACGCAGTATTGTGGCCAAGATAAATACGAAGCCCACGGCTACCACAGTATTACAAGTTTATATGCCAACTAGCGCTGCAGATGACGAAAAAATTGATGAAATGTATGATGAAATAAAAGAAATTATTCTGGTAGTGAAGAGAGACGAAAATTAATTAGTCATGGGTGACTGGAATACGAGACTAGGGAAAGGGAGAGATGGAAACATAGTAGGTGAATATGGATTGGGCCTAAGAAGTGAAAGAGGAAGCCGCCTGGTACAATTTTGCGCAGAGCATAACTTGTTGTTGTTGTTGTTGTGGTCTTCAGTCCTGAGACTGGTTTGATGCAGCTCTCCATGCTACTCTATCCTGTGCAAGCTTCTTCATCTCCCAGTAACTACTGCAACCTACATCCTTCTGAATCTGATTAGTGTATTCATCGCTTGGTCTCCCTGTACGATTTTTACCCTCCACGCTGCCCTCCAATACTAAATTGGTGATCCCTTGATGCCTCAGAACATGTCCTACCAATCGATCCCTCCTTCTAGTGAAGTTGTGCCACAAGCTCCTCTTCTCCCCAATCCTATTCAACACCTCCTCATTAGTTATGTGATCTACCCATCTAATCTTCAGCATTCTTTTGTAGCACCACATTTCAAAAGCTTCTATTCTCTTCTTGTCCAAACTATTTATCGTCCATGTTTCACTTCCATACATGGCTACACACCATACAAATACTTTCAGAAACGACTTCCTGACACTTATATCTATACCCGATGTTAACAAATTTCTCTTCTTCAGAAACGCTTTCCTTGCCATTGCCAGTCTACAATTTATATCCTCTCTACTTCGACCATCATCAGTTATTTTGCTCCCCAAAGAGCAAAACTCGTTTACTACTTTAAGTGTCTCATTTCCTAATCTAATTCCCTCAGCATCACCCGACTTAATTCGACTACATTCCATTACCCTCGTTTTGCTTTTGTTGATGTTCATCTTATATCCTCCTTTCAAGACACTGTCAATTCCGTTCAGCTGCTCTTCCAAGTCCTTTGCTGTCTCTGACAGAATTACAATGTCATCGGCAAACCTCAAAGTTTTTATTTCTTCTCCATGGATTTTAATACCTATTCCGAACTTTTCTTTTGTTTCCTGCCATGCTTGCTCTATACACAGATTGAATAGTATCGGGGAGAGGCTACAATCCTGTCACATTCCCTTCCCAACCACTGCTTCCCTTTCGTGTCCCTCGACTCTTATAACTGCCATCTGCTTTCTGTACAAATTGTAAATAGCCTTTCGCTCCATGTATTTTACCCCTGCCACCTTCAGGATTTGAAAGAGAATATTCCAGTCAACATTGTCAAAAGTTTTCTCTAAGTCTACAAATGCTAGAAACTTAGGTTTGATTTCCTTAATCTAGCTTCTAAGATACGTCGTAGGGTCAGTGTTGCCTCACGTGTTCCAATATTTCTACGGAATCGAAACTGATCTTCCACGAGGTCGGCTTCTACCAGTTTTTCCATTCGTCTGTAAAGACTTCGCGTTAGTATTTTGCACCCGTGACTTAATAACCTGATAGTGCGGTAATTTTCACATCTGTCAACACCTGCTTTCTTTGGGATTGGTATTATTATAACTTAATCATAGCTAACACTTGGTTCAAGAACCATGAAAGAAGGTTGTATACATGGAAGAACCCTGGAGATACTAAAAGGTATCAGATAGATTATATAATGGTAAGACAGACATTTAGGAACCAGGTTTTAAAATGTAAAACATTTCCAGGGGCAGATGTGGACTCTGAACACGATCTATTGAATATGAACTGTAGATTAAAGCTGACGAAACTGCAAAAAGGTGGGAATTTAAGGAAATGGGACCTGGATAAAGTGAAAGAACCAGAGGTTGTACAAAGTTTCAGGGAAAGCATAAGGGAACAATACAGTAGAAGAAGAATGGGTAGCTTTGAGGGATCAAATCGTGAAGGCAGCAGATGGTCAAATAGGTAAAAAGACGAGGGCTAGTAGAAACCCCTTGGGTAACAGAAGAAATATTGAATTTAATTGATGAAAGGAGGAAATACAAAAATGCAGTAAATAAAGCAGGCAAAAAGGAGGACAAACGTATCAAACATGATATCGACAGGAAGTGCAAAATGGCTAAGGAGGGATGGCTAGAGGACAAATGTAAGGATGTAGAGGCTCATCTCACTAGTGGTAAGACATATACTGCCTACAGGAAAATTATAGAGACCTTTGGAGGAAGGAGAACCACTTGCATGAGTATGAAGAGCATTCATGGAAACCCAGTTCTAAGCAAATATGGGAAAGCAGAAAGGTAGAAGGAGTATATAGAGGGTCTATACAAGGGCCATGTATTTCAGCACAATATCATGTGATGTGATGAAGATGAAATTGGAGATATGATACTGCGTGAAGAGTTCGACAAAGCACTGAAAGACCTGAGTCGAAACAAGGCCCCGGGAGTAGACAACATTCCATTAGAGCTACTGACGGCCTTGGGAGAGCCAGTCCTGACAAAACTCTACCATCTTGGGAGCAAGATGTATGAGACAGGCGAAATAACCTCAGACTTACAGAAGAATATTATAATTGCAATCCCAAAGAAAGCAAGTGTTGACAGATGTGAAAATTACCGAACAATCAGTTTAATAAGTCACACCTGGTAGAAGCCGACCTCGGGGAAGATCAGTTTGGATTCCGTAGAAATAGTGGAACACGTGAGGCAATACTGACCGTACGACTTATCTTAGAAGAAAGATTAAGAAAAGGCAAACCTACGTTTCTAGCAAGTGGAGACTTAGAGAAAGCTTTTGACAATGTTGACTGGAATACTCTTATTTAAATTTAGAAGGTGGCAGGGGTAAAATATTGGGAGCGAAGGGTATTTACAATTTGTACAGAAAGCAGATGGCAGTTATAAGAGTCGAGGGACACGAAAGGGAAGCAGTGGTTGGGAAGGGAATGAGACAGGGTTGTAGCCTCTCCCTGATGTTATTCAATCTGTACATTTAGCAAGCAATAAAGGAAACAAAAGAAAAGTTCGAAGTAGGAATTAAATTCCATGGAGAAGAAATAAAAACTTTGAGGTTTACCGATGACATTGTAATTCTGTAAGAGACAGCTAAGGAATTGCGAGAGCAGTTGAACGTAATGGACAGTGTCTTGAAAGGAGGGTACAAGATGAACATCAACAAAAGCAAAACGAGGATAATGGAATGTAGTCGAAGTAAGTCGGGTGATGCTGAGGGAATTAGATTAGGAAATGAGACGCTTAAAGTAGTAAAGGAGTTTTGCTATTTGGGGAGCAAAATAACTGATGATGGTCAAAGTAGAGAGGATATAAAATGTAGAGTGACAATGGCAAGGAAAGCGTTTCTGAAGAAGAAAAATTTGTTAACATCGAGTACAGATTTAAATGTCAGGATGTCGTTTCTGAAAGTATTTGTATGAAGTGTAGCCATGTGTGGAAGTGAAACGTGGACGATAAATAGTTTAGACTAGAAGTCGATAGAAGCTTTCGAAATGTGGTGCTAAAGAAGAATGCTGATGATTAGATGGGTAGATCATATAACTAATGAAGGGGTATTGAATAGAATTGGGGAGAAGAGGAGTTTGTGGCACAACTTCACTAGAAGAAGGGATCGGTTGGTAGGACATGTTCTGAGACATCGAGGGATGACCAATTTAATATTCGAGGGCAGCGTGGAGGATAAAAATCGTAGAGGAAGACCAAGAGATGAATACACTAAGCAGATTCAGAAGGATGTAGGCTGCAGTAAGTACTGGGAGATGTAGAAGCTTGCACAGGATAGAGTAGCATCAAACCAGTCTCAGGACTGAAGACCACAACAACAACAACATTGTTACCACGAACTTTGGGATGAACTAGGAGATTTCCCAGAGGAGAATTCATAAATTTAATTAATTAATCAATTAATTTGATATTAAAAGTGTGCATCTATCAGTGAGGGGATTTCACAGAGGGGTGGCGCATTTCTCAGAAGGACGGATTATTACCAGTGGTTCATAAACCAACCCCAGGGGATCATAAATTAATTGGTAGAACAGTAGGTTAAGGTGTGGGGGAGGAATGGGGGAGAGTCCTGCATCTTTAATATATTTGGCAGAAATACAGAGTGGGCTAGAAACACCCTTATTCCATTACTTACGTATGCAAGAGTACAAGCTAATAGATTACCTACTGCAAGACCATTTGATTGCTGATACAACTGTCCATTGAATCTGAAAAAGTTATATTTGACTAAAATTAAATACGTTAAGTCTGTAATCTTATCATAAATCATTTTTTTATGAAGTCATAATTTTTTCCTGCATTATATAAAGTTGTTTTTACAGATACGTTCGTGTAAATATTTTTAATATTGACCGAAAGCAGCTTCTTATTCGTACCAGAATGTAAGAGTTTTACCTTACTAACGAGATTTTTTGAATAATTATTTTAAGAACATAAGATTTTTTGAACTTCTCATGACGGTCTTTTCCTACTTCGTTATAAGCTCTATTCATGTTTTACGAAATCATAAAATTTGAAGAAATTAAAAGCATCAGGAAATCATGTTATTATATACCATCAAGTCATAGTATTCCTATTTAAATATTCGTAAATATTTTTAGACTTGGAGTTCATTTAAAGTAAATTTCTTTTAGTCCAAAAATTCTGAATTATGCAGTTTACAATTCCGAGCGCTTATAATTGCAGTAGTGAGTTGCTTTAGGGTGAAAAGAGAATCATCATCATCAGTGGGCTTCCAAAAAGCAGGTTTTCACACGGTATTTCTCCAGGTTGTCCGGTCTTCTGCCATCCTTTTCAGGTCTGCATAATTTTCTGTTCCCTTTATGTCGTCTATCAATTTCTTCCTCTCAGTCTTCTCCCACAAACCAATCCTTCCAAAGTATCTGGGAGCAAGCACTCCCTTTCGAGTTAATGTCCCAATCAGTTCTTTATCCTTTCTCTTATAACCTTCAGCAGATATCTTCTCTCACCACCCCTTTCCTATACAGTTTCATTACTCACTCTTTCCATCCAACTTATTCTCTCCTTTCTTCTCCACATCCACATCTCCAATGCTTCTAACCTTTTTTGGTCCTCTCATTTCAGCGTCCTTGTTTCTGCCCCTTACAGTGCGACACACCAGACAAAACATTTGCCAAGTCTTTTACTTAGACCTTTATCTAATTTGCCACATAAGAGTTTTCTCATTCAGTACCAGAATGATATTAAAAGTGTGCATCTATCAGTGAGGGGATTTCACAGAGGGGTGGCGGATTTCTCAGAAGGACAGATTATCACCAGTGGTTCATAAACCAACTCCAGGGGATCGTAAATCAATTGGTAGAACAGTAGGTTAAAGAGTGGGGGAGGAGTGGGGGAGATTCCAGCATCTTCAGTTGCCTTCGCTATGCCAAATCGAGTTTTCACCTCCTGGTGACGTCTCAAGTCTTCAGTTATTGTGCTTCCAAGATATTTAAAAATGGTTCAAATGGCTCTGAGCACTATGGGACTTGACATCTATGGTCATCAGTCCCATAGAACTTAGAACTACTTAAACCTAACCAACCTAAGGACATCACACAACACCCAGTCATCACGAGGCAGAGAAAATCCCTGACCCTGCCGGGAATCGAACCCGGGAACCCGGGCGTGGGAAGCGAGAACGCTACGGCACGACCACGAGCTGCGGGCCAAGATATTTAAATGCACTTACTTGGCTAATGGTAGATTGTCCTATTTTAATATGGGACCGTCGACGTCTTGTACTGATAACCACACTCTTTGTTTTTGCTGTGTTTACTTGCATCCATATTTCTCACAAGCTTCATTCAGATCTTTCAGCATGTTATTCACTGTCCGCTTTCTGCCACTAATACCATGCCATCAGCAAATCTCATACATTCTATTCTCTTTCCACCAATACATATACCTCTTTCCCATCTAAGCCTTTCGCAATAATCTCTGCAAGTTGTGTGTTAAACAACAGTAGGGGAATGCAACAACCTTGTCTAACACTGTGTCCAATGCTGCTTCCTACTGACATTTCATCTCCTACCCTTATCCTTACTTTCTGGTGGAAATATAGGTTTTCTATCAGTCGTCTCTCTTTCCAATTCACTCCTTTCCTCTTCAAAATATCCATAAGGTTATTCCTCTGAACTCTGTCAAAAGCCTTTTCTAAATCTATACAAACAGCAAATATATCTCCATCTTTTTCCATATATCTTTCCCCTATAGTTCTTAACAGGCCAATAGCATCTCTTGTTCATTTTCCTCTTCTAAATCCGAACTGCTCCTCTGCAATCCCTCTATCCATCTTGCCATATAGCCTTCTATTCAACACTTTCAGCAAGACCTTAGATGCATGAGAAATTAGACTGATGGTCCTACGGTCTTCACATTTCTTAGTGTCTCTCTTTTTCTCTATTGGTATCATAACTGTTGTAAGGAAGTCCTCAGGCCATTCCCCTTTGTCATAGATCTCGTTACAGAGGTAGACTCTTCCTTTTCTTGCCTTTTTTCCCAGTCTCTTCAAAAGTTCTGCTGGTAAATTATCAATTCCACATGCCTTCTTATTCTTCAGCTCCTTCAGCGCCTTTTCTACCTCTGCTTCCAAGATGGTGAATCCCTTTCTATCTTCCGGCACAAATTGCGCCTCTTCAACCTTAATTTCGTTTTGTATTTCATCCCTCTTATACGGACATTTAATGTATTCTTGCCATCTGTTCAAATCCTCCTGTTGTTCTTCTGCTATAGTACAATCTGCTCTTTCTCTTTCCATGTTATTCCTATTTCTTTTACGTTCAAAAGCTAACCAGTCTATACATCATTTCATACTTTCCCTCTTCATTTTCTCTATTTCATCGCATTTCTGTTTTATCCATTTTTCCCTTGCTTCTTCAGTTTCTCTTCTTTATTCATTATTCAGTTTGCCGTACCTCTTTTTGCCTTCTTAAGTTTCTACATTTTTCCACTTTCTCCGCTCTTCCATCTTTTTCAACATGTTTCCTGTTATACATTCTTTCCTGGTACTTTGGGATACTCTAATTCCTAGTACTTCTTTGGCAGATAATTTCAACATTTCGCTGCCTTGTCAGCAACTGCATAAATATTAATTTTAATTTTAAACCAACAGACTCAGTTGCAAGAATTACCCAGATTTCCCTAAGTTTCAGTCTGGATAACCCAACCTTCTTCAGAATAAAAGTAACTATCGTTTGCCCATAGCGGACATCGTCCAGTTAAAACTACAAATCCATACATTATCGTCAGACTGTAAAAACTTATCTGAAATTGCCTCGGTCCCACTTCGCGTCCGCGATGCGGCAGCCGCGAGTGCTGTGTGGAATTGATACCGTCTTCACCTTACTGATATACAGTAACGGACTGTGTCAAAGCGCAGATCACATCCCTCAATCTGCACTACCTTGAAGGAATTGTGGTGCGACCATATTGTGGTGTGATCATATAACCTTGGCAGCTCCATCCATGTATCTCCTTCTAGCAGAAAGGCGACGACATAGGCAGGCAACACGACAGCCAGTGTGCCACTGGACATATCCTTCATACCTATTACTTAGGTTGTACGAGTACACTAACCACCACCATTCACTGGCTGTCATTGAAGAAGTCTCTTGCCTCACGTTTGACATGACAGCAGAGGATGCAGCACTAGCACTGGAGGCACCAGTAATAGTAAATGCATTCCTTGATGTTCAGACGAATTTCGCAACCATTCGTCATTTGATTTCTTCCAGGATTTTTCGAGTGGGCATTTGCCAGTCAGAGAGTAAACGCAACCCCCTCGAATTTTAACATGCATTCCGTCATAGGTTAGCTGCCATGTGGACTGTGATCTGTGGAGAACTGACATCCCTCGCAGTGGGTGTCCCCGATCCCTTTCTCGAGGGCTCCATTATCCCTATTCACTAACTCCATTGAGGTCCCCATATCAGAGTCTATCGCCCATTGACCCTGGTAAATTGTGACATAAAGGTCTCCGCTTGCCTTACGGCATCACGCCTCAAGATAATGGCCTGTCATGTCGTGTCTTGTTATCAGAAGTCACTAGGCAACTCATAAAACATTTGGAAAGGGCTATGCCGCTACAGGGGTGTGTTGCCCTCTCTTGAGCTCAGCATTTGCTTTTGGCTTTGGATCGTTAGACTTTAGCCAGGCATTTGATCATTCATTTCTTATGGCTGTCATTCATCATGTGGAACACCCAGAAACAATCGTCCAGATGTTCATACATCTCCTGCATGGTGCAACTACCCGGGTGCTGTAAAATGGTAAGCTCACACAACCCACCCCGATGAGGCATTTGATGCGACAGGGGTGTCCATTGTTGGTGCTGCTGTATGTCTTCGCCCTAGAACCATTTTTATGTGGACTACGACATCAGTTCACAGGGATGTTGCTAAGTGGACATCTATTCAGCCACACCCCCTATATGGACGATTTGGTCCTCTGCTTTATAAGTGCCGACGTTATCCGGTCGAGGCGTCAGGCTGCTCCATTAATGTACGTAAATCGCGACTATGTGTATTCTTACAGGCAGAGGAAGCGCTCAGTATGACCAATACCTTAATCCTGAACGGATGTCAGTTTCCCACAGATCACAGTCCACATGGGAGCTAAGAGATGACAATGCATGTTAAAGTTCGATGACGCATCGATTTTTCGGCTGACTTGAAGCGCTCCGCGGCCCTCAATTGCAGACGGCTGCTGCCAACAGATCAGGTTTAGTGTTGCTGAAACTGCTGCAATATACACACGTACGTAAGTTTGAGGATCCCTCACTTGGTGCAAACTGTTCCAGTCCCACATGTCTTTCTTCTCCACATGTTAGCTGTGATGCGTTCCTTTGCAAGTGATAGAAGTATCCACTCTACAGCTGGCGCAACATATGGCGGGAGGTGATCACCCCTCTTCTTGACAATGCTGCACGCTCCGCGTGTTATGTGACCGTCAACGGGAAACAACCTAGTTGTTATCGTCTCCACCAAGTTCACACCTCGTCGGCTCCCTGCTCCTGCAGGGTGCCAGAGACGGACGCCGTTACTAAACACATCAGATGAATTCGCAATTGAGAATAATGACTACCAGAACGTGAACTGTAGAATGGAATGACGTATGGTTGACGACATATGGAAGTTTGAAATGATAATTAAATCAAGACCCTAAGCTATCGACAGGCGTTGATATATATCAACAGGTACAGTTGAAAATGTGTGCCCCGACCGGGACTCGAACCCGGGATCTCCTGTTTACATGACAGACGCTCTATATCCATCTGAGCCACCGAGGGCACACAGGATAGTGCGACTGCAGGCATTTATCCCTTGCACGCTCCACGTGAGACCCACATTCCTAACTTAATGTCCACATACTACATTCGTAGTGCCCCAGCCCATTCACTCATGCCTAGCGAAGACAATCTTACCGAGTCCCTTAAGAGTTCGGGCAATGCATGTGCATGCAGCACAGAAGAAGAAGGTCAATGGCCGGTTAGCCTTAACTACATGAAGAAGGTAAGCCCACCACAATTTAACACGTTGGTATCATTTTGCACAAGCCGCAAGTGTGACACAGCAAGTGTTTCAGGAATGGAGCGAGATGAAATGAAATGATGGTACGGCATTACTGGCCGGGAGACGTCGTCTGGGGTGGTTTGTCAGCGTGGCACAAGCGGTTCTACTTGACAGTACCCAGCCCTCGAGAGACGAATGTCTCTCCGACCCGATCGGGTATCGAAACGTGGACCACCCCTCCCCCCCCCCCCCCTCCCCCAGTCTAGATACAACGACTTCAACCGTTAGCAGTATAGCTGGGGACACTTCTACATCTACATCTACATACATACTCCGCAATACACCATACGGTGCGTGGCGGAGGGTACCTCGTACCACAACTAGCATCTTCTCTCTCTGTTCCACTCCCAAACGGAACGAGGGAAAAAAGACTGCCTATATGCCTCTGTACGAGCCCTAATCTCTCTTATATTTGTGGTCTTTCCGCGAAATATAAGTTGCGGCAGTAAAATTGTACTGCAGTCAGCCTCAAATGCTGGTTCTCTAAATTTCCTCAGTAGCGATTCACGAAAAGAACGCCTCCTTTCCTCCAGAGACTCCCACCCGAGTTCCTGAAGCATTTCCGTAAACTCGCGTGATGATCAAACCTACCAGTAACAAATCTAGCAGCCCGCCTCTGAATTGCATCTATGTCTTCCCTCAATCCGACCTGATAGGGATCCCAAACTCTCGAGCAGTACTCAAGAATAGGTCGTATTAGTGTTTTATAAGCGGTCTCCTTTACAGATGAACCAAATCTTCCCAAAATTCTACCAATGAACGGAAGACGACTATCCGTCTTCCCCACAACTGGAATTACATGCTTGTCCCACTTCATATCGCTCTGCAATGTTACACCCAAATATGTAATCGACCTAACTGTGTCAAGCGCTACACTACTAATGGAGTATTCAAATATTACGGGATTCTTTTTCCTATTCATCTGCATTAAATTACATTTATCTATATTTAGAGTTAGCTACCATTCTTATACCAATCACAAATCCTGTCCAAGTCATCTTATATCCTCCTACAGTCACTCAACGACGACACCTTCCCATACACCACAGCATCATCAACAAACAGCCTCACACTGCTATCCACCCTACCCAAAAGACCGTGCGAGGTGGCGCAGTGGTTAGCACACTGGACTCGCATTCGGGAGGATGACGGTTCAATCCCGTCTCCGGCCATCCTGATTTAGGTTTTCCGTGATTTCCCTAACTCGTTTCAGGCAAATGCCGGGACGGTTCCTTTGAAAGGGCACGGCCGATTTCCTTCCCAATCCTTCCCTAACCCGAGCTTGCGCTCCGTCTCTAATGACCTCGTTGTCGACGGGACGTTAAACACTAACCACCACCACCTATCCAAAAGATCATTTATGTAGATAGAAAACAACAGTGGACGTACCACACTTCCCTGGAGCACTCCAGATGGTACCCTCACCTCCGATGAACACTCACCATCGAGGACAATGTACTGGGTTCTATTACTTAAGAAGTCTTCGAGCCACTCACATACTTGGGAACCAATCCCATATGCTCGTACCTTAGTTAGGAGTCTGCAGTGGGGCATTGAGTCAAACGCTTTCCGGAAGTCAAGGAATATGGCATCCGTCTGATACCCTTCATCCATGGTTCGCAAGATTTCATGTGAAAAAAGGGCGAGTTGCGTTTCGCAGGAGCGATGCTTTCTAAAGCCGTGCTGAGGCATGGACAGCAATTCATTATATTCGAACTGAGAATCCTGCAACAAACCGATGTTAAGGATATTCGTCTGTAATTTTGAGGATCCGTCCTTCTACCCTTCTAATATACAGGCGTCACCTGCGCTTTTTTCCAGTCGCTCGGGACTTCACGTTGGGCAAGAGATTCGCGATAAATGCAAGCTAAGTAAGGAACCAATGCAGTAGAGTACTGTCTGTTAAACCGAATTGGAATCCCATCAGGACCTGGCGATTTATTTATTTTCAACCCAATCAGCTGCTTCACAACCCCAGGGATGTCCTCCATACGGGTATCTGTACGAGACTCAAACGGCGGTATGTTTGTACGATCCTCCTGCGTGAAAGATTTCTCAAATGCTAAATTTAAAATTTCAGTTTTCGTTTTGCTGTCTTCCGTTGCCAGGCCAGACTCATCAGTGAGTGACTGGATGGAAGCCTTCGACCCGCTTACCGATTTTACGTAAGACCAGAATTTCCTTGGGTTTTCAGCAAGATCTTGAAAATCATGAAGATGACATTCGGAGTCTGTCTGCTTCCCAGCCACAAAGATAAAAGAATAGATTAGTACCCATGGAGATAATATATCATACTGATGCTGATGGACATCCATTCCGAATGGAAACTTAATCATTTAAGACACATTATGTGATGCATAGTTCCACAAAGTCTGATAGATGTCGGACTTAGTGCTTCATTGCGTAGTACTTACCATTCTTGTCAGTTAAGACTGAAATGTTTGATTACGTCAGTGATAAATACAGAATATTCGCGTTATTTCTAACTTTTTCTATATTTCGAGAAAGGGAATACACGCGAATAGCCAGTTATCCGTCCTTGGCAAATAAATCCCATTTACTTTCATTTATCTCTACATAGGGAAGGAGGAAACACCGACGTTTGTAGCAGCAGTCCAATAGTTAGAAATCGCTGAAATGGTTCGACGAACGCAAATACACGAGGGAGCACACGGTAGTCTTTTTATTGCAGAAACGACCATAACCATTTAGCCTGCTGACTGCGCAGACAAAAACGGAACGATAATTAATTGCGTGGAAGTATCAGGCGTCCATTGTTCTGACCTGGAAAGGGCCGAGCGGCAAGCGAGTTTTTCGCTGTGTCGACATGACAACGAGACTGTTATGTGAAATGGCTCTCTAACGGTGACGTAAGGTTCTGAGTTACCAAACGAATGAAAGGAAATAAGAAGCTGGTTCTCAATCAGATAAGAAAAAAAGTGCGAATAAAATAAAGTAACCAACAATAACAATACACTTAATCTCTAAATTACTGGAGGACACGTCCACGTTAATCACTGAATCGAAGACACGAAGCACAACACTGCAATATCAATTATCGGAAGGTTTTTTCTTTTTTTAAATAGAAACAACGACTCCTGGATAATACGTTATTCCGCACTGTTCATGCTTCTCAATAGTCTCATATTTTGCCAATAAATAATAATGTAGCGGAAGTTTTACAGTATCTGTTACATATAAATTACTACTAGTTTTGTTCTGTATTCATACGCGTTTCTCTTTGATTTAAAACGTGCACCCGAACTTTTTCCACTATAACTTTTGTTAACTACGGAGTAAAATCTTTTTGGCTTCGAAATACGTTAAATGGAGTAATAAATATCAACCAACAAAGGCTAAAGTTGTGCAGTGTAGCACTCTCTTAAATTAAAGTACACTGAAGAAAATGAAAATAAAAGCTTTGTTTGCGTGGCCATCTTCTTCACAAGAGAAACTCCCCATCGCGCACGCCCCCCCCCCTCCCACCCGCCCTTCCCCACAGATTTAGTGGTAAAAAAATGAAATGATCGTGTGGCATTATTAGCCGAGAGGCTCCATCCGGGGAAGTTCGGCCGCCGAGTGCAAGTCTTTATTTCATTCGACGCCACATTGGTCGATTTGTGCACCGGTGATGGGGACGAGATGATGATGAGAACAACACAACACCCAGTCCACGAGCGGAGAAAATCTCCACCCCGGCCGGGAATCGAACCCAGGCCCACTCGATAGGAGGCAAGAACGTTATCACTCGGCTAAGCAGGCGAACCGATTTACTGGTAAGATGGCCCAGTGGATAGTCCATCAAAAACTGAACACAGATCAAGCATGAAACAGAATCTGTGAAAAAAGAAACCGAAAAAGCAAACGTTCCAACAACAAGAAGTGCAATAAAGCGTAGCGTCAAACAACAACGGCGTCGTGGGTGTGCGTTGCACTGCCAGGCGGCAAGCTATGTGCGACACTCACTCATGCCCCTTTATTTTATAATATTATGAACTGTCCGTGCGGTTATTGAAATGCTTTTTTCTTTTTTTCTCTTTCTGTAGTTTTTGCAGTTGTCCATACTATACTCTGGTTATAGAACATGAACCATGCGGTAAGAATACGTTACCGTCTCAAGTAAATGTGATGAACAATGAGAGAAGGCGAGATACCACACTGACGTCTCACAC
The DNA here is from genome assembly GCF_021461395.2 of Schistocerca americana. Classification (NCBI taxonomy): domain Eukaryota; kingdom Metazoa; phylum Arthropoda; class Insecta; order Orthoptera; family Acrididae; genus Schistocerca; species Schistocerca americana. The sequence goes on along the minus strand of NC_060122.1, from coordinate 124,617,839 downwards.
AAATGAAAACAACAAATAAACGTATGTGAACTATGTTATGACAAAGGAATTCAAGAGTTAAGACTTCCAAAACGAAACACAACTTCAAAAACATTGAAACATGTTTTCACACAGCACAGAGAAACTGTCTCATTGTGAAACTGTTGCGTTCATTTTTTATGTTTGAATCATTTCCTGTGGAGTGATCACATTCACATCATTCATACGACCACCTAAAATGGGAAAGGAGGCATATCTCACTCACTTAACAGGCGTAGACATTAGGTACGTCTGTAAGAGATTCCTATCAAATGATACACGTGCTGTCACTAATGCCGTGTATGACACACCAGACGTGTTTCCCAGTGGAGGATTCGATTGAATTGCCGCCTTGTCATCAACTGATTGCGGTTCCCATTCGAAAGCCACTTCCTTTCGGCTATTAACACAGTAGATGTGCATCACCAAATGTCATTATACTTCCCTTCCCTGTTGCAGTTGGACGTTACACCACGACACAGACACAAATTAGAATAACGCAAACAGCATAACAGATAATAATTGGCACGTAGGAGATGTGAACACGGCTTTTGTTGTTGGCAGTCCAACTTCACTACGACGCCTATAGCCACTTATTTTCCTTGGACCGTTCACTCTTTATATTTTGCTTTTCTTCACAATCCAGTACAAATTTTTTCCTGTTTTCATGCTTAATCTGTGATCAGTTTCTGACAGGCTGTCCACTGCGCCCTCTTATCACTAAATCTAAGGAGGATACGATGGGAATTTTCCCGTGTCAGTAGCCATTATACATTGTTTACCAGTGGTTTTTCATCTTAAACTAAATGTAGATAAAGAGTACTTTTCAAAAGACTCGCTTCACTTTTATCTGTCTATGTCAGAAATAAGGAATCTATCAAAGAAAAGTGGTTAGACACTGGACTCGCATTCGGGAGGACGACGGTTCAATCCCGCGTCCGGCCATCCTGATTTAGGTTTTCCGTGATTTCCCTAAATCGCTCCAGACAAATACCGGGATGGTTCCTTTCAAAGGGCACGGCCGACTTCCTTCCCCGTCCTTCCCTGATCCGATGAGACTGATGACCTCGCTGTCTGGTCTCCTTCCCCGAAACAACCAACCAACCTATCAAAGAAATGTACCAATAATACATGTGATGGAAGATATATAGGTCAGACTAAGAAAATGTTTGACAGCAGATAAAAGAGCATGTAAGACAATAGAAGTACAGGGTAAATCTTTCAGATTGTGCAAAACATTTTCTCTAACACCAACAGAAAATTAATTACCAGAGTATAGGACATGGAAATCGTAAAGGTGAACAACAAATAATGCTTTCTCATCCTACTCACCGTACAGGAAAACTACAACATTCATAAAACCGTAACACAAAAGGAACAAAGCCGACTGATCTACGAAAAACCTCGCAGTTTTTAAATTAACTGAACGCTTAGTGTAATATTAGATATAGACATATGAGCTCACCTTTGTATGTTCACCCCCTCACCAGCATGACAACCTCCCTCCCCGCACCCACATACACTCAGTTATCATCCTTGACTATCATCACCACTTCACTTGCTTTTCCTGCAGTCTCCATTTCCCCTCTTCCATCCCCCTCTGACTCAACACGAACTACCACTTGCGGTATTATTTGTCGTCTTTATACCGACTCACACATGCCATCCACTCACCCACCCACTTACCCACCCACCCACCCACCAACAAACACACACACACACACACACACACACACACACACACACACACACACACACAGACACACACATGTTTATACATGGACGCAAAAATCCATTGAGTTGGCAATACTCACAACATACTCATAAACACACTGCTGAGTACAAAGTAGTATTCTGCTTGTGAAGTTTACAGTACTCAGTTAAAATCTAAAACTAAACAAAACGGGTTAAAAAAAAAGAAAAAACGGAAAACTCCGATTAGGGAATGTTCGATTGCACTTTCGACCTCAACTTCTGTTAACATGAAAGAAAAAGGAAGTCGACTTCAGTATAGATTCTAAGACAAAAAACGACGCACCACTAAGGAATTACCTGAGTGGAAATGAAATCTGTAGATATGACCTACATATAAAGACAATTCATTATAATTTCAGAAAAGTTGGGCGATTTATCATAGAGAAGGACGTTCATAATTTGAGCAACTCAATAGCGCTTTGGTCCATCTCTGGCCCTTATTCAACCAGTTATTCGGCTCGTCATTGATTGATAGATCTGTTGGATGTATTCCTGAGGAATGTAACGCTTATTTCTGCCCAACTGGCGCGTTGTGTCGTCAAAATCCCGAGCTGATCGGAAGCTCCTGCCCATTTTACTCTGAACGTCCTCAACTGGGGAGAGATCTGGCGACATTGCTGACCAACGTAGGGTTTTACAAACACGAAGACAAGCAGTAACTGTGGCCGTTCGTCGAAGGGCATTATCTTGCTGAAAAGTGAAGCCAGAACGGGCAACAAAACGGGGCGTAGAATATCTACATCTACATCTTCATCTACATGGATACTCTGTAAATCACATTTAAGTGCCTGGCAGATGGTTCATCGAACCACCTTCACAATTCTCTATTATTCCAATCTCGTATAGCGCGCGGGAAGAATGAACACCTATATCTGATTCCCCTTATTTTATCTTGGTGATAGTTCCTCCCCATGTTAGTCAGTGTCGACAAAATATTTTCGCATTCGGAGGAGAAAGTTGGTGATTGGAATTTCGTGAGAAAATTCCGTCGCAACGAAAAACGCCTTTCTTTTAATGATGTCCATCCCACATCCTGAATCATTTCTGTTACACCCTCCCATATTTCGCGATAATACAAAACGTGCTGCCCTTCTTTGAACTTTTTCCATGTACTCAGACAGTCCTATCTGGAAGGATCCAACACCGCGCAACTGTATTCTGAAAGTGGACGGACAAGCGTAGTATGTCGGTTACATTTTCTAAGTGTCCTGCCAATAAAACGCAGTCTTTGGTTAGCCTTCCCCCATAATATTTTGTGTGTGCTCCTTCCAATTTAAATTGTTCGTAATTGTAATACCCAGGTGTTCAGTTGAATTTACGGCTTTTAGATTAGGCTGATTTATCGTATAAACGAAGTTTAACGCGTTCCTTTTAGCACTCATGTGGGTGACCTCAAACTTTTCGTTATTTAAGGTCAACTGCCACTTTTCTCCCCATTCTGATATTTTCTGATATTTTGCAGTTTGTTTTGATCTTCTGATGACTTTATTAGTCCATAAACGACAGCGTCATCTGCAAAGAACTGAAGACGACTGCTCAGATTGTCTCCCAAATCGTTTATATAGATAAGGAACATCAAGGGCCTATAACACTACCTTGGAAAACACGAGAAATCACTTCTGTTTTACTCGATGACTTTCCGTCAATTACAACGAAATGTGACCTCTCTGACAGGAAATCACAGATCCAGTCAGTAATGATGTAGCGTTTCCGGCAAAAACCATTTTTGCTTGGACACAAATTTGTCGTAAACAGACGTGCTGTTTACGTGTGGCTAGGGACGCTAGGTGATCGTCCCGTTCCGGCACACATTCTTCCAAGAAAGCTTGGGCGAGGTATCTTTAGTTTCAGTGGCGAGTTCTTTCAGGATTGTTTGATGGCCTTACCGTTGAACAGCGTTGGGATCTGCAGTATGTGCATGATGCGTCACCTGCACATTTCGATGCTTTTGTAGGACGGTCTCCGAGGCACGATTACGACAGCAGATGGTTAGGTACCCAGGAAGATCAATTTGAGACTCCACGATAGTCTCGCTCATGGAACGAGCAGCAGTGGTGAGAGATTTGAGTGTTCGCGGTGGCTGCCTGACAGACCGAGGAATGTAGGAGGCTGAGAATTGCGTGTTTTTTCCCCAAGGGCGGATCGTGTAGGCCTAGAGAAAACCCGGAGACAACTCAGTGGGAGACACTGTGGTTGAAGTGAATGATGAATATTACATTTACAGCGATTCTACCTTACAAACTCTACAAACATCATACAAAAAGCAAAGTACACCAGAATAATAGCAACAATGATTCTAACGCCAGTACGTCAGTTAAAGTTGTTTCACTTACGGTAGATTATGAAATTAATACCAACTGAACCACTGCCCGCATCTCGTGGTCGTGCGGTAGCGTTCTCGCTTCCCACGCCCGGGTTCCCGGGTTCGATTCCCGGCGGGGTCAGGGATTTTCTCTGCCTCGTGATGGCTGGGTGTTGTGTGCTGTCCTTAGGTTAGTTAGGTTTAGGTAGTTCTAAGTTCTAGGGGACTGATGACCATCGATGTTAAGTCCCATAGAGCTCAGAGCCATTTGAACCACTAGGGGAGTACGATCATACGAAGCGTAAAAGAAAGCTGACAACTTCGGTAAACAACACCACGAACTGCTTTTCAAATCACGCATATATATAAAGAATTACAGACTAAGTTATTGAAAGCTGAAATGTTAGTGTGCCACTACTCTGTATCCTCCTCAGTTACACGTGGAATGAAGGCAAAGTAAGTTTTCCAGATCCCTACCTAATATTTAATGGTTCTAATGGCTCTGAGCACTATGCGACTTAACTTCTGAGGTCATCAGTCGCCTAGAACTTAGAACTAATTAAACCTAACTAACCTAAGGACATCACACACATCCATGCCCGAGGCAGGATTCGAACCTGCGACCGTAGTGGTCGCTCGGTTCCAGACTGCAGCGCCTAGAACCGCACGGCCACACTGACCGGCCTACCTAATATTCCTCGTGGCTGAGTGAATACAATTTAGTAATCCATATGTCAATACAATTTTACCTAAATGAAATTCGACATAGCCATGTGACGTGTCATTTGTTCATAGCTTGTTCAACATTGTCTTATATGAGTAAGAGATTGTAATGACCTTAGTAATTTCGTCTGTTTTCTGTTATCTAATATGTAGGCCTATATTCAGTTACCTCTACAGTTTAATGCGTATCATTATTTGTTGGAATGTGATGGCATGTATATTATATAGGGCTAGAGGGAGCGCGTTCGTATGCTTCTTTAATCTTTGGGTGGCGTTTTTTTGGGATGCTTTTAGCGAGTGGCTGTGCAACCCAGAAGCCGCACATCAGTTACGTACTGATTCATTCTACTTCGAACAATTTTCTGAGAATCAGTTACCATCTCAGTTGAATTTGAATAATACTGTGAGCGGGTTACAGGCTTTAACTTCTCACGGGACTTCTCTGTGTTTTTGATGATCTCTTTTGTTGTGGCTTGGCAAGACAGCCAAGCCACTATGAGGAAGCCGAAATGCACGCGTTTAAGCTCACGCAGGATGGCGTGAGGTCTGGAACAGGACACGGAAATGAGAATAGCCAAAAACGTACGTAGCTGCTGGAATACTTAACTTTAATCCATAATTGGTGAACATCGCTCTTGACGGTACATGTTTTACAGCATCAATAGTGACTGGTAATGGCGCCTTGCTAGGTCGTAGCAAATGACGTAGCTGAAGGCAATGCTAACTATCGTCTCGGCAAATGAGAGTGTAATTTGTCAGTGAACCATCGCTAGCAAAGTCGGCTGTACAACTGGGGCGAGTGCTAGGAAGTCTCTCTAGACCTGCCGTGTGGCGGCGCTCGGTCTGCAATCACTGATAGTGGCGACACGAGGGTCTGACGTATACTAACGGACCGCGGCCGATTTAAAGGCTAACACCTAGCAAGTGTGGTGTCTGGCGGTGACACCACATCTTTTGCGTAACTATACGAATCTTAACTTTGTTTAAGGGATTTGAACTGGTGGAAAATGGAAATTATTTGCTGCAGTCAATATTTAGTGCTCAGGATAACAAACTGTCATACGTAGGAACTGATAGTGATAAAGTGACTTCCAGTGTCTGAATGTTTGTGGTTGATTTACGTGAATCACTGTGAAGTCATATGAACATTACTAGCAATTGTTTCTGTATTTGATGCTTCATACGTTAATCAACGTTTATGTGATTTTCATTGAAATCTGTAATGCATGTACAGCTACCGTTCACCTATGCGTGAACATTATTTAGTAAACATTACTTAAGTTAAATATATGTTGCAGGCTGTTGTGGCCAAGCGGTTCTAGGCGCTTCAGTGCGGAACCAAGCAGCTGCTACGGTTGCAGGTTCGAATCCTGCCTCGGGCATGGATGTGTGTAATGTCCTTAGGTTAGTTAGGTTTAAGGAGCTCTAAGTCGAGGGGACTGGTGACCTCAGATGTTAAGTCCCATAGTGCTTACAGCCACCCAATCATATAAACTGTCAATAGATCAGGTGGTGCACGGAAGATGACATTCCGGTCAACGGAAAACCATCCCAACGATGACGTCAGGGCATCTATCAAACAGAGTAGTATTTCTCGGGTAGTCCCGCATCCACAATCGCTGCGTACACGGCCACAGACGGTGCATTATACCACAGAGAAGACACCTGCGAGACTCTTGGCGGTGGAGGGCCATAGGGAAAATGGAAGCAGGACACTCATGTGGCCCGATGGCTTAACGTGAATTGTTCTGCTGTTTCCCACATGTGGCGACCGTTTATAGAGATCGAAACTGTATCACGGAGACCAGGCCAGGGCCGACCACGTGTGATATCAGAAAGAGAGGACCTTTATTTGGCTGTAAAGGCACCACGATACCGCTTAGTACTGCGTATAAACTGGCATCGAATCTTGCAGCATCCGCTGGACGTGATGTACCGATTCAAACGGTGTGTATATGTGTGCCTCGGACGCGCCTTCACAGAGGGAAGACTGGACTCATCAACATGCCACCTTGACAGTCGAAGAGTGCACAAATGTTCCCTTTCACAACTGAGTCCCGATTTGACGTGGAGAGGAATTCTCGACGAATTCGCATCTGAAGAGAATGTAGAACACGATTTCGAGATTAGAACATTGTGTAAATAGACCAATATCGAGGAGGATCGCTCATGGTGCAAGTAGGGACTACGTTTGTGCTCGCGAAAGCCGACGCCAGCAAACTGGTCTTTCAGTTTGGCGTGTGTCATTCATTCGGAGATGACGACAATACATAGCAACCAGCGGGACTAGCAGTGAGGCTAAAGTTTGTAATAGCAAGATTACCGACATTGTCTGCAAGAGCGCTGTTATTGATGAGCTTATACCATAAAACATGGACTCTGTTCCAGTTAAGTAAAAAGGTACAAAAGAAAATGGTTCAAATTACTCTGAGCACTATGGGACTTAACATCTGCGGTCATTAGTCCCCTAGAACTTCGAATTACTTAAACCTAACTAACCTAAGGACATCACATACATCCATGCCCAAGGTAGGATTCGAACCTGCAACCGTAGTGGTCGGCGGTTCCAGACTGAAGCGCCCAGAACCGTTCGGCCACACCGGCCGGCTAAAATGTTGCAGTTCATGTGAATAAAGAACCGTATCAATCCAGGTGTACATTTGTGTTGTAGAAAGAGGATATTGGCTACCCATCACAACATCCTCTGCCTTGCTTCCATGCAGTAAAAGACACTACAGTGGAGACGAGGATACTACAATGTTGACCATTTATCACCTCTTTTAAGGGTGAGTGGAAAGGTTTAACTGCTGTCAGGTACCGTGACGAGGTCTTGGGACCCTACGTACGGTTGTTGCGAGTTGCCGTGTGCGCAGCATTCGTATTGATGGACGAAAATGCACGACCTCATACAGCATGAGTGGTTGATGTTTTCTTTGATACGGAATGTACAGCATGCATGGCGTGATCTCTCGCTCTCCTGATTTGAATCGCATGCACTATGGGCCGGCCGGTGTGGCCGAGCGGTTGTAGGTGCTACAGTCTGGAACCGCGCGACCGCTACGATCGCAGGTTTCGAATCATGCCGTGGGCGTGGATGTGTGTGATGTCCTTAGGTTTAAGTAGTTCTAAGTTCTAGGAGACTGATGACGTCCCATAGTGCTCAGAGGCATTTGAACCATGCACTATGGAGACGCGTTGTATCACGTCAACATCCACCAAGACTTGCGAGCAAGCCGGCAGTGGTGGCCGAGCGGTCCTAGGCGCTTCAGTCCGGAATCGCGCGACTGCTACAGTCGCAGGATCGAATCCTGCTTGGGGCATGGATGTGTGTGATGTCCTTAGGTTAGTTAGGTTTAAGTAGTTCTACATTCCAGTGGACTGATGGCCTCAGATGTTAAGTCCCATAGTGCTCAGTGCCATTTGAACCATTTGAACTTGCGAGCAGCTCCACAGGAAGAATGGACGTTATTGCCGCAACATGATATTGATGACGTTATTCACAGCAAGTTCCGTCGTCGTGACGCCTCTATTGATGCCAGATGTGGTTACACCACACAGCAAATTAACCAGTTTTCCGAATGTGTCTGCAAATCTGTTAAGTTGGGAAAAAACATTGAACATTTCCGTCTACTGTTCAGCATGTCGCAGGTATTTACGTTCTCTATTCCTTACATTGTTTCTACTTTGCCATCACCTACTAATACTTTTTTGAGGGAAAATAGACACAACCTTACAAAATTTCCGTTTGTTGTTTTAATTTTGGACACCACTGTACATAACGGACGTACAAATGCAGGCTTTAGACGCATGATTCACGACATGCGGAATTTTGGGTCTGGCCGTGATACGTGAAAGAATAGCCTAACAGCAAGGCAAAGGCTCGCTTGTCTATCGTATCAACTGCGAGTGCACTTAATGTAATACACATCCGTCCGCCTATTCCTGTTGGACATATCACGCCAGCACTGTGTCACATTCGCACCTATCTCGTCGACAAGAGTTATCTGTTGGATGTCTTGCCGACCAGGCGGGATCCTTGCACCAAGGACTTCTACCACTACCTTCAACGAACGCTCCCTGCTGATGCGGTTGAACGCCGACATCCGGCAGTTGGCTGGAGACGGGTGTGGAGTACCATATACTCCCCTTTGCTTCCCACCACGGTCAGGGCGCTGTGGTATGTGATAACGGCCGAAAAATTCCCCACCCGACAACGTTTACACATGATACATCTTGCCGAGGATCCTCTCTGCCCCAGATGAGCCGCTGTAGGCACCGACATGCACCGTTTCATTTGTGGTACGGCTGCCGACTGCTGGCTGCTCAGACGGCCCATGTTGGCACTGTTGCTGCGACGGACGCCTCAGTCCGTAGAGCCCACCGAGCTGATCCATCCCGACGTCACTGACTTCCCTGCTACTCGTCATAACGCCAAGGTGTGGGTTGAGGATATGGCATTGTCATACTTTTTTAATGAGAGCCTTGCAGGGTTGTTAGATTTCTGGCGTTATTTAACGAGTAACTACACGATTTTATGGCAAAATGCGTCGTATGGTAGGCTCTTTGCGAATTAGTTGGTGTCGTTGTTTACGCGCCCTCCTGACCATTGGGGTGTGCCAGGTGTGAAAAGAGACTGAGATATTGCACATGATGAACTGACTAGAGTCATAAACCGTAATTATAGGATGTTTCACCCTCGCTGAACGAGAAGACGACCAGGACACACCGCCGTCTGGTTGCTGTCGACAACTATCGAGAAAAAAAAATACAGGGTGTCCGGAAAGTCTTTCCCTGATTACATAAATTGATAACTCAGGCTAGAAGTAAGATACAAATAATGAAACTGGTGTCTAATTGTTTACAAACTATCAAAGTTTTTTTTCACACATCAGTAATCTTCCACATGAGCACCCTTGGTAGCACGTAGCACATCTAGGCGATATTCAATTTCCGTCCACACATTAGCCATCATCTCTGGAGGGATCGATTCAACGACTGAAGTTATCCGTTGCCGCAGGGTTTCAAGATCTGGTACACGTGTTCGGTAGACCTCGTCCTTGACATAACCGCATAAAAAGAAGTCTAATGGGGTTATGTCAGAAGAGCGTGGAGGCCAAACCGTTGGCCCATCACGACCAATCCATCGCCCAGGAAAGGTCATATCGAGATAGGCACGGACGGCCAAACCCCAATGAGGCGGTGCACCGTCTTGCTGAAACAAGACATCGGGGTGATACTGAAGCAGCTGAGGAACAGCATACAGTTACAACATGTCCAGATACGCTGCAGATGTGATGGTAGCTTCAGCGAAGAAGAATGGCCCGATAATTCGATTGTGCAATAGCGCGCACCAAACATTCACCTTTGGACGTGCTACCAAGGGTGCTTGTGTGGAAGTTACTGATGTGTGAAAAAAAAACTTTGATAGTTTGTTAACAATTAGACACCAGTTTCATATTTGTATCTTACTTCCAGCCTGAGTTATTAGTTTATGTAATCAGGGAAAGACTTTTCCGACGCCTGGTAGAACAATAACAACAACAAAAATCTGAATAAATACATAAGAACCAGATTGAGCAACAAATAAAATATAATAAAGTATTGTGCCCTTTCCTTTCTCCTTTTATTTTTTTAGTAAAATGTTCAAAGGCATATTTAATTTTTGTTCGTGGGCGGATCCTGAAGTGGTGGTGAACGGCCGTCCTAGTTAGCTTTAGGATGAAAGTGGCGATGGCACTAGCTTTGTTTTTGTTTTTAGGCTAGATAGGTTTTTGGTGGTGGTATGGGTGATAGGGGCCAACGCCTGAAGTGGAAGAGGTAATTTTCTTTCTTTATTTATATATAAAGAAAAAAAAGAAAAAAATAAATAAGAAAAAAAGAAAAAAGTAAAAAGTAAAAAAAACAGCAAGGCAAACGATCGCGGTAAGCGGAAAATCCGGGTTCGAGTCCAGTTGCGGCCCAAATTTTTCCTGTCATTCTACAGCTGATGCTTGTCTATTGTATCAACTGCGAGTGCACGTAATGTAATATACCTGGTACGACTTTATTGGAGGAGTCAGTGACGGCAGGGTCTTGCCTTTGCTGGGGCGGCGGATCCCACTGTGCGGTTGGGCAGCGAGACTGCGAGGCAGTCCACGCTGCGAGGCTGAGAGCTGCCGGGGTCGCCGCCTCGGGCAGTAAACAGCCGGCCTGCTCACAGATGCAATTACCGCGCTCTAACTAAAAGCTCCCGGCCGGAAGAAATACGTGACCCCGCCACCTCAGCCGGGTGGCTCTCGCGCCCTTTCCGCCACTCGCCGACGCTCTTTCCACTCAACTGGAGGCGAATCAGCAGCTACCAGCGCAACTGGAGGCTAATAGCTTCGCAACTTTTTCCGATGCATCACTGCGGTCACCAAGTTGTGCGGGAGGAGAACAAGAAAAACCAGAAATTTCTTCTCATCCAGTGGAGGCCAATGCTTTTATCACAGTAGTTCATTAGTAATTTGTTTTTCTTTGTCTGCTCTTCCTCATTCAGTAACAAAATTTAAGGAGGAACGACGGGCTGACGGTAGGAAAAAAAACACATATTTCTAATTACGGAATTCGAATGTATATACACGGAAGAATTATTCCCCAAAATATTATGCGAACTCCAGAAAGTAACGATACTATGAAAGTTTGAAGCCGAGCATTCACTGCATGCCTCTGCGTTAGAGAACCGGCTTCGCCCTCAAGCGTCCTGCTTTGCGTCCGTGAGGTGTTTAGTACTGATTATAATGGTGAAAATGTTTACCGATGTCTCGAGCACATAGTAGACTTCCACTCATCTCGCGTTGGCCCACTGGTAGCCGTTTCGTAGCTGAGTTAGCGTCAGTCGGCGTCAGTGAGAGACGTGTGGTTTTACTGTTCGGTGTAAAGTGAAAATCAGTTTTGTTTATTATATCCTACGGATAATTCACGTGGCAAATGCTGTCTTTGTCAGCTCTTCCTCATTCAGTAACAAAATTTAAGGAGGAACGACAGGCTGACGGTAGGAAAAAAAACACATTTTTCTAATTACGGAATTCGAATGTATATACACGGAAGAATTATTCCCCAAAATATTATGCGAACTCCAGAAAGTAACGATACTATGAAAGTTTGAAGCCGAGCATGCACTGCATGCCTCTGCGTTAGAGAACCGGCTTCGCCCACAAGCGTCCTGCTTTGCGTCCGTGAGGTGTTTAGTACTGATTATAATGGTGAAAATGTTTACCAATGTCTCGAGCACATAGTAGACTTCCACTCATCTCGCGTTGGCACACTGGTAGCTGTTTCGTAGCTGAGTTAGCGTCAGTCGGCGTCAGTCAGAGACGTGTGGTTTTACTGTTCGGTGTAAACTGAAAATCAGTTTTGTTTATTATATCCTACGGATAATTCACGTGGCAAATGCACTTCACCTCAAAATCGGCGATGAAATTCGCCGGACCTGTGAAGACAGAGACGCCAGTGGCGATGGTCGCAGCGACGATTAATGCTCTGAGGATCATAATGAGGGCTTATCTGGTCAAATAGGCAGATAGCTGCCATCCACCAGCTGGGGCGATAGTTCTTACGAACCAGGCATTGATGATATCCCCAAGAGTTCTGTCCTTTTATACACTCATGCTCATAAATTAAGGATAATGCTGATGCATGGTGAAACAAAGCTCTGGTGGACGGATTGCGGGTTTAAATCACCTCCGGGTATGACCACAGAGGCAGAGGCGTGTTGGTGCACGTCAGAATACGGTGCAGCGAGTAAGTGTGCAGACGTTTTCAGACGTGCTAATGGTTACTGTGTGTTGCAAACACATATTGATGACGTTATGAGGGGTAGAGTACTAGGGCGAATGGAAGCTTGTCAAAACAGCATGCCATAGCACGGGCTCTCCGTGTGCCACAAGGTGTGATCACAAGATTATGGCAACGATTCCAGCAGACAGGAAACGTGTCCAGGCGCTACAGTACGGGACGTCCACAGTGTACAACACTACAAGAAGACCGATATCTCACCATCAGTGCTCACAGACGGCCACGGAGTACTGCAGGTAGCCTTGCTCGGGACCTTACTGTAGCCACTGCAACAGTTTTCTCCAGACTCCCAGTCTACAGACGACTGAACAGACATGGCTTATTCGCCCGAAGACCTGCAAGGTACATTCCACTGACACCTGGTCACAGCAGAGCCGCTAAAGCCTGGTGTCAAGAACACATTACATGGTTATTGGAACAGAGGTCCCAGGTTATGTTGACGGACGGGTCCAGGTATAGTCTGAAAAGTGATTCTCGCCTGGTTTTCATCTGGCGTGAACCAGGTATCAGATACAAATCCCTTAATGTCCTTGAAAGGGACCTGTATGAAGGTCGTGGTTTGATAGTGTTTGGTGGGACTATGATTGGTGCACGTACACCCCTGCATATCTTTAACAGAGGAACTTTAATAGATCAGGTGAATCGGGACGTCATTTTGCACCAGTGTGTCCGTCTTTTCAGGGGTGCAGTGGGCGCCACCTTCCTTCTGATGGATGATAACGCCCGGCCTCACGGAGCTGCCATCGTGGAAGAGTACCTTGAAACAGAAGGTATCAGGCGAATGGAGTGGCCTGCCTGTTCTCCAGACCTAAACCCCACCGAGGACGTCTGGGATGCTCTCGATCGACGTATCGCTGCACGTCTTCAAAGGCCTACGACACTTCAGGAGCTACGACAGGCACTGGTGCACGAATGGGAGGCTATATCCCAGCAGCAGAGTATGCCAACCCGTTGTGCTGGCTGTGTACGTGTGCACGGTGATCATATCCCATACTGATGTCGGGGTACACGCGCAGAAAAGAGTTGCGTTTTTTAGCACATGTGTTTCGGGACAGGTTTTACATCACCAATACCGTGGACTTACAGATCTGTGTTGTGTGTGTTCCCTGTGTGCCTATGCTATTAGCGTCAGTTTTGTGTAGTGCCACGTTTATGAGTGTATTGTTTCCCGGCATGGTTGTCGTCGCCCACGCTACGGTTTCCATCTCACTTTAATGACTTTTGGTCTCCCGTGAAACAAACTGAATTATCTTCAGTTCATAGCAGACGATATTTTTTATGTTGATATTTAGTATTTTTGGGCCAAAAAAGTGGGGTTCAAAAAATGGCCATTCTTTTTCAAACATCTACCAGGTGTAGAAGTATGAAACCGGAATTTGATTGTGATAATTACACATCTGTTGTTTGAAACTGATAAACAATATTTTATTCAAAATAATCTCCATTGCAATTTATACATTTCTCCCAACTCTCCGGCATACTGTGAATGTCACGCCCAAAAAACAGTTCTTCTTTCTAAGCCAGCCACTCAGCGAGCCATTTTCGTACATTTTCATACGAATTGAAGCGTTGTTCAGCAACAACGTGTCCCAATGATGAAACTACATAATAATCGGACGGAGCCAAGTCTGGGGAACAAGCCGCATGCCCAACTGAATGCCTTGATCGTTTCCCTAAATCGTTTTGTTCTTGTGATGGGATGTTATCATGCAGGAATATGACTTTTTGTTGCCTTTTTCGATATTCCGGACGTTTTTCAGGTAATGCTCGATTACAATCGATGATTTGGTGTTGTCAGCTTTCAGTGTTAACGGCTTCACCTGATTTTAGCAGCTCATGATAGATGAAGCCCTTCTGATCCCACCAAACACGGTGCATTGTCATCTTTCCAAAGCGATTTGGTCGTGCAGTGGATATCGATGGTTTGCCAGGATGCACTCATGACTTAACACGCTTAGGATTCTCAAAATATATCAGTTTTTTGTCACCTATTAGATGGAGAAATGACTTTCTTTTTATCTGGCGAGCAGCATTTGACAAGTGGTCTTTCGATTTTCTTGTTGCCTTTGATACATTTCATGGGGGACCCATTTTCCAACTTTCTGCAACTTTCCCATAGCTTTCAACAGAAGAGGATCGCCCTTCTGCGCGGTATTCAGTAGTTCCGCGAGTTCCTATTGAGTTTGAGTATCATTTTCATCCAATAAGGCCTGCAATTCGTCGTCATTGAACTTTTTCGATGGTGTCCCGCGATCGTCGTTTCTCACGTCAGAATCACCGCTTTTGAATTTTTGAATCACTCAAAACACTGTGTTTTCCCAAGAGTATGTTCGCCGAAAGCTTCGAGACAAGCATTCGATGCGATTCTGCAACAGTTTTTCCAAATGAGAACAGGAAAACAATGCTGTCCGCAAATCGCTGTTCGTAGGCACAAAAGTCGACGTGTTTGCGGGTTTGAAACAGATACGGATGAATGGAACTTGGGTTACTGTGTGTTGACCTTCGTCGTCAGCCGTTACAGGAAGCTGCAGACGCGGTCTCACGGGACCTGCACTGACGGCTACCATCCTCTATAGGGAAATTCCGCTTTCATACTTCTACACCTGGTATAATTTTCACACATTTTTTTTTGAAAGCCCTACGGTGAACTAAAATTGGATCTATAAGGATGAGATAGATAGATTAATCCCATGTTTCAGATAAGGACAACCGGAGTTGCAGCAACCCTCGATATACATCCTCTCAGAGCTGCGCCTACAAAATCCAAATCACACAGTGAAGATAATATTTTTTAACCAGAAATATCAATAAGGACTTCATTGCAGCAAACCCAACTTTTCTACTAAATTTCATCACGGAGGACAAAAATCCTGTATTTTAGAAATATTTATGCCCGTCACCCTGTCATTCCCCCTTAAGTTCCCTAGTGCAGTCCTGTTGCCGAAATATCTAGCACAGTACTACTGCCGGAAAAATTCTCTGGTCGGAGCACAAAAAAGGCAGATATGTGCGTTGTAAATAATAGATTTCAGCTATCATTCGTCCTTTTGAAATTTTATTGTCAGATCTAGATTTCTGCTAGAAACTAGCCATTCTCAAAGCACTATCAGTTTTGATCAATGCATGTAATGCCTGTTGGTCGGGCTTCATCCACAGTTCATTTAATACCAACAGGCGTAACCGTATTTACAGGTTTGTTGACGTCTTATTAACGCCGTCTAGTGAGGAAAGACTATATTATGCCAACACAACACAAAATTAGCGGCATGCAATGCTTGGAACCAGCATAACAATGGAATGTTATGCTTTGAACGATTTCATGTTTTAAAACGTGGAACACTACTCTTTAACGTTATCATCATCATCATCTTGGACAGTTTCCAGCCACTGACTGGGTCTGTCGGGAACACAAGCCTCTCCATCGTGTTCTGTCTTTCCACCATTCCCCCTCTTCCACCCTCGTCCAGTTCTCTCCTCTTCTCATCACACATTCCTTCACTCCCTTCACCCATCTATCTCTTGGTCTTCCTCTGGGCCTCTTCCCCTCCAGTTGCAGATCAAACATCCTCTTTGGAATTCTTCCCTCATCCATTCTCTTCATGTGTCCATACCACTGCAGTCTTGATTTTTCTATCCTGTCCTGTACTGGTTCCTCCTTTAGTCTTTCCCTCACTCACACATTTCGCAATCTGTCTCGTCTTGTTACACTCAACCTGCTCCTCTGGAACTTCATTTCACTAGCCTGTATTCTACTTTTGTCGCTTTTGTGCATTACCCATGTCTCACTTCCGTATGCCAATATGGGGACAAAGTAGGTTCGGTATATAATTCCCTTGGATTTCTGTGGCACCTCCTTGCTACAAATAAGCCCCCTAATGCATTTGTAGAACTGCCCTGCTTTTCTGCACCTTTCATTTATTTCCATCGCGTTTCCCCCCTTACCTTCAATCATGCTTCCCAGGTACTTGAAGTTCTCTACCACTTGTAGTTTTTCCCCTCCACAAGTTATATCCACATTTGGCCAATTCTTCTTCCTTGTTGTGACAATTATTTCACTTTTCTTTGCAGAGAAACGCATTCCATATTGTGCTGCCGTTGCCTCCCATACATCTAACTGCTCTTGCACCTCCTTCTCGCCATTTCCCCATAACATCAGGTCATCGGCAAAAAGCACTGCTTTCATTTTATGATCTCCAATTGCATCTGATACTTGCTGTAGGATTTCATCCATAACAATAATAAACAATAAAGGCGAAAGTGCACTTCCCTGTCGCAGCCCATTTTCCAGCTTGAACCATGCAGTACGTTCCCTCCCCACTTTCACACAACTCTCACTTCCCTCATACATTTTTCTGACTTTTCGTGTTATCTCTTCATCTATCCCTTTTGCGTTCAGCACATCCCAGAGCTTGTCACTATAGATACTGTCATACGCCTTCCCGTACTCATAGTGCCTTTCCTGCAGTTGCCTTACCGCAAATATGAGGTCCGTTGTTGATCTTCCCGGTCTGAAACCATACTGCTCCTCTTGCAGTCTACTTTCAATACTGCTTCTTATTCTCTTCTCCAGGATCTTTTCATAGATTTTTCCACAGTGGCATAGCAGGGTGATTCCTCTGTAGTTCTCACATCTCCTTTTATCCCCATTCTTGAAGATCGGGACTATAATTCCTTTCTTCCAATCCTCAGGAATTCTGTTCTCCTTCCACACCACCCTCAGCACTCTGTATACCCACTGGGTTCCTACTTCTCCTGCTGCTCGTATCATATCCACTGTTACTTCGTCCCAACCTGGTGCCTTGCCCCCTTTCATCCTCTTTATGGCTTCTTCCACTTCATTCCAAGTTAGATCATCAGTTTCCCCACTATTATAATCGTCTGCTGCCTTAGGCTCTCCATCGCTGTTAGTTACCAGCTTGGCGGCATTCAACAGATCTTCAAAGTACTCCTTCCAAATCTTTTTGAGCTCATGCATTTCCTCCACAACTCTTCCATTATTATCCATGATCCTCAGGCACTCGCTTCTGTCATTCCTCTTATTTCTTACCATGGTGTAAAGTACTTTTTTGTTCCCTTCACTGTCCTCTTCTAACATTCTTCTCCATTTTTCCATCCACTTCTTCTTCTCCGCCCTTACTATGGTCTGTGCCGCTTTCTTGCTTTCCTTATATTTTACCCTAGCTTCCTCTGATCGGGTCTGGAACCATTCTCTGAAGGCTTTGTTCTTTCGAAGTACTGCCTCTTTACATATGTTGTTCCACCATAGAGTTTCCTTACTTCTCCTCTTTGTGCTAGTTCTTCCGCACACAGTCTCAGCTGCCTCAACTAGAGCCCTCTTAAAATCTCCCCATTCTTCTTCCACTGTTCTCTGATCTTTAACGTTATATTGAACTTAATTTTCCCTAATTGCTTCACGAAAGAAGACGAACTAAATATTCCAGAATTCCAAACAAGAACAGCTGTTAGCATGAATGGCATAAAAGTACATATATTAGGTGTTGCGAAACAATTCAAATCACTTAAGAAAGGCAAGTCTTCCGGTCCAGATGGTATACGGATCAGGTTTCCCTCAGAGTATGCAGACACAATAGCGCATTCTTAATAATCATATACTACTGCTCACGTGATGAAAGGTCTCTTCCTAAAGACTTGAAAGTAGCACAGGTCACTCCAATATTCAAGAACGGAAATACTAGTAACCTATTGAGTTACAGTCCCATATCACTGACCTCAATTTTCAGTAGGATTTTGGAGCATATACTGCACTCGAACATTAAGAATCACCTTGAAGAAAATGACTTATTGATGCATAGTCAACATGGATTCAGAAAATATCGTTCTTTTGCAACACAGCTAGCTCTTTATTCCCATGAAGTAATGAGTGCTGTCGACATGGGATCTCAGATCGATTCCATATTCCTAGATTTCCAGAAGGCTTTTGATCTCGTTCCTCACACGCGACTATAGTCAAATTGCGTGCATATGGAATATCGTCTCAGTTGTGTGACTGGGTTCGTGATTTCCTCTCAGAGAGGTCACAGTACGTAGTGACACACAGTAAATCATTGAGTAGAACAGAAGTGATATGTGGCGTTCCACAAGGTAGTGTCATAGGCCTCTGTTGATCCTGATTTACATAATTGATCTAGGTGATAATCTGAGCAGCCCCCTAAGACTGTTTGCAGATGACGTTTAGTAAAATCATCAGACGATCTATTACAACTACAAAATGATCTTGAGAGAATTTCTGTATGGTGCGAAAAGTGGCAATTAGCACTAAACAAAGAAAAGTGCGAGGTCATCCACATGGGTACTAAAAGAAATCCGCACAAACCTAAGGGCTGTCAATTTAACAAAATACCTAGGAATTACAATTACGAGCAACTTAAATTGGAAAGACCACATTGGTAACATTGTGGGGAAGGCGAAACAAAGACTGCGCTTTGTTGGCAGCACACTTAGAAGATGTGACAAACCCACTAAAGAGAGAGCCTACAAACATTTGCCCATCCTCTGCTGGAATATTGCTGCGCGGTATGGGATCCTTACCAGTTAGGACTGGCGGAGGACATCGAAAAAGGGCACAGAGGGGCAGCTCGTTTCGTGTTATCGCGCAATAGGGGTGAGAGTGTCACTGATATGATACGCGGGTTGGAGTGGCAGTCACAGCAACAATGGCGGTTTTCTTTGCGGCGCGATCTATTTACGAAATTTCAATCACCACCTTTCTCTTCCAAATGCGTAAATACTTTGTTGACACCCACCTACGTAAGGGAGAAATGATCATCATAATAAAATAAGAGAAATCAGGGCTCGAATGAAAAGATTTATGTGTTCCTTTTTCCCACGCGCCTTTCGAGAGTGGAATGGTAGAGAAGTAGTATGAAAATGGTTAGATGAACCCTCTGCCAGGCACTTAAATGTGAACTGCAGAGTAACCATGAGGAAGCAGAAGTAGATGTAGATGTTGACACTGGAGAAACAATATAGCTAGCCGGACGGGATGGCCGAGCGGTTCTAGGCGCTACAGTCTGGAACCGCGAGACTGCTACGGTCGCAGGTTAGAATCCTGCCTCGGACATGGATGTGTGTGACGTCCTTAGGTTAGTTAGGTTTAAGTAGTTCTAAGTTCTAGGCGACTGATCACCTCAGAAGTTAAGTCCCATAGTGCTCAGAGCCATTAGAACCATTTGAAACAATCTAGCTAATTCGTATTTGAATCTGATAACTAGCTTTTTTATCTTCCTTTCAGGGCGTTCAAAAGCTTTTGAAGCGTAGTATACGTCCTATCCAGAGAGCAGGACGTAGCCACAGACGAGTAGTGAATCGGGCACCCATCTTGCTGATACCACGTACATCAGCGTATTGCACTTGGCGAGTGTACCTGTTCTAGAGCAGACAGTAGCTCGTCAGTAAGAAATTGTGCATACCTTTTACCCGACGAGGTAGACTCCAGTAAGAGTACAGTAATCTATCACGCTCTACTGGGTCTGACGTTCAACCTGCCTCAACCAGTGAGAATTATCAGCCGCTGAAAAATGTATACTTTTTGCATTGAACTTCCTATGGTCTGTAAAGGTAGCTTCTACGGTAAAGAGTATTCTTTGAAGAAAAGACCTATCGTCCCGCGGTCGCAGCAGAGCAGCGCGACAGAATTCCGCTGGTTAATCTTTTGGTGAAGTGTAGCAAGATATGGATGAAAACTGTCTCTGCGCAAAATACGAACAACTTTGCGGTGACACTCGCTCTGTTGATTATGAGAAACACCCGTCACAACACCTGTTTCATTCGCTGCCTAATTGCAGGGTTGTTTCTTACTCTCTGCATAATATTCAGATGCACTTCCAACAAAAATGATTTTCTGCATTCGCTGAATTTTCATTGTTGTTGTACACCGTCTGTCAGAACACCTCCGTATGTACGACTTAACTGTACTCTTCGTCTTCGTTCTGTATTCTCCGTAAAAAGCAGCAAATCTAACTGCTCTTCGTTTGTAAGAGACATCTATTTCTGAACTACACAGACGGAATTAAAACTTTATTTCCTCTGCCCCTTCGCATACCAGTACACCGCTGGGGTGAAGCACTCTATTTTGTGCTTATCGTTGACTTTTTTTTGCTAAGGGGATATAAAAATACTATATTCCTCATAAGAAATCCATCGGTGTCATGTACAAAGAAGACGCATCGAAAGGTTGGAAGCACTGCAAGTACTCCAAAACCTGTCTTCGGATTTTAAAGCGTAACACGCCGTTGAACTCGTATTCTGTACAACAACAGTACCACCAGTAAAAATTACTTTAGCGGGATTTGAAAAAGTGGAAGTGAGTAAATATGTTCGTAGGTCAACCCGTAAGAGTTCAGTGGGATTTAAGTCAGACGGCTGACTTGCCCAAATTATTTTCTTCGTTTCCTTTTCTACTGACACAACCTCAGCACAGTTTGCAGAACAAACCCACGACCAGTAAGTCTCTTCCCAAATGGAGCTGCATTCTTCATCAGTATCCTGCGATAACCTTTCTTCTTTAATGTTCCATTATTTCTTACTAGATCACCAAAATTACAACCTCGAAACAACCATACACCAAGTCTGACCCTCCACCACGCTTCACAGTTTGCGCCACACACTGACTCTTCATATGTTCTCCACGATCTAGAGAAACAAACATTTATCGATGGCTTCCAAATATTTCAGACTTAAATTTATCCGTGAATAACACCTTGAAAGATTACTACACAAGCCAGGTTTTATGTTACTGTGCCCACTGCAACTGTTTCAGCTTATTCTGTTACGTAATAAACGTTCTTTGGTAAGTACGCACTCCTTTAAACCGCGTTCACGAGCATGTTGCACTGGTGAGACAGAGATCGGAGCTTCTGGCATACTATTTACTTTCTCGCGAATTTCAGGTGCAGTAGGAATCCTTTGAGGTTTACTCTGAACACATATGAAGTGATCTTCCTGTATGATGTTACTCAGCCTCTTCAGGATCGCGAATCGCTTGCATTGGCATTAATTCGCTTGAACCGCTGCAACGTATACACACATATCAGTTCACTTGAACCGCTGCAGATTACGATACGCCAACTTTTATTGCTATTGTCTTACTAGAATAGCTTTCCTGATGCATAGCTACAATCATAGCGTCTCGTTATCAGGTATTATGATGTGAGCCTGCTCAGGTGTACAAATGCACTGGAAAGTGCACACGATGCACTTAAACTAAGACAAATTGATTGCTACACAGGCAGCTGAATGAATCAGACCTATTCGAATGAAACTGTCTTAGTTAAAGGCAGGACAATGTTGTTGTATATTTCCTTGTCTGTCTTGGTAATTTGCTTTTCTGCAGAATCCACGAGCAATTGGATTTTTGCGAATCCGTTTTGCACTAACGGCCACTCATCGCCATAAGTTATATCTGGCAACACATGTTGCCTATACGCTTTCTGTGTCAAACACATTTGAAGTTTAGTTCAGAAACCTACATTTGCCTCAGATTCTCTCGGAATTCCTTTCAAGGCCGCTATCCCAGCTCGTCTAATTCAGCTAAAACCACCCACCAATATCCGAAGGTTAGACCACAGCTTATGATACGGTCACAGCCTCGTGTCATTTTTTTAGCACATAGTACGGGCCGACCTATAAACGTATTTCGTTAGTAGGAGCTTATTCGACTGGAATTTTCATTGGATAGCTAATATTAACTAAGCTAAAATTGATTTCTCAAACCTCGCACTGCCTCGAGTCAAAATTCTCAGTGGATGCTGGTCAATCGACCGGCATTTAAGCGAGCGAACTGCTACGTCGTTTAAAAGAATTGTTTAAGACATTTTGGCAGTTTGAAACGAGTTAGACGGGCAGATCCTCCAACGCGCCATTTCATCCAAAATATGAAGAATAAAAAGTCAAGCGTATTTTTCTGATATCGACATCCCTCTAACAATGTACCTCTGACTCTTTGTCACAAACAGTAATGGAGGAAGGCTATTTTCAAAACTGAAAATGATAAATACAAGCCGTCCACTCTAGACTTTGTGAAATAGGTTCACATTACGGTTTCGATTTGAATTGGAA
This sequence comes from Schistocerca americana, assembly GCF_021461395.2. NCBI lineage: Eukaryota > Metazoa > Arthropoda > Insecta > Orthoptera > Acrididae > Schistocerca > Schistocerca americana. The sequence goes on along the minus strand of NC_060122.1, from coordinate 124,595,149 downwards.
GTGATATTCTGTGATAAAAACAGTATGAACATGTTATAAAAAGCTTCAATGTTACGAATTGTGGGCACAAACCAGCTCGCTAGTAAGACTGTTTAAACCATAGTTGGGCTCTAAGCACTATGGGACTTAACATCTGAGGTCATCAGTCCCCTAGAACTTAGAACTACTTAAACCTAACTACCCGAAGGGCATCACACACATCCATGCCCGAGGCATGATTCGAACCTGCGACCGTAGCAGCAGCGCCGTTCCGGACAGAAGCGCCTAAGAACTAAAACTTAGTTCTGTGGCAGTTTATTTGGGAAAGCATTCTGTTTGATTTAATTTCATTCATCAAATGCGATTTTCTTGAAAAGCCTATTACTGTATCTGTAATAATTTAATTAACAAAGTATTGCACCAATTACTTTTTCTCATTCACAGCGTAAAGCGTTTCAGAAAACAATTCCCAGTTTCAGGTGCTGTGGAGATTTGCATTGGTATTACGTCTTACGTCTGCCAGCGTGTGTCCTTCAGCTTCTCGTAGGTTACAGTAGTATTTTTTAGGTTTTTAACCTATTCTGTGCCCTTCATTACGCAGAAATTCACATACACGCAAACCATCACTTACACAATTATATCTGTGCGTAAAGAAAAAGTCGCATTAAAGAAAAAGCAAATTCTCTCTGCAAAACATGGTCACACAAAAGTTGATTTTGTAACTGATCGCTGAAGGGAAACACACAAAATTAAACTAAGTATTCGTAGTACTTAAATGGCGCTGAGCACTATGGGACTTCACTGCTGAGGTCATCAGTCCCCTAGAACTTATAACTATTTAAATCTAACCTAAGAACATCACACACATCCATGCCCGAGGCAGGATTCGAACCTGCAACAGTAACGGTAACACCGGCCGGCCGCGGTATCTATCCCCTGCATTGCTGTGACGTGACACATGTGTGCCATCTGCCTGTGCACCCGTCACAATACGCCTGTGGTACAGTAGAGAGGACATTCCCACACGCTAGAGGTACTTTCCCACCACTAAAGCCGGCCGCGGTGGTCTAGCGGTTCTGGCGCTGCAGTCCGGAACCGCGGGACTGCTACGGTCGCAGGTTCGAATCCTGCCTCGGGCATGGGTGTGTGTGATGTCCTTAGGTTAGTTAGGTTTAAGTAGTTCTAAGTTCTAGGGGACTTATGACCTAAGATGTTGAGTCCCATAGTGCTCAGAGCCATTTTTGAGCCACCACTAAAGACTCAACTGCGGTACTGGCCCTTCGTACATCACACTCCTCAGATTATTTAAAAAATTGTTAGGGTGCAATCGCAGTAGTTAATCTTCAACGTATCTTCGATTTTCGGTATCATCTCTGAGTCAGGTATCTGGAAACGAACTGTTCTACACAGTACGTTTGCCCACACAAGTTCTGAGACACCTCATTGTTTCTGCTAACGTTCGGAAACAACCGGTTTCAGTTCTACGAAAGCGTGTGTGTCTGTGTGTGTGACATTGTCCGGACATGTGCCGCGCCGGACATTTGCCACGGCGGACATATGCCACGATTTTACCTGCTCCGAAGGGTTGGGTCCCTTGTCTCCCCCTCCTCCTGCTCCTCCTCCTCATTCGCCGCCCGACCCGCAGTAAAGGTACTTACTGAGCCTTTCCGCTGGTTTTCTTAACGTAGGACCAGGATCTCTATGGATTTTTCGCCACATTTCTAGAGAGAGTTTCGTTGTAAACACTATTAAATGCATCTCCCATTGAAATCCGCACCAAATTTGGAGCCACAGTAAAACTTTGCCAACCTTGGAGATTTTGCGCTCGTCTAAATTATACGTGCCTTTTTCGGTGCTCCTACAGCAGCTTTCTGTCGTGTTTTGTGTACCATGGGGGATCAAAAAATGGTTCAAATGGCTCTGAGTACTATGGGACTCAACTTCTGAGGTCATCAGTCCCCTAGAACTTAGAACTACTTAAATCTAACTAACCTAGGGACATCACACACAACCATGCCAGAGGCAGGATTCGAACCTGCGAGCGCAGCCGTCTCGCGGCTCCAGACTGTAGCGCCTAGAACCGCTCGGCCACTCCGGCCGGCCATGGGGGATCAGTTCCGACTGATATTATTTGGTATGAATCTCTCGAGTGCTGTTGATACCATTTCTTTGAGCTTAAGCCACATAGTTTGGAAGGACTGAGGACTCTCTCTTAGAAAGACGTTATTACGGACACACAATACAACATTAATTTATTTCTCTCCAAGGAACGTGCATCATGGAATATGAAACATTAATTCAGGGATAATCAATATTTCCAGAGCGTCTGTAATTACAAATATCAACCCGCAACACCCTCCCCACCCTGGTCAACTTCTAGAGGAATGACCAGTTGAACGGGACGTGAGACTATGGATACTTCTGAAGTTCGTAAGGTTACAGTTCGTATTTTCCCATCTCTTCCTTCATGAACATCTTCTATCCGCACCTTCCTCCACATGTGTCGTGGACGAACATCCTCTTGTAGAAGAACGACATCACCCAGCTGGAGCCTTCCTGAACCTGGCCTTGGTTGATGAGTATGATGGAAGTTTTTGAGCAGGATCAGATATTCTTTCTTCCACCTGTTCCAGAAGTGTTCTACCATCTTCTTCCACTGTTGAAATTCCTTGGACAAGTCCTTTCTAACTGGTGATTCTCGACCAGTAGGTAGTGTTGTGAGTCGATCAACTACAAGGAAATGTGAGAGGCGTCAGTGGCTCAGATTCCTCTCCCCCTTGTGTATTTGGTCTAGAGTTTAGTGCTGCTTCTATGCTGACCAGGATTGTGTTGAGACCTTCTTCGTCCAACTGTGACTGTCCTAAAACTTTTCTCAGGCAGCGTTTGACAGATCCCACCATCTGTTTCCAGAATCCTCCCCATCAAGACGCGTGTGGGGCGATGAATTTTCAAGTGATGGCTTGTTGGGCGAGGTACTTGTGCGTCTTGCTTGCCATGAGAGCCTTCCAGAGCTCCATCAGCTCTGAGTGCGTGGCATGGAAGGTAGTAGCATTATCAGTGTAAATTGTGCTGGTCGCTCCTCGTCTTCCGACAAACCTTTGTAGGGCTTGAAGAAATCTGTCAGTTGATATATCTAAGCACAGTTCCAGGTGTATGGCTCCTGTTGGTGCGCATGTGAATAGAGCAATATACGCTTTCTTCGTAATATGTCCTTGTATGACATATAATTGACCAGCAAAGTCAATACCTGTTACTGTAAATGGTTTCAGTGGTGAGACTCGTTCAGCTGATAATGGAGCCTCAGTTTGTTGAACAACGTGAGCTTTCACCATCTTACAAGGTAGGAAACGGTGTAGAACATGTTTAAATGTCTGTCGAGCTCTAAGGATCCAGAATTCTGTTCTCAGTTCAGATAACACTATGTTTACTTCAAGGTGATGCAAACGAATGTGAGTCTGCTGGATCAGTAAACGTGTGAAATGATGATGTCCTTCAAGAAGAATCGGGTGGCGTTGATCTCTGGGTAATTCTGCAAACTGCAGCCGCCCACCGAGAGGAATAAGACCATTACCCAAGAATGGGGTGTAGCGAGCTATCTGAGAATTACGTGGTAGAGGCCTGTTGTTGTATAGTGCATGCAGTTCGAGCGCAAAATGTTGCTGTTGAACAACTTGAATCCAGTAAGTGCGTGCTTCCCCCAAATATAATGCTGTTAGTTCTCCAGATGTTGTGTTTTCTTTCAACAAGCGCCGTTCAAATCGAAGTACCCATCCTGTAACTCTTTACAGTTTGAAGTAGCTACTGTGCCGTGTAGCTGTTAAAATAGGAATCGTTGTTTGTACCATGAAGACTTGGTCTGTTAATTTCTTCTTTTCTGGCAAGGAGTGCTCTTCCGTCTGCAAAATTCGAGGCCACTGTGTTCTGTTCATTGTTAACCAAGCAGGTCCATGGAACCATATAGAAGCATGGTGAAGTTCATGTGCTGTGGTACCTCTCGAGGTTACATCAGCTGGATTTTCGTCACCAGGACAGTGCCTCCCCTGTGACGGATTCGTTAGTCGTTGTATTTCCGTAACACGGTTTGACACAGAGGTTTTCCGTCGATTAGGGTATTGTTGTATCCATCCTAAGGCTACAGTTGAGTCAGTCCACAATGTAGCACGACTTACATTATAGCTCGTGGCCTTACAGAAATAAGGAAATAGTCTTGATCCAAGAAGTGTCGCTAAACGTTCCAGCAGTGGAAGAGTTATTTTTTGATGGGAGCTAGTCGGTTGTTACTGCGAACTAAATGGACTGATACCATATTTGTTGTGGTGCACCGTACATAAAGGACTGCTCCGTAGGCCTTTTCTGATGCGTCGCAAAATACATGGATTTTTGGCTCAGTGTTTTCAGATACACCAAACCATCGGGGCATTTTTATGTGTGAACATGATGGCAATGTTGATACGCACATTCGCCAGCGTTTGCTAAGATCAATGGGTAAAAGCTCATCCCATTAAATTCCTCTTGACCAAATTTCTTGAAAAATTATTTTTGCAGTGAGGGACACAGGCGACAAGAAACCCAGTGGGTCATAGAATCTTCTCGCTTTGTGGCAGGGCGATTTATAGCATTGTCGGTAAACTTGTTGTGAACAACACTGAGCGTATCAGTCTGTGTGTTCCAGTGGACTCCCAGTACCTCCGTATCTGTAGTGTTTGACACCTTCTCATTGCCATATTGCAATCAGTTGGCTTGAATTTGTGGACCACTTTGCCATTGGTAGACTGATCTGTCCCATGAGTGACGTAAGCTCATAATATATTACGGCATTGTCATCTTTAGCACCCGCTACAAAATCGTCCATGTACATATTATCTTCAACAAATAAAGCAGCTTCCGGAAAATTCGTTTAGTGTATTACAGCAAGTTCTTTCAGCGGGGCTGCTAGAAGAAACGGACTGCAGGTAAGTCCGAAAGGTAGCCTGGTGAAGCGGCATGTAATCCTTTAGTCAGTTGTAATATAGTTTCCTTGTTGATCTACGATTACTCTGTACCAAAAAAAACCTCGTGAGATCTCTATCTTTCCTGTGAAGAACTAACTGTAGAAATGCTTGTTTGATATTGGCAATTAAGGCTACTTGATGTAGACGACATCTCAATAATATTGAAAGACTGTCAGGAAGTAAATTAGGACCTATTTCTAAAGAGTCATTCAATGAACGTGCATTCTGGTCGTGCGACGAACCATCAAATACATTCCTCCATTTGATGACACCTAACTTTTCTTTCTTTACTGCATGATGTGGCAGATAAAATGTGTCACGCAATTTCTGCCCAGAAGGGGTGACTTTCACATGTTTCTTCTTGATGTGTTCTATCATTTGCGCTTCGTAAATTTGTTTCAGTTTCTTGTCCTTCGTACATTTTATCTCCAGTGAAGCAAATCTCTTCTCTGCTTGCTGAAGATTATTAGATAACATAACGTTGGGTTTTCTGGGGAAAGACACCACCCATCTTTTGTCTTCGATGCAGTAGGATTTTGAGAAATCTTGCAATAGCGCCAATTCCTTCTGATTCAGAGTGGTTGTTTCATCTTCTGTGATTCCCATTGTTTCTAAATTCCAGAAACGTCGTAAAATATCGTCTGTTGTTGTCGCTGTCTGTAAACTGATGTAGTTTGCCGTCACAAGGTTAGCCGTGGTGCTTGATTTGCTTCCACTAAGAATCGAACCTAGAATGGAAGGTACCAGAACAACTAATGACGTTAGTCGAATCGGAGGGGAATTTTTAACGGTTTTCCAATAGTAATCTGCTCCGACAAGAATCTCGATGGGAAGATCTTCTGTAGCATCCCTTAGGTTCGCAAACTGAAGTCCCCGTATGCGTACAAGTTTTCTTAAATCGGAAGGCACAGTTGGGTGCGCGGAACATGAGTATGTGCTTTCAAAGGCAGTCATAGACGTCCTGGAATTAGTCTACACTGTAGTGTGAATTCTACGACTCTACGATGCGTTGCAGTTGCGAATGGCATTCCAAAGGCGTTGACAGATAGATCATGATGTTCTATAGTTCTTAAACCTAGCTCATCAATCAGGAACTAGGAAATGAAGCTTGACTGACTACCGCTACCCAGAACGCAACGAGTAAGTTTGCTTAATCCTGCGGGTCCACTGACCCAAACCCAAGCTGCCTGAAGATAAGTAAAACCTGCTGAACTTACGTCGATTCTCCCTACAGGTGTAGAAATAATTTGGTGAGAAGATGAAGAAGAGGCAGCAATGTCAGTAGAGATAGCTTTGTGATGACTTTTCTTGCACTTATAACACGAGACCTTGCCCTTCTTACTGCAGTTTCTAGCATTATTACCTCGGTTTAGACATATAAAACAGCGATTATCTTGCTTTAGTTTATCGATACGTTGTTGGCTCTCAGTTACTATGTTGCAGTCTTGGGCACAATGAGAGCGAGCTTCGCAAAATACGCAATATGGTTGTACCGGTACTTCTCGTTTAGGCTTACGCGGATTTTTCTCTTGCTTTGAATTTATGTGAAGCGCTGCTGCAGTGGGCGTGAAGCTAGGAGATGACTGATATTCTGTACGAATCTTTTGTGCAGTGAGAGCACCACGAACTTCTTCTTCTAAAAAGGTACGTAGTTTCAGTACATCTCCTTCCGCTACTTCGGTTCTTCTAGCATGAATGACCCATTTCTGGCACATTTCAGCGGGAAATGCACGCAGAATTTTCGGAGTGAGAATTTTACCGTGTGCCACGACGTCTTCTCCTAAGGTACGCAGTGCTTCAATACGATGGTTACAATCCAGGACTGTACTGTTCAGCGTTTCAGGTGTCGCTGACTGTACAGGCTTTGGCGCATCCAAATAATCGAGGTGCGCCTGTATAATGCGATTGCTATCTCCGTATCTATTCAATAAAATTTTCTTGGTTTCTTCATACGTGTTATCCGTTGTAAGTATTCCATCTACTAGCAACATCGGTTCGCCTGACAGATATCCTCGTAGAAAAACATGTTTGTTTACTGTAGAAAAGGATGGGTCTTTGGTCGATTCAAATTGTTCCCAGAAGCGGGACCACATTTCGACATCTCAACAAAATGACTCAAGCTTAATTGCTGGTAGCTTGACAGAGTGGAATACAGTTAGTTGTGTGAGCACTGGTGGTGACGTGATATTCATCTGCGACGCTGTGGCTGAAGCTTGTAATCAATTGCTTTTGTAGCCTTCCGTATAGCGCGTTTGACTTTGTCTATATATTCCTCACAGCTCAGCACGTCTGCATTGTATTCATCGTCAGAGAGAAAATTATGAATAGCGCCATCTAATGAAACGAGCTTCTCTAGAGTTTCTTGAAGACGTTCCCTGTAATGTTCAAAATCATCAAAAGGGCTTTCTGTGGTAAGAGCATCAACAGCCGCACAAAACCGCGTAGCATTAGTCCTCTCCCTAGTTCGCTTTCTTTAGAAGTTTGCTAACTGTATCTCTGATTCGTCCTGCATTATGTCTTATTAAAGACGGTTGTTGTAAGATTGTTTACCAGTGCGCTTGTGAATAGCTTAAACGTTTAACAAGCAGCGTATGCCAAACGTAAGTGAACGAAAACCTTTTAACAAAACTAGCTACTCTGAGTGCAAATTTCAGGCATGCAATACAAAGCCGCAGAAATTGTTTTGAAGCAACCAGTTCATGCGATCATATTATATTGGAATGGACTTAGCTTGTGATGCGGTCCGACGTCGTCTGTTGTTTCCTACAGCGTGAAGTAAGCCGTTAATTGTTGAAATCAAGCAAGAAATCGCAATTCCTCCCCGGGTTTCGGCACCAAAATATTACGGACACACAACACCGTGATTCCAATACAACATTAATTTATTTCTCTCCAAGGAATGTACATCATGGAATTTATAACATTAATTCAAGGATAATAAATATTTCCAAAGTGTCTATAATTACAAATATCAACCCGCAACAGACGTCAACCGAATTTTTAGTTGCTTTTATAAATATATGTATTTCGCGTTTAGTTTTGGTTAATTTCTTTGTTACGGAATTGAGTCCGTCGTGATGCTCAGGAATATTTGTGGCTGAGAGGTCAAGAGTGTTTTCACAACCACTTACAATTTGAATGGCCTCGTGAACTAATTGTTCAAAATAATTTTATAAAAAGTATTTGGAACAATTATGGAAGTTCTTTTCTATCTGCAGTAGGGTCTGAAAATGTATTTTTGTCAACGTACAGAAGGTAGACAGAAGTCACTGCCAACTATAATTGTATAACTAGGGTATCTATTTGCGATGAGACTCGAATTTTCTTTGAAATTTTCAACAATTGTTTCATGTGAGACCTGGGGTCGGTAAAAGGTGCAAGTTATTAATTTATTCTGGTTGTCGAATGTAACCTCTGTCCATACTAAGTCACAGGAACTACCTGCTTCAATGTCGCTTGTGAGCTGGAACACACATTACATTATTTTTCCTTAAGTTGTGCTTCTTGTTTGTGTTGTAGTGGAGATCATTACAATTACGGCTTTACCCTCCAAAACCTAGGATGCTTTCTCAGTGAACCTGTTAATACCAGAGCTAAACAATGTAGAACAACAACGTACGTTACAAGCATAGCATTCTGTATTACTTCATTTCCTTATTTCTAACATTTTAAAGTTGTGCGTCGACTTTAGATGACATGTCAATCATACACGTTCTTATCTCTCATTATGAACGCACTTTCAATCATTTTTTGAACATTGCCCCGCTACACTTTATTAACCAACGTTTCGCCGGAAGGGATATCGGATTTTAGAGAGTAAATTAATATGGAGTATGTCGTTCTTCTTTTCAAACATTCACATACCCATTTCTTCTTTCCTTATTGTCTTTTGGGCATGCAGCAGTAGTAATTAAAGTAGGCACAAATGCAGCGATCAAAAAGAAATGATTAGCGTACATTCGCATTCTCTTTACAGCATTCCTTTCTTGTTGCTCCCATGGCGATGGACTGTTTCTATCCCAATCAGTAAGCGTGAAAGGAAGCTACCGTACAGACAGAGGGATCTAACTAACTAATTACATACTTACATAATCGTCGGAATTGCTTTCGTTTCCCAAAAGATATAAATATTTCGATTTCGGAAAAGAAGCTCTGTATTTCACCAAGATGTCGAAGAAGAAGGTCTCTTACGTACTGGTTGTATCGAGTAAGATGTGGAGACGGCGGTTTGAAAGCGGACAGAAGAAGTATGTGGAAGAGCGTCCCTTACCTGAAGTATCGCTACCTGGCGAAGGGGCAAGTGTGGCAAATGTCCGGCATTCGTGTGTGACAGCGAGAGAGAACATATATCATAATCTGCAATAAAAGTAGTTGAAAAATTTTGGAGTCAAGGTGATGAGCGAAAAATTAGCTTCCTTCTTTCACTTTTGATAGGACAATATCATAGTCGAGGTTGAATATTCAACAACTGCAGTTCGTTCTGTTAGTATTTGTTTTTAGGTACCGGTTTTCAGCTTAACAGGCAATCATTAGGTGCAAAATAACTCCCATTGACTAGAAACACTATTGTGTTAGAAACCAAAGCTTTCACGATGGATCCTACAAGCACACGCAATCTTTGGACGCGATGCAGCCAGCAAATGTCAAATCGTGTGTCCATTAAAAGCACTATGTATAAAAAATTTGAGTAGCTGGTTGCTTGTCCACCTTCGCAGCCGCCTGGCTTGAAGCAGGTGCGTGCAACGTTAGCCCAAGGCCTACGTTCGGCAGGGTGCCAACCTCGACGATCGCTCCTGCAGCTACGCAGAAGAGCACCACCGACAAGCAGAAGGTTCCTAGAATGCCTGCCCCTGCAGCCGCATCAGCGGCGCCGCAGGAGAGCGGCTCCACGAGGGCGTCCGTCGTCCCCAAGGTAAAACTTCAAGTCCAATATTTTTAGTTTAGTTGTATCCGTCACGGCACTGTAACGTAATGAATTACGTATGCCTCTATTGTGTGTGAGGAGAAAGGTGACGGCGACGGCGAAGGCTGCGGGAGCAGCCAGCCCCAGGGCCGAAGGAAGGAAGGTAGCGCTCGTCGCCAATGCGTGAAAGCCCGGCATAGACATTCCCGCAGAAGCCGCCGAACGGGTGGCCCTGCTCGGGGCAGCAGAACTGCGCCATGTAGTAAACAGAGCACGCCAAACACAAGCGAGCTCCCGCTTGCCATCCCCGTTTTCAAGAAAGGACGTCGAGCAGATGTGCACAACTGTAAATCTATATCTCCAACGTCGATCAGTTGTAGAATTTTGGAACACGTATTATGTTCAAGTATAATTACTTTTCTGCAGATTAGAAATCTACTCTGTAGGAATCAGCACGGGTTTCGGAAAAGACGATCGTGTGAAACCCGGCTCACGCTATTCGTCCACGAGACTCAGACGGCCATAGACACGGGTTCCCACGTAGATGCCCTGTTTCTTGACTTCGCAAGGAGTATGATCCAGTTCCCCACAGTCGTTTAATGAACAAACAAAGAGCATATGGACTATCAGACCGGTTGTGAGACTGGATTGAAGAGTTCCCAGGTAATAGAACGCAGCATGCCGTTCTCAATGGAGAGAAGTCTTCCGAGTGATTTCAGGTGTGCCGCAGGGGAGTGTCGTAGGACCCCTGCTATTCACAATATATATAAATGACCTTGTGGATAACATCGGAAGTTCACAGAGGCTTTTTGCGGCTGATGCTGTAGTATATCGAGAGATTGTAACAATGGAAAATTGTACTGAAATGCAGGAAGATCTGCAACGAGTTGGCGCATGATGCTGCGAATGGCAATTGCATCTCAATGTAGACAAGTGTAGCGTGCTGCGAATGCATAGAAAGAAAGATCCTTTATCATTTAGCTACAATATAGCAGGTCAGCAACTGGAAGCACTTAATTCCATAAATTATCTGAGAGTAGGGATTAGGAGTGATTTGAAATGAAATGACCATTTAAAATTCATCGTCGATAAAGCAGATGCCAGACTGAAATTCATTGGGAGTATCCTAAGGAAATGCAATCCGAAAACAAAGGAAGTAGGTTACAGTACACTTGTTCGCCCACTGCTTGAATACTGCTCACCGGTGTGGGATCCGTACCAGATGGGGTTGATAGAAAAGATCCAACGGAGAGCAGCGCGCTTCGTTACAGGATTATTTAGTAATCGCCAAAGCGTTACGGGGATGATAGATAAACTCCAGTGGAAGATCTGCAGGAGAGACGCTCAGTAGCTCGGCACGGGCTTTTGTTGAAGTTTCGAGAACATACCTACACCAAGGAGTCAAGCAGTATATTGCTCCCTCCTGCGTATATCTCGCGAAGAGACTCTGAGGATAAAATCAGACAGATTAGAGCCCACACAGAGGCATACCGACAATGTTTCTTTCCACGAACAATACGAGACTGGAATAGCAGGAAGAACCGATAGAGGTACTGAAGGTACCCTCCGCCACACACCTTCAGGTGGCTTGCGGCGTACGGATAAAGATGTAGACGTAGATGCCAGCAACAGCCTCATCTTACGCCATGAGACCACCGACACTGAAAGTTTGCCTTAAAAATCGTTTTCGTGTGATTTTGTAGTACTGGTTTGGTTGGTGGTAACTTTGCTGTTGTTTAGAATTGGGTGACGACGCGCATTTCCAACTGCGGGACAAACCAAATACACTAAAGCGCCAAAGAAACTGATATAGGCATGTGTATTCAAATACAGAAACATGTAAACAGGCAGAATACGGCGCTGCGGTCGGCGACGGCTGTATAATGCAAGTGTCTGCCGCTGTTGTTAGATAGGTTACTGCAGCTACAATGACAGGTTATTAAGATGTAAGTGAGTTTGGACGTGGTGTTATAGTCGGTGCACGAGCGATGCGACACAGCATCTCCGAAGTAACGATGAAGTGGGAATTTTCCTGTACAAACATTTCCCGAGTGTGCCGTGAATATCGGGAATCCGGTAAAACTTCAAATCTCCAACATCGCTGTGGCCGAAAAAATATCCTGTAAGAACGGAACCAACAACGGCTCAAAGAGAATCGTTCAGCTTGACGGAACTGCAACCCTTCCGCAATTTGCTTCAGATTTCAATGCTGCGCCATCAACAAGCGCCAGCGTGCGAACTATTCAGCGAAACATCATCGATATGGGCTTTCGGAGCCGAAGAGCTTCATTATAATGTTGTGGGGCGTGTGCAGTTGGAGTGATATGGGACTCCTGATACGTCTGGATACGAATCTGACAGATGACATGTACGTAAGCATCCGGTCATCACCTGCATCCGTTCTACATCTACATCTACATCTACATTGATACTCCGCAAGCCACCCAACGGTGTGTGGCGGAGGGCACTTTATGTGCCACTGTCATTACCTCCCTTTCCTGTTCCAGTCGCGTATGGTTCGCGGGAAGAACGACTGTCTGAAAGCCTCCGTGCGCGCTCTAATCTCTCTAATTTTACATTCGTGATCTCCTCGGGAAGTATAAGTAGGGGGAAGCAATATATTCGCTACCTCATCCAGAAACGCACCCTCTCGAAACCTGCCGAGCAAGCTACACCGCGATGCAGAGCGCCTCTCTTGCAGAGTCTGCCACTTGAGTTTGCTAAACATCTCCGTAACGCTATCACGCTTACCAAACAACCCAGTGACGAAACGCGCCGCTCTTCTTTGGATCTTCTCTATCTCCTCCGTCAACCCGACCTGGTACGGATCCCACACTGATGAGCAATACTCAAGTATAGGTCGAACGAGTGTTTTGTAAGCCACCTCCTTTGTTGATGGACTACATTTTCTAAGCACTCTCCCAATGAATCTCAACCTGGTACCCGCCTTACCAACAATTAGTTTTATATGATCATTCCACTTCAAATCGTTCCGTACGCATACTCCCAGATATTTTACAGAAGTAACTGCTACCAGTGTTTGTTCCGCTATCATATAATCATACAACAAAGGATCCTTCTTTCTATGTATTCGCAATACATTACATTTGTCTATGTTAAGGGTCAATTGCCACTCCCTGCACCAAGTGCCTATCCGCTGCAGATCTTCCTGTATTTCGCTACAATTTTCTAATGCAGCAACTTCTCTGTATACTACAGCATCATCCGCGAAAAGCCGCATGGAACTTCCGACACTATCTACTAAGTCATTTATATATATTGTGAAAAGCAATGGTCCCATAACACTCCCCTGTGGCACGCCAGAGGTTACTTTAACGTCTGTAGACGTCTCTCCATTGATAACAACATGCTGTGTTCTGTTTGCTAAAAACTCTTCAATCCAGCCACACAGCTGGTCTGATATTCCGTAGGCTCTTACTTTGTTTATCAGGCGACAGTGCGGAACTGTATCGAACGCCTTCCGGAAGTCAAGAAAAATAGCATCTACCTGGGAGCCTGTATCTAATATTTTCTGGGTCTCATGAACAAATAAGGCGAGTTGGGTCTCACACGATCGCTGTTTCCGGAATCCATGTTGATTCCTACATAGTAGATTCTGGGTTTCCAGAAATGACATGATACGCGAGCAAAAAACATGTTCTAAAATTCTACAACAGATCGACGTAAGAGATATAGGTCTATAGTTTTGCGCATCTGATCGACGACCCTTCTTGAAGACTGGGACTATCTGTGCTCTTTTCCAATCATTTGGAACCCTCCGTTCCTCTAGAGACTTGCGGTACACGGCTGTTAGAAGGGGGGCAAGTTCTTTCGCGTACTCTGTGTAGAATCGAATTGGTATCCCGTCAGGTCCAGTGGACTTTCCTCTATTGAGTGATTCCAGTTGCTTTTCTATTCCTTGGACACTTATTTCGATGTCAGCCATTTTTTCGTTTGTGCGAGGATTTAGAGAAGGAACTGCAGTGCGGTCTTCCTCTGTGAAACAGCTTTGGAAAAAGGTGTTTAGTATTTCAGCTTTACGCGTGTCATCCTCTGTTTCAATGCCATCATCATCCCGTAGTGTCTGGATATGCTGTTTCGAGCCACTTACTGATTTAACGTAAGACCAGAACTTCCTAGGATTTTCTGTCAAGTCGGTACATAGAATTTTACTTTCGAATTCAATGAACGCTTCACGCATAGTCCTCCTTACGCTAACTTTGACATCGTTTAGCTTCTGTTTGCCTGAGAGGTTTTGGCTGCGTTTAAACTTGGAGTGGAGCTCTCTTTGCTTTCGCAGTAGTTTCCTAACTTTGTTGTTGTACCACGGTGGGTTTTTCCCGTCCCTCACAGTTTTACTCGGCACGTACCTGTCTAAAACGCATTTTACGATTGCCTTGAACTTTTTCCATAAACACTCAGCATTGTCAGTGTCGGAACAGAAATTTTCGTTTTGATCTGTTAGGTAGTCTGAAATCTGCCTTCTATTACTATTGCTAAACAGATAAACCTTCCTCCCTTTTTTTATATTCCTATTAACTTCCATATTCAGGGTTGCTGCAACGGCCTTATGATCACTGATTCCCTGTTCTGTACATACAGATTCGAAAAGTTCGGGTCTGTTTGTTATCAGTAGGTCCAATATGTTATCTCCACGAGTCGGTTCTCTGTTTAATTGCTCGAGGTAATTTTCGGATAGTGCACTCAGTATAATGTCACTCGATGCTCTGTCCCTACCACCCGTCCTAAACATCTGAGTGTCCCAGTCTATATCTGGTAAATTGAAATCTCCACCTAAGACTATAACATGCTGAGAAAATTTATGTGAAATGTATTCCAAATTTTCTCTCAGTTGTTCTGCCACTAATGCTGCTGAGTCGGGAGGTCGGTAAAAGGAGCCAATTATTAACCTAGTTCGGTTGTTTAGTGTAACCTCCACCCATAATAATTCACAGGAACTATCCACTTCTACTTCACTACAGGATAAACTACTACTAACAGCGATGAACACTCCACCACCGGTTGCATGCAATCTATCCTTTCTAAACACCGTCTGTACCTTTGTAAAAATTTCGGCAGAATTTATCTCTGGCTTAAGCCAGCTTTCTGTACCTATAACGATTTCAGCTTCGGTGCTTTCTATCAGCGCTTGAAGTTCCGGTACTTTACCAACGCAGCTTCGACAGTTGACAATTACAATACCGATTGCTGCTTGGTCCCCGCATGTCCTGACTTTGCCCCGCACCCGTTGAGGCTGTTGCCCTTTCTGTACTTGCCCAAGGCCATCTAACCTAAAAAACCGCCCAGCCCACGCCACACAACCCCTGCTACCCGTGTAGCCGCTTGTTGCGTGTAGTGGACTCCTGACCTATCCAGCGGAACCCGAAACCCCACCACCCTATGGCGCAAGTCGAGGAATCTGCAGCCCACACGGTCGCAGAACCGTCTCAGCCTCTGATTCAGACCCTCCACTCGGCTCTGTACCAAAGGTCCGCAGTCAGTCCTGTCGACGATGCTGCAGATGGTGAGCTCTGCTTTCATCCCGCTAGTGAGACTGGCAGTCTTCACCAAATCAGATAGCCGCCGGAAGCCAGAGAGGATTTCCTCCGATCCATAGCGACACACATCATTGGTGCCGACATGAGCGACCACCTGCAGATGGGTGCACCCTGTACCCTTCATGGCATCCGGAAGGACCCTTTCCACATCTGGAATGACTCCCCCCGGTATGCACACGGAGTGCACATTGGTTTTCTTCCCCTCTCTTGCTGCCATTTCCCTAAGGGGCCCCATTACGCGCCTGACGTTGGAGCTCCCAACTACCAGTAAGCCCACCCTCTGCGACTGCCCGGATCTTGCAGACTGAGGGGCAACCTCTGGAACAGGACAAGCAGCCATGTCAGGCCGAAGATCAGTATCAGCCTGAGACAGAGCCTGAAACCGGTTCGTCAGACAAACTGGAGAGGCTTTCCGTTCAGCCCTCCGGAATGTCTTTCGCCCCCTGCCACACCTTGAAACGACCTCCCACTCTACCACAGGTGAGGGATCAGCCTCAATGCGGGCAGTATCCCGGGCAACCACAGTCGTAGTCCGATCAGGGGATGCGTGGGACGAGCTGGCCGTCCCCGACAAACCCCCATCCCGACCCCCACAGTGATGCCCATTGGCAACAGCCTCAAGCTGTGTGACCGAAGCCAACACTGCCTGAAGCTGGGAGCGAAGGGATGCCAACTCAGCCTGCATCCGAACACAGCAGTTGCAGTCCCTATCCATGCTAAAAACTGTTTTGCTAAGAACGTCTGAACTAATCTACAGAGAGCGCAAACAAATCGACAAAATTTAAACGGTTATTAAAATACAAGATTGCCTAGTAAATGCAGTAATGCTGCTACTTGCGCACTGCTGACACTGCTCGGCGGCGGAAGGAGACTAAGCGAAATTACACTATTCAGGTACTAAAACACGATGCTACACTCTCAAATACTATAATACGCCCGAAATTTATGAATTAAACAATGCAAGTACCAAAAACACGCAAAGAAATTAACAATTAAACTATGTAACAAATGAGTGAGCTAGGAGTATACGACTTGCTGCTGCAGCTGCTTATCCAACGGCGGCAGGGAGCACACTGACTGCGACCAACCGACACTGGCCGTTCAAAACAAAACAGTAGACAAACGACTACGCGAATTTACACTATTCAGGTACTAAAACGCGATGCTACAACTCTCAAATACTATAATACGCTCGAAATTTATGAATTAAACAATGCAAGTACCAAAAACACGCAAAGAAATTAACAATTAAACTATGTAACAAATGAGTGAGCTAGGAGTATACGACTTGCTGCTGCAGCTGCTTATCCAACGGCGGCAGGGAGCACACTGACTGCGACCAACCGACACTGACCGTTCAAAACAAAACAGTAGACAAACGACTACGCGAATTTACACTATTCAGGTACTAAAACGCGATGCTACAACTCTCAAATACTATAATACGCTCGAAATTTATGAATTAAACAATGCAAGTACCAAAAACACGCAAAGAAATTAACAATTAAACTATGTAACAAATGAGTGAGCTAGGAGTATACGACTTGCTGCTGCAGCTGCTTATCCAACGGCGGCAGGGAGCACACTCATGTCCATTGTGCATTCCGACAAGCTCGGGAAATTCTAGCAGGACAATGTTACACCACACACGTCCAGAATTGCTGCTGAGTGGCTCCAGGAACACTCTTCTGAGTTTAAACACTTCCGCTGGTCGCCAAATTACCCACATGAGCAATATTGAGCATATGTGGGATGCCTTGCAACGTGCTGCTCCGGAGGGATCTCTGCCCCAGCGTACCCTTACGGATTTATAGACAGCAGTGCTGGATTAGTGGTGTCAATTCCCTCCAAGCAACTTCTGACAATAGTCGAGCCCCTGCCACGTCGTGTTGCGGCACGTCTGCGTGCTCGCGGGGGCCCTACACGATATTAGGCAGATGTTCCAGTTTCTTTGGCTCTTCAGTGTACATCTGCCTGCGAGAATACAGCATGAGTTTGTCACAGTTTCATAATGTTTCAACAAATGCGCAAACTAATTAAATTCCTGACTTTACTATAATCGCTTTAATTAAACAAAGTAGTCCCTATGCGTTAATGATCTGCCTAATAATGCTGTTCAGGAAATGGTCCCTGTCTGTTAATGATTTTCGTAGCAAATATTACCTTTATTCCGCTTCATACTCTTTTCACTTCAAATATCTAATCAAATCCTTCTCCTTTGTTTCACAATATTCAAACCCAAATCATTTTTACTTAAAGACAGTTGCTCGGAACTTTACGGCTACATAGCCACAAATTCTCTGCTCGGCAAGTGTCTCACTACTGCTCTAACGACAGGCTTCAACGCACCTAGCCGACAAGCAGCGATGACAAAATAAAGAAATCTTCCAGCGACACAAATACTCTGACCAAAAACTGCACGCTAATAATAGGCGATTCATTTGCCGCCTAGAGTCTGAGACATCCGAAGTAAGTACAAATATCAGAAATGCTAATAACAAGCTTCCAATTGACCTGTTTCAAAAAGGCGCAGCCGAAGGCTCACCCAGCAACGCACTGCTCTCACGGAAACGACCTTTAGCTCTGACACAATATCGAAGCATGATACCCATTGCTAACATAACCTACCCTAGCATGGCCTGTTCCAGGCAACAAGAAATCCGCTACTGTTCTTACAACCCCGCCTTGGCTCTTCCTCCCCTCCCCCTTCCCCTCTGACCATGAAACCGCTACCCTTCGTTCGCTTTTCGGCCACTTCCCATCTCCTCGATGTGGCCGTTTTAGTGGGTAAACCTACCCAGGAAAACTTATAACATCACGGTCCCACATGTATAGAGACTCCAGACCTGCCATGGATAGAAATGAGAATATTACATTAACAAGAAATTTAGGCTTGCAAAAAATATGTGGTTTGTCAACCATACCGTTTGGTATATATGTTGATAATATGAGACGTGGCTGATAAACAGAGTTTTCTACCCATAACTTTAACCAACGAATTTATCTAATGAAAACAGGCTTTGTTCTTACAACCCTGCCTTGTCTCTTCCTCCCCCCCCCCTTTCCCCTCCACCCATGATAACTACTTCTGATACCTGACAGGGAGGACGCCATTCAGAATGCCGTTGCCGAGGTCTGTAACTTTACAGTCACGACACAAGAAATAAAAGACGTGTCTTTTAAGGATCAAGACTCGGTCAAAAGCAAAATCGTGAAAAACGCCCGTAAAACACAAGAGTGTGAATGAATTCAGCCATCTTCTTCACAAGCTTGAAAGGAGTAACAGAAAACTTAAATATTACGTCGTTTTAATGGAACCTCATACAGAATACCGGATGTAAAGGTGAGGAAAGAAGCACTAAGGAAGTTCTACGTACAATACAATGGAAATACCATCTACACTTCATGGCAGTGGACCTGGATAACAACAGCTGAAAATGAACGAAGTAATCGTGGAAATCGGGTTTTCAAGAAGAGAAACTGACTATACACTTTCTCCTTTGCTTAGGAGTACAGCAGTTAAAATGGAACACGGTTGTGAAAGCATAAACGAACAGATCAAGGAGTATAGAAGTATATGGAGGAATCATGCTACGAAAATAAATCAAATTAGGATGCCTGAAATAGTAATGAACTGCAGACCACTAAAGAAAAATCAATAGGTATAACAAAAAGCCGTGGACATAGAAACTAACCAGATACAATGTAGTCACTGAGCAACAATACGTAACAGCCAATTATCTAACACTTGAAAGAAAAAGAAGAAAAATTTCCCCACCAATATCCTGGCCAAAGACTCTATTTGGTGGTAATATGTTTATCTTATACTTTTGTTTCTTGCATACTAGTGCCTCTTTTCAAACACAGTCAGCTAACAGCTGACGACGGCCTAATAATGTGAAAGCTGTATTGTAGTAAATTAACATTACTGGGAAACAAAGCAACCTGATTGACAGATAAAAATGAGAGTATTTTGGGACCAGTTCACAGTTGCTATTATACAAAAGAAATGTGTGGTTTCGACCCATCTGTGCAACTACATCATTAATATTCAGTTGAGTTTCCGATGTCGTGATTCGTCACTTTTGGAACTGAAAATGAAGATCAGTGCTTATGCCATATCTGTTTTGCTTTCTTTTTACGAGACCGTAAATATTTGATGCACTTACACTGAGAGTTTTGTTGACAAGTTATTGCAGAATATATCACTATTATCTCTGTGGTAGTGGCAGAGAGAATACAACTAGTGATATATATTAGGACAGAGCTAGCTTCATTGTTAGTGTAGGAACTGCAGAAAATATATCCAGTGATAACAGAAGAGGTCAGCTGAAGAAAGTGCTAACCGCAATTTAGTTAGTATTAGCCAAGATAACATTATCTGTTGTATATTCAGACTACCATTTTCCCTGCTGCTTCACTCACTAATGTGATCGACACATTGTTACGTGGCACGCTAGTCGTGAACGATACAGCAGAGAGGGCTGTGACAAGACGTCAGCATGTTGCACGCTGATTGACCACTCTCCAGGACGACAACGCGACAGCAGCGGCCTCTATGCGAAGATGAAATAAGGGCCGTGGCCGACTGGTCAGGGCCCCAGTTCTACAACTGCTTCAAGACTAGTCATTTCGCTTGTAGTGTGTAGCATTATCCGTACCGGAAAAAATTATTATTTTGTCTGACGTCCTTTTGCTTGCGGCACATCTGTGTAACACGAAGTTGAGTATTGCATTTTTTTCAATTTGTAATAAAACTCATTAATACGAGTTGTTTGGATGTTGTCTAGCGATTCAATAAAGCAGGTTTCCTAGACACCCCATATTGGACGACTAAGCTGGATTTAACACACACATGTTGCACACCTCTTCTTCCACTATCTCTGTCTATGCCCCAACTCTCCGTCCATCTCCTCCTATGCAGCCTCTCCCAACCCATCTATTCCTGTCCTCCTCTCCCTACACCTCTGTCTTACCACATCACTCTACTAATCATCTCCTGTGCACGCCTGCCTATGAATCTCCTCATGCCCACATTTCACTATCCATCACCATTTCTTCTCTCGTGTTACCCATCTCCTCTCTTCTGTACTTCTTCCTTCCCCTTTTCCTGTTGTTCTCCTTCCACTCCCTATACTTCTCTTCTTCATCCTCTCTCTGTCCCACATCCTGCGACGCACACTCTGTGCCAACTCTCTTTCTCCACTACCTCCATCTTTCTTGGCCTCCCCCTCCCCCTCTCACAATTCGTTCCCACATGCTCCCTAACTTTGTGTATCCCTTCTACAATGTATGTCACACTGTGTCCCTGTACAAAAGGTCAGTGCAGCAGGCTGATACTATTCCCACAACATGCCTGTCATGTAAGGCAACCTAGTTGTCAGGGCCTTTAAAATCTGTTTCTTACATCTGACATGTAGGCTGACCTGCGAAGCATGTCAATAAGGCAGGCCTGTACAACTCCCACATACCTGTCATGCAGGACAGGACAGGCCAATGAAGCCTATGTATCAGGTTCAGGAAAACCATTCCTTGCTTCTGACATTTAAACAGTCCAGCAAATCAGACCGATAAGGCAGGCGAATGTGCTTCTTTTGCAGTGCAGTCCATATTGTAGAGGTTCAGTAAAACAGGTCTTTGCCCATATATCCACTCCTAATTGTTGCTAGGAGGCTATAAACTCCACAGTGCTGATACTTGCGATGTGTGCTGTTTCTGTGCCGAATTTGATTGAAATCAGTTCTGGGACGGTATCTCAGACGTTCAGCTGTACTACTAGAATTAAATGTATTCTACATAATCTCTTTTTTGTACTATTGACTTTATCTTCTAGACTTGGAGTTTAGTCAATCGTGTAGCACAGAATAACCTAAAATACGCCATTGTGGATTAATTCTTTCATTCACTGACTGCTTTATTTGTTTGCGAATGACAACAAAATTACATGAAGTAAAAGCTCAATTCAACTGTACAAGGTACAGTGTTAAAAATGTAACTAAATGGAAAATACACCTTCTTACCATTCCAGGTTGACAATTGAACCTGTGAATTATTAACAACCTAGCCTAACCTCAATATCCATTAACGCGTTTGTCACCGACCAGAAGCAGGTACGACCTAGTTGTCAGTACAAGTGCAGCCACTGACGTGGAAGCAGATCTGTCGGCCAACCGAAGCGCGACGCTTGGGCGCTGGGTGGTTGATGGCGTCATGCCGCGGGCCGATAACCGTTTGTTGCGCCGACCGCCGCGTAAATTACTCCGGTGGAGCGCTGGCGGCGACGACGAAAAACCACATTCGGGCGAGTTTTAAAACGTCCCACTCTTTTTTCTCCTTTTTTTGTGATTTAGCCTCCCACCCCGTCCCCAGTAATGGTCTGCGGCCAGAAACAAAATGACGCAGGGAAAAGTATTCATTGAATGAAAGCGAATGTAATTTCAATCAGCAGCCGAAGAAGGAGGAGGCCTTTGCCGTTACAGAATGTCAATACGTGCTTTGATTAGACCCGAACTAAAGAGCAGTCCCGTTTCATACGATTGTTTTAGTGAAACTGTCAGAACATGTGGATTGGTTTTAGGAAACTGGTTTCCGTGCATCAAACAGACAGTAATGTGAACCACACAAGAACGATTCGACAGAATGAGTGTACCCGCTTCCTTACGATAGCCTCAGGCTATGCACGTCAACAGTTCTATACATAGGGGAACACCATCGGTGAAAGTACAGACTTTTGAAGATGAAAGTCCCTCTTTCACTTTTTCTTCGCCATCGGTTCAGTCAACAGTTACAAACACAGTGTTTTGTTTGTATGAACGATCTCTGCGAGTGTACCCGCTTCCTTACGATAGCCTCAGGCTATGCACGTCAACAGTTCTATACATAGGGGAACACCATCGGTGAAAGTACAGACTTTTGAAGATGAAAGTCCCTCTTTCACTTTTTCTTCGCCATCGGTTCAGTCAACAGTTACAAACACAGTGTTTTGTTTGTATGAACGATCTCTGCAAACTGGCTGTGGCCGGAACAGGCAGCAGAGGCTGAATGTCGCAAGAGGTTTGCACAACTCTCACAGACGAGGTGCGAACAACAAGCAATGCAAACTTTTGTGTGAAAATAATTTTATTTATTTGTGTATGTCAGTGTTACTTCATTTAAAATAGTGCCCATTATATATTATACCACTGTACGTTTTCCGATCACCGAAACACTTTTAAAAAACGATCTCTGTGACTGATTTTAGCTCTTTAATCGCACGAGTGCTTGAAAAACGACGCACCCTTACGCTTGTCGTAATTTTTTAGAACATGAGAAAGTGACGTGGGGCAAATTTCTGGCAAATATGAATAATAGGGCAACATTATATTTTTACTGTTGGCTGCAATTTCCCGACAAAGTAGCGAAGTGCGTGCAGGTGCATTATCGTGTTGTAAAAGCCAAAAGCTATGTAGCCGCAGATACGAGAGTGTTATTTCGAATTTTTCCACGCATACTATGTCTACAGTGCAATTATTAATTTTTATAGATCGTTCGATCATGTGCCAAGAACTCACGGTGCGCTGTGCTATTGAAGTCGGGGAACAGAGTGAGCATACCCTTCAGACCTCATCCGCACTTTTCAGATTTTCTCTCTTGCCGATCCGGAATACATCCTCAGCGACAGTTCAGTCTTGGTTTAGATGTAACGTACGTAAAGCCATGCATCATTACATGTTATGATACGTTGCAATAGTTTTACGCCGTTGATGTTTCCATCTAGCGGCTGGTGAGCAGCTTGCAATAGCCGCTATTTTTGTTCTAAGTTCAATAATTTTGGAACAAATTTTACTGTCACACATTTGATGCCCAAAACATCTCAAAAAAACATTTCATGGCATGTGCCAACTGGTATGTTAAAATAATCAGCAACATCTCTCGTTCTGCGAAAAGTGTGAGGTCATCCGTAAGAGTGCTAAAAGGAATTCGTTAGACTTCGGTTACACGACAAATCAGTCCCATCTAAAGGCAGTAAATTCAACTAATTACTTATGAATTACAATTACGAACAACTTAAATTTTAAGAACACATAGAAAACGTTGTGGGGAGGGCTAACCAAAGACTGCGTTTAATTGGCAGGACGCTTAGAAAATGTAACAGATGTACTAAGGAGACTGCCTACACTATGCTTGTCAGTCCTCTTTTCGAACACTGCAACGCGATGTGGAATCATTACCAGATAGGACAGACGGAGTACATCGAAAAAGTTCAAAGAAAAGAAGCACGTTTTGTATTATCGCGAAATAGGGGAGAGAGTGCCACTGAAATGACACAGGATTTGGGTTGCAATTTATTAAAAAAAAAAGGAGTTTCTCTTTGCGACGGAATCTTCTCACGAAATTCCAATCACCAACTTTCTTCTCCGAATGCGAGAATATTTTGTTGACACCGACCTACATACGGAGAAACGATCACCAAGACAAAATAAGCGAAATCAGAGCTCGTAGGAGACATATAGGTGTTCATTCTTTCCGCGCGCTATACGAGATTGGAATAACAGAGAATTGTGAAGGTGGTTCGATGAACCCTCTGCCAGGCACTCAAATATGATTTTCAGAGTATCTATGTATATGTAGAAATGTTTGTACCAGTAGTATCCATTAGTTTACTCATAGGAGATAGACCAACAGCAACACTGAACATTTCTAAAACTTCGCTTCACTT
The DNA here is from genome assembly GCF_021461395.2 of Schistocerca americana. Taxonomy (NCBI): domain Eukaryota; kingdom Metazoa; phylum Arthropoda; class Insecta; order Orthoptera; family Acrididae; genus Schistocerca; species Schistocerca americana. The sequence goes on along the minus strand of NC_060122.1, from coordinate 124,571,020 downwards.
TGGTTCGCTCTTGTGGTGTGCGTACTGTAAGAAATGGCTCTGAGCACTATGGGACTCAACTTCTGAGGTCAGTAGTCCCCTAGAACTTAGAACTAGTTAAACCTAACTAACCTAAGGATATCACACACATCCATGCCAGAGGCAGGATTTGAACCTGCGACCGTAGCGGTCACGCGGTTCCAGACTGCAGCGCCTTGAACCTCACGGCCACTTCGGCCGGAGTACTGTAAGACCTTCGGTACACACACCATCAGATTATTTGACTTGTCGCTCTAACGAAGTAGGCGAGTGTCAGCAATATGTCTCGTGGTCTTATCCTGGCGTGTTTATCTTCTGCTGTTAGGTCAGACGATAGAAATGCCACTTGCACGCTTAGAGTAGCAGATTGACGGTGACCAACTTTAAACAGAACTTGGTTAATTTTCACACACATTTATTAAAATAATAAAAAGCATAGAATTACTTAACTTGATTCTGGATGCTATTTACAACTGACAATCTGAAGTTCCTGTGGTCTTGGTACGTAAATCTTATTCTCACATATCTCCGATGCTTGACAAAGTGTCTATCAATTTATCTTCATGGCTATGTACAGGAATGTGGTAATCTCATTAGGCGCAGACTGAAACTTAACCACAGACTGTTGCAGACAAATGCAGACTGACTGATCGGGGGTCTGTACACTCGTTTTAATGTCTCGCGCACTCATGTATCACTGCGCAAGTGTGATGCGCAAGGAGAAAAGGTTCTACGTTAGAAGCAATCTCATTGGCTGCGTTACATATTAATACGCTGATCGGCGGAAGCAGAATTTGGTCCGTCTCTAAGGCAGCGCCATCTTGTAGTGCGGAGACAGACGAGCGCTGCTCCTGCGCTGTTGTGCTTAGCGGGGCGCGCTCTAGTGGGAAAGTTGTGTACGCGCTGACTACGCGGAACTATGTACACAACAGTTCTTATAGCAAAATACTATACAAATACTCTGATGCATTTTCAAACACAGGTAGCGAATGACCAAGGCTTCGCACTGGTAGCATTAAGTGTCTGTTCCCAGACAACTTGTCTGTTGTGGAAGTAGTTGCCAGGATTAGCGTTCGCATATACTCAGAAAAACGCGTCTGTGGCCTTAAATGTAGTAACACGCAGAGATACACTGAGTTGCCAAAAAATTATGACCACCTGCTTAATAGCTTGTTGGTATTTCTTGGAACCGAAATACATCACTGATTCTGCGTAACAGGGATTCAACAGTTTGTTGATGGGTTTGTGGAGGTATGTGGCATTATATGTCTACGCATAGGTCATGTAATACGCATAAACAAAGGGCCGCTGATTTGCGTACGCTAGCGACCTAGATGGATACCACAGAACTTACATCAGGCGAATCTCGTCTCCGAGACTTCAACGTGAGTTCACTGCAATGTTCCTCAAACCACAGTAGCACAATAATGGCTCCAAGACAAGGGCAGTTTTACTGCTGAATGATGACATCACCGTCGGCGAAGGCACTAAGCATGAAGTTATGCAGGTGGGTCGCAGCTGTCAGGTTTGTGTCTTCGATTACTACCACAGGTCCCATGCAAGCCCAGGAGAATGACTCCGATAGCCTAACAATGCTCCTACTAGCCTGTGGCCTGACGCGCTGCTCGTTTGGAGCCACCGTTCACCTAGAAGACGGCGTTTATGGAAACGACCGTCGACCTAGTATAGCAAAACTCTGATTCACCCGAAGAGCCTATACGTTTCTATCGATCGGCGGTCGATTCCCGATGGTTCCGTGTCCACTCCAATCGTAATTGACGACGTCGTCGGGTCAATGTGTGAACGCCTAGGAATAATCTGCTGCAGAGCTCCATGTTTAGCAATGTACGGTGGACAGTGTTCTCACAAACACTTGTGCTCTTTCGGCAGAGATGTGAGAGATCACCGTCTATCCTATTTTACAGAGCAGACAAGCCTCCGAACACCACATTCTATGGAGAGTCATGGACGTCCCACTATTTACGCCTAGTGATAGCTTCATTGTCCTTCTACAGCATTCGGTAGATACTCACGTGAATAGCACGTGAACATTCGCCATTTTCGAGGTACCGGTTTACAAGCTCTGCGTAATAATAACATGCCCTTTGTAAAAGTTGCTTATCTCAACGTATTTCGCCATTTGCAATCCTTTACTTCTCTGTGGTTATCTCCTGTCCGTGTCCGTTCCGCTTACACGTTTCTTTTAACGTGTCGGGTGCCCGAAACGCTAACAGACGGCATCCAACGTCGCGGTGGTCACTAGTGATAATGTTTTGGCTTGAAACTTCCCTGCGGATTAAAAAGTGTGAGCCGGACTGAGACTCGAACTCGGGACTTTTGCCTTTCGCGGACAAGTGCTCCAGCGACAGAACTAACTAAGCACGACCCATCTTTAATTCCGCCAGAGCAGCTCTCCTGCGAAACTTTCAAGACTAGCCCTCCTGCAAGAAAGGATATTGCGGGGACAAGGCTTAGCCACAGCTTGCGGCGTGTTTCCAGAATGAAAAGGCAAAGGTCACAAGTTCGAGTTTCGGTCCGACACACAGCTTCAGTCCGAAATATTTTTATCTCATAATAAAATGAACATGGAGACTGAAACCCTTGTCAATGTATACTCCTCGCGGTGCGTCCTGGTTTACACGAAACGTTGCAGAGTTTTGTGACCATTTCCGAAATCCATAAAAATACAAAATTCTTCAGTTGTAATGAATTTGGGAGGTAATCATGATGGGATTTGAAAAATTCCTCGAAACGAAAGACTGACTTCTGTGCATGTTTTCATAAATTTAAATGTTTAACAAAGTATTGAAAATTCGAATACAAAAAAGCTCTCGCTGTGCCCCCTAAATTTAACTTTCTTTCCTTTTAAAAAATCCAATGAATTTCTTAATCTCTGTCGATAAACGCGTTTAAAGTTTGGAGTAACAAAATAGACGTGGTTTCAAAACTTACCGTTAAACTGCGACCCCATGACCACAGATGCATCCTTCTTTTTTCTCAAACATGCTTTGGCTCTTCATCTGCTGTATTTTTTCAGTAATAGCTCCTGTAACAAACTGACCCAGTTCTTGCTCCGCAGGGGCCCCGCTTTTTGTGTCAGATAATTCTGTGAACATTTGCTGTTTGTCCCTATGACGATTCCCAACACAAGGTTTTCAGAGTAGATGAATAACCTTCCCCGAAGATGTGAAGATGTTACGGTGCCCTTTTGGAAATACACGCTTTGAAGATCCCGTCGTCATTCTGAGTTTTTGCACCGGTGCATCTTTTAAGCAAATCGTCATTGGACAGAAATCATACCGCGCACTGTTCCATGCAACACGCTGTAACTTTTAAAATACTTTCATAATTTAAAAAATCATTTCGCAGGCGTAAGCCATATACTTCAGGGACCTCGATCAGAAACTCACGTTAAAGGGTGTGGAAGATTTTCCGGATCATATTACTTTTGACCATCCTGTACAACACTAGAAATTACAGAATTCCCGTTGCTTGTTGAGCAAACATCGTACAAGGAAACTTGTGTCGCACCGTATCCGCCGACCAGTGCTGCCAGCCGGATGTGGTGGGAGTGTGTTGTGCCCAAAGAATGAATCCTCTGGCCGGCCGGTGTGGTCGAGCGGTTCTAGGCGCTACAGTCTGAAACCGCGCGACCTCTACGGTCGCAGGTTCGAATCCTGCCTCGGGCATGGATGTGTGTGATGTCCTTAGGTTAGTTAGGTTTAAGTAGTTCTCAGTTCTAGGGAACTGATGACTTCAGAAGTTAAGTACCATAGTGCTCAGAGCCATTTTTCTTTGAGTCCTCTGACTTGCATAATCAATGGAGATTTTCGGGTATTTTGCGGACGTATGAATTAGTTAGATTCATGACTTCTTATTTAGAGGTGCAGAAAGTCAGTGGTAGCTCTGTAGGTACACGTTCGACTGACAAATACCTTACTTTTACCTTACTTTTATCATTATGTGTGCGTCATTTCGTTTTCCGTACACACTGAAAGATCACCCTACACATATCCACTATGTACTTGGATGGATTGTGTCTTTCGGACTCTGAGATTTAGTCGTCTGTCGAAGTGGATGGGCTAAATGAAACGGCATTTATAAATATTACATTCGCCTTGAAATAGTCAAGCAAATTCACATCAACTGCATCTGGTGCTTATCTTGAGGAGCATGAAATATATTCCCGGCCAGTTATATGAGGGCCGACTCTGTGTAGGCGCTCTCGTGCGACAGGTGAGTCAGAGTGTTCATGTTGAAATTAAACTTCTGTTTCACCTGATAAACAAACGATACTTGAAAATGAATTTTTAATATATCTCGACGATGAACTAGCGCGATACTCTTGGTTGGATCACAAACGTGGCGTTATTCATCGGTCCTTCAAATGGCGCTCTTTCCTCCAAAAGTCTGGGTTCCGAGTCAACGAAATTTTTGTACTTCGTTCGTGGCTATGATTAATGCTCAAAGCCTCAGGACCTCGATTCTGTTCTTTACGATAATGCTAAAATAGCATAGTCAACAAATACCAAAAGAGATCGAATAGGTAACAAATTACATATAGTCGCACATTTTTGTACAGTGGTAGGAAAGAATGCCACGAGCAACAGACTAAAAATCCTAGCCCGTTGGGTGAGCAGGGAAGGCGGTGTTTAACGGTCACTAGTTTTAGATTTTCTTGAATAATTCGAAAATCTCGACTTCCAGCGAAATTGTTTCCCATAATGAAGTTAAACATAATCGGATTTACTACAAAATTATTTCTGTTTATTTTATCTCTATGACTAATAGTTTCAATATTGCAGGGAATGGAAAAAAACAGTGATCGTCAAAACCAGTGTTATAATAGTATAAAATTAATTGATATATTAATTAGGTTAAGAAGAAACATTAAAGCTGTGTACCACAGGTAAGTATATTAGAACCGCATTGAGATACAAATTGTGTTCTGGATGTCTGACGAGCTGGAGGGATGCAGGTGGGGTAGGGGTGGAGGCTATTAACTTGAGACAGGGTACGCTGCTCGATTTTCGTCACGCACTTCCGTTCTACATACACTACTGGCCATTGTTACACCCAGAAGCAATGCAGATGATAAACGGGTATTCATTGGACAAATATATTGTACTAAAACTGACATGTGGTTACATTTTCACGCAATTTTGGTGGATAGGTCCTGAGAAATCAGTACCCAGAACAACCACCTCTGGCCGTAATAACGGCCTTGATACGCCTGGGAATTGAGTCAAACAGAGCTTGGATGCCATGTACACGTACAGCTCTGCACATGCAGCTTCAACACGATACCACAGTTCATCAAGAGTAGTGACTGGCGTATTGTGACGAGCCAGTTGCTATGCCACCATTGACCAGACGTTTTTAGTTGGTGAGAGAATGTGCTGGCCACGGCAGCAATGGAACATTTTCTGTATCCAGAAAGGCCCGTGCAGGACCTGCAACATGCGGTCGTGCATTATCCTGCTGAAATGTAGGGTTTCGCAGGGATCGAATCAAGGGTAGAGCCGTGCGTCGTAACACATCTGAAATGTAACGTCCGCTGGTTAAACTGCCGTCAATGCGGTGACCAACACGTGTAACCAATGGCACCCCATACCATCACGCCGGGTGATACGCCAGTATGGTGGTGACGAATACACGCTTCCAATGTGCGTTCACAGCGATGTCGGCAAACACGGATGTGACCATCATGATGCTGTAAACAGAACCTGGATTCATGCGAAAAATGACGTTTTGCCATTCGTGCATCCAGGTTCGTCGTTGAGTAGACTATCGCAGGCACTCCTGTCTGTGATGCAGCGTCAAGGGTAACCGCAGCCATGGGCTCCGAGCTGATAGTCCATGCTGCTGCAAACTTCGTCGAACTGTTCGTGCAGATGGTTGTTGTCTTGCGAACGTCCCCATCTGTTAACTCAGGGATCGAAACGTCGCTGCACAATCCGTTACAGCCATGCGGGTAAGATACCTGTCATCTCGACTGCTAGTGATACGACGCCGTTGGGATCCAGCACGGCGTTCCGTATTACCCTCCTGAACCCACCGATTCCATATTCTGCTAACAGTCATTGGATCTCGACCAACGCGAGCAGAAATGTTGCGATACGATAAACCACAATCGCGATAAGCTACAATCCGGCCTTTATCAAAATCGGAAACGAGATCGTACGCATTTCTCCACCTTACACGAGGCATCACAACAACGTTTCACCAGGCAACGCTGGTCAACTGCTGTTTGTGTATGAGAAATGGATTGGAAACTTTCCTCATGTCAGCACGTTGTAGGGGTCGCACCGTCGCCAACCTTGTGTAAATGCTCTGAAAAACTAATCGTTTGCATATCACAGTATCTTTTTCTGACGGTTAAATTTCACGTCTGTAGCTCGTCATCTTTGTGGTGTTGAAATTTTAATGGCCAGTAGTGTAGGTCAAACTGAAGAGCAAGCGGGCGAATTCCCACTGTCTGTATACCAGAACGCCACAAGAGACAACCGCACAATGTTTCACAAAGCTCACTTAATGAATTGCTGGCCATGCAATGCACAGATGTGCCCGTAGGATGTTGCGTTAATACTACAGGGAATAATGATATGATTTGCTAATAATACTTACGCAAGAAATGCATATGGGCAGATTCTACGTACATCTCTGTCACTCTGCTGAGACGGAACATTATCGGTCATTCTTTATGGCACTCGTAACGTTCCTGTGGGAATGACGATTTCCCCACAACGACCGCAGCTCGGTTTTCAGTTTACCAACATGTTGTCCATCTCCAGCATTTCCTATCCAGTTCTCTTACGTGAGTAGACAAAATAACTTCTCTGACATTGTGCTTATATCACGGTTTCAGAATGTAAGTTAATCCGGGTGCGGTTAAGCATCAAACGCCTGGAAAGAAAGCTATTCACTTGTTGTTATAGACCGCCTGGGTCAAGAGCTGTAGTGGCATAGCGCTTCAGAGAGAACTTGTAGAATATCATTAGTAAATTTTCTGGTCATGTTGTAGGAATTGGGCATGATTTCCGCTCGACAGGTACACAGGTTTGGAGAGGCATACCAGGGGCGTTCAATCAATAACGGAAAATATTTTTTTCTGAAGGCAAGCTGGTTCTGTTCTGGATTACAATAAACAGTACTATTACCCACTCCTTTGGCTACAAAACCATATTTTTCAACATAAATCACGTTCTAATGCGATAGCATTACGCCACCTTACTACGAGGGCCTGTATGCCCGCATGATACCACTCTACTGGCCGTCGTATTAGACATCGTCTTTCTGCATTAATAAGCTCCCCATCATACAAATACTGCTTCGTCTGGAATGAATCCTTCATCGCCCAGAGCAGTTGGAAATCGGAAGGTGCGGGTGGATGAGGAAGAACAGTCCAGTGAAGTTTTGTGAGCTCCTCTCGGGTGCGCAGACTTGCGCGACACAATCATTTGTCCTGGAGACTGAGAAGTTCGTTTGCATATTTGTGGCGACAAACGCGCTGAAGTCGTTTTTCAGTTTCCTGGGGAGTTCATCGCGGCCACATCAATGCTGACATCAAACGCAATAGCCCTTTCAGAGCCCAAAAGACCGTCGCCATGACTTTGCGGGCTGAAGATGCTTCTTTAGATTTTTTCTTAGGAGGAAAGGTGGTGCGGCGCCTCTCCATTGATTGCCGATTTGTTTCCAGTTCGAAGTGATGAACCAACGTATCATCGTCATGTTCGACAAAAATTGTCACGATCAGTCTCGTAAGGCGCAAACAGTTCTGCACAGATGGCCTTTCGTCAACCATTATGGTTTTCTGATTGGGGCCCAGGAAGCCAGCAGGCACACGACTTTGTGTACCCCAACTGGTGCACGAGTATGTCTGGTCAACCGACAAAGACGCCCAGTTGAGAAGCGCGGTACTTGACTGTGATCTGTCGCGTCACCTCGAACGAGTGCCGGAGTCACAGCTGTGTACGGCCAGCCGGCGCACGGTAAGCCGCTCAGGTTTGCGCGAGCATGTTGCGATGATGACAGACGCCAAGTCCAATGACTTTCGTTAACTGTCACGTCTCCGAAGATGTTCTGGAAGCGCCTATAAATGTGTGAGATGCTCTAGTTTTCTGCCAAACGAAACTCAATGGCTACACTCTGCTTGGAACGTACCGCCGCTGCACACGCCATTCTGATGTTATGTGTAGCGCCACCATCTATCGGAACTTCTTGAAACTATATGGGCTGGAGTCGGATTGTTCCCCGATGTCCCACAAGAAATTCTGCATTTCCTACCCATGATGGTCCATAAAGAAAATATGTTGCATTAATTATTGAGCGCCCCTGGTGCTATGAAAGGGTGAGACATTATTCTGAATGTCTTGTCCGAAAATTACTTTTAGCAGATAACAAGAGAATCAGCTCATGCTGGTAACGTCTTAAACCTCCTAGCAACTAATAGAACCGAACTTATTGAAGCAGTTACGAAGTATCAATGAGAATAAGTATGTGATAGCAACAATGACTACAGGTTTTACAAAGAATGTTTAGAAAAGTAGGAAGTTATATTTGCTCAGCAAGAATGACAAAATACAAACTGCAGCTGAATAATCAGCATCAAATATTCAGTGCAGAGCATGAAGATGCGGAGCACAAATGGAATGAATTGAGAAGCACCGTTTAGTATGCCTTAAACAAGTACGTCTTGAGCAGGATTTTAAGTGATGGGGAAGACCCACAGTGGAGTAACAGCCGTGTTAGGAAACTGCTACGTAAACAAGGATAGGTTCATCACAATTTAGCAGAAGTCAAAACTGAAACTAACTCTTTATTTTTCTTAATCACTGACCAACAGAATTTTGCCTGACAAAGACAACTCAAACTTAACCTATTCATTTATTACCCACAATATACAGTCTCAAAGCAATATGACTGCTATACATTAACAACATGACTTCAAATAATTAACACAAAAGAATAGCCCTGAATTGCAAGAAATCCTAACAATAATACCAGTGTAAAAAAATACGAAATTAAAGCAATATGAAACCACGTCCAACTCTCTTAATTGCCTAAACTCATTGCAATCACGAATCCCGATATTGAAAACGCCATTCTTTTTCACAAGTCACTTATCTCACAGAAAATCTTCATAACACGAACTACAGCAATTACAGCAAGTAGCAACAACAGCCGGCTAAATAAAACAATTCTAACTACTGTAGAGTCTAACTACTAGGAGGCATATGGTTAGCAAAAGAAAGATTTTGTTGAAGAGCAAACAATTTATTTAGAAAATTTTACCTTATTAATGTGCCATCAAGCTCCAAAAACTATATAGGTGTCAATAATTCCACTACCCAAACATTATTTACCACACATCCATTATCATACCTATCCCTACATATTTTCTTATAAGAAATATCATCTCACTTTACATTGCGTGTTCTGCCAACACAGAGTCTCCACTAAGGAAAACATGTCCGTACACTTCTCTGTCCACTCACTAACTGCTAGTCCGTCGATCCACAGAATCTCTTGCCGAGGGCGCAGAGCACTGTCAGCGTTATTAAGACAGTCTATGGGGCTGTCAACATTCAAACGGGCTACTTACTAAACCTAGTTGAACGAATCGAAAATGAGCGTAAGGAGAGCAGTAAAATTTTAACGGCCGATCTGAGAAAAAAGGACCGTATGAGATTTTGGAGATACGTAAAATCAGTTAGCGGTTCGAAATCCTCTATTCATTAACTCAATCACCGTACTGGCAACGAAACGGAAGAAAACAGAGAGGAAGCCGAAATACTTATTTCTGTTTTCGGAAATAGTTTCATCGCAGAAGATCATAACGTGATCCCTCGTCTCTGTCAACGTAGAACGTCGAAACGACATATACTGAGATACCACATAGCAGAATACAAAAAGAGCTACGATCGCTTAGTAGGAAAGGCATAAGGAGTAGTGAGGTATCCGTAACATTCTACAAAGATTATGCGGAACAGCTTGCTTCACTTACAGCAGCACTTTATCATAGATCACCGGAGCAAGGAAGGCTACCTAGCGGCCGGCAAAAAGTGCAGGTCTTCCCGTTTACTAGAAGGGTTATACAACTGATGGACGTGATTATGTGCCCATATCATTGAAGTCAATGTGTTCTAGAATTCCGTAGCATGTCCTATGCTCAAGAATTATAATGTTTTTGGAGTACGAAAATTGCCTCTATAAAAATTATAATGGATTTTGCAGACAGAGATCTTGCTCAAGTCGGCTTGCTCTGCTCCTCCATCAAATTGATAGCGTTATGGACAACGGCACTCAGGTGGATGCCATGATCCTCGATGTCAGGAAGGCATTTTACGCCGTCCCGCACTGCAGTTTAGTGAAAAAAATGCGAATTTCCCGAATGTCGCCCAGTTTTGCGGCTGAATTAAAGACTCCCTTGCGGGTGTATCCAACACATCGTTTTTGACAAAACAAAATCGACAGACGTGAAAGTAATTTCCAGAGTACTTCTAGGAAGCAAGACCATTACTCTTTGTACTTGAGTATTGCTCATCAGTGTGGGATCCGTACCAGATCGGGTTGACAGAGGAGATAGAGAAGATCCAAAGAAGAGCGGCGCGTTTCGTCACAGGGTTATTTGGTAACCGTGATAGCGTTACGGAGATGTTTAATAAACTCAAGTGGCAGACTCTGCAAGAGAGGCGCTCTGCATCGCGGTGTAGCTTGCTCGCCAGGTTTCGAGAGGGGGCGTTTCTGGATGAGGTATCGAATATATTGCTTCCCCCTACTTATACCTCCCGAGGAGATCACGAATGTAAAATTAGAGAGATTAGAGCGCGCACGGAGGCTTTCAGACAGTCGTTCTTCCCGCGAACCATACGCGATTGGAACAGGAAAGGGAGGTAATGACAGTGGCACGTAAAGTTCCCTCCACCACACACCGTTGGGTGGCTTGCGGAGTATAAATGTAGATGTAGATGTAGATGTACATGAGTGATGCAGAGAGCGTCGGAAACTCTTTAAAAGTGTTCGCAGATGATGCAGTTATCCATAAGAAAGTAGCAACGCCTGAGGATATCATCGATTTCGAGAATAACCTGCAGGGTATTCATGAATGGTGCAGACTATGCCAGTTGACCTGAACGTAAGTAAAGGTAATATGTTGCACATAGACAGAAAAAGAAATCGACTAGTATACAATCACACTGTTGATGACAAACTACCAGAAGCAACGTATATCGGAAAATATTTCGGAGTAACTATCCAGTGCGTTCTTAAGTTGGCAAACACCTCTAAAAGCGAGGTGACAGACTGAGATTCATAGGAAGAACCTTAAGCAAATTTAACTCATCCACGAAGCAAGTGGCTTTCAGTTCCCTTGTTCGAACGACTCTTGAGTGTCACTCATCAATGCGGGATCCCTACCAGGTAGAACTGATAGGAAAGGTAGAGATGACCCAATGAAGAGCCGCGGGTTTGATCACTGGATCATTTAGTCGACGCGACAGTGTTACAGAGATGTTCAACAAACTCCAGTGGCGGACGCGACAAGATAGGCGTTACGCTTCACCGATAGGGTTAGTATTGAAAATTCGAGTGAGCAGTTTCCAGGAGATGTTGGACAACATTCCTCCAATATACATCTCACAAAGTGAACTCAGAGACAAAATTTAAGAAGTTTGGACCTATACAGAGACTTACCTGTGCTGGCATAAGCTGGCGTAAGTGAGCAGTTTCCAGGAGATGTCGGACAACATTCCTCCAACATACATCTCACAAAGTGAATACAGAGACAAAATTTAAGAAATTTGGACCTATACAGAGACTTACCTGTGCTGGCATAAGCTGTCGCCAGCACACTAGTCGGCAAAATGGTTGGAAGGAAATTGATAGCAGGCGCAGGAGCAAGCGCGCCTATCAGGAGAGACGCCAACGACAGACTCGCAAGCAATGCGCCGACAACGCCCTCTCGACCGACAGTGTTTACATCGCCGCCGCGATCCAGAGGGCTTACTCGGTCAATGCAGTCAGCTCGGTTACCACCTGAGTTACTATTCTAGTTGGCGTCTGCCACTTTACGTCACCAGCGACCAGTGTCGTGTTTTGTACCTCACCAGCACTGAGGTTAACGTGATTACGGATGAGCTGGTACCACGTCACGTGCACAAGTTCAGTAGCTTCCTGTTTAAGTTAATAAAGAACCCTGTTAATACATGTGTGCAGTTTGTGTTGTACAAAGAGGATACTGGCCACCAAACAACAACGTCTTCTTGCTTCCAATGGTACAAGATTCAGCAGTGACAACGAGGCGACACCTAAATTACCAACAATCATTTCTCCGCACGTCATTCGCGAGTGTAACAGGAAGGGGCGATCAGTCAATAGTACCAGGTGTACCCCCCGCCATACATCATCAGGTGGCTTCTGCAGTATGATGTAGATGCGTATAATCGAGTTACTTTCATTTTATTAAGTGAAACTTAACTTCCTAGTTGAAATCCATAATCTCTCGTGAAATGTCACTGCTGATAGTGACTTTTCTGGCACAGGTAAGAACGTCTTCTTTGGAAAATACGTTCTTGTAAACAACCTGTGAGAAGTGTTTAAGTTGTGTGACGCTGTCAGTGACCTATGTAGTCTGGATGGGAAACGAATTGGATTCGTAAATATGGCATCTAGTCGTGTTTTATCGTTGACGGCGTATTGTAGAGTCGTCTAACTCTGTTGCAATCTTTTGGTGGTTATTCAATAATTTATCAGTAAGTTTCTTCACGTCTCCCATCAACAGCTCTGTAACCGGTAGACTGCACCATTCTTATCCATTTAAGAAATGCTGGCACTTCGTGGGTGAGCTGCACTGTATAAAGCAACTTGCTAAACACCCATAATACATCCTGCAAGTTGGGTATGAATATGTCTGATGGAATAGGAGAGATCATGTTGAGGTCTGGAATAGTGACCTGCTGTAATACATTGCTTGACTTACGTTGAAATATATGAACGTCCATAACACATTGGTGCCTACAACGTTTCAAACGAAGGAGAGGGTGAAACCAGGGTGTAGTGGTCATCAATGGCAACAAGGTTCCACCGTGCCATAGGTTCCTACCTGCCAGAAGGAACACTGTCAGCAGTGACATTCCATGAGAGAGTTCAGATTTCTAGTAGGAACATTCATAAAAAGTCTGGTGATCAGGAACTGTTCACCACGAGCCAAATATTGTAAAATAAAATTCGTTCCACCAGTATTCGACCTAGCTACACGTCAACCGAGAACCACCTCCATACAGAATCAGACTCGTCATTCTCGTCCTTCCTAAAATGAAACAGTTGTCTTGAGTGACCTCCTTACTTGTCAAGAGAGCACTGTGCTCGCAGGAACAACAGGAAGTACTTGGTAAGCTGGGGGATTATCGTCTGAGACAGCACATGTATTCGCGTCCTTTTTTTTTCTTTTAAGGTGGGGTGATATTTGCTCTTTCTTGATATTTTTTGTCAGGTTGTTATCGTATATTAACCATTACATTAATGATGCCAGAACTTGGAAATTTGTGGTAAGTTCCAATGGGACCAAACTGCTGAGGTCATCGGTCCCTAGGTTTACACACTACTTAATCTAACTTAAACTAACTTACACTATGGATAACACACACACATTCACACACCCATTCCCGAGGGAGAACTCGAACCTGCGACAGTGGCAGCCACGCGAACCGTTGCAAGGCTCCCAAGACAGCGTGGCTACCTAGCGTGGCCCTGTTACAACTTGTTAAACCGACTGTAGCACTTAAAAAGCAAGCTTTTCCCGCTGATAATGCATCTTGAATTGCTATTACTGTTGTCATGTGTCGTGCGCGCGCTTGGTGAAGTAGGTCAGTTGGCAGTCGGAGCTGTGAAACTGAGTTGGTAGATCGCACTCGGTAGATGCAGATACCTGAGCCGTGCGTGTTCGGAAGTAAACGACAACACATTCCGTCTAACTTTTCGAGCCGCGTTTTCTGAGTATCAAACGTTTCATTGTGAAGGAGTATATGTTGCATTGTGGCACATGCGATGTTACTAAATCGTTGAGTATTTGGAACTGTTTTGGAAAGAATAGCTATTTCAATAGTATATCCTATTATCTATGATACGCCGTTAACTGTTACTAAATGAATTCTTCATCGTCATTTGAAATGCTGTTTAACCCTTTAACTACTATGGGATTCACTGGCCTGTCTGTGATTTTTATTATATTCTCTTGTAGTAACTACACATTCTACACATTACATTTTAACGAAACATTACAACATTGTCTAATTTGTCTTGTTAGTCAAGGTTTTAGAAAATAGTTATAAAATTTAGCAGTGGCTTGGTGTTACTTCACGTTTCATATACACTCCTGGAAATGGAAAAAAGAACACATTGACACCGGTGTGTCAGACCCACCATACTTGCTCCGGACACTGCGAGAGGGCTGTACAAGCAATTATCACACGCACGGCACAGCGGACACACCAGGAACCGCGGTGTTGGCCGTCGAATGGCGCTAGCTGCGCAGGGTTTGTGCACCGCCGCCGTCAGTGTCAGCCAGTTTGCCGTGGCATACGGAGCTCCATCGCAGTCTTTAACACTGGTAGCATGCCGCGACAGCGTGGACGTGAACCGTATGTGCAGTTGACGGACTTTGAGCGAGGGCGTATAGTGGGCATGCAGGAGGCCGGGTGGACGTACCGCCGAATTGCTCAACACGTGGGGCGTGAGGTCTCCACAGTACATCGATGTTGTCGCCAGTGGTCGGCGGAAGGTGCACGTGCCCGTCGACCTGGGACCGGACCGCAGCGACGCACGGATGCACGCCAAGACCGTAGGATCCTACGCAGTGCCGTAGGGGACCGCACCGCCACTTCCCAGCAAATTAGGGACGCTGTTGCTCCTGGGGTATCGGCGAGGACCATTCGCAACCGTCTCCATGAAGCTGGGCTACGGTCCCGCACACCGTTAGGCCGTCTTCCGCTCACGCCCCAACATCGTGCAGCCCGCCTCCAGTGGTGTCGCGACAGGCGTGAATGGAGGGACGAATGGAGACTTGTCGTCTTCAGCGATGACAGTCGCTTCTGCCTTGGTGCCAATGATGGTCGTATGCGTGTTTGGCGCCGTGCAGGTGAGCGCCACAATCAGGACTGCATACGACCGAGGCACACAGGGCCAACACCCGGCATCATGGTGTGGGGAGCGATCTCCTACACTGGCCGTACACCACTGGTGATCGTCGAGGGGACACTGAATAGTGCACGGTACATCCAAACCGTCATCGAACCCATCGTTCTACCATTCCTAGACCGGCAAGGGAACTTGCTGTTCCAACAGGGCAATGCACGTCCGCATGTATCCCGTGCCACCCAACGTGCTCTAGAAGGTGTAAGTCAACTACCCTGGCCAGCAAGATCTCCGGATCTGTCCCCCATTGAGCATGTTTGGGACTGGATGAAGCGTCGTCTCACGCGGTCTGCACGTCCAGCATGAACGCTGGTCCAACTGAGGCGCCAGGTGGAAATGGCATGGCAAGCCGTTCCACAGGACTACATCCAGCATCTCTACGATCGTCTCCATGGGAGAATAGCAGCCTGCATTGCTGCGAAAGGTGGATATACACTGTACTAGTGCCGACATTGTGCATGCTCTGTTGCCTGTGTCTATGTGCCTGTGGTTCTGTCAGTGTGATCATGTGATGTATCTGACCCCAGGAATGTGTCAATAAAGTTTCCCCTTCCTGGGACAATGAATTCACGGTGTTCTTATTTCAATTTCCAGGAGTGTAGAACGGACGTCGCAAGCCCATGCTGTCAGAAGCAGTTTTATAAACAACCACATGTCTGTCTGCGCAGCAATTGTTACGTCATTTGCTATTGATGGCAACCCTTCTTATTCTTTCAGTGTTCAACAGTCTAGCTTGTGACAATTTATTTTG
Source organism: Schistocerca americana (assembly GCF_021461395.2). NCBI lineage: Eukaryota > Metazoa > Arthropoda > Insecta > Orthoptera > Acrididae > Schistocerca > Schistocerca americana. Next base: position 124,555,059 of record NC_060122.1, on the reverse strand, counting down.
GTACGTTATTTCATAACAGCTGTCTCTTCTACCAACTGATATAAGGACTATCAGATGACGAGATAAAGGAATGATTGTAGCAGTATTCTGATTCTGAAAACCCATGTAGCGAATCTGAATTTTCCAGTAATGATAATAATAACGTAGACGTCACTGAAGCTCAGAACAACACGAAGGAGACTATGATCAAGGAGAAAGGCTTTAAGAAGAAGGAGGAAAACAATGTAATGTAAATTCTGTCGAATATAACTGTAACAACCCTTCAGGTTGGAATTTCTGGTGGGCGGAGCAAAGAGGATGCAAAGGAAGAAGACCAGGGGCCAGCAAGGTATCTATGTAGTAACGTCGGTAATGAAGAGTCTTGTTTCATGTGGTTCTTCTGCGTTTCCCTCATTGAGTAAGTACATATGTGGACTAAAAAGGAGGATTGAATCTTTTACAAGCACTGAGTGGATATAGATTTGTGTGGAATGAAGAAATTTTTCGATATCCGAATCCTGACTGATGCTTACCAGTCAAGAAATGAAAATACGAGTTAGCTTTCGGTGCTGAGAATGGCCGATCACTGTCGGTCAAATTACGTCTCGCAACCGTTCCCATGCTGTTCCGAGAGTGCTGCGCTTTGACAGTGCTGCAGTCCGACGTGAACACAGGACAATCACGAACTGGAACCAATCAGAGAAATTTTTTAGATGTATGAAACTACGCTGAGGAGCGCTTACATCCCAGTATTGTGCATGACAGTAGATGAACAGTTGGTCACATTTCAAGGTTGCTGTCCATTTCGACAATACGTGCTATTAAGACGAGACACATAATAAAGATCTGAGAAATTTGCGACAGTGCAACAAGTTATTGTTGGAGGATGAACGGGTGTCCGGAGAAAAGGAAGAAACCAAACCCTTCCAAACCCTTGTGACTTGGAGGGAATGTTGTGAAAACCACGCTGACTGAAAACGAAGAGTCTGGACGTAATATCATCTATGATAATTGTTCTACATGTCTCGACTTACTTCATTGATTGGTGTCAAGAGCTCTGATACTACCCGGTATTATTCGAAAAAAAGGTGAACTGCCTGCCTACTTTATTACACATAAAGGGCGTGAAATGCATTCTACATGTTCGGTTTTGAACCAGATCGTCCATCTTTCTCTTCATCGCTACCAACGTTATCACCATCAAAAGTAGAGAAGTATGATGTTGCAATGACATGCAATGCCACTGAGCCGGCCTGGGTGGCCGAGCGGTTCTAGGCGCTACAGTCTGGAGCCGCGCGATCGCTACTGTCGCAGGTTCGAATCCTGCCTCGGGCATGGATGTGTGTGATGTCCTTAGATTAGTTAGGTTTAAGTAGTTCTAGGTTCTAGGGGACTGATGACCTCAGAAGTTAAGTCCCATAGTGCTCAGAGCCATTTGAATGCCACTGAAGGGGGCGTTGACACTATGTGCCAAAAGAAGCGATGCTAAAGTGCGAAGAGAAAAGCAAGATGCTGGCGTTTGGTAGTTTCGTTTAACATGATCAGTGTTAAGTGTAATGAATGTGCCCTAAATTTGGATGACGCTGGCTACCAATAAAATGTGAGACTTTGGAAGTTCATCATCAATGTATGGAAGCAGCTCGCAGGGGTAACGAAATCAATGAATTCATTAGTAGCACCGGATCCAGGGAAGACCGCGAAACCTCCAACTACGAAAAAGACAAGACGTGCATATTGCGTAAAAGGCTAATTCCATGTTGTAAGCGCACCGAATCTGTGTACTCGGAGGATTCTGCTGTTATTTGTGAAACTTACACATTTTTCCCATAGATTATGTTATTAAAAAGCTTGGCATAAAGTGAGGTTAAAGTATACATCCGTAAAAAACCACCAGTAAACGTACAAAATTGTATTTTTTTCTCAAAAAGTAAACTTTAAAGAAGTAAAATTATTTTCAAAGTTGATTATAATACAAATGTGGTTTACGTCATAAGTCTTCGACTATTTAATTTACATCAACTTAAAAACACGTGCCTTAGAGGCCCGACTGGTTGTTGTCATATTGCCGGCCGCGGTGGTCTAGCGGTTCTAGGCGCGCAGTCCGGAACCGCACGACTGCTACGGTTGCAGGTTCGAATCCTGCTTCGGGCATTGATGTGTGTGATGTCCTTAGGTTAGTTAGGTTTAAGTAGTTCTAAATTCTTGGGGACTGATGAGCTCAGAATTTAAGTCCCATAGTGCTCAGAGCCATCTGAACCATTTTGTTGTCGTATTACAGATTATCTGTTGATCAGGGGGCTTAAGGAAAACGTATAACTGCATAGGCCGGCCGGAGTGGCCGTGCGATTCTAGGCGCTTCAGTCTGTAACCGCGTGACCACTACGGTCGCATGTTCGAATCCTGCCTCGGGCATGATTGTGTGTGATGTCCTTAGGTTAGATAGGTTTAAGTAGTTCTAAGTTCTAGGGGACTGATGACCTCAGAAGTTAAGTCGCATAGTGCTCAGAGCCATTTGATTTTAACTGCATAGTGGGAGGTGAGGTGGGGTAATGAAACACTGCCGCTGATTTATACCAACAGTTTTCTTACAATCTGAATTTTGAACTGTATCAAGGGCACCACCATTTGTCACGTCACTTTTTATTTTTTGAATTGACAGTTAACATCTTATGCATGCGCCTCGTACTTCATGGCTGAGTAGTGCTACATGGTTCCGTCTCTGTCAGCATTTCTGACTGGTGCCTGGAGAACAGAGGTTGCTGGGTACTGACTAGGATTTTTCCTTAGTGGACTGCCCTCAACTTCGTGAGGCTGACTGAGGACCTACTTGAGTAAGAAGTGGTGGCTTCGAGGCCCGTAAATCTGACAACGCCAGGGGTGGTGTTTATAAAGCATCTCAGTCTGCATGTTACTTTATATTGTTACTGCTTTTTAACGTACGACGTGGAAAGATTGATGTCTCAGGTCACAGTGACTCCGACATCTTTGGATTCCGTCGACGACCGACATCGGCCGAAGACGGCCAAACTTTTCAAATCAGAATGTCACTACGTGCGTGGTTACAATATAGCCGATGTCATCGCCCGAACGTACGTATTTGGGACAACAACCTGAGAAATTCAAGTCAGATTGGTTTCTTTGGTGAAATTGCCAGTCGTTCTCGCGAACGAAATATGGACAGTGAGAAACTGATAAGCCTAGTCCAAGAGCCGGCCGCGGTGATCTAGTGGTTCTAGGCTCTCAGTCCGGAGCCGCGGCTGCTACGGTCTCAGGTTCGAATCCTGCCTCGGACATGGATGTGTGTGATGTCCTTAGGTTAGTTAGGTATAAGTAGTTCTAAATTCTGGGGGACTGATGACCACAGATGTTAAGTCCCATAGTGCTCAGAGCCATTTGAACCTAGTCCAAGAATGAGTGACTTTGTGCCATCCTGAGGATGAAAATACAGGGTTAGCCACCTAACGTTACCGCTGGATATATTTCGTACACCGCATCAAATACTGCCGAACCGATTCCACAGACCGAACGTGAGGAGAGGGGCTAGTGTAATTGTTTAATACAAACCATACAAAAATGCACGGAAGTATGTTTTTAACACAAACCTACGTTTTTTAAATGGAACCAACTCGGAACATATAAACAAATACGTAATCAGTGCCGCTTGTTGCATTGTAAAATGTTAATTACATTCGGAGATATTGTATTCTAAAGTTGACGCTTGAGTACCACTCCTCCGCTGTTCGATCGCGTGTATCGGAGAGCACTGCAACATACATCGCGTTTCTACAGAATGATCTGCCAACGTTGCTCGAAAATGTCCCACTGGAAACGCGTCGACGTATGTGGTATCAGCATGATGGTGCACCTGCACATTCCGCAATTAACACTAGGCTGACCCTTGACAGGATGTTCGACGGGCGTTTCGTAGGACGTGGAGGACGCATAAATTGGCCAGCCCGTTCTCCTGATCTTACATCTCTGGACTTCTTTCTGTGGGGTACGTTAAAGGAGAATGTGTACCGTGATGTGCCTACAACCCCAGAGGATATGAAACAACGTATTGTGGCAGCCTGCGGCGACATTACACCAGATGTACTGCGGCGTGTACGACATTCATTGCGCCAGAGATTGCAATTGTGCGCAGCAAATGATGGACACCACATGGAACATCTATTGGCCTGACAGGTCGGGACACACTCTATTCCACTCCGTAATTGAAAACGGAAACCACGTGTGTATGTGTACCTCACCTCTCATGGTAATGTACATGTGCGTCAGTGAAAAAGACCAATAAAAAGGTGTTAGCATGTGGACGTAATGTGCTGTTCCAGTCTCTTCTGTACCTAAGGTCCATCACAGTTCCCTTTGGATCCCTACGTAATTCCGTGCTCTCCGATACACACGATCGAACAGCGGAGGAGTGGTACTCAAGCGTCAACTTTAGGTTACAATATCACCGGATGTAATTAACATTTTACAATGCAACAAACGGCACTGATTACGTATTTGTTTATATGTTCAGATGTGCTAACAAAACTAACGGGGTTCCATTCAAAAAATCGTAGGTTTATGTTACAAAACATACTTCCGTGCATTTTTTTATGGTACGTATTAACCAATTACACTAGCCCCTCTCCTCACGTTCGGTCTGTGGAATCGATTCATCAGTATTTGATGTGGTTTACGAAATATATCCAGCGGTAATGTTAGGTGACTCACCCTGTATTCGGGATATAGTTCGGAATCCATGGACTGAAATCCCAGGTTTATTCGAAATCTCAAATAGGTAAAATCTTTGCTGGAAATTTTAGGCATAGATTATAAACTGAAAAAAAATTATTTGTTGAAGTGAAAAGGGTGTTGTATCTTATATGCTTTCAGCTATTGTATTGGATCTTTCTTGTGTTAGGTTGCAGTTAGAGGTCTACGAATTATTGTAACTGCTTACTGGAGTTTTATGCGACTAGGGCAGTGATTCAGTTAATATGAAGTGGTTTGCCAATGTGATATGTATTTACACTTTAAAGTGCTTTAGGTTTTCAGAGTATCTTATGCTACACTTTATGCTTGTCTTTCACTCGTGTGCTAAATGACAGTCACTAAAGGTTAATTGACTTACGTCTGCAACAACTTTAAATAAATACACGAAACAGAGTGTTTATAACGTGCTTTTCAAGGTCACCAAGAATTTCCCGTCATCTCATATAGTCGTACGACTTGTCCGGTTATTCCGATAACTGATGACAGAGAGTATAATACTCGCTATATTCGTCTATGTGATAGCAGGAGCCGCTGTGCAGCTCTCGTATTCAAGCACAGAGGCGTTGTGGTATCCACCAAAAACTAAGAGTTAAAATCTAACCTACCTCATACATAGAACAGATTATAACCTAATCTAACCCAACCTCCTTGACCCTGTCAAAACCTGACGGAGGTGATAGGCTGCACTATGACCACGGTGTCAGCCAACGTTATCGGGCAACCTCTGGGGACTACAAAGCCGCGTACCCGTGCCACAATGCGACTGGTTGTCACCGAGCGTGGGAACGGTGGGACGAGTAGATTTAGTTTCACGCTGAAACACAGAGGTATAGCGGCGAATCACCTGCGAGACTTGAAGCCAGCCCGCAACTCGTGGTCGTGCGGTAGCGTTCTCGCTTCCCACGCCCGGGTTCCCGGGTTCGATTTCCGGCGGGGTCAGGGATTTTCTCTGCCTCGTGATGGCTGGGTGTTGCGTGCTGTCCTTAGGTTAGTTAGGTTTAAGTAGTTCTAAGTTCTAGGGGACTTATGACCACAGCAGTTGAGTCCCATAGTGCTCAGAGCCATTTGAACCATTTGAACTTGAAGCCAAGGAAGAGATATGTCACTATTTAGGTTACTGTTCGATTGCTAATATGCATCTCTAACCGTGCTGCTGACATAGCCTGCACTGATAACATGTCAACAATAATTCCAATGGCTCTCTGTTTACACTCAGAACCTAATTACAAATATCAGTCACTCACTGCAGTATTGAACACTGAGGTTGGTTTGCAGCAGTATGCCGTCTCCCTGTTCTTTCTGTCTGCCTCCCTGTTCATTTCCACGTATGTAGCACGTCCCACAGCTTTCATATTCTGCTGCATGTATGAAATCCTCGGTCTCCCCTGCGACTCCTTCCGTCAGTAGTTTCTGCCCCTATTGCTCCTCTGAGGTTAGCGAGTTTCAAAATTGGTCCTAAGAGTATGCCTTTTTTTTTTTTTGGATGTGCCTCCAGAGAGATACAGCTTCATGTACTTTTCTCAGCAACTTATGGTTTTCAACTCTGTCTCTATAGCTGATTTCATCATACTAATCGAGAGGCCAATCCCCAGTGCTTCTAGCTGCAACCTCAAATGTTTCCTTATTGTCTAAGTGTCACACACGTACATGGTTACTACGCAAACAGATACCTTTATAACACGTTTCCGTATTTCCAACCTGATGTTGTTGCTGGTGAGTACGTTGTTTCTTACTTTAAATGCAATTTTTGCTTCTTGTTCAGCTCACAGTTTCTTTCCGGCCTTTACTATCCATTGTAATTCTACTTCTCATACAGGTAAATTCCTCTTTCACTTATAGCTCCTCTCTTTCAATTCTTATTACTAAAGTTTGATATTCTTTCAGCACTGCATACCATTACTATAGTCTTTCCACTATTTATTCTTATATTCTACCGATTAGAGAAAATCCTTTGTATTGTGCTTCCTTCTCTAGATCTTCTTTAGTTGCTGTGACGACAGCAACATCATCTGCATAACATAGTGTGTCTACCACCCGCACTTTTTTATCCCCATCTCGTCAGTTTCACTAACTTGGTCCATAGTTTCCTGTCTGTGAGCACTGAGTATAAGAGGAGGAAGGGTACAGCATTGTCTCATAGCGTTTCTGGTTTTGGCTTCTTGTTCCCGATGAAAATTTCTAATCACAGTCACTTTGTTTCTATAAAAGCTAGGCATCATTTCCATTTCTTTGTATTTTAGGTTGCTCTCTTCAACACTTCGAACCTCAATTGCCGGATAAAATTATCCAAATTAATTTTCTAGGTCTGCAAAGGCAATACATATGGCTTTATTGTTCTGTATTTGCCTTTAGATTAGAAGTCTCAGTGTCAGAATCGCTTCTCCTGTTCCTAATCGCCTCCTGAACCAAAGTGATCTTCACTGAACATATCTTCCACCTTTTCTTCAATTGTCCTCAGCGTTATCTTTATGAGAATTTTTCATGCATGTGATATGAGGCTTAAGGTTACGTAATATTCACATTTTGCAGCTGCCACCTTCTTCGATTCAGGAACCATGATGCATTTCTGGAAGTCGGTCAGTATGTCTGCTATCTCTGCAGGAACATGCATCTCATCAGTTACTACAGATAACCATAATTGGAAAAGATAAACAAGTCACAATCGTGTTCTGAGCGAGCCACCATCGAACTCTTAACATGGCTCAGAAGGAGATTAAAATCAGTTTCCGACGAGACAACACGTGATTCAGTGTATGTAGAGCTATCTAGTGTAAAGAGGATAATCTGTTGGAAACTGCCCCGGATTACATGTGCATGTTAATCTTATGATTATCTGTAGCATTCTACGCTCGGTTTCTGGTGAGACATCACTTGATTTAGTCAGTGGACTGCCACTTAACGTAAAGAGGAAAAATTAGTAGAAAACGTACCTTTGAAAAGGTACAGGCGTGATCTCATGCTGATCATAAGATCGCGTGAAATATGATCATTGACTTTTTACGGTGCTCGGCAAATCGACAAATAATGATTTACATCCGGAGACTTCGCTATGGCTCTAGATTTTGTGTTTCTGCGAATAAAATAAAATTAGGTGGCATCCCATTATTTCACAATTCTGGTTTGTTGTGGCGTTGACATTTTCACATTTTCCACTTCGTTCCGCAATGTTTATTGCATGCGTGTTAGATTCTGCGGTCGGCACAGAAGAAACGAAGTGGGTGTGGATGCGACGTTGAGAAATCCACCGTCTACGTTGCACATGGCATGAATTTTTGGTGGGAAGCGTAACATTTTGGAACCACCGTGTACTGTGTGAGGGTTACAATTTTTCAACCAAATTTTTTCACTCCTTGGGTGAGCATATAGCTAGAACAAGTGCAACTCTGCTGAATATCACATCTGTAATCCTTACGTGCAAATCCTCTTAAGTATTACACTTGGGATACTATCACATATGATACAGTGAGATGGCTGTCTGGTGACGTCAAGCGACTGAAAGCAGCATCCGAATGAGGCCGTATGCCGGAGGAAGGCACGGCGAAAGGTCGGTACCAAATTACGGAAAACGACCAGTAGATGGAGCTTCCACTCAAGAGTTTACTCTTATCCGGATATTCTGGGACATTATACTGTCGTCATTTCAGTATGAAATTGCATGCTCCACTATATAACATTGTGAACAACAATAAAATTCAAAACAGAACGAACTCTGTGGCCCGTCTACACTGATGAACCAAACCATTATGACCACTTGCTTAATAGATTGTTTGTCCATCTACTGATCGAAATACATCACTGACTATGCAAATCATGTATCCGACAGCTAGTCGGTTGGTTTGTGAGGGCATGTGGCATTAGATGTCTACGTACAAGTCATGTAATTTGTTTAATCAACGGGCCGCTTATTTGCATATGCGATGATGGCGCCCCACAGCGAGACAGATGGGTTCCATAGGATTTACATCAGGCGAATCACGTGGCCGAGACATCAACGTGAGTTCACTTTAACGCTCCTCGAACAACGGTTCTCGCTCCGAGACATGGACAATTACACTGGTGAAAGTTGACATCGCCTTCGCGGAAGACAACAAGCACGAAGGTATCCATGTGTTTCGTAGCTGTCAGCGTGTCTTCGATTAGGTCCGATCGTAGCGCAGGAGAATCTCTCGCATAACATTGCTCATGCCAGCATGCATCCGTGACGCGCTACACTTTTCGAGCCGCCGTTTACCTGGAAGACGGCGTTGTGGAGACCACCATCGATCTAGTGTGGCAGAAATTTGATTCACCCGAAGAGCCTACACGTTTCCACGTTTCCATCGATAGACGGTCGAATCACGATGGTCCCGTGCCCACTGCAATCGTAACTTCCGATGTCGTAGGGTCAACACGTGAACACGTAGGGGTGGTCTGCTGAGGAGTTCCACTTCCGACAATGTACGATGAACAATGTCCTCTGAAAGACTTGTGCGTGCACCAGCATTGCGCTCTTTCGGCAGAGGTGCCACAGATCCATCGTCTATCCTACTTCACAGAGCAGACATGTCTTCGAACCCCACGTTGTCTGATGAGTCGTGGACGTCCAACCACATAGCATCTACTAGTAGTTTCACTGTCCTTGTACCTCTTTAAGTAGGTGTTCATGACACCAGTACGTGAACATTCAACCTGCTTCTCCGTCGTCCAGACAGAATCTGTTTATAATAATCTGCCCTTTGGAAAAGTCGCTTATCTCAGTGGATATCCCTATTTGCAAGCCTTATCTTCGCTAGGGTGAACTCCCGTCCCTGTCTGCTCCGCTTACACAGGCTTCTTGCTGAAACACGAGCCCGCAATGCCTCAAGGCGGCATCGAATCACACTGTGGGGAGTGGTCGTAATATTTTGGCTGATCAGCGAAGACTGGTTTCAGTCCGGCACACGGAAGAAATTCGTGTGTGTGTGAGAGAGAGAGAGAGAGAGAGAGAGAGAGAGAGAGAGAGAGAGAGAGAGAGCGAAGCACTCACATTACTTTCCACTCCATACACATTTTTCGCTGTTCTATCACGAGTCTGGATAGTTCCGACCATTTTGTGCAGGGTTAACAACATTCAGTTCGTGCACATCATTTGACATTGCACAAATGTCACACGGAAGTTTGGTGGCCCTAATACCTTCAAAGTTTTTTCAATACAGCAATATAATCAACGTCTGACAGCGGATATTGTCCTATAGTCAATACCTGAAGATACGACCAACAGTATAGATGTGCATACCAAAATAGTCTCAGTACTGCCAATGCTCGTTGGAAGTGTAACGGCTAGTATTATCTTTTAACAATTCTGCATTCCATTCTTCGTATTTTTCCAGTTTGACGACTGTATTATACGGCCGATACGAATTAAGTTAAAACTTTTTACACTTTTAAACTTCCTTAAAATGAACGCAGTAATGATTACTACTTTTATTTGTTATTTATTATTTATTAGTCTCAAAAACGCTTGTTTTGACGCATAATTTGTTGACGTGTCGTGTCGGCATAGGGCTTCCATTGCTATCACTGTGTTATCCCGTAAATGTTAACTACACAGATGATACACAAACAACATGTGCATATGCAAGCAGACATGAAAATTATTTTTCGTTAGATGTTTAACGGATGCAGTCTAATTGTTTTTGAATATAAGAACACACTATACTTCATAGATGCAAATGATCTGAATATCGCCGAATATCGCAAAGTTACTCCTCATTGCTTGTCGCTTGGGACTCCCTACCTGTCTCATTAATGATGACATTTCAGGACGCCTCGATTCCCATCTTTAAATATTTACATTTATTTACGTATTGTGAGCATTGTTTCTTTCTAGCGGCGTTGCAGAAGTTTTCAGTGGAAGTTTTTAAGACAGTTGTTGTAAGTAGTAGGGATAGGGCGGTATCAGGGCAGTTTTGATAACAAATTGACACACAAATTAATTAAATTGATCAATGAATTACACGACACCCACCCCCGTACCTCCACATGATGTCATGTTTTCTCTCAACCAGCATGTGGGCCATAGGTCACTGCCCCCTATCCACCTGCCACCTCCTTTCCTTGCCCATTCCCACCTCCCCCAACCTATTGGCAGGAATTCTGAATTTCAGCGGCAATTTCAAATTTTGGTGGTAATTTCTTTGTCCCAGGACTGTGCTGACGTCCCATCCCACCAGCCACACGGGAACTGGCGGGTAATTAAAAATGGCGGTGCTCTTTCTGTGACTCGAAAGCTGGTCCTTTTAGATGCTAAAACTGGTCCTTCAGAACGGAAAGCCCAAGTACTCCCCCCTAACACATGGAAACTCTACAGATGCATGAGAGGAAGGTTAGATTACTGTACTTCATTTTTTGTGGTTGACAAACTAACGTAAAGATCTATCCTAATTAAATAATTAATCAATAAGATCGGGTGTAAGTACACAACTTCACGCATAGCAGTACATATGGACTGCGTAAATTCGCAATAAAGTTCAAGAATTGACAATACCATACAACTGGTGTTATACTGCTGGGAGAAATGTTCACAACTCCACTCAAAACTAGTGACAGACACACTCAAACTCTACCCTTCATTTGTAAGCAGGCGGGAAAAATGGCTGGAGTGTAAGGTACTGTCCGTATTCTTTTTGCCCAGAAACATGATCAACTGATGAGATGTTGCTGTGGAATAGAGAGGAATTTAAAAAGTGTATTTCCTGTAAGCATACAGTTGAGGACACTATCTGTCGTTGTTTGATGACAGAGTTCGCTACAGACACCTGGTCAAAAATCACACTGCATCTCAGGTAATCGAAGCCAATATAAACTACCACAACTGATGGGAAAAATGCATCACCTTTCTAATTACACTTCGAAATTGTCAAAAAATGTTTCAAATGGCTCTGAGCACTATGGGACTTACCATTGGAGGTCATCAGTCTACTAGAATTAGAACTAGTTAAACCTAAATAATCTAAGGACATAACAAACATCCATGCCCAAGGCAGGATTCGAACCTGCGACCGTGACAGGCGCGCGGTTCCGGACTGAAGTGCCTAGAACCACTCGGCCACAGCGGACGGCTAGAGGGGAGATACAGGCTTTTTCGAATGGACATAGGCTTCTTCGAATGGTCAGCTACTGTGGCTGAGTGCTTCGCGAACACTGGCAAAACGCGGCCATCCACCATAATCTTGCCTTGAGGCGATGGTCCTTCAAGAACACAAAACCAGGTATAGGTAACTAAACAACAGCAGATAAAAGGATACCTGTCCCACGTGCAACTTGTTCATCTAAAGTATAGCGACACAGCCGTGCGTAAAGGTGAGGAGGTAACCTCACACAGACTAGGCATTTCCGCCACTATCTCCAATAGGTTTGTCGCTCTGTGATGGAAAACACTTTTATTTAATGTCAACACAACTCATTCTTGCAATCTGTTACAAATACTTCTCAGAAAGGTGGGCCCCTCTGGAACAACAAAGAAATTCCGGAGAATGGCCGGTGGTAGTGGCCAAGCGGTTCTAGACGATACGGTCTGGAACAGCGCGACTGTTACGGTCGCAGGTTCGAATCCTGCCTCGGGCATGGTTGTGTGTGATGTCCTTAGGTTAGTTAGGTTTAAGTAGTTCTGAGTTCTAGGGAACTGATGACCTCAGAAGTTAATTCCCATAGTACTCACAGCCATTTGAACCATTTGAACCGGAGAATGGTTCAGAAGTTCCAGAGTGCCTTCAGTACAATGTGTCGCCGCAAGCAAGTCGCTGGGCTGTCAGCATTATCGACGCTGACAAAAGCTACACCTACAATAGAGCGTGACGCCGCCATCTCATAGAACAAGACTGTGATAATTGAGGGCTATCCCAACTACGGGTTTTTGCTGAACAGACAACTATGACTTCCTACGGAACATCTCACCACGCCTTCTGAGCACTCGACTGTAACATTAGTATTTAAAAACAACACATCTCCTATAATCAAGAATTAATCAAAAAAGGAAAACAAAATTGTCAATTGCGACGGTAATAAATGTTCTCTTTCCACGAAAATAAGCACAGTCCATTTTCTGTTAGTTTCTGAGAAAAATCTGTATGGTTTATAAGTTCAACTGCAGGATGCAGTTCACATCTCATTATTTTGCGACATCTAGCGAAATGCACCACCGCTAACTTCAAATTATAAACAGAAAAACTTCAGTGTTAAGCAATTTCTTTCAGCTTGATGGAAAAATTACAGGACCTCAGAGTGTCTCTCACGTTCCAATCAGTGTCGGTAAATAAAGTGTCATTCACGTGTATTTAAGAAACAATGCAGACATGTGAAATGACATTAGAGAACACAACCTTTCATGCCATTGGCTCACACTTCGGAGAAACACATGCATTTTACGTTCGACAAGAAGAAGCTATATTTCAAGAGAACACAGCTGTTTTGTACACTACGGCAAGTCCTGTTTTACCAATGTGATCCTATGTCATGCTTGCGTTTACGAAACAAATCATAAGAGCCTGTCTTGTGATAGATCATCCTATAAGACAGTAGTTTAGAAACGATAGATTGCATGCAACCGGTGGTGGAGTGTTCGTCGCTGTTAGTAGAAGTTTATCCTGTAGTGAGGTAGAAGTGGATAGTTCCTGTGAATTATTATGGGTGGAAGTTACACTCAACAACCGAACTAGGTTAATAATTGGCTCCTTTTACCGACCTCCCGACTCAGCAGCATTAGTGGCAGAACAACTGAGAGAAAATTTGGAATACATTTCACATAAATTTTCTCAGCATGTTATAGCCTTAGGTGGAGATTTCAATTTACCAGATATAGACTGGGACACTCAGATGTTTAGGACGGGTGGTAGGGACAGAGCATCGGGTGACATTATACTGAGTGCACTATCCGAAAATCACATCGAGCAATTAAACAGAGAACCGACTCGTGGAGATAACATATTGGACCTACTGATAACAAACAGACCCGAACTTTTTGACTCTGTATGTACAGAACAGGGAATCAGTGATCATAAGGCCGTTGCAGCATCCCTGAATATGGAAGTTAATAGGAATATAAAAAAAGGGAGGAAGGTTTATCTGTTTAGCAAGAGTAATAGAAGGCAGATTTCAGACTACCTAACAGATCAAAACGAAAATTTCTGTTCCGACACTGACAATGTTGAGTGTTTATGGAAAATATTCAAGGCAATCGTAAAATGCGTTTTAGACAGGTCCGTGCCGAGTAAAACTGTGAGGGACGGGAAAAACCCACCGTGGTACAATAACAAAGTTAGGAAACTACTGCGAAAGCAAAGAGAGCCCCACTCCAAGTTTAAACGCAGCCAAAACCTCTCAGACAAACAGAAGCTAAGCGATGTCAAAGTTAGCGTAAGGAGGGCTATGCGTGAAGCGTTCAGTGAATTCGAAAGTAAAATTCTATGTACCGACTTGACAGAAAATCCTAGGAAGTTCTGGTCTTACGTTAAATCAGTAAGTGGCTCGAAACAGCATATCCAGACACTACGGGATGATGATGGCATTGAAACTGAGGATGACACGCGTAAAGCTGAAATACTAAACACCTTTTTCCAAAGCTGTTTCACAGAGGAAGACCGCACTGCAGTTCCTTCTCTAAATCCTCGCACAAACGTAAAAATGGCTGACAACGAAATAAGTGTCCAAGGAATACAAAAGCAACTGGAATCACTCAATAGAGGAAAGTCCACTGGACCTGACGGGATACCAATTCGATTCTACACAGAGTACGCGAAAGAACTTGCCCCCCTTCTAACAGCCGTGTACCGCAAGTCTCTAGAGGAACGGAGTGTTCCAAATGATTCGAAAAGAGCACAGATAGTCCCAGTCTTCAAGAAGGGTCGTCGAGCAGATGCGCAAAACTATAGATCTACATCTCTGACGTCGATCTGTTGTAGAATTTTAGAACATGTATTTTGTTCGAGTATCATGTCGTTTTTGGAAACCCAGAATCTACTATGTAGGAATCAACATGGATTCCGGAAACAGCGATCGTGTGAGACCCAACTCGCTTTATTTGTTCATGAGATCCAGAAAATATTAGATACAGGCTCCCTGGTAGATGCTATTTTTCTTGACTTCCGGTAGGCGTTCGATACAGTTCCGCACTGTCGCCTGATAAACAAAGTAAGAGCCTACGGAATATCAGACCAGCTGTGTGGCTGGATTGAAGAGTTTTTAACAAACAGAACATAGCATGTTGTTATCAATGGAGAGACGTCTACAGACGTTAAAGTAACCTCTGGCGTGCCACAGGGGAGTGTTATGGGACCATTGCTTTTCACAATGTATATAAATGACCTAGTAGATAGTGTCGGATGTTCCATGCGGCTTTTCGCGGATGATGCTGTAGTATACAGAGAAGTTGCAGCATTAGAAAATTGTAGCGAAATGCAGGAAGATCTGCACCGGATAGGCACTTGGTGCAGGGAGTGGCAACTGCCCCTTAACATAGATAAATGTAATGTATTGCGAATACATAGAAAGAAGGATCCTTTGTTGTATGATTATATGATAGCGGAACAAACGCTGGTAGCAGTTACTTCTGTAAAATATCTGGGAGTATGCGTGCGGAACGATTTGAAGTGGAATGATCATATAAAATTAATTGTTGGTAAGGCGGGTACCAGGTTAAGATTCATTGCGAGAGTCCTTAGAAAATGTAGTCCATCAACAAAGGAGGTGGCTTACAAAACACTCGTTCGACCTATACTTGAGTATTGCTCATCAGTGTGGGATCCGTACCAGATCGGTTTGACGGAGGAGACAGAGAAGATCCAAAGAAGAGCGGCGCGTTTCGTCACAGGGTTATTTGGTAACCGTGACAGCGTTACGGAGATGTTTAATAAACTCAAGTGGCAGACTCTGCAAGAGAGGCGCTCTGCATCGCGGTGTAGCTTGCTCGCCAGGTTTCGAGAGGGTGCGTTTCTGGATGAGGTATCGAATATATTGCTTCCCCCTACTTATACCTCCCGAGGAGGTCACGAATGTAAAATTAGAGAGATTAGAGCGCGCACGGAGGCTTTCAGACAGTCGTTCTTCCCGCGAACCATACGCGACTGGAACAGGAAAGGGAGGTAATGACAGTGGCACGTAAAGTGCCCTCCGCCACACACCGTTGGGTGGCTTGCGGAGTATAAATGTAGATGTAGATGTAGATCACAAGTCTCTCACCTGCATTACACAGAAACGAATTATTGTCTCCGTTTGCTGCATAAATCACCTCTATTGACATGTCTGTAAAGGTTCTGTCATCCAGCAGCAGTTTCTCGCGTTCTAGTTTCGTAGGCAATTTGACCATCACAGCCTGTTTCAAGCAATCTACTCACATGTCGTAAAAAGCACTATCAATTCTAGGTTTCACTTGGAGCTATAACTCAAGCGATGGATACTTTATAATTAGACGCTATAGAATATGAAAAATCACATACTTTGAAACAAAAAAAACTAAATTGTGACAATAATAATAAAAACACTCATGATGCCACGGGAATAGAAACTAGTGATTCCTATTAGTTTTATTAGCAAAATCGGTGTAGTTTTGAGTAAATTATCGGCATCCAAATTTTAACCAGTTAGAGCACTACTTGTAATGGAACCTTCTATCAGACTTTGCAACATCTTTGTCTTAAAATTCGTCGAAAAACAATTACCGTTTGCGTGTTGTCATTGAGCATATTACACAACTCGTCATTAAAATTGCTACACCACGAAGATGACATGCTACAGACGCGAAATTTAAGCGATAGGAAGAAGATGCTGTGATATGCAAATGATTTGCTTTTCAGAGAATTCACACTAGGTTGGCGCCGGTGGCGACACCTACAACGTGCTGACATGAGGACAGTTTCCAACCGATTTCGCATATACAAACAGCAGTTGAAGGATGTTGCCTGGTGAAACGTTGTTGTGATGCCTCGTGTAAGGAGGAGAAATGGGTACCATCACGTTTCCGACTTCGATAAAGGTCGGACTGTGGCCTATCGCGATTGCGGTGTATCGTATCGCGACATTGGTGATCGCGTTGGTCGAGATCCAGTGACTGCTAGCAGAATATGGAATCGGCGGGTTCAGGAGGGTAATACGGAACGCCGTGCTGGATCCCAACGGCGTCGTATCAGTAGCAGTCGAGATGACAGGCATCTTATCCGCATGGCTCTAACGGATCGTGCAGCCATGTCTCGATCCCTGAGTGAACAGATGGGGACCTTTGCAAGACAACAACCATCTGCACGAACAGTTCGACGACGTTTGCAGCAGCATGGACTATCAGCTCTGAGACGTTGTCTGTGGTTACCTTTGACGATGCATCATAGACAGAAGCGCCTGCGATGGTGAACTCAACGACGAACCTGGGTGCACGAATGGCAAAACGTCATTTTGTTCGGATTAATCCAGGTTCTGTATAAAGCATCATGTGTTTGGCGACATCGTGGTGAACGCACATTGGAAGCGTGTATTCGTCATCACCATACTGGCGTTATGGTATGGGGTGCCATTGGTTACACGTCTCGGTCACCTCTTGTTCGCATTGACGGCACTTTGAACAGTGGACGTTACCTTTCCGTTGTGTTAAGACCCGTGGCTCAACCATCCATTCGATCCCTGCGAAACCCTACATTTTAGCAGGATAATGCACGATCTCATGTTGCAGGTCCTGTACGGGCCTTTTTGGAAAAAAAAAATTTCGACCGCTGCCCTGGCCAGCACATTCTCCAGATCTCTCACCAATTAAAAACGTCTGGTCAATAGTGGCCGAGCAATTGGCTCGTCACAATACGCCAGTCACTATTCTTGATGAACAGTGGTATCCTGTTGAAGCTGCATGGGCAGCTGTACCTGTACACTCCATCCAAACTCTTTTTGACTCAATGCCTATAGGTATCAATGCTCTGGTACCTCCCGCGGCGGAAGTCGAACACGCGCCAGA